>NC_052533.1:116188677-116809511 GCF_016699485.2 Gallus gallus | reverse complement strand
AACATGAAAACATGAAACAAAAGTATTGATCCAAGAATTCGCAGAAGAAAAGGATCCAAATACACACGGGTTTGGTCGGTGGGTTTTTTTAAGGTTCCATCTGATGTTTACTGGGCGCAGCTCGAGCCGCTCTGCGTGCGCCATCCAAGCGCGCGTGGGGCGAAGTGTCATTTGTGCGGTTAAATCTGCATTATGCCCGCTTTAATTGCATCAGCTGCCAGAGACATCTAGGAATAATGGCATTAAAGAGGGAAATAGCAATCATCTTCAGAAGGCTGCAACATAATGGAGGGACCTAATTAATTTAACCTTGCAGTCTTCCATAATGGCTGCACTTTATCATTTCCACAGATGGAGCTTGAAGGAATTAACAATGCCGTTTATCCCAGCTGACATGTCTGACTGCGGTTAGCCAATGGCACATTTCCCACTTCAAGATGCATTTCTTCACTTGAGGGAAACCAAGGCGAGCGCTGGCAATAGCTGCCGAAACTTGCCGCTGTGACGTGTGTGTGGCATGCTGGAGAAAAGGCACGAGATCGGTCTCTTTATGGGCTCATCGAGTGATGCTGGGAGAAGACAGAGTGTTTCCCTGCTTACCCGAGCCGAGACGTTTCCAATACTGTTTCAGGGTGTTGTTTTTGTTTTTGTTTTTGGTTTTGTTTTTCCATTATATTCCCCTTTACTACATTTCCCTTTAACTGCGTGTCCCGCTAATCTTTTCCTCCAGATTCACATAATTCAACCCAACGCATTTCCAAGACGATTCCCAGCGTTACCAGACTCTGTGCTCGGGAAACCTGAGCAGCCCCGAGGTGAGCACTCCCCTCCCGCCCGCACAGCGCAGCACCACCAGCACTGTTGGCACAGGACGGTTGTTTATTATCTCAGCAAACGATGCGCTCTGCGCGTCGTCGCGTCCTACGGTCACCCGCACGCACAGCCCCGACTCACGCGTGGCTGTCACCCCGCAGCCGGGAAGGGAGAAACTCGCCGCTCCTCAAAGCCCGGCTGCGGGAACCCCCTCTGTTCCCCGGTGTTTACACGGGAATAAATCGAGGAGGTAAAATGTTCTGCACCTCTGCCCGCACCGCTGGGATACGGAAGGGCGGCGTTCGGCAGCTTTCGGAGGGGCGTTTGTTGTTACCCCGAACAACGGGACCGGGCGCGGTGGCGGATGAGCGTCAGACAGGTGCGCTCTCCGCTCAGTTCCCTCTGCCCCCCCTCCCGTTCTTTAAACGTTTGAAACCCCACCCCAAAGGTGGGGACAGATCCCCTTTCTGTGTACCGTCACAATGCCTCAGTGCTCCGAAGTAGATCTTAAACTGCATTTCCTTCTTCTTCTTTCCCCCACCCCCCCAAAAAATTGGTATTTGCCGTTGGTTGTTACTGATGCTTGATTTTATTTATTTTGGGCTTTTGCTGTTGTTTGTTTGTTGTTGGTTTTAGTTTTCTTTGCACGCAACTCTCCCATCCCTGAACCGTTACACGGTCGTTGCCCCAAATGATGACTTGATACCATTCTTACACCCCAACACAGCAACCGTCCCTTCTGTTCCTCACAGTGTAACAGGAAACGGCGTTAGCATGAGAGAATGGGGTCTGCTATTGAGATCCTGACCGTAATTCACAGCGATAAAAATAAAATAAAATTAAAAAGAACTAAATAAAGACCGCAGCCTACGAGCCACCTGGACTGCTTGTGGAGTGCCAGTTTAGGAGGGTGGGTTGGGATCTCAGGGTTGGGATCCCAGCCCCCCGCTTTGCTGGTCCGGCACGTACCCCCACCACCAGCCAGCGGCGTGACAGTGGATGCCGACAGTGCGCTGAGCGCCGCGCTGCCGCTTCTCCCGTCCGAGGGGTACCCGGAGGAGAACCCCGCGGCCGACGCCGTGCCCGCATTGTGCGTGGAGAGTCCGAACGCCGTGAGCTGCGCTGCTGACGTGCCCGTGACGCTCAGCCCTCTAACCGGGAGCTGGTGATGCCGCTCCACTGAACAAAGGAGGCTGCCCGGTTTGAAGCCCTATTCATTGGCCGCCTGGAAATAACCGTATGCATAGAAACGTAGAATGGTTTGGGTTGAAAGGGCCCTTTAAGATCATCTAGTTCCAACCCCCTGCTATAGGCAAGGACACCTCCCTCTAGACCAGGTATGCATCTTCGGGTGTGTATTCCCCACGGTAAATGGAATATGAGCAAGAATCTGCGTTCTGCGCAGAGGAATTCAGGCTGCGGGCGGTACGCAGCTGAAGGCGGCGCACGGGGTGAAGCGAAAAGCGCAGGACCAGTGCCTGTGATGGATGGAAATCTGTGAAATCAGTCAAAATAAGTAAATAAATAAACAGTGAACAAACACGGGAAGCGAAGCCCGCACAGCCCCGCCGGCACGGCAGCGCCTGCGAGCCGGGAGCACCTGCTCGCTCCGCCGGGTCGCTGCCCCCCCCCCCCCCCCCCCCCCCCCCCGCCCGGCTCCCGCACAGCCGGCACCGCGCAGCCCCGCACGGCTCCGGCCGAGGAGGAGCGCTGCCCTGGGAGACCTCAGCGCCGAGGTCGCTCGGGGATCGCGGGTTTTGCTCCGCGACTCGGCTGACGCCGTTGCGGGAATGTGCCCAAATACAAATCCAGCATCCTCCCCTCTCCCCTATATTCGCTTATTTCCGACGATAGACGTATCTCTGAGAATATATTTAAAGACCGCGCAGCGCCGCCGCCAAAAAGTCAGAATTCCCAGGGGGACCCCAACCCAAATGCTGCCAGAGCCGGGGGCCGGGGAGCTCTGCCCGGAACGCAGAGGCACCTTTTCCCTCGCACCCGGCCCCGGTGGCTGAGCGTGGCGGTGGAAGGGGCCGGGGGGACTCGGGCCGAGCGCTGCCGGCGGCGGGGCGGTGGCACAACGCTGCCTCCGAGGCTGTCCCCGGAGGGTGAGCTCAGCCGCAGCGCCCGCTCGTAGCGCAGAGATCCCTTAAATCTTCAAATCTCCTATGAAAATTAATAAAAACAGACGAAATCCTAGACAGTCCATAGCGACTGATTTTTATCTACCGTTTTACGCGCTTCATTATCCACCTAAATAGAAAACCCCCGCGATTTAATGTAGTTTACGGAGACCACAGGCATTTTTGGCTTTCCTTCGCCTTTTCATTCTAGCGCTGGCAATGGGCTGACTTCAGACTTCTCTCAACAGTTGAATAAATCTGGAGGCTGGGATGGGACCAACGAGGGAGAAAATGACTGCGCTCCATGTACTTAATGCCTCCTCCAATCCGCTCGGGTTGCCCAACAAATGCCGCATTTCTGCCCGTCTCCCCGGCCCTCGCACTGCACTCCGGCACCGCCGCAGCCCGACAAAGTCGGAGACCTCGGCCGGGCGCGGGGGAAGCGCGGGTTGGCTTTAATCAGCATCGTCAGAGAAACAATCAAGCGTGGATTTGTTTCAGGCCATGTTTACATCAATCAGTATTTTCGTTACAGTCTTGTCAACGGTTTTAATTCAAAGCGTATGCTAAAGCAGGAGAAATTAAACGGCACAAGGGAGCGCGTTATTTTTAGAAAAATATCATTAAGCCCTGTGGGGTGGCTGAAATCTTTGGGTTGAACCAGCGGCTGATATTTTCTGACCAGCTTTATCAGCAGCGAGATGGTGCAGCATCCACAGTGCGGAGGAGCAAACGGTCTGCTCCTCGAAAGTTTTCTCAGTTGTCTCAAATTCCGCGCAATTTGCGCGTCATTTAAGCCCTTCGTTTCCACCAGGCGCTGGCAGGAGCTGACACACGCGGTGTGCGGACAGGGCTGACGCCTCCTGCGCTCGCTGCCCGCCCACGGCCGCGCAGCCCTTGCGCGCGTTGCGCTCGCTGCTCCGCCCCGCGCACCGCCCCGCTCTGCGCACTGCGCGCAACTCGTCGCCGCGGGGGCTGCGGGACCCGCGGGAAACAGCCGGAGCAAGGCGCGGGGAGCCGCTCCTACCTGCGCGCTATTTTTGGCTTCGCTGTTTGCGCGGGGCGGGGGCCGTCCGGCGGCGCGGTGCGTCCCGCCGGCTCTTTTCGCTCTCAGGCATCCCCGGCTCACTTTTCACATCAAATAGGCCATTAACTTTTGATCCTTGCTGCTACATTCCAGGTTTCCCAGTGATGTTTCCTGTACGCTGAGCCCCCCGCCCCCCTTCGCCCCTCGCTTCTGTCCCACTTCACGTTTAAACACGAAGCGGTAGATCTGAATTTCTGTCGAAAACGTAATTTTGAACATATGCAGTCCTTCATCTCTCCGAGCTTGGCCTCCCACCGAAATGCCTCTCGGAGGAGGGACCGAACATTTCAGATACCCCGGAAGAGAGCTGCGTTTTTTTGGCATTTTCCCATCTCGTAGCTAGCGAGCCAGAATGAAACCTATTATCATACCGGCTGATGCCTGCGAAGCCATTTCCATAACTTCAAAGCCGAACGCGTCCATCGGCAGTTGCTGCGCTCAGACACTGCGAACAGCGAAAGGGACAAAGTCACGTCAGCTTCTCGTGTTTAGGAGACTGTTACGCAGCAGCGATGAGTCGGTTTTCAGGCGAAAGGTTTCGGGGTGTTGTTTTGTTGTTGTCTGCCTGGTTCTGTTGCATTTGTTTGTTTTGTTGGGAGGGGGAGGGCGCGTCCTTTTTTTTCCCCCATCCTTTTTGACGTCCCAGTTTTCTCCTGGGCATAAGAACCCCCCGGCGGCAATGCGCAAGGAGCAGCCCCGAAAGCCTTCCCCCGACACCCTCGAAGTGCTGCAGGAGGTCACCGCTGCGACACCCCGGACTGGCCCAGCCCCACCTCATGTCCTCTGTTCCAACCCGCCCCCCCAACCCCAAATCCCAATTAAAACAACTGAAGGGCCTCAGGCCGGGAAGTCCCCTCAAAGCACTCAGCGCCCAACTCAGCGCCGGGGCGCAGCACAGCCGGTTTCGCGCACCCCGGGGGAACGGACGGAGCAGTCCCGGTCCCGCAGCACCGCCGGAGCTCTGTGCCACAGATACCGCTTTTTGCCTCTGCTCCACACGTTTCGCTTTGATCGCGGGAGGATATTTCCTTAAAACTTGCAGCGTTTCCTTCAATTTATTCCCAATGAGTTCGCTGTCTGGAGTGATCCCAGAAGTGTGCGCAGAAGAGGCCCAAACAAACCTACAGAAGGTGATAAACAACTTTTCCTCACACAGCTGAGGACATATATATATATCTTTTTCCTCTTGATGTGTCAGAAATGTGCTGCAGTGCCTTCGTATCCTTTCGTTCATTAGAACAACGTTACTCTTCTATTTTCTGCTCGTTACAACACATCCGTGCCTCGTGGGTTAATATTTACAAGGAGATCCGAGGGTGGGAATGGTAAAACCATTTGAACATCTCCTTATGAACACAGTTTTCTCGAATATACCGAGTAATTTTCTTTTATGATCTTCCTGAGGATAGAATAATGATAGATAAGCAAGGCTTAGATCGTAAACAAGACGATTAAGTTACACAGACCGGCCTCTCGGACTGCTAGGAGTTAAACGGAGCCATAACCTTCTCAGGAAAACGAGGCACATTTACAAAGAAGTTTCCCGAGATTCCAGATAAGGCACCTTTGACTGAACTGAATATGGGAAATTGCTGTTTCAAATTTGCAGTAGTCGCTCTGTGCCGGGCAGCTTCCACGAGCGTCTCACACAGCACTGATGCACAAAACCGTGTTTGGGACCTTAAACATGCGGGTTATCACTCAGAACCGTTCAGCCCCATCGGTGTCGTTGTTAGGCACGCAGGTTTCTAACTTCAGGCCTTTGCTGTTGAAGAACCTCGTCTGGAATTGTGTTCTTAGAGAGACCAAAGCAAACGATATTGTTCTATTTCACGTGCAGCGCTCGGTTTGAAGGTCTTCACGAGTATCAGGGAGAGGGGGGACAACTAAAAGCAACAGGGAGCTGAAATCATAAAAGGCAATAAAATAGGATTTCTTTGATAATTTACGATCTGGTTTGAAGCATTTGTTTCATAAAGGAAACTTCTGTATGTGTACACCCTCGTACCTAGCTCCATAAGCGGGCTCATTATAATCACAAGCGCAGCTGTTTGCAACGTTGGGTCTTAGAAAGCAGTTGATGATTTCACAGACACTGAAAAAAAATGCTCGAAATCCATTGGAAGTCAGAGGGAACAGCATCTGCCTCTGAAATGTCTCATCAGAAACCACTCCAGTAAGTTTTCCCTCTGCATTTTTTTCTACTGATAAAAATTCAGTGTGGGACTTTGCTTTTAGTGGCACCGAGCAGAGGATGACACGTATCTCCGGAGCTGGAAAGCTCCATTTCACCAGGCTGTGTTGACATGGGCACCCAGGTTTGCACTCGTGGCAGTGCCTTTGTTCTGAACGGCAGCACCAGGGCAGCTGGAATCCAGCTCATCCCCAGCCACAGCTGCATATGTGCTGCTGCAGGGAAGTGGGGGCAAAAGCATTGCTGTTTTCTTTCTGTTACTGAAAGACACCAACAGACTCTGAGGCAGACAAGAGAGCACTTACTGAGCGAGGAGGTCTTATTTTTACGCTGCTTTTCCAGGGCGAAACTTCACTGAAGTAAAACAATGAATATTTTAGAAACTGAGCACATGCTCAAGTTGCTTCTAGAAAGTTAGACCACACGATGGACCGAGGGCTGCTGCTTTTACTGCTCAGGGCAAGGCAAGCAGCGTGCTGCTGTGGGTCTGACACAGAGCGAAAAACATCCAGATAGGGCTCAGTAATGTCCGTGGTAATGAACTCAAATCCTCGAGTCTGTAAAACCACATTGTGTTCTTGAGTGATGAATTTTGTGTTTGGATCACTGACTCGGTTGAAAGAAGTGTAAAGACAGCTCCCTACTGGCAAAATATCTGAGGAGGTTACAGAATGCTGTTTATTCCAGCTAGTGTCTGGAATAAATTATGTTCCAGAAATTGGCTCCTGATTCTCCCATTTCAGATGAGAATTTGTACGGCGTGCTAAGTCCTGATGCTTCCAGCCAAACCACACCCTTCATTAGGGTTTGCCGTCCATCATACCTGCCAGGAGCTCTCGGGTCTGGAGAGGTGGTTGCTTTGAGGAGTGAAAGAACAACAGAGAGAGAACCGTTCACCTTGGAGCTCCTGTCAGCCATCAAAGATAATGCAGCTTCAGGACTTGGAGTTAGTCAGTCCAACTATGTGTTCTTACTATTCCTCCTGAAATTCTTTAGCTGTATGAGGAAGCCCTGAACTGTTTTTAGATAGAGCTGTAGGCTGTATAAGCCACGTGACGTTTTGGAGGTTTCCACCACAGATAAGGGGATGACTGCAGCAGGTGAGCTGACAGCTTTGGGCACGGAGGAGCACAACTCATTGTTACCCCAGTGGAAGCAGCAGATGCTGGAAGCTCCCCAGATTGGTCTCTAGGAATTAGGATGGTGGTATGAACTCTACTTTAAACATCTTGTCTTAAACATTTTGGCCCATAGCCCACATTTATCAATCACCTATTGTGAACGGTATTTATACCGATTCTTTTACTCTGTGCCTAAATATTACATGGGTTTCACTTGACCCTTCTTACATGAACGACTCAGAAACCTACAGAAGGCCAACAGAAACTGCTAAGTCAGTTCTCAGCAAACGTGAAATGCTCATCACCGTACTGCCCAGGGCAGCTGGAAAGAGGCCCACTCCTTCATTCTGATAAGTGGGCTCGCACCTCTCATGATCACAGTGTGAGTACTCAACCATGTGCTCAGTCAAAGCTTGTGAATCTCAAAAAACTTCTCTGTACAGTGTGGAGTTTAGGCTGCACCACACGAGCCCAGGAGAAATTACGTTACAGATGTCCCATTCTCCTTCTTGCTTCCTGAGATTTCTATCGACTCGTTTGTGCTCTTATCCATTTCACACTCCACCAGAAGGGAGCAGGTGGACCTGTGACTTCATCCTCACTTAAGTGTCTTCTAGCCTATGGACCACTGTTTTACTACCCACAGATTATATCCTCCCCTCAGGTGTGTTAGGGCAAACTAATCTGCTTGACCACAGTAAGAAAAAGCTCACCTAAGGCAGCACAATCTGCTGCTTCCTACTATAGCCCATCGTCATGGGCCAGGGTGAGTCTGATTACTGAATTTAATGGGAATTAGTGTAACCTGTCTTTAATATCTCAAAATTGTGATGAGCTGGAAATAGTTTCATGAGAATTAAAAGACTATGCTCTTATAAATAATAACATGGCCTAACGGGTCCACTTACTTTAAAGAAAAAATCTGCACTTCGGCTGAGTTTGTTGGTATGTTTGTGCACAGCCCAGGACTGTTATGGAGAAGAAACAACCGGGGAAAAACTCCATATCTTTGTTAAGGAGAAATAATTGATTCCAATTGATGGAGGTCCTTCGGGACAAACAGTGAGACACTCTTTTGATTTCAGTGGCACTGCTGGTGCACCCGTGGTGAAGGAAGATCACTGTGGGGACAGCATCTTACTTTCTCTACAAGTAGAGAGATGCTTTGTACTTTCTGAATTTGGTCAATGGGTGCAAAGAGCTGAAAAAGGAAAACAGATAAAGGGTAGGTATGGAAGGCAAGGAAGTGTTTGAATTAACTGAAACAGCTTTAGGCTCAGGGGCCAGTGCTTCATGCTTTTGCAGAGTTTAGAACGGTAGAACCATGGAATCGTTTGAGCCTGTAGGGACCTTTAAGGGCCTTCTAGTCCAACTCCCCTGCAACGAACAGGGACACCTACAGCTACATCAGACTGCTCAGAGCACTGCTCAGCCTGGCCTTGAGCGTCTCCAGGGGATGGGTCATCCACCACCTCTCCGTGCAACCTATTCCAGTGCCTCACCACCCATATGGCAAAAAAAATTTCTTCCTTACGTCCAGTCTAAATCTCCCTCTTTCAGTTTGGATCCGTTTCCCCTAATCCTATCACAACAGACCCTGTTAGGTGGAGCACACAGCACCGCGCAGCTCACCCAGAACTCCTCTCCCTGCTGTCTGTGGTGCCCTCCCGCACCAAGGGCACGGCTGGATTGCCCAGCTCGGCCAAGCAGCCCTTTTTTTTCGCCGCCAAACCCTTAGCACGGCAGGAAGCCGAGATCTTTCCGTGCCTATCCCCCCCCCCCCCCCCCCTCCTCAAACAAACAAACAAACAAAAAGCAGAAAAACCCTCGCGTCCCTTTTAAAAATAAAAAATCAAATAATAACGAAAAGCTCGGCCTGGCCCGCGGCGCTCTGGGTGCGCCGGACGAGCCGCAGGCGGCCGGGCAGGCGCGGTGCTGCCGCCGGGCGAGGCGGCGGCGGCGGCGGGAGGAGGAGAGGAGGCGGGCGGCCGAGCTGCTCTACGCTGCTCTGCGCTGCGCTCCGCTCGGGGAAGTTTCCCCACCGCCGCCTCCCCCAAATCCCTCCCCGCCCGCCCAGCGCGGCTCCTCGCTACTCACCGCCGCTCCCGGGGCACCGCCGGGCCCGCGCCGCCGCCACGGAGGCCCCGCGGAGTAAGTGCGAACCGCGCCGCGTCGAGCCGGGGCCCGGCGCTGCCCGCCCTCAGGTGCGGGCGGGAGGCGGCGGCTCCGCGGGTGCGCAGCGCGGCGGGGAGGGGCGGCCGCGGGAGGGTGCGGGGGGGCGTCGGGGTTCGGAGGCTCGGCTCGGAGCTGCCGAGGTATCCCGGCGCCGCCGCCTGCCTCCAGGTGGGCCGGAGAAGGAAGGGGCGAGGAGCATCCTCTGGGCTCCTTCCCCTCCGAGCGAGGCGGCGGGGCTGGGCGCACCTCAGGCATCCGCCCGTCCGGCCCGCTGCCCCGCTCACCTGAGCCCTTCCGAGGACGGGGCTGGTTACGGGGTGATCGCTGTTTGAAACCCAGATTATTTTCTGATGGGAAAACCCCGTTCTTTAAATCTTCAACTCAACAGGCTCCTTCTGTCACAAAGTTTTCTTTAATTATTAAAATACATCGTTAAGGCGGTTTTCTTTGAGGCTCTCAGGAACATGGTGTTGCGTCTAGATTGCAAAGAGAGGAGTCGTTAGCATTGACTTTGAGCTGCAAAACACTTCGGTGATTACATACGCAGTAGCGAAATGCATTAGGAGTAGCAGCGCTGGACAGTTGCTGCCTTGGAATGCTCACACTTTCCATAGTCTTTTTAGAAAGCCAAACTAAAGCTGTAAGGAGAGGAATCAGTCATTCAGCACTGCAAGAAGTATAGTTCTCCTCTTTTTCTAAAAAGAGAATGTGGTGTGTGGAAAGTCCCTACGAAACAATTTCCAGATTAGAGCTGTTTGTTCTCTGCCAAAAGCTGTGTAAGCATGAACCGTAATGAGTGTAGCTGTGGGATCACAGAGCAGCCACGGAGCAGGTAGGCTGTCTGCAGCAGAAAGCGTGGGGCAGGAGGGCACCGTATACGGAAATGCTCCTACATGAGGGCGGACTGCAGCTCATAGGGGCAGCTACCTTCTGAAAGCTGCTCTGGATACCCCCAGACCAACCATCTTGTCTTAGTTCAGTGTAAGGTAAAACACAAAACTCTTCGTGTCCTTGAACAAACTTGGAAGAAGTACGGATTGCTCTTTATGAATGGTTCAGCAATCTTCATCTCCCAGGCAGTACCCTCTTGAAGAATGCGTAATAGCATCAACAGCAATGTTTACCAGTCTTGGAAGCATAGACTAAATCACTGGTTCTCATCAGCTGTGTTATTTATTCCAGGCTTGGTGTTTCGCTTCTGATTTACTTCATTATCTGCATGACAACTGAGTCATGAAAAGGGTAGGAAGGAATAGGAGGCAGATCATTGTAAGGCTCTGCCTGGCAGCTCCCATCCCTGTGTGCAAGGTGAGGGGAAGGCTCCTTGGCAGCAGAGTTTATACATCTTTGGAGGTCATTGGAAGAGTTCTTTGAGTCAGCTGGGAGCTGGGGACCTCCTATGTCCTCTGCATTTAGGGAATCTTGGGCTATTTTCTCTGTGTCTTTCATTCAGTGATTTAGGTACAGTATCCATAATATTATTGCTCAAAATAAACTTTCCTTCTAGATTTAGAGAGAAGAGAGAAGTATAAAATTAAGAGATAAAGCAGGATTAAGAGGCTTGAGTTTTCCTTCCTCTCTTTTCTGCTCTTCATCTTTTGGTGTGCGTTTGGATACAGCAGTCAGCACATAACACTGATTTCTCAAATGTCTGCATGCTTTTAATGCTATTTCATATTTTTTAACCTGTTTGTGGCACAGCATCCCTTCCCACTGTCTCCAAGTGCTAACCCCACTTCACGACCATGGGAACTATAGCAAGAAGTTCACCTTCAATTTCTATGAACTGGGACAAGATATCCCTGTCCCAGAATGGAAAAGACATTAGGCCAAGGTGTGACCAGATCTGATGGTGTGAGTGAGCTCCTGAGCCATCCTATGGCATGCAGGGTGATTTCCTGCGTGGGCAGTGAAGGCAGTGGGCCGCCCTGTGCTGACACCCCAGAAAAATCACTGTGGTGAGCTCCTGGCCAGTGAGGTAGGTCTGCACATCCGCAGCTCCCCATACAACACAGTGAGCTGGGAGGGAGCCCTTTGTAATTACAAGAAAGGAAACTGTATGTAAAGTCCTTAAAATCAAGGAGGCCACAGCTGGGTGCTTTGTACTCTTTTTAAGGCTTTTCCAGCTCCAGGTTGTTTCTCCATCCTTCCCATGCTGCTTCCATAGCAAGTCACACCTACTGCCACTTAGGGCAGCTGGCCTCATTCCTGAAGTTTCTCGCTTACAATTACTGAGGCTTGAGATTTTTATCATGCACACATTGAGAAGGACTGTGTGATGTCATGTGAATGAGTTTATTGCTTTTAGCTTCTAGGTTATGTGGTTCTCAAAGGAAAGAGAGGCACTGCGTTCAGGACATCAGCGCAGCACGTTCCTGACTTTCTCCTTTAGTCTGAAATATTTATTGCAATTTATTTGTAACATTATTGGATAAGTGTAACAGCAACTCATATTTTATAGTAAATTATGAAAATAATGCTGTAGAGATTAAAACTATTGTCTGCCACATCCAGGCTGGATGTGGCTCTGGGCAGCCTGGTCTAGTGGTCAGCGACCCTGCTTGTGGCAGAGGGGTTGAAACTAGATGATCGTTATGGTCCTTTACAACCCAGGCCATTCTATGATTCTATGTTTTTTTCATGCTTGGTGTTACTGCACAACTTTACTACAGTTTTATTCTAGCTGTGATGGTGAAGAAACTTGAAAGGGTATTCGGATAAGCAAACTGGTAAGAAGTGTGGCTGTTGGCAGAGGACAGGTCCAGGTCGACTTAATGGCTTAAGTAACTTCAGCTGTGTTCTTTCCTTGTTTTGTTTTGTTCTATTTTTCATATATGTCTGTAGAAGCCACTCTCATTAGTCAATACAGTTTTGAAACAAGGAGAATGGAAACTGAATACTGCTGTTTGGCTGAACTTGGTATATTTTTGCTCACCAGAAGCACATAAGGCATCTTTGTGTAGTTCTGTGAGCAGAACCTATTTACCAGGGTTTCTAAGTTTTCAGTTTTTATGATGTTAAAAATGCTGAGTTACTGAAATCATTTTCATGGAAACAGTTTGGCAGAAATCAGAGGAACAGAATATTATCTGTCAAGCAAGAAATATGACAAAGTTGAACAAACTGTCATTTACAAATATTTTTTAGCATTGTTTTCCAGTGAACTGGGAGTCCGACAGACGGTCTCACAATAATGGCTTTCTCTTCCCCTGTAACATTCACACCAATTGTCCAAATCTGGCAAAGATTGATTAGTGTGAGCTTTCAGTTTCATAAGAAGTGATGGTGGGCTGGAGCAGAGGTTCTGGCTGGAGCCTCCGCCCCATGCCCAGCATGGGTGGTGACATCCTATGGGCAGTGCCTTCTGCCTCTGGCACTGTGACGGGGACGTGGAGCTGCACAGGGGATGGAGTGGGGCCCATGGTGACCTGTGGATAGGTGAGAGACAAAGGATGTAGCAGAGGAATTGGAAAAGAAGCTGGCATCGCTGGTAGGTAAATACATCATCACGCGTGGTTTGAAGTTAACTTACAGTTAGTAGGTTGTTGGTATGTCCGCTCACCACGGGTCAGGCTTCAAAGGTATTTAGGTGGCTAAAGGCACAGCTGTGTGCTTGATGTCATTCATAAGGTGCTTATGGTGCAAATAAAGAAATGGGTGGAAATGACTCTAGATGCTTAACCTCTTGATGTGCTTTAAATGTCCAACTAGACTTCACGTTGGCAACTTTGACAGTTCAGTGATACAGCCTTCTGGTTTTCATGGGCTTAGAGCTGGTCATACACTTTCCGTTGGACTTAAACACAGATTGAAAGAGATCTCATAGATGTGTCCAAATGGAGAAAATAGACTTCTTCCACCTACTAGTGAAACTCACACCTGAAGTAAAGTGAGAACTTTACTGCATGATTTTGAGTGGAAGTTTTTGTAGTTGGAGAGCAGAAATTCTGTTTTGTTAAACAGGTTGCAAATAAGATGCTTTTGGAAGTAGGTGAAAGTTGTAGTTTACCAATGAACGTTTAGTTTGACCTGGAGAGACAGGGGACATTTCCCATCATACAGAACATATAGGTGGGTAAATAAGAAAGCAGCACCCTTAGCCTTACTCGTGTAGAGGTGATGGAGGCCATGACACTCATGTTCAGCTGAGCCTCAGATATGGCTGGTCCAGGAGGGACACTGAGGTTCTATGCTGGTCCGTGGGAGCAGCAGGGCTGTCACCAGGCTGGGAAGCCCAGGTTCCATGCCACATACATGCAGCTATGGCCAGCATGAGTCCCATGGCCACCTGGCTCCCATTTGGTTCTAACATACCATTGGGTACCCAACCCTGCAGAAAGGGATGCAGTGACAGGGGAAGGACCGCTCCATTTTCAAGCTGATTGTTAGCTTCCCAGAACCAGCAAGGCCCACTCAGACCTGCTTTCTATAAGCCATTCTATTTGGGCATATTTTCCTGCTTTCTTGGTATGTTTTTTCTCCTGTGGCTTCCACTGCTGAAAGTAATTCTGATAGTGTTTCCTGCTGAAATGCTTTCACTAGAATGGTGGAGGCTTGGGCTGTAGCATAGGTTATTGGAATTTCAAACCAAATTAATCTGATTTATTTGAAGAAATGAATAGAAGTTAAAAAAAAAAACTGATTAACATAAAACACGATTTCAACAAGAGGAAAATTAGATTTAATTGCTTTATGTAAGGCTCACAATGTTTACATCTGACTTGTATTACCTATAATTAACAAACCCTTACTTGTTTGCACTGAATTGTTTCATTCAGCGCGGTTGCTTGTTCTTAGGCCACACATTTTTATGGACTACATGTATTTTACAGGCTATTTCAAAAGCCCATGTAAAATAATAAGCAATGCTCTGCCTTTAATCTAAATTTGTAATAGGTGCGGAAAGGCTTCATAGAGCACATATATAAATATTACTCATTAGAAACGTTGTGCAGAACCACACATAAGCTTTGCGTGTAAAGCATCTTGCGCTTCGTTCCTGAGCTAGGCAAGTATTCCTGTTACACACTGTGGGTCATAGCTCAACATTTATTATATATGCATTTTGTATTCTTTATTAACTATGACATTTAGTCTAATAGTCTGTGTTAATCTGGGTGGATCCTTAGACCTTTTTCAGTACATCTGGCACATAAAAAGCAGCAAATGGATTTATTGCTCAAAAAACTCACAAGCAAAGGAGTTGGCTGTCACATTCTCTTTTTGTTCTCTTTGCTACTCATACATTGAAAAACCCAGGGCAAGTGGGGGTCCGTGCCACTTCTTGAGAAGATCCCACGGGATGCTCAGAGCAAAGCTATTTAATGTTACTTTGAGGCACAGAATTTGGGTTGTAAATGGTGAATTTATTAATTTTTTCACCTTAAAAAATATTCTTTATTTCCCACTCTAAACTGTTAACGCGTTTCTTTGCTGAACGGTCTCAAACGACATTTCAGATACAAATAAAGCTGATCCCACTGGGTAGTTTAAACATCGTATTAATTTTGTAAGTTATTAAAAAAAAAAAAAAGAAGTCTGGCAAGCAAGTTGCCAGTATAATTTTAACATTGTTTTACAGTTTGACTTTCATGTGTATTTAGTATTCAATGAAAAATATGATCTTTTGCTATGTTTGGAGAGCTCTGCTTTTAGAATAACATTATTGCTTTAAAATTATATATGTGTGTGTCTCTCACTTTGGCTCTTTGTAGAACTTCCTAACACAGCCTGCCTGTTTGGTGCCTCTTCCAGGGAGATGCACGAGGCCGTCCTGCCGTCGCTGGCACCGCTTCTGATACCCGATGCGCGTTCTCACCAGGGCCTCATTCCCCCTGGCAATTTAAACCATTCCCAGACATGGCAGATGAAGCAGGCAGCACAAAAACATTATCAAGATGTTTTCTGAAGCAGCTGCGTTCGAGTTTTTGTACTTAAAATAATAAGGGTAAAATAATAACCTCACTTTTGGAGTTTCGCCCCTCGTTTTGCCCCTCTCTCTGACAGTTATGCTCACTCCTTTGTCAGCTTATTTTCTCCTCCTCAGGAGCAGTTTCTCTGTATGTGACCGAGTCCCTTCCACCTTAGGAGACTGGAGAGCTCTTTTGAGCTTGCTGAAATTAGCAGTCAGCAGAATCCCCTTCTTTGATAAGCACGCCAACATCTGTCTGCTTATTTCTTCTGCAATAGAAGGATTTTCTTCTAGGAATTTTCCATTATTCTAACCTCACTTTCTTCAAATAGCTTCATTGGAATAACTGTGCACAATCATTTTCCTAGGTGGTTTCCACTTGAATGGAAGATATTTCAGGTTAGCAATTTAAATTACCAAATTATTCATAAATGACACGGAGAATGAGCCGAATAGCAGTGAGGGCACACTGTGAAGAACTGTGCAAGGACCTTATGAGACAATCCACTAAATAATAAAGATGAATGAAATTCCGTGTAGATAAATGTGAACTGTTAGACCTTGGCGAAAACTACTACAGCTGTGCATGTCTAGTGATGGGTACTGAGCTGATCCTCACCATTCAGAAATGAGATCTGAGCATAATTCCAAGAAAATAAGTTCAGTGCTCAGTATTGCTTCTGTCCCCCCAAAAATGAATGTTCAAATTTGTTAGGAATCCAGAAAGCTTGCCTGAGTTCAAGAGGAAGATGGACACCTACTTGCGAGCTCTCTTGTGGGTATCAGGCACTCAGGAAGTCCTCCGAACTATCAAGAGGCTGGGAAAATACTGGGGAAATGGCTCTTCTGTGCTTATTTATGGCCGTCATTGCACATGTGACCAGAAGGACTGTTGGACTGAAACAGTATTGTCATCCTTGTTTTCTCACTGCCCAATTTTTCTTGTTAGACTTGAACTTCTTCACTTCCTCTGTGAGGTGACAGAGCACTGGAATGGGCTGCCCAGGGAGGTGGTGGGGTCTCTTTCTATGGAGATACTCACACCCTACCTGGATGAGATCCTGGACAATGTCCTCTAGGCAACCCTGCTGGATGCAGGGGGTTGGACTGGATATCCTAGGTGATCCTTCCCAGCCTCAAACATTCTGTGATTCTGTGATGTGGGACAAATGTGACACAAAATCTACTGTCAAATATCTTCAACAGATACTTAGGCTACTGTGCTGTAGTCATTTTATAAGTATAACCAGGATGTGAAAAGTAGCACAGACCTATTTTCCAGGCTGTAACTAGTATCATTTGCCTGGGCTGTATTTTTTGTTTTTATCATTCTTCTTTCCCTTTTCTTTTTCTTCCTTGTGCTCTCTTCTCTCCTCTGACTGTTAACCCTGACCCCTCTATAAGTTGATGAGACCTCATTCATATATCTTTAGTAGAAGTGTTCGTTTTCAGTGAGGTTAGAGATATTAAGCAGACATCATAATTTTAGTTTTTAATCGATTTTCTTTATTTTAAACTTGTGATTAATCAAGGTAGGCAAAAAAAATCTAGATGTTTAATTTTTAGTACTGATTTACAAAGAGTGAGATTACTTTGGTGCTGACCTAAACTTCACAATGAGCGTCAGTGCTGTGAATTCTGTGAGTGCACATAGCAGGGGGTTGAAACTAGGTGATTGTTATGGTCCTTTTCAACCGAGGCCATTCTGTGATTCTATGAATTCTACACATGCGTTCCGGGGACGTTGGGATCCTTTATTCTTCGTTTAGAAAGGAAAGCTTGGTAATAAACCAATAAAACTGCATGTTTTCAGCACTCTTCCTGCAAATTTAAACTGCAAGTTTGCCCATTCCACAAGTGCTGATGCCCCATGCATTTCTGGCCAGTGCTATTGGAAAAAAGGTGCACTGCAATGGACACGGCATGCAGAAACGGTGACCTACCTTGCATGCCGTGGTAGGGTGAGGTGCCTGCAGGCCCTGTGTCCGCAGAGAGCTCTGTCACTGGCCCAGACTCTGCACTGCAGTTGGCGTCAGCATTGCAGATGGTGTGGGGTGTCTTCCTGCAGATGTGCATGTTGGGTCCTGCACATCTGGGCACCTCCCTGTCCCCAGAGCGTGCTGGGAGGGAGGATGCCATATTGCATCCGCAGGAGTTCCAGGCTGAATCAGAGGTGGTCTTCAGTTTGAGCACTGGATTTAATTGTTTATAAAGCTGCGGAAAGGTCCCTACTAAATTTCGTTGGTTATTTATTTATTTTTTTTTAATATCTTTCCCTCTTCATTCTTATTTCCTTTCCTTTTTTTTTTTTTTTTTTTTTTTCTTTTGGGTTTTTGGCTGTTACACTTGGCAAGTTTCTTTCTTAGCATTTGGAAGTAATTGATTTCTAAATGCTACACAGGATATCTGCCAAATTTAACACCTTAAAAGGAAGCAGGGGCGAGAGACCTACCTGGGAATGGAGTGAATGTAGTGGTCCTTTACCAAGTGCTAAAAAGGAAACTTCCCAAATATAGCACCTACAATCAAAACCACCAAGTTCCCTAACAATAGCCATAAAGCATTACAGGCTAAATGGCAAAAAAAGACCCTTTCGCCCAGCCTCATAACTTCCTTCTCTCTCTCTATACCCGATGATAAAGCACGTGTGGCTTTTATTTTACTGTTTTCTTTTAGCAGATGAGTATGGCTGGGGGACAGAGTTTTATCAAGGCATTATTAGAAAGCCATTCTGGTTTAAAAGAACTCATGATCAGTGTGTCGATGTAAAAAAAAATAAAGAAAAAGCAAAGTGGTATCCACCTCTGAGACTGAAAGTGACCTCATCTTGGAGACTTTGCAATGGTGTGGTTAGATGGGACATCTGTGTCTGAGCAGCCCCACCACTAGCACAGGAACAGCAGAAAAAGTTGAATCCTTTCTCCTTCAGACGTTCTGGGCGATGGGAATCAGCAGGTAGCACGGGGTGCGGTTGCGTCCCTGCTGTTTCTGGTCACGGTTTCAGCTGAGGCACAGTGCAGCTGCATGTATGTTACGGCAGCCCTGGGACAGCTCTGAGATGCTTGCGTTTGTGGCAGAATAGGGCTTGCAATGGGAATGCTAAGCTTTTATGGAGAACAGCTCGGCAAGCATAAGAAATCACATTCAGCGTCAAAAACATTAGTGTTGGTAAGGGCTGGGAGTCAGCTGTGGCCAGATACTTTTTGGTAAAAGCCTTGTATTTAATGACCTCTCTGTAAGACATCACCCTCCACCAGTATTGCCTGGTCCTCAGAGGTGATCTCAGTGTGTCCTGAGGTCTGCAGGTGGGTGTGCAGCAGGCAGCTCCTCTGCCCTCTGTGTTCTTATTCCCTTGGAAATGGGAAGAGCTGCCTGGAGGAGGGGGCTGCCACTTATCCTGCCTGCTGCACTAGGGTTTCTCTATCTGGTTGGACTCCAACTGCTACCATCGTGTATTTAGTAATAATATTTAACCAAGCAAATGACTTCAAAAGTAGTCGAGAAAAATAAAAGGGGATATGCACTTTCATGACTTCCCCTCGATTTAGATCTTGTCTTTCTCTATAATTTAATGTATTTTCCCTCATATTGGATGGCATATTTTGCATATAACAACTTCTCTGTAATAGATACTCTATGTAATTTAGATGTAATTTTTGACACATTAACAACTCAGGGGAATTTAATTAGTTTCCATAAAGCTTTACGAAAAGTTAAAAATAACCCCAAATGACAATCATAATAAGAGTAACCAAGTTTAAGTTTAAAAGTTGAATTCTTTAAATTAAAACGACTTAATTACATTGAAGATCAGCTGTTCTGCGTTAACATCTAAGCCCACACATTACTGCTGGTTTGATTCTGCTGCCGGCGGTCTCTGTGTCTGCCGAAGAAGACGAGTTGTTGCCCCTAAAATGGGGAGGGAACATCTAGGACCATTTCTTAAGTCTCCTTTGTAATGTGTTGGCGAGACAGAATATGCCAGAGCAGAATAAGCAATCGTGGGCTCTTCTGACGCTGGTGTGTCATAGGAACTTCTCCTGGAGAGAGGCTATGTTTCCTACAGCAGCTTCTGCAAGTTTGGTTGCTTAATTACACTTGGACTGCAGTACACACTAAAGCATATATGCTTTTTCCTTATGGACTTTAATAGAAATGCATTTTAAACGTAGACGATTACCAGTCTTGGTAAAGTTTCCTTTCCATTAGTAAAGAGAGCGCTGCTGGTCTGAAAATCTGTCAGGTCATCCACATACCAGCATTACATCAATTGACTTCTGAATATTTTTCCATTAGAAAAGGCTCCATTTTATTCTCTCGCTGCAGTGGCAGACTTTCAGCTTGTGCGGTTTTTCCATTTATTGAATTTTGCAATAAAGGAGTTTTTGAAACAGATGTCAGTCATTGCTTAGGAGCGGGGCATTGTTAGAGATCTCTTTTCTTCTGCTCTTTGCTATTTGTTTTTTAAGTTAGAATAAATTCTTCTTTCCCCCCCGCCCTCGATCAAATTGTCACTTTTAAAAGCCTTTTTTAAAACCTGTAATATGGTGTCAGACCAACTGTGGGCACCAAACCCCGATCTCAGAGAAACATTTCAGATGGCCATTGTTCTCAGCAGGAGCAGGACTGGATTAGTCTCTCAATTTCAAACCAGAAGCAGGGGAGTGGACGCACCGCAGAAACATGTTTCCTATTAGCATCTTCCTTAGGGTGTGGATTGGACCTGTTAACACTTTCTTAATGTTTAAATTTTATAAAAGTAGCCAAATTTCTGCAATGAGTAGAGCCTAGTATGGATTTGTTACGCGCAGAAGTGCTGGACTTGAAGGGAGTTTCCTTTCTTGCCAGAGTCCTATTTAGATAGCGGTAAGATTTTGGATTCCGAAACGTACGTATATCTTTAAAATGCAGGGGATAGTTAGGAGAAATTGAATATCTGCAGGCTGATGGATCTTCTCTCATCACAGATGTGCAAAGTGCCAGTCACACGTCTGAGTATGAGACACAGACAGATAGGTAGGCTTCTAACAATTCCGTTTTACACTTTTATTACCATTTAGCAGACTACATCTACTCCGTATCTATTTAAAAAACACCATTTTCTTCTAATGGCTGTTTTAGTTGGCTTGGTTCAGTTATATGAACAGTCAGTTTTGAATCCTGAGAATGTCACCGCGTGTGTTGGATTGTAAAGAAAAGTGTCTCAGTAAGGAAACGGCATTAGGAGCTGATGTCTGTTGGGGGGGGGGGGGGGGGGGATAAGCCTTTGTTAATTCACCTCAGTGCTTTGCTGTTATTTCTGACATCAAAGAACGTGGTTTCCAAAGGTGAGGGAACACAAAGCATCCCGTATTTATGATTTATAGGGGCCAGAACTATGACCTAATGTAAACTCGAAGAGATTTAGTATAATATCCTTAGCTTGAGGGCAACATTTCGAAAACGTTGCGGATTTTCTCTTTTATCCAGGCTCAATCTGCAATCATACTGCTTTGTTATTATTTCCTCTTAGCATTATAGTACAGTCGACATTGATAGATATCAGGGAGAAGCTGAACTTCAAGAGAAAGGGGGGAAAAAGCCTTCGTGTGTTGTTGGCACAGAAATAACAGCCGTGGAGGAGTTCCTGGCTGCCTTTATTTGTCTGCTGACGGCGAGTGCAGCGGGGCTCTCGCTGCTTGCTTCTGGCTCCTGTGGGTCCACGATAAACAGCTCAAGTATATATTTATTCTACAGATTAATTTGATTCGCTGAAGATAGCTGTTCCCAACCTGTGAATGCGTGTTAGTTAATGGAAACTTGCAGATGGAGAGATCAGCTCTTAATTTTGTGCCAACAGATTAATACAGCTCTGTGGTACTGTCTTCTCCACAGGTGTGTGTGTACTAGGAGTGTTTGAACCACACTGTAACTAATAGCCCATATGTAATTGGGAAGAAGAAATCTTCAATGGAAGACCCCCAGGGAATAAATGGGAAGGCTGTAAGTAAACAACGTGTCAGTCCTAAGGAAAAAAGTGATTGCTTTTAAAGTAGTAATTATTTTTGTTGCAACCAAGTGGTTGGAAGGCTTTAGGAAGCCACGCACACTTTTAATGACTGGAAGCTGCAGATGATGAAATTATTTCAGTGGCGGAGGCTTACGTGAAAGCTACATTGGATAAGGAAGTACGTACTGATTTATAAGTGTTTATCTGCAATAATTCACTGATTACCTGAGGATGATTGCTGCTTTCTCTAAGACATATTCAAGTTCCTGCATTTATATCGTTATGAACATTTGGATCTGGTACTGAGATTTCTTCCCACTGTCTGAAGTTATTTCTTTTTGCCTGTGTGAATTTGTGCAGAAGTTACTTTTGTAGAAGCCGGTGTGATTCCATGCTGCTCTGGGGACTGGGGAGAAATGTGGTCTTCTTAAAAAGAAATGTCATTAGCTGCTTTGGTGTTTCTTGTAAATGCTGTTTAGAAAGTCACAATGATAAGAAAGTCACAATGATAGTTTTGAAAGCTATCAGACCTGGTTAATGCTGTTTTAAAGTAGCCCTTCATGCTCTGTGTAATGACTGGTGTATGCTACAGACTTGTTAGTTTTGCTTGTGATATCACTGCTGGCACTCAATGAGCACCATGATGCCGTGTGGATGGCTTTATTCAGGATTGTTTTAACAGAAACAGCGTACATTAAAACTGCCTTGTTTTTACGAGTTGTAAAATAACTCCAAAGACCACTATTTAGTAAATTTGATTAAGTTTATTTCCTGCATTTTTTTTCTTCTGGCTTGTTTTCTACATTTGACAGTGCTCCGTACCGTCTCTCACTGTTTCCCTTGTATAACCAGTTTTCCCAACACTTGTGTTAGTTTTTCACATAGCAACGGAGTGGGAAGAAATCGGCCACCTAATAACAAGCCTGCTGTGTTGTGTTTTTGTTACGCTTCTCATCCAGTGTCGTTTTTACTGTCTGAAGCAATATGGCTTTGATTATTTTCCAATGTTCATTTATTCCACAGTCTGTCTCTATGTGTAGGTTTGGGTATTTATCCATCGCTGCTACAGCAATGCATGAAAAGGAGCGATTCAGCCCCAGAGAAAGGCGTGGCCGTGGTTACTGAGTGCTGCTAGACAGGGATGGCCCTTGTTGCTGTTGTAGGCATGGTGCTCTCAGCACCACCCAAGCCCGGCCCTTGCTGTAGCCTGGATCAGGGTTTTCTCTGTGCATGAGAAGCCTTTCCCTGAAGCCATTAGGACTGCCTGCAGCTCCCGCTGCTGTTCTCCTCTCTGATGGCCAGCGGATCCTGTGCTTCGTGTGCTGCCATAGGCTTGAGTCTGGTAATTGTACGCGGGAGTCGTACGTAATGACAAATGTAACTGTCACTTAACATAACGGGAGTATTAAGGGAAATATTTGTTCATGGTTTGGCACCACCAGCGCTCCTGTTAGGGTTATTCATTCCATTCCTTCTTTTCACCACTTAGCCCAGAGAGCCTGTAAAACACTTCATCGTGCTCAGAATTTCCCTTCCCATTACCCAAGTGGGTGGTAGTCATGGATGCTATCAGGATTATCAAAATCTAAAACAGTGACTGCTGAATAGACTTGCCACATCGAAAAGCACTTAGGCTTCTGTAACTGCAAGAGCCAGACAGCCCAAAGGTATATGACCCAGGGCAGGATTACTGTGGTATTTTGCCTGTGGGCCACTGTGACTCTTCTGGCTGCCATGTCATTAGATAGGTTTAAAACTGTGGTAGTACACTGCTGGATAAAATCCTGCAATTAAGCCTCTCTTTAATTCACTCCTAATTGGACAGGCTGCCACTTTTGCAGCAGTTGGTTGGAGAATGTGGAGACTTCTTAAAAGCAGCAGTCCAAAGTTAAAATAGTCTCTCTGAAAATGAAGACAATGGTGTGAACACTGTTTTTGTTTATTTTGCTTTGCTTGTGTGTTTATTCATGAAAGAAAAAGAGAAGGATAGAGAAAGAGAGAAACACTCCAATTCCAATAGAAAACCAAAAGCTGTTCGTGACTTAAGATCCCTAATACATAGAGCCATTCTGCGTGTGCCAGTTGAAAGATACTTTGATTCTGGAACCGCGCAATGCAAATTACCAGTGCAAATTATCCTGGGGAAGCCATTTCAAGTACATGTAGGTAAAGGGAGGACCTTTATTCTGCAACTGAGATGAAAATATGTAAAACCAGAGCTAGATGGACAGTGGAGGAAGTAGCAGGAGAAGGAAAAAGGAAAGGAAAAAAGTTTATCTGACAGCACTATGAAAAAGTAGATGAGTAGATACTTGGCTGCTTTCTTTGGCCAAGATCTCTGCTAGATGAGAAGCAGGATGGTGTTTCACGTGGGAATGCTTGTCGGTGTTAACGTGCACAAGAGTAAGCCCAGTAGGCTAAATTCTGCTCCCTGTTGCTTTCATACAGCTGAGAGGGGATTTTAGTATCTAAGCAACAGTCTCATCACCTGTAGAAATGGTCCTAATGGTGCTGTAATGCATTTGGTTCATGTTCTGTAGGAAGTGCCTGGCTAGTGCTTCATGAAGTGCTTGCGAACCTGAACACTGCATCTGCTCCTGCCTGTCTTTTACTAGGTGTGTAAGACATACAACACAAATCTGAGGCTGACTAGACAGAGGATATCAGTGCATTATCCTACCTGAAAAGGTCACCGATGTTTAGTTTCTTTCTTTCCAAGAAAGAGAAGGCATCGAAACAAAACCTTTAGTTACTCTAATGGAAGGGAAGACTGTTTTCTTTGTGTTTATTGCCCATGGTCCACAGTGTGATTGTGTAAGACAGAAAATAACAGCAAAACCAGATGTTCTGAAGCATTTCTGTCAATATAAGGTGGTTTATGTCCAAAAGTTTGATTAGGAATTGAAAAGGTACAGAAAGAGGATGTTCTTAAGGATACACCTTATTGACTGGAATTACATATGAACGAAGAAGCTCCACAATTCACGCTGTAGCTATATCTGTTCTTCCTAAGGGCTCCTGTGGGAGAAACGCCACATGGTGGATTGCTCACTTTTACCTGTTTCACATGACTTCTCTTTTATGTCAAGGATATAAAAGGCTTTTTTGGGGGGAGTAGGCTTACTGAAGTTTAGATCAAAATACTTAGCAAGGTGCAGCAGTTTTATTTCTTTGCCAGATGATCTTGATGCCAGTCTCTGATCTATGAAAGGAAGGTGCTCTGATGGCTTTATTAATGCAGGGAGGCTCATTTGCTAACGATATATGCATCTATTAAGGGTGGTTATTCCACTCATGTTTTATCAAGCTAAAAGAAGAGCTCTTGAATCTTCTAATTCTGCTGTGGGTTGTTTTTTTTATCTGCATCTCTGTATTAATAAAATAGTCATTCATTTCAACCCAACTTGTCAGCGAGTCTCAGTGGTAACAGAGGTCTCACCAGTTCTTCTCAATGACTGGATTGTCTGATCTCAAAGTCTGTCAGAGTGCTGTGCTGTTCACCTCACTGATCTTTCTGTGGATCTGCCTCTTCAGCTCATCAACTCTGGAGCAAACAAAGTAATATTATGTGGTTTGCTGCTAAAATCTGAAAGTCAGGTACACAGTCAACATGGTTAAACGGTGCAGCACCACACATAGGGATGTATACCATGCCAAGTGTGATGTGATATAGCTCCAACCTGCGTGAGTTTGTTCTTCAAGGGGATTCACTTCTGCCTTCCAGTTACTTGCAGTGAGTCCCTCTGCTCACACAAACCTGAGAAGAAAAGAGCATATGCTTTTTTAAGTGCTTTTGAGATTAAAATGCCCGTTTTTGTTGGTAGAGAAATTCCAATTGTAGGGAAACTGAGAATGGGTCATGGTACACTACACAACAAATTCATTTCCGAAAATTGATTTAAAATTTTGTGGCTTACATTTGTGGTAGACTATATCTCTACTAATCCAAAATTTGACATTGGCATGAATCCTGTGCCCTAGAAACCATAGAAGCCTCAGAAACATGACAAACACTGACATCAGAAGATTCTGACTTGATACACTTGAGATAGGTACGCACCTCTATTAGAGGTGTCTTGATGACAACCCTTCAAAAAACTCCAGAAAGACGTTGTAGAAGTAAGGAGTTATTTTTTGGTCTAGTGGTTGGTGACCTTGCCCATGGCTGCAACTAGATGATCTTTGAGGTCCTTTTCAACCCAGGCCATTCTATGATTCTATAACTCTATGATTTTTGCCTAGTGATTTTTTAACAATACATATTTTTCACTGATTTGTACGATTCAGGGCAAGGAAGTTTTCATAAATATACTAGACTACCAAACCCCGTGGGGATGTTTTGGAGTGTACTGCTTCTCTGTCTGTAAGTCTTTGGTAACAATGTAGGGTATTATATAGCATAAAATACCTCTCCCTCTTACACTATCCAGGCTTATAGTTGAAAAATCTCATTGCAAAATGGTATATCAAGAAGTAATTTCTGTGTTGAGTTTTTCGGATGATGGGCTTCGCCCATCTGGAAAACAGAGAGAAGACTCAGGCCCTCAGCATTCAGGTTAGTTCCAAACAGTGAATACCCAGCGAGCCAAGAAAGGAGGTGCTCGTAGTCTGCTGCAGCAGTTAATCTTCTCTGATTCCCCCTGCAGCCCCCAAACCTCAGCTTTCTGTCGGTGCTCTGGACAGCCTGACTGCATACTTCCAAATTCTGACTCCTCCCGGACACCGCTCCTGGGTGCCCCAGGCTGCATAGAGGTGCCATGTGTGACCGAATCACACCAAAATTTCCCTTTATTCCTCTGCTAATGGAAAGATGCTGAGCAAGTAGCTGGTTTCAGTGAAAAAAAAAAAAAAAAACCCACAAAAACCAACATCCAGCACCTGGCTGCTGCAAAATAATGAATTTTGCAGCAAACATGCGAGATTCTGTGGAATCTTGGAACAAGGCCAGACTCCACGACCACAGAAATGCTGAGTCCATGGGGCCCAGAGAGAGATGGCTGGGGCAGTTCACATCTCCTCTGTCTTTGTTTCAAGCTCTTTGCAGTCTTACTGAGGCATCAGATTACACTCCCTTCACGTTTTCAAGGTTATCTTCGCTACCAGGAAGGCTAGAAAGTTCATTCTATTTGGAGGCAAGCTGGGGTCTGGGAGGACGGCTCTGCAGCCCAGAGCAGCACAGAGGCCAGCTGCAGTGGTGGGTGACACCTCAGACAAGACCCCCAGCTTGGAACAACAATACCGACTGCAGACCCACTCCAGTTACCTGTTTGTCACCTTGGGGGATGATGTCTGTTAGGAAAACAGATGAAATACTTGTCACTTCCTTTGAAAACTCACAGTCACCAGTGAAGACCGTGTATGTTCATGCTACCTCACTTTCTCTTAGAGGCTGACACAGCACTGTGTTCCTTCTGCATTTCCATGCTATCCTGAAGAAACGTAACCTGCTTCCTTTTTGGAATGCTCTCCGAGGCCGAAACCAACAAGCACCGTACAATTGCATTCTGTAACTGAGCCCATAAAAATGTAACTGCCTGCGCCCTTCCCACTCCCTTTCCCCTTGCTATCTGAAATCGGTCGGATATTGGAGACATAAGCCACAAAACCAACTTCCAACACTCACTGAGAGTCAAAAATAATGAACAGCCAGAACTAGGTGATGTGCATAAATTTCCAAAATTGAAATGAGCAGCTGTTAGGCAGCCTATGATAAGCATTTGGTCTGGAACTTTGAGTAGATTTTTTCCCTCAAAATTGTTTAGTGAAAGTACTCATGAAAATACTCATGACAGTTGTAATTGTGGATAGCCTGCAGACAGTTGAGTGTACCTTATTCACTGCAAATTATTCTGTGTCCAGGGATAACAGCACAGAGGAATTCCTGTTACCTAAAACACACTTTCGGTAACTTGTGGCATAGATCCTGCAGTGCTGTAGGCAGCAGTGCTTGGATCACTGAAAGACTCTGTGTAGCTGCAGTTTGTTGTGTTGCATATACTCGTAAGTCCTCATAGAAGCAGAGCTGAAATGCAGAAGTCATCATAGCTCTTGTGATTTTTTGCCTCTGAAGAACTAGCTAATTCTTAGCACGTTTTCCACACACACCAGTGGTGACTTGACTGTCACAACTTCAGGGATAGGAGAGCGGCCTCGTAGGGGTCCAACTGGGATCAGTCAACAGATATCAGCACTGGTTTGGGATACACCCATTCAGAGAGGTGGATCTTAGTCCTTTTTTATAGTCAGACATATTTTTAGATTATCATAAAATAATAGAATTGCAGATGGCCTTGTTAAAAATGATTATATATATCTAGGTATATAAAAAGTATACAGCTCATCTGGCTCTTTCCATATACCGTGTATGTGCTATATACATATGTTCTGCATGAGGTCTCCTCTTGAAAGTCCTGATGAAGCTGTAGCTTAGCCCTTACCAGTAAAAAGCAAACTGCCAGTGAAGTTTATTTTCTTTTTTACGGCGTTTTCTGGACCATTGTTCCGCTCGAGGAGCCATGTTTGTTAGTTTTGGCTCTCTGACTTTTCTTCCTTAAGGATAAGCTCTCCTTAGGCAGTTGTACAACTATGCACTATAAGGCTGCATGGCAGTTTATTCACCGCTTAAGCTCCAGCAGAATTCAACTGTGTGACTTCCTGGCTTGAGCGGGGGTGCATCTGTAATGTAAATACCTACTTGATTTTGTGGAAAACCGGGAGGTTTTGTGTTTGCTCTTGTAAAAGATTCCTGCTGGAAGCCTAACTTTAAAGTTGGCATTCAGCCTTCTCTGCTGTGACTCGGATACTGATCTGATTTTGTGCTTTCATGGACATTTTTATATTTAAAAATTTTTAATTCAACATTAGCTTTGCTTACAAGACACAGAGCGGAGTAAAATCGCATTACAAACATTGTAGTATTAGATTTTATCACCATTTATTTCTTCTCGTCTGCCCAGGGATTTCTACATGTTCGGTAGAACTAATTTGCAGTCAGACACTGAGGTCCTCTAGAAGGCCAGCAGGCTCCACAAACTAATTTATCCAAATAACCAATCCCTCATAGGCCAACCATAGAAAGACACCAAAATGGTCTAAGCAGGCAAAGCCCCCTTTTGAAGTCTGGAATGTTTTGACTGACTTGAAACAGGCGGCAGGAATGAAGGGATAATTTTCAGTGACCCATGGGACTTTTTTGCCATTTTCAAATATTAGGTAAAACAAAGAGAAATTGCTTGTTCTAATTTAGAAAGACTTAGCAATCCGGAAGGTAACCAGACTCAGAGCAGAGTGTTGAGGTATACAGCTGAAGTTTACACGGTGCATCAAGGGCTCGTGTCTGTGTGTATAGTATTTACATGTGCGTACATGCTGTTTTACTTGCACGTAGATAAACCTAAACTATTTTCCGAATTTCATTTTATAACAAAACTTCTCTACGGAGTATATCTCTGCAGTATTAAATGAGCTACCTGAAATGCCTAAGTATGTATTTTTTTTTTTCCCCTTGAAACGATCATTTCTAATTAGAAGGATGTGTTCCTGCTGCTGCTTAAAAACCTGGGCTGTCCACTCAGCTGCAAAGGCTCCTCTGCCGTACCTCTTTTCTTACACCCCCCATCTTGGTGCTACTGGAATGAATGCAAACATTCTGTTAATTTTTAAGATTTCCAGTCTGAAGCTGGCTCACAGACGCAAAGGGCATTTACGTATACATATATTTTGTAAAACTACAATTCTCTGTGAACAGTTCCACAGAGAGAAAGAGATAATACGAATAAAGAAAATAAAAACATTACAGACCAGGTCCAACTGTTTGCATGGCGGTTTGAATGTTAAAGAAGATGTGAAGCAATCTCCTGAATTTCAACAGCTTCATTGGAGGCACACTCCCTGGAACTGATTATCAAACCTACCCTGTGGATTTAATTGATGTGTCCAGTCCGGTACTCAGCAGCACTAATGACACTGACCATCTCCAGCTGTGAGCTTTGTCCCCATGACTTTGACTCATACATATCATGGGGACTTCTGGTAGGAAAAGTATTGTCTGTGTGGAGGAATCACTGCATCTGGGCTGGCAGATCTAGTGGTTGGCAGCCCTGCCCATGGCAGGGGGTTGGAGCTCGGTGGTCTTTAATGTCCCTTTCAACCTAAGCCATTCTATGACTCTGTGATTACTGAGGATTAACAGAAATATGTTTCCTTACAGTAGTATTTTGACAAGGATACTGGTCACCAGCTCACCCTTTTCCTTCTGACAGCACTTGGGAGCTGTTCAGAATACGGCACTCACAGATAAGGTAGAGAGTGAACACCATTTCCTGTGCCATCAGCTGCCGGCTTTGAGATCTGCAAAACTTTGCTGCAGGGCTCCTCAGTGTGTGCCAGTAACTCTGCAGGTAGCAATTTTAAGCTGGCATTTTAAAATTGAGACCCTATGGTGTACTTAGCTGAAACACAGATTTTGCTGGTATTGCTCCTACGCGTACAGCAAACACCTACTTCTAATTATATGACAAGGGATGAAAAACTTGACTTATTTTACATAGGATATTTAATTTTAAGTCTTTCTAGATTCCAGATTTCTCTGAAATACTTGTGCTTAGCGTTGTGCTGGGGTAACAGACAAATGTGGTAGAATGACAGAGAAATCCTGTTTAAGTGAAGTTTTCCATCCTATATACACTGATCTCAGATGAGTGGATTTCAGAAACATGATGTTTAAATTAATGTTATTTGGTGTGAGTGTATATATGTGTGTCTGTGTGTGTCTGTGTGCATGGAATGTATTAGTTTAAATTAGGTTATGTTCCAGATTTTACTTGAGGAATATAATTTTGTTAGTCGTTAATAATGTTAATGCCAAGATTTTCTCATATTATATTTACATATGTGGCTAAAGTAAAATCAAATTATATTTGCTGGGGGTAAGATTATTCAGTCAAGGACCTGTTTACAATAGGAGAAATTAAAATTCAGAGTCTGTAGGAAAGAGATGCTTCTCTATTTCTTTCTGCCTTGTAGTAGCTGTGTTGTCTGGACTGTCCTGGAAGCTGCAGACCCACCAGTCTTGTGTCTGTTTGCACAGCACAACAGCGGAGTCTGTCTGCAAGCAGGGAGGCTTCGCAGGGATTTCTCATCAATCACATAGAATTTGTCACCGTGACATTTTGGTATTTAAAGCCTTATATTCTGCCACCAGCATTCACATAGGGTGAACTTTGCATCATACCAACAATGCACCTATATAACCGTGCAATGCAGCAGATGGGAGAAAATTTCTCCCTGTCTCCTGTGGAGATCAGCTTATGCCCCAGAGCAGAGAATTTGATTATGCTGATTATAATTTACAGAGCTATAAATGTTGTTAATGGTTATGAGTCAATGAATTAAATTGCTTGAAAATAAAAATGGCTTATTCTTCTCAATCTGTTTTAAAGTGAGTAAGTGGGGGAGTGAGAAATTTCAGGCACCCTTTCATGCTGGTTTCATGTAATAATTTTTTAAGCATATAGGTTGTTCTGAAAGTAATGCCTTTTATTTATTTCCACAAAAACTACAACGGATACAAAGAGAACAGCACCGCCATTTGACAGAGCAGATTCTCAGCTACAAAACTCTATTTTTCAACAGTCACCACCACTGCTATGCATTTCCACCAGCAATGAACAAGAGCCTTCATGCTGCACTCATAAGAATTTGCACCAGCAGAGGTGACCCACTGTTTCACGGCTGCTATGATGGCATAGTTGCTAGGAAGATATTGCCCTTGCAGCTGATCTTTCATTGCACTCAACAGATGGAAGTCAGAAGGTGCCAAATCTAGAGAACATGGTGCATGTGGTGGGACAATCCACCCAAGAGTGGCAGGGTGCTCTGTGGTCTTCAAACTGGTATGGGGCCTGGTGTTACTGTGTTGCAAGGGAAAGGTTGTGCTTCTCTGGCCTGATTCTGCAAGTTTAAGCCTTCAGCTTAGTCAGTACCATGATGTAACAGTCAGAGTCGATGGTTTGTCTGGGTTCCTGGAAATCCAGAAGGATCATCTCTTTCCTATCCCAAAGGATGGTGCACATCACTTTACTTGCTGAAGGCTGTGTCTTGAGCTTTTTCTTTGACTGGGGAATTCGCATGTCACCACTCCATGGACTGCCATTTTGACTCTGCCTGGTAACTGTGACACCATATCCTGTCACCAGTAATGGTGTGATCCAGGAAACTGTCACCTTCATTCTCATATTGGTCCAATAAATACCGACAAACTTGCATACAGTGTTCCTTCTGATCCTGTGTGAAAATTCCTGGGACCCACCTTGTGCAAACTTTGTGATATTCCAAAGTTGCCACCATCATTTTCAACACATCAAAGCTGACATTCAGATCTGCACACAGTTCCCTGGTCATAATCTGTCAATTTGAGTGAATGAACTGATCCAGATTATCACCATTTTGTGGTGTGACATCTGTGCATAGTCATCTGAAATGTGGTTTGTCTTTCACGTCACTGTCACCACTGCTGAAGCACACCACCCACCGCCTCATCCACTGTTTGGTCTCCATAAATGTTCAGCAAGCATTGATGAATGTCATTGAGTGCCATTGTTTCTGCATGGAGGAATTCAGTGACACACCTTTGCTTCACACGCACTTCCATGTCACACACCATTTTGTCAGACTGCCCCTCTGCTGCCATCTGTCACACAGCACCAACATGTGATGGAATAGTGGGGGGCAGGTTCAACCTCTACTGCCATACCACCAACATTTGCTTCTGATGCTGACATCATAAATAGGAATCATTACTTTTGGAGCAGCCCTTGTACAGTCTCTTACATTTGGGCAAAACAAGCAGGGTGAAATAAAGAGACCTTTCAGCTAAGCACTACCTGTGTGCTTGTAGATTCAGACGCTCTTACTGAGATGTGGGTTTAGTACTTTAGATATTTTTAGGAAAGTAAGCATGATCTATATTTATTTTATTTTTATTCTTAATAACTGGACATATTTTTCATGTTTGACCACCCTTTTAAGCCTGTAAATAATTTAAAAGATCTAAAAGTATCTCTGTGTTCAGAATCAACTAGTTAAAGGCTTCTATGCCTTGCTTTCACCTTCAGTTATTTGTACATGAAAAAAAATCTAAATTTAAGGATGGCCTGCCTGTCTCACTTCTGTTTTTCTGCTATGGTCTGAAGCATATTTTTTTTGTTTAGAACAAGGTGTATTTAGTGGCGTGTTGATAGGTACATCAGATTTGTATGATTTGCAACAATATTTTGGAAAGGGAGAAAGTGCGAGATCTATGTTTTAATTTCCTCTGTTTTTAGCAAGGTGCTGTAAAAGCTGAGTGGCACATCAGGCAGGTTTATATAGTGCACACACTGCATAAATCCTCCGCGCCGTCCCTGGAATGGCTGTGTACCGCCATTATGCTTTCTATAAACAGAAGACAAGCACACTGCCAAATCTTGCAGCGCTGGATACCAGCTCACTCTGTTCTTAGCTTGTCTTGTTTGTTGTTGCTCAACGATTGCCTTCTATTTGCCAGTACAGCATCTGCTATTAATCGTGAGGAGTAAAATGTATCTTGCCCTTGGTGATCGCTGGGCTCTCCATCTTCTCCATCTCTTCTCCATCTGCAATTTTAAATAAGATCGTTTTCTCTGATTAATTGGACAGCATTTTGGTCTGACTAAGGATAGTTAAAGAGCTGTTCAGAAGCTATTGACTAGCTACTCAGAAGCTGCTCAGAAGCAAACTCTTTGGGGGCTGGACAGGAAAAGAGGAGCCTTTTATTGCAGCTTGAAGAGCGCTCAGATTTGGACCGGCAGAGAAGACAGAGAGGTACGTAAGTGCCACTGCGTTGGGTTAGATATGATAAATCAGCTTGCTGTTCTGCATCTAATGGGGGCCAGCAGCAGAGTTTAATGAGAGTAGGAAGATAGAGGAAATCCTACTTTTGATATCACTTACTTTCTGGAAATGGGCATTTAGGGGACTTGCTGTATGGCAGTTATATTCAAACCGTTGTATCTAACGCCGTCCCTCATGAAGTTGCTTTTATCTGAGCATGCTTATACCTTCAGCCTCCTCAGCAGAGAGTTCTACAAGTTAATTATACAATTTGTTATTGTTGTTGTTGTTTTAAGCTTGCTGCCTAATAACTGCTTAAAAAGACATGGGGGTGTTAAGTGCTCCTGAGGTGATAAACAATGAAATGTCACTTTCTGTTCCTTTCCTGCAGAATCACTCCTGATTCTGCAGACTGCTCTTGTACTCACGGCGCCGAGCTGTCTCTTGCAAGTTGAACAGCCTGGGTTTTTCACAGGGCTGGTGATGAGACACGATGTGAGCACTCTGACTCTATGATGTTTTCTGTTTCACTCTGTGTTTCCTTCCCGATCATTTCTAACACGATATATTTTACATGCATATATTCAATGCTATATATTTTAACTCTTCTGACTGCTGTTGGCTACTGAACTGTTGTTTGCGGTAAATTATTGGCAACTTCAAGATTTCGTTCTTGGGAACGATGTTTAATATAGAACTTATCTATGCTTATTCTCAGTTTGAATGTTTTACTTCGCATTTATCAACATAGGATTTCACCTCTGGTTGTAGTATGTAGTCACCATCCTGGCAGTTCTTTGCGGGCAGCTTTTCTTTATCTGGCCCAAGTAGTGTAGTAAGTTTATAATCTTGCTGTTTGCCATTTTTTTTCCAGCGCATTTATGGATATGTTTAACAGAGTAGGTCATTTGGGAATCTGGCTGGTAACTTTGTGAAAACTTCTCACTTTTTCTGTTCCATCCTTTAAATAGTAATTCGTGACAGACCTTTTATTTTACCTTGTGACAAATTGTTTAAGAGCTTTTGGCTTATGGGAAATTTTCAGAAATCTAAATATACTACATTAACCAAATCATCCTTATCCAAATAATCATTAACTCCTTACAGAAACGTTAGCAATCTTGAAGCTATTACTTCCCTTTATAAAGCAATGCCTTCTCTTCCACATTACATCATGTTCCCATGTGCCAACCAATTCTCTTGTTTATTATAGCAGCTGATTTGATCATGCTTCCATTGTTTTAGACCTCTTGGGTGAACTCTTGAGTCTGGGTGTTTTGTGCCTCTTCATTTTGTCAGTCTGCCTCAAAGCTTCCTCCATTAATACCTTGGTTTAGAGCTGTCAAGGTCTCTTCTTACATAGTACCATGAACATAATTCATTTAGCTTTTCTGCAATGTGTCTTGACTGAGTTTTTTATTTTGTTCTGTTTTCCATTTCTTTCTTTTTCTTTTTTTCCCCTACCCATTTTATCCCGGGTTTGCATGTAAATCTACAAAGTTCACATGCTTTTCTAGTTTCAGATATTTAGTCATAACGTATGTGACACACTGTATGTGTTTCTGAATCTTCAGTATCTTCCCTGGGGAAGCTTCAGTCTTCTTTGCGCAGGTCATCTAACCTTGTGCAGGTGTCTGGGATGTCTAAAATAATACTAAAAATACTAAACTTGTTTCAACACTGAGGTTGTTCCCAGTCTTTTTATTTTATTAATCTTTTATCCCATTATTCAGTCATCTTGTCTTGCTCCCCTTTGGAGATTACAGTGTGAATGTACTATTACAGACCATTCACCTCTTACGAGTGTTGTTCACTATTTTGTATATGTAAAATATATCTTCTCACTGGTGACAGGTGACAGGACAAGGGGCAATGGCCTCCAGTTGTAGCAGAGGAGGTTTATGTTGGATATCAGGAAACACTTCTTTATGGAAAGGGTTGTTAAGCACTGGAATAGGCTCCCCAGGGAGGTGGTTGAGTCACCATCCCTGGATGTGTTTAAAAACCATTTGCATGTGGTGCTCAGGGACATGATTTAGTGGAGGGTTGTTAGAGTTAAGGTAGCATGGTTAGGTTGTTGTTGGACTTGATGATCTTGAGGGTCTTTTCCAACTTGAGCAATTCTATGATTCTATGAACCCTTGATCATGCATTGCATATAAAAATACAAAACAAGAAAATGGAGGGAATTAATTGCATCCCAACTTCCAGGAGGCGCAATTATGAATTACAGGCTGTTTTCCAAGAAGCTGTATATGAAACATTCCTACCATGTCAACTGACAGTGATGTGAGCTTTGTCTGCTGACATAACTGAATGCATGTTTGCACCTTTGGAGCCTCATCGTATTTCTTCGAAAATGAAAGAAATATTTGTGGTAATGAAATGTAATAGTTGGTTATTAACTTTTCCTGGTTTATGTGCTATGGGAGTCCAGGTGTTCCATGACCTCCTTTTGGAACTATTGGTCTAATTCTTTTTTGTTTAGTTATGTTTCAGAAAGTCACCTCCCATACAGTCCTAGCCAGAATTTTAACTACAGGTCTGCAAACCTCTTTGGTTGGCCTAATTTGAAAGATTTGTGTGTTTTGGTAGGTGGGCTGCAGCCTCACCCATGTCCCAGGTAGCGGGGGTGGCAGATACTCGTGTCCAGCCAGGTGCTCTGCCAAGGTATTCTCGGGGCTGGAAGGCTCTTCTAAACTCAAAACAAAAAACTGGGTCACACGCTTCTCTCCAAGCAAAAACAACGAAGTATTTTAACATCGCTGAAGAATTTTACAATCCCAGTTTTTGCATTTCATCCTCCTGCCTTTTTCTGTTGTTGTTGTTGAAGGCGAGCTCTCCAAAAACAGCATTTTTGAGACCATTCCCTTACAGTATAAATGACCACTGAAATGAAGCTGCGTAACAAGCAAAGTATACGTTTTGTTATTATATGAGGCAACCAGTTCTCTCTATGAATCTCCTGTAACTGTGTGAGATTTTCCAGTTTGTTTTTGTTGTGTTTTTTTTTCCTCAGAAGTATTATGCATGAGACAAGAGCACCCTGTAATGATGTGTAAAGCTTTTGTATTATGTGCCAATGACTTAGAACAGAACTTACTATCCCACAGTAACTTCTACAGTGGGAGTTTTTATAATCCTCACAGATGTGACGGTGGAGCACTGGTGTCAGATCTGAGTAAAGCTTTCTGTTGTTAGGAAGAGTTGTTTGAACAGCTAAGCTGAATAGACTGTCCCCTCAAAGAGGTCAGTCCCTTCTGCAACTGAGAACTGAGGTTACACAATGTTGTCTTTCACACAGTATGCAGCAAATCTGATTCATGTGTAGAATAGTGGAGCTCATAACAGTGAGTACTGGTGTTGTTACAGCAGTGATGAACTGAAGAGGTACATGAGGCAAGATTTGCAGGAAAAAGTCATGTAATTTTGTAAGACCAATGTGATGGAATAAGAGGGAGGAAAAATAAAATAAAATAAAATTGATTTGAGATGCCAGAACATTCAGAACCTTTATCACTGAATGTTATTCAGTTTAAAAAACAGCTTTGAAACTCAAACTCTGTGAATTTGTAGTGAATTGGGATTAATAGTTTTGACCAGAAAGCCAGAAACATGAGGCACTGGCATCAGTAGCGAGTTGGGAAGATGTCATTGCCCAAATCCTTCTCTGTTCACTGAAGATGGTGTTGTGGGACATGCGGTCATGACTGACAGCTTGGGTCAGAGCAGGGAGAGGAATGAATATCTCATGCTTTCTAGGAGCATCCTACTCCCCTGAGTGTAGTATTCAGAAGGAGAGATTTGAGAGCAACCTGATCCAGAAGAACAAGAGGGAAGATGTTTTCCTGGTGGAGAAGTTTAAATTCCAGATCTAGTAAGTCAGAATCGCGGATTAAACTCCATTTTGCATTCTTTGGACTGCAGGATAGGCAGGGGAGTAGGAAACACCAGGTCTAATTCTCCATCTTTCCTTTTCTTCTATGATGTTGTGTTTTTGTTTGTTTGTTTTTTGTTAAAAACTCTTTCTCCAAAACCTCCCCTTCCTAGTGAAATTTCTGGAAAATTCTGAATTTTGGTCTGATTCAAAATGTCTAGATAGATTTTGGGAGAGTGAGGACATAGTCTTCAAGCAAAACTCACAATATGCAGTTGTGTGTTTCTCATTCTTTTTGGAATCTGTATCTCACTGACCAAGAAGACACCATGACTGGAAACATTCAATTATTTGTGTAATGCTATTTTAAATTCAATTCGTAGTTCTGCAATTTATGTATGTATATGTTTGTATGTTTATATCTATGGGAGGACCAGAGATCCATTCCAGTAGGTACTACAGAGAGAGGGAAAAGCAAGCTGTCTTATAAAGTTTATAGCAAGATACAATGAAAAATATTACAGTTATCAGCCCATCTATACTAAAAAGCACTTTCTGAGACATCAATTACTTAATATTTTGAAAAAATATCCTATTAATGATTTTAATGAAAATAAAGATCAATATTAAGAAGTAAGCCAGTGACTGTTTTGTCTTTTCTTTTAGCTGAACTGATGCACGAACTGAAGATTAGCTCTAAAACAGGGCATTTTTCCTGTTGTTAAGCATCACTAGCTGGCGACATCTATTGACCCTCAGGTTGTTCAGCCACCCTGGCTTTAGTATGCCCTGTTTCTTTGGAGATGATGCCTGCTGCAGTGTCACTGGCTAAATTCTAGAGCTTGGGTTGGTCTTCCTAAGGCAGAAGAGGGAATCTGCATCACCCCAGTCTGCTTTGGATACATTCAAAGCTAGTCACTTGGAGTACAAGACATAGGGTTTTGCTCATAGGGACTGCTTTTCCTTTCTTGACTTTGTTCTCCGTCTTTTGCACCTCTCTTAACTTCTCTTCAAGAACTTGTCCTAAGTAACCAGCATGGTTTCTTTAGGAAGTCAGTTGTGAGTCTTCAAGTGGCAAAGCTGCTATGAGCTTTACATTGCCTGGTGCCAGCATGGCTTGGTTGATGTGAGAATGGTTGGTAAGATCAACATTCCTTGGCCAACAAACGACAACTAAAAGTGTGCAGGAGACACAGAAGCGTTGTTTTTATCTTAATTATACTTGCCTCTCTTCTGTATTTGCTTTGTTTTTATCTTCAAGAACGGAAAATTGGACACCAGCAGTACAGCAGCTCAAAATCCTTTTTCTTTTGCCTCCTCCTGGTCCTCTCCTGAGGAAGAGTTAATTCAGTGATAGGTGAATTGTAGTGACAGCACAAAAAGATTTTATCCCGCCTGGGACTTCCTGTATTAAACATTTCAGCATGTAAGTGGGAAGAAAGTAAGAAGTGTTATCTAAAGAAAAGAGGTATATAATAACTCTTAATGTGTATACTGTATATATGTATGATAATATATAATAATATACTGCAAGCATTAGCTGTTGGTTTTTTTTAATTATTATTTAAAGATTTAGACAGTCTGTGTAGGGACTGTTGCCGTGGGGCTCGGTGGTGTGATGGCTTCTCTTTACTTACTGTGCTGAGCTGTACTGACTGCTTGTCACAGTGTGAGCAAGAAGGATCATACTATTTGTATGACTTTGACTCCATGGATTTCTTAGTCTATCAACACTTTGAATATATGACATCATTTCAAGAAACCTTCTATACGGAGCACATCCATTCTTTGGGGTTTTACAGCTGTTGTCTCCAAGTTCAGTGTGTTGTGCAGTGGGAGGCTGTGGTGAGCAAGTTAGCATTGTGGAGGAAGGTGGCAACTGCACTGTGTGTGCAATACACAAATGGGTGGTGAAGTGCTGTGGAAGACAATTCTTAACTATAAAAGTAGCAAACAAATTCAGAAGACATTCGCTCCCTTTAACCTCCAGATGAAAGTATCCCTCCCCTCACCTGCCCTTCCTAGCCTTTGCCTTCTCTTTGTTTTCACATCTCCCTGCACAGTTAGTTGAGATGACCAAGGATCAAAGGATCATACAGAGTCATGCCTAAAGAATGATTTATGCCTCTGAGCTCTCAGGTCTTATATGAAAATGAAAATGCAATGAAGAAATGCTTGTTAGACATTTTTTCCAGAATGACTTTGAAATATATTTGTTTCATACCTATCTTCTGCAGATTATCTTTGTGATTGTGACTACTTGCTTACTTCACACTCATTCCAGCTTTACGCTGACACTTTTTAGGTCATCTTGAGTCCTTTCCTTCAGTAGTGGTACAGTTTTGGCTTTCCTCCCACTCACAGTCAGCTTGTGCTAACAATAATCTGTGAATCTCAGCTGGTTTTGACCAAAGGCCAATGCTCCTCTTGGGATTTTTTTTTCCTGCACTCATCATATTCATCCACTGATGTTTTCTGCCATTCTAGTTTCTCATTGTCAATGGGTAAGTAGGTGAACATTATTTCCTCCAAACCACGCAGGGGCACTTGGCTTTAGAGACAACTGCTAAAAATAGAGGTTGTGTCCTTCATGGTTTTGCTGAGCAGTTGTTGATAGTTCGTGTCAAATTGACTCCTAAATGCAAGACTTTACACAGTTGTTACTGCTGTTACCTGAAGAAGATTATAAACTCTTGCCATACTCCCTTTTACAAATGGGATTTGCTATTGCAGAGTTCATGTCTTAGTATTATTTCTTAATATAGGGTTATTTGGCATATGTTCCATATTTAAACACCTTTAACCCCAACTCCTTGTGAGAAGCTAGTTCAGAGGTTTCTGTTATTCTGTCTATAAACTTTATGCCCCAGTGTGTAATTGTGAGCTGCCCTTGTAAGTCAAACAGAATCATAGAATGTCTTGGGTTGGAAGGGACCTTGAAGATCCTCTGCGAAGGCTGCTCTGAAAACAGTGCCTTCTATTTTATTAAGCTGGCCCATGACATCAGAGGGCCAATGGTGCTGACTAACCTGGTCTATTTTGTAACTTCACATTTGTTTTCTGCAAGTCATTTGTGTATATAACAGTAAGATTTGAGTGAACTAAGCGCTAAAAAGTGTTGCACAGGACTTGTGTGAGTCTGCCAATATAAACGTGTCTGTGATGATGTGCGTGCCAATGCTGGTGCTGGTAGAGCTGCAGAGGCTCTGAGAGGCAGATGGAACTGTACCGCCAGGATCACTAACAGGCTGACCATGCAGAGTGCAGGCACTGGAATTCTGAACCAGGGATTATCTTCTTTCAGCGCAGACTTTGTTTAATGTTCACAAAGGACTTTTAAAACTTTCTTACTTTTAACAGACTTGAATGTGTCAGAACTGAAGGACTGGGTTAACTGGCTGTAAACTCTGACGTCTATCAAACAAAATCTTTGTGTTATTCTGGCGTGCACAAGCTTTCACTGGAGATGTCATAGTTGTCTGCTGATGCATTCCAAGGATCTGAGACTTCAGTGAGGAAGACACTAGTTTTCTTGGGCCACTAAGATGATGAGAGGGCTGGAGCATCTCTCCTATGAGGAAAGGTTGAGGGAACTGGGCTTGTTTAGCTTCAAGAAGAGAAGGCTCTAGGGAGACCTCATTGTGGCCTTCCAATACTTGAAGGGAGCGTATAAACAGGAGGGGGAACAGCTGTTTATGGAGTTGGATAGTGATAGGACAAGGGGGAATGGTTTTAAACTGAGACAGGGGAGGTTTAGGTTGGATATTAGGAAGAAGTTTTTCACGCAGAGGGTGGTGACGCACTGGAACGGGTTGCCCAAGGAGGTTGTGGATACCCCATCCCTGGAGGCATTCAAGGCCACACTGGATGTGGCTCTGGGCTGCCTGGTCTGGTGGTTGGCAACCCTGCACATAGCAGGGGGGTTGAAACTCGATGATCATTGTGGTCCTTTTCAACCCAGGCCATTCTATGATTCTATGATTCTATGATCCTATGATTGATTCTATGATTCTGTGATTCTCTGCTTTGAGATGTACTTGTCTAATTGAAGGTAGTGCTTAGATGCAAGAAGGGTTTTGTAATTAAGACACTAACTTGAGATTTGTGTTGTAGTAATCCTTTCCAAGTCTGCCCTGCTGACTTAGAGGACCATAGTGATGCCATGTTGTCTGGCTCTGCCTGTTCTTTGTCTGAAAAATGGGGTACAAAATAAAAGGGGTAGTAATACTTTCCCTCCTGTCAGATTAGTCTAACTCATTTGACTTAATCGTAGTCAACTTTGTTATGTAAACGAATTACACTAAGCATTTTCTTAACAGCCTGAAGTATTGAAATCACCTTTCCTCCTGAAAGCTGAGTGAGGGAGTGCCAAATGGGAGCATTGAACTGCCCTAAGCTTCTGCTTACAGTAATAAAAATGAAGAAACTCAAAATATTTTTCCTGTGAAAATCTTTGTTCATAGTGGCTGTAATGCAGTAGACAAATCCAAAGCACAAAAGGACTCACCCATATGCTGTGCAGTGATAAGTATCTGAAGTCTAAATTTGGATACTGCATAATCTGTCCCTGTGGGGGAGAGTGGGAGTTATGTGAACACAGTGAAAGCTGTGAATTTGATCCAGACTTTTGTCCTATAGTATAACACAGTAATTTCTCTTAAAACATATTGTTTTGTTTCAGTTTGTGAGCACACACGCGTTTTACAGTGTCTGCTATATAATCTATGAAGACTGTATGTTTGCAAACTAATTTTCAGAACACTTATTTTCTCTAGTAGACTGACATTTTTAATATGGAGCACATATTTAACTGACACTGTGCAATTCTTACACATTTCTTTGCTCTTGTCTGGACAGAATGGGATATGGGAATATTTTCTGATAATGCTGTAGGATATGTTTAGTAGCTTTTTAGACTGTCAAGTAGTTGGTTCAATTAATGCAAAATGGTGCTGAGAGAGGAATGAAGAGAATGCCAGGGTAAATAAAGCAACATTTAAATTTGTTCTTTAGCTCTTTCTAAAATAGGACGCAGGCTGCTTTGTTTTACTTTTAGTCATCTGCTGTTGCCACTGTGTGCGAATAATACTGCGTGAGCAGAGGCCTACGTGATGCATTTTTAATAGTAGCAAGGGTCTATTATCTTGTAGCTGGATGGCTTTTTAAAAAACGTAAATTTTAGAACAAATATCTTAAAATGATAAATATAAAACTAGTTGCCACATGAACTTGTTCTATTTATCGTACATTTTTCTTACACTTAGCTGTGCTTCCTCTATTAATCTATGTTTCAAACATGAAATGCCTTCCTCGTGGCAGCTGTCTCTTCACTTGTACTATAGCTACTGGCATGTTAAGTTCAAAGTGGAATGTCATGGAGAATGCAGATAATATATTTAGTTCCTGTCACCAGACAGCACAAGGCACCAGTGCGTCTCGTTCTCAGAGGGGGGTGCCAGCTACTTGCACTGCAATGTTCCCCTTCAATTAATATAATTTGTGTTTTTTTTTTTTGAGGAAGCATTAGTCGGGACCATCAGCATGATTTTTCTTACAGTCTTGGCAGTTACGCATACCTGAAAGAAATGTTTTAAACAAAATATTTTTGAAAGGCATGTCAGGGAGGATATTCAGAAGAATACGCGTTTGTTTTTCTAACGCTTTGATACGTGCAGTCTTAATGCATACCAAAAAAATAAGTTGTAGCTGGAGCGGATACGGGAGGACTGTGGGTCTGAATGATCAGAAGCAAACCCTCTGAAAACAAATTATAGGAGCTTATAGAAGAGAAAACTTTCCCAAGAGCATAGTGCAAGGCTTAATCCATATTTCTAGAAAATTGCAGCTGTCAGGCTTTCTTTTATTACCCTAGCAAAATGCTGTGTCAGGTGTTATGAAGAAGTTTGGCCATGCATTTAGAAAATTAATAGCTTCCTTACATCAGATGTGTTATATAGAAACGTCTGGTTGTGTAGCCAGTTGTCATAGTTTGATGTTCCCATTGAAAGTCATTTCTTTTACTGTATGATTTATGTCCAGTAATTAAGTTAAGAAGAAAGAGATGTTTTGTTGGGGCAGTGATCTTCATGCACATAAAAAATGTTTACAGGATGAGACCAACATTTGCTATGTCAGTCTTGTTATATATATTGTAAGCACTCCCGATAGTGGTTTCCATTCAGTCACAGTGAATTGTAGTGCAGAACAATAAAGAATTCCCCTTTTACCACAAAAGAAAAAGACGGTACTGACATTTGCAGTGGAATTGCCAGGTAATGGCCTGAACCAATGGTTGAGCACCAGGTGAGAAGCTGTGGCTATCCCAGGGAGCCCAGGTGCAAGCAGTGCACCTCCTCATCCTCATTTTAAGGGTCAGCAGTAGAGGGAGGAGCACTTCTCTGAGTAGAGATTGCAATTCTTTTGAGCCATCACTGGTTGTTGGAAGGAGATGAGCCAGTTTTCCTTCTCTGTTACCTGCTATTCCTCTGTAGTGCCTGTATCCCATTAGAAGGCACTGTCATTGCCTTCTTTTGCCTTACAGCATTTGTTTGTATCACCCATTAACTGAGTTTGGTTTTTCAAAAGAGCAGAGTGACAGCCTGTGGGGAAAAAAAAAAAAAAAAAGGATTATTATTGTTACCTTTCAAAGCAGAGGCAAGCATGCTCATTGCATGGAGATTTCCTTACATCTTTATGGTCAGATGCTGTTTTTTCAGGTAATATAGGCTGGAGGGGATCTCTGGAGCAAATCCACTCTGCCAAGAGTGAATCCAGCTACGCTAGGTTGATCGTGGCTGCATCTGGTAAGGTTAGTAGAACATCTCTAAGGATGGAGTTCCTACAACCTGTCTGGGAAACCTATCCCAGTGTTTGACTACCCGTATGGAGATCATTTTTTTCTTATGGTTAATGGAAATTTCCCACAAAGAACCTGGTGTTTGTTGCCTCTTGTCCTGTTGCTGTACATCTCTAAGAAAAGTCAAAATTCATCTCCTTATCTTCCCTCTAACTCGTTGTAAACAGTAATACAATTTTCTATTAGCCTTTTCCAGAGTGATCAAATCCAACTCCCACAGCCTCTTCTCATATGGTATATTCCTTCTAATCTTCTCGATAGCCTTCTGTTGGTCTCACTCCAGTATGACAATGCCTTTATTATAGTGGAAATTCCAAAACGAAATGCAGCACTCCAAATGCCAAATAGAGGGGAAAAATGAAGTAGATCATACCCTCTGATATGCTGTCTGCACCTTTACCAGTGCAGTCTCATATCCTTTTGTCCCTATTTGCTACTGCTAGTTTGTGTCTAATTCTATATCATCTTTTTCTGTACTTCTTTCCAGTCTGCTCTTGACCTGGGACTTGGCTTTACTGTTTGTTGAACTTCATGAGGTTCTCTAGGCCTGTTTCTCCAGGCTATGAGTAGGATTGTTATTAAACTGTGTATAGCTAAGAGGGAATTGCATGTTATACATGACAGTACCTATGTTTCTGTCACTGTGTTAATTTCCTTATACACCAGTGGCGTATTGGACCCCAACATCAATTAATATTTGTGATATATCAGTAATTCACTGACATTACAAGCCTATTGAAAATAAAACCAGTAGAGTGAATAGATCTTATTAAGCTTGTGCTCCCAGTGTTTCTGGAATGATACATGTATGGTTTATCCTCGATGAATGTGAAGCTGAATCCAAATACATGTATCTATTTTGTACAGAGCTAAGATAGGGTGGAAAGCTCTGAGTTTTGCAAATAGATGGGACCTTACATAATTTTTAATTTACTGATTGAGTTAGGAGGCATTTTAAAATCTTAGAACATAATTGATTTGTTTCTCTCAGTTTTTCAGGGAAATCAGTTTATCTAGTGTAAACTGACAAGGAAAACATCACCAAATGGGCCTGATGACAAGAAGGGAGAGAACAGTGGAGTTTGTGTTTTAATTATTGCTGTTGAACTATAAAATAAAAAAGAAAATTATGGAAAATGTCCATATTCATTTTTTAATCTGCTGGCATACTGCATGCATAAGGCTTGATTCTGATGGCATTCCTCAGTGCATAGCTAAGCAGCTCTTGAGTCAGTAGGCTGAGATCCGTGCTGAGGAATTAAAAGGCAGCCTACAGGTTGTATTCGTAATAAGTAACCAAACATTCTAGATGCTAGGATAAATGTAGACTTCTTGACAGTGGCCAGATTTTATTAGAAAATAGTCACTGGTGTAATAAACCAAACTGGAGCACCTCCAGGGAGCACTCTGCACCTTTCTGCCAGGAAGGTAAGATCGGAAGGTGGCAGGTGGGCATCACTGCGTTTTGGAGGGGCCAAGGAGCCAGAGGCAGAGCTGTGAGACTCAGATCTCCCAAACAGTCATCAGAGTAGTGCTGGGGCTTTACTGTATCCTTCATCTCATCCACAGTAGTGTGCTGCCTGTTGCTAGCTTTTCCAAGGCTGCATTTGAACTGGAAGAATGCTCCTTATGGCAGCTTCATCCCTGCCACGCTGATGGATTTGAAACAAACTCTTCTTTCAAGATGAGGGAACCATTTTTTTTTTCATGGCTGTTTTTATCCATAAACTTCAAAGGAAATTGCTTTAAATAAGTGGGCATTTGCCTAGAAGTTGGCAAAATTTAAAGCTGTCTGAAGGCCCATTTAGGTGAAAAAAGAAATCAAACAGTAAAATACGAGTGCAGATTGTGGATATAAACTGCGGCTTGAAAGAGGAAATTGTGTTTTTATTTCTTTACAGAAGAATGAGGAGTAATTATTACATCTTGGATGATCATTGTTTCTGCACAATGTTTATTTCATAAGCAGAGCCTTTGACTTCTGAGAGCCTGATAGAATTTTATCAATTCCTGGGGGAAGCTCCTGCTTTTCAAAGAGCAGTAATTTCTATGTCATTTTATCTAAGTGATACTGTTTATGCCCATACAGTGTACAAAACAGTAGACCATTTTTGTGGCAACTTTTAAAAGCTGAAGATAGGTTACAAAATTTGATGACCACAAGAACTATTTAATGCAGCTAAGCTCTGGGGCCTGAATATTTTCCATTATGCAGTGTAGAAAACAAATTCAAGATCTATGATGTTAAAAAAAATCTTCCTGGGATGCTTACAGTTCTTTGAGTTTTATTTTGAAGATTTTTTTATGACTATGCCATTGACTGTCTTCGGAGAAAGACAGTAATTGCTGAATGAATAAATTTGCTGTTGACAGTGTAATAACTCTTTTGTAGTGGTGAGCAATCTTTTTATGTGAGGTAAGGTGTAATCAGGAATATAGTGCTGGATTCATGGTTGAGATGTGAAGGAGCTGAACTGTTGAAGAGATTGAGTTATATAAATATGGGTGTTAAAATGTTAGCAGTTCCTTTGCCTCTTGCACCTTGCCTATTTTATGTTACTGAATGCTGGAGGCAACACACTTAATTTGCAAATTGCTAGGGAGATTTCAAGAACAATTGCTAAAAACTAGTCTAAATTGTGTAATCCCTTCCTACTTGCATGAGTAAACTGCTGCCCTGATGACCTCAAGCCTATGGATAACATTAACACAAAATGTTCCTCTGTACTACTAAATTAGGAAATCTTAGTTTTATAACATAACTTGCATTACCTAGGCACTAAACTAGAACCATCACAGATGCTTCCCTTCAGGTTCTATGTTTGTTGAACCTAGGACACGGGGTGTTAAATACCAAAATAACTTTTCCTTATTTTCTAAATTGTGAATGAAATAGTAAAATGGTTCAAAAAGGACCTGAAGTTTCTTCTCTGCATAATCCTTTGGCAGCAGGAGGTGGGCTTTCTCAGTGGCTTCTGAAATACTCAAGGTTGTTGAAACCGTTGAGCAACTCAAAGACCTTAACAAAGGGTAGTTTTTTAGAGACAACTTAAGATATAAAGGAGTGTTCCTGAGTTTTTTTTATTAAATAATTTTAAGTTTATAGTATTTTTGCATCCCTTACAGCTGTGAGTTTTATTAGTGAGATTTGTATAAGTATTCAAAAAAGGACAAGTGAAGCATAATTGAATGTTAGTGCAGTTGTTTTTAGCCATGATGATACCACTGATTTTAAGCTTTTCGTGCCTGTGACGTGTCTTTTTCTGTACAACACACCCAATTAGTGGGCATGGTGGGGATGGGTTGATTGTTGGACTTGGTGATCTTGGCGGTCTTTTCCAACCTTAGTGGTTCTATGGTTCTATGTATTGTATAAATACTCATATAAATAAGTCCTATATGTGTTAAATGAACCAAGAAGATGTGTAGAAGTCTTCACAGTAGTACTGAAAGTATAACTATCATCTGTTGTGAATGGATCTCAAGTTTACATTCATGAAAACTGATCTGTCAAAGAAAATTTTGTTCTAAATGCTAATTAAATTTTATAAATGTTTATAATGAATCCTTTGCTTTCATTCCTTCTGTATTTATCTTCTAATCTTTGCGGGAGCCAAATATTACAATCACTAAAAATCTCAGAAGTCTTGATTTAGCAGATTGCATCTCCCTGAAGGGTACTAGTAAGAGGGAATTTTATACGTTTCTGGGTATCTGACTGACGCTTTTGAAACAGAGCCAAGGTAATGATTAAGCAGGTCGTTCATCACGCTGTTTGATTTTCCATTGTTGGTTGATTTGTGGTTGTGAGCTTTAAAGTTTACAGGAAAGCTCTTCCTATGAACCAAGTGGAACATTTCAGTGATACTATAGTTAGCCCTACCAGAAATAGTACTTCTGCTGTCTTTCTGTTTCTACATTTATGAATTATTATTAGTTTGTTGTAACACTAGCAATGTATAAATATTTCACTGTAGTGTCTAGCATTGCAGACAATGTATTCCTAGATGAATGATGAAATGAATGAATGATGGAATATGTAATTACTTGTAATGATTGAACCTAATACAAAGACCATGAGAGAAATTGTGACAACATTTGAATCAGCAAGAGGATTTCCAGTGATTTTAGAGGGACTGTGCTCACAATTCTTTGCAATTATCATCTTTTCTTACTTGAAATAATTTAATGACCCAAATGCCTTCTTTATCTTTTTAACTGCCAGAATCCCACTGGCTTGCCAGTTTCTTCCAGTTGATATTTAGTCTAGAATGGATTAGTCTAGTAGTCTGTGATAGACTTTTGAATGGTGAATTTTATGAAGTTCGGTTTTCAGTAGCTGTCTCCTGTGTGGATTTTCTGGTATCTAAAAATCTGATTGGGGTTGTGAAGTAGCCTCTCCTTTTGTGGAGAAGAGCTAATCAGGTTCCCCAAGGAGGTTGTGGATACCCCATCCCTGGAGGCATTCAAGGCTAGGCTGGATGTGGCTCTGGGCAGCCTGGTCTAGTGATTGGTGACCCTGCACATAGCAGTGGGGTTGAAACTAGATGATCATTGTGGTCCTTTTCAACCCAGGCCATTCTATGATTCTAGGTTCTCCTTCCAGCTGGGCATTTCCCTTAGTGTCATAGAAGCAGCCCTCTGTCTACCAAGCAAAGAATGAGAGACACGTGGCTCATTTATTTCCCTTTTTCTTATCTTAAACAGTGCTAGTAGGCCAACAGACTTTTAAAAGTCATCTGCAACTATCCGTAGCTCTCTGATAATTAAAAGGAATCACACCTCATCTACAGATTTGTGGGTCACATTCTCTCTTGCCAGATTTCATGTTTCATCACATACACCCCTGGAAAGGTGTATAAAACATTATTGATTTTATTTGATAGAGCTTTATGTTCCTTTAAAAACAGTTAATGCGTATGTAAATGACAATGCAAAGTGCAGGGTATTTGGAGGAACATACCAGGAAGATAGTTACAACCATCCTATTTCAAATGAACTAGAGGGGACAGGCTGACTGTCTTGATGACCAGAAAAAGTTGGACTAGTCAAGACATGGAAATGTAGAGGGATCAGTGACCTAATTAAGGAACAAGAATTCTTCTAGTGTTGACGCCTAAAGTTCAAATGTTCTTTTTATATGGGAAACTTGCCTGCTTGGCTGCTACACAAATATTAAAACAGCGCTGAATGAGGCAAGTTTTTTCAGCATCTGGTCTGCAGCACGATGAGACAGTAGCTAAATCTTTGCTATGCAAGGCCTCCATGTCAATCTTGAGCTTAAACATAGTAGCCAGTGTGAAATGATGCTTATTAGGGGAGGCAAATAATTCATGTCTTGATATTAGCTCCTAATGTTGACTGCATTCCTTTTGCAAGATACTGTAAAATGACTACTGTGTTTTCTTCCTAGCTATATTCCTTTCAGGAAGAGACTCTGCATGCCTGCTAAAGTCGTTTGTAGCCTTTTCCTCCATATAAATGAATGTCAAGGTTGAGTAAGATAACTAATGAGTTGGACTACCTCAGACTTGAACACCAGAAGAAAGGTAGCTCCAAGTTTCCTTCCTTTAATCCTTGGTGGGATACTCTGATTCACATAGCTTTTTCCCCCAACAGACTTATTTCTTTGTGTTTCTGGAACAAAATACCTTATCTAGGGCTTATCCAAATCCCATCTACTTCATTACCCCATTCACCTTGGAACAAAAGCCTATAACACAAGACTGGGGTAAAATATGAAAACAATTGTTTCCAACCCGTCTAAGTCTTTAAGTTTTTATAACTAGATATTTTAGTGTCAGAATTGTAACTAATAAAATAAGAGCTTTCAAAATCACAATCAGGAAGTATGCTGTAGCCTATAGCACATGTTTTGAAAAGGAAATGACTGAATAAATTAAAACATTGGAAGACAATCTGAGTTACATAATAGTTACATGTATTAAATCATTCAAAAGAAGTTGCAGCTGAACTAACACTCTGTAAAAAATGAACTCTCTGTGGTAGACTCTTCACTCACTGAACTTATTTAAAGTGTAACAGAGAGGAGTGAATGGTTTGACAAAATGGAACATTGGTGACATGGAAGAGATACTTTCGGTTATTTCTTCAAGAGGAGATGATGATGATTCAGTTATGTGCAAGGGAGAAGCAATTAGCTGTATCTTTTAGTTTAAATCTGATGCTTATTTGCAATGATGTTTAACCCAGAACTAATTCTGTCCCTCTTATCTAAATGCTTGTCTATAAAAGGAAGGAAGTATGAGCTATTCTTAGCGAAGACATTGTGGACGCTACTAGAAATTGTAGTCTGCATGAAGATCGGGTCTAAATGTTTTCCCCATAAACACTCATATCAGCGCCTCACTGACCGGTTTTCTCTCAATATGTTCAATCTTATTTTCAATTCAAGTACATGACATAACTACAGGCCAGCTAAAATTAGGTTAATAGCCTAATATACAATCCTTTACAGGAGGCCCCTTACAGCCTAACCAGCATTTTGAATTCAGATCTTACTGTGCTATCTTAATTAGCAGCCAGTGGGCTGGAACACATAATTTAATTTTATGATGCACTGAAAGTATTTCAGTATATATTCATACCAGACTGCTACTGCATGCAATCTTAAAATGGTATTTTATAGGTTGCCTGTATGATGGATTTTAAAGAACAGATTATCTGCTATCAGTAAATCTGGAAACATTTGTGATCACTCACTGGGGTGCTTTTTTGACTTCTGAAATATCTGAATTTGAAAAATGCTTTGCCGTATATCAGACCAAAGTACTGTGGATATTGTGCTGAGAAGCAACTGTTTTTCTTCATCTAAAAGATTGCTTGCCAGAGCTGCCTTCTAGTGATCTCCCTGTTGTGGTTGCTGCAAAAGCAGTTTTTACTCTGATAGAGAAAGAAACATAAACATGGCATACAAATACATGGGATTGATTCTAAAAACAGTAATATTTCATTCTTGCACCTCGAATTGATCAGTTCAAGGTATTGTCCATTTGTGCAGAAAGAGTGAACTCATCAAGACGCATGCAATTGGTCATTGTAAATTGGCGATATGTAAAACTTCTGCTACAAAACAAAGCAAAATCAAATTAACAATAGCCTATATTTACTTTTTTAGAAGAAAAGTGCATAAAAATTAATATTAATTGCTAGGACTACATTACATTTTCTGGCATGCTTTCTAAGCAGTGACTTAAATAAAAGCAAGGGTCTCGTGCTGAGATCTCAGGGGAATAACTTTACTGGTTCACTTCATTCCACAAGGATTCAGATTTTAGACCAGAGGTAACCAAACTTCTTCATTATAGAACCCCCATCCTAAAATCCTTGTCAATAAAAAGCTGTGTTCATTGCATATTTCAGAAAGTCAAGGAAGGAGCGTGATTTCCAAGTGAATGGTGGAAGACTCCCAGCTGCTCAGTGGGGCTGATTAAGAGACATCGGCTTCTGCACGCTGAAGCTTGCTGGCAATGCACATTACCTGGCAGCTTGATTAAAAACCTTGCTGCTGGCCTTTCTGTTTAGCTTCACTGTAGGGAAATCCTTTTGAACTGCTCTGAACATCCACTTATGCCTTCCACCACGTTTTTTTGCCAGCAATATCTGATTGCTTTAAGAATCTGAATCAGTTTAAGTATTAACCTCAGGAGTAAATGCTCTCATTATAATCAGTGCAGCTACCAACGTGCTCAACGTATGGTTCTTGATTTAGGACCCTCCATTAATAGATGAATAGAACAGACTCTAGTGGTTCCATATGTCCACTCTTTGTTCATTTATTGAGAGGTGCTGCACCAGCCACAGTTCAGACCAAGCTGCTTTACAGCATATTATTATAATTTGTTGGAGATAGGAATATACAGAGTGCAGTGTGGTAAGACACAAAGCCTTGTTCATTTAGAAGGATATGCTCCATGTAATGCTGTAGTGAAAACTATTTCATTTGAAACTCCTGGTATCATCCTTTCAAGGATTGCAGCTCATTTCTTTTACTAATTTTCTGAGAGCTCAATCTATTAAAACCGGTGCTTGAAGATGAGAGTTGCTATTTTTAGAGCTGTGGAAGAGTGTTTTCCAGAGGCTTTTGTCTGGAGTGGGACTCTTCTTCGTAGAAATCCAAGGAAGATAAAGTCTATTCTGATATGGTAGTCTACATGGTAATGTTAAAATGATACAAAACAACTCCTAACCTTGATAACAATAGTTGTTTTACCAATTATCTAAAAGGGATATTTCTTAAAGGCATGTATTTGAGGCCCGTTTGAAACTAATTTTCACTATTACATGAACAAGAATAAAATCAGACTTTTAAAACTTTTAATGGACTTTTTTTTTCCAAGTAACATTTTTTACTACATGACACATCACCATAATATTCTAAATATGTTGGCTGTAAACTGTAACATTAATACAGACATAAAAGAGACAGAACTTACTTCAGTGGATCATTTCAACTACTGCCAGCTCTGAAGCATGACCTTATTTACCTTAAATAGAATCATAGAACCCTTAGAGTGGAAGGGGCCTGTATAGGCCATCTAGTCCAACTCCCCTGCCATGATCAAGGACACCACAGCCAAATCAGGTTGCCCAGGGCTTGATCCAGCCTCACCTTAAATGTTTCCAGGGACAGGACATCAACTATATCACTGGGCACACTGTCCCAGTGCCTCACCACCCTCGCTGTAAAAGACTTTTTCCTTGTATCCAACCTAAATCTACCCTCTTGGAGCTTGAAGAGATTTCCCCTTGTTATATCAAACAGTTCTTTCTATCAGTGGATGCTTATCTAATATGCCCTTTGAAACCTATGATACTGGAGTATGTTCCATTCCCAGTTCCCACAATTGCTTACTGCCTTCTTTGTGATAGACTTTTAGGAACTGGTTAGAGGGATTTTCCTGCCTCTTCTCAGTTTTCTCCTCTCTGCACTTCCCAGACTCAGTCATTGCCAATAACCTGATGCTTTCTGAACTTGGTTATCTTTCTCACTCCTTTCATAGTACTCCTCTTGTCTCATGTTTTTATTGGTGTGTGTTACTTAACACAAGCTGTGGCTGTATTGGAGTGGAGGTGAGTGGGAGGATGTCATTTGAATGCTGTTCTTTTTCACACATTATTTAGACTAAATTTGTGATCTACTCCACACTTGTTTCTCCAAAACTGCTGCCCATCCAGTATTTTCTTTTTTGTCTCTGACCAGCTATCTCTTTAGATGTTTCAGTTGTTTTACATATTATACCAAAGCAGAAACACTGAGTCACAGCTTAAAGCAGTGATTGAGCACCTGCGGGGAAAGCAGGGCCCACCCAGGGGAGCTCAGGTGCATGCAATGTACCTGAGTGACTGAAAGGGGTGGAGCCAGGATCCATCCCTTCCAGACCTCATTTAAGGGTTGGCAATGGATGCAAGGGGATCTTGCTGGAGATCTCTGTAGACCTGAGGCCTTTCATGGGTAAGTAGTTTTTTTAACTTCATTTCTGTGTCCCTGGCTGCTGCACTTGGGGTTACCCTTGCCTACTGCAGACTAGGACTTTGTCACCCTGCTATTATTGCTGTGCTTTCTGTTCTGTTATAGCATTATGTATACATGGATGACTCTAGTTTATTATGATTAAAAGGAGTTGAAAAACACAGACTCTGTTTTCTGACTTGGCAGTGAAGGAAATTCAAATTGCTTCTCAGTGTGTGTCTTTAATTCTACCTTTTTCTTTCATTTCACTGGTCTTTGTATTTTAACCTTGTTGATCTTGAAGTGCATGTTGCCAGTTTTGAAGTAAGCACTGAATTTACAGATATACCCCAACAGAGTGAAATTAGAGTATGTTTAAATTATTTAAATACCTACATATTTTCAGTTGCTGGTCCTGTAACTATAACACGGTCAATTTTTTTAATTGAATTTTTAGTTGAGGTCTTGGAGAAACGCTTGTTTTTGTCAGTAAATTCTGTGAGTTAATTACTATTTTTGTGCCAGGTGTGAGCTATTAGGTTTGATTCTGTCCCAAAGCATTTTTTTTTCTATACCATGTTTCTCCACATGTACAATTTCGGGTAACTAATGTGGCTGAATTTGAGGGAAGTGCTTGCAGTGCATACATGTAAACGTATGCTTACATCTTTTGGGTACTGAGTCTTTATTTTGAGGCCCTCAGGGAAGCAACTTAGCTTGTGTTCCTCCCTGGAGAGTGCCTAATGCATTATGATAACAATAAACAATAGTAAGGGCAGCTATATTTAGTTATTCTATCATACTGCTGTACACAGGGAAAACTGGGTTCTTTCAATTTTTCAAGTGCCTGCAGTTTTCTTCAGCAAATACTTCTGTAGTCTGATGACCTTTCCTTCATTAGTATGAATTTCCCTTCAAGGCAGGCATTTTTCAATCAGCAGTAATTTGAATATAATTTATCAAGAGAAAAGGAAAGCAAAATAATTGTATTTAAAGATTTCCCTTTGTTTTAAGTGTCATTAGCAGTTCTGACTAATTAGATTTTTACAATCTCATCAGGCGCTTTTAGAAAATCTCTATGAACTCATCTAGAGGATGCATTTATTCCTAAGTGTCCTGTATTGCATTACAGGACAGTAACGAGTCACCGACTGCTACAGATGTTTATGTGAAATGCAATTAACACTCTGCCAATTTAGTTTTTATAGGGACGCAATCAATTTTTATTCATTTTAAAGCTAGAATGCTTTCTTTTATTGTGTTCCGCCTCTCTGCTGATTATACAGCTTAAACAAATTATTCTTCTGTTTGTAGTAAATGGGAGTGTTTACACAGACGGCGCTGTGGCGTATTACATAGATTGCATATAGAATAGAAATGAAATAAGTTGTGTAAAATTTCTAAGAACTATAATCTCAGTAAAAATGTATCTTGAAATTTGGCTTCTTTAAAAGATATCACAGGGAAAAGCAAGTGATAGGATTTTCAGAGGTTTGTTTAATCACGAGCATGATTCTGTGATGTGCTTAGTGTCCATGGCTGCTGTAGTTTCACTACAGGAACAGAAAACTCAGGTTTGGGGTTGTCTTTAATAACAGTATTTTCTTGGCTACTTGACATAGACAAGGTAATTAGAGTGAAAAATGCTGAATGATTATATGCTAATCTTTGCTATGTGAAGAGATTCTAAGTTATGCATTCAGCAAACATGCTGTTGTAGTCAAGGGCTATCAAAAACTTGAATGGAGTTTTCTGGATGGTTGTTCAGTAATATTTTTGGGATGTTTGAGGTGATGTCAGTTGGATTAAACAGTAGAAAAAGAGTAGGCTGCAGAACAAGACTGGGTGGCGTGAATGTAAACTCCTATGGACTGTAGTGCTTAGAATAAACTACTTTCTCTGCTTAGCAATATTACTGGTAACAACCTGGAAAAAAGAAAGACTGAGGGGCCATCTAATTAATGTTTATAAGTATCTAAAGGGAGGTGGGAGGCAAATACATGAGGCCAGGCTCTTCTCTGTGGTGCATAGCAATAGGACAAGAAGTAATAGCCTAAAACTTGAATATATGAAGTTGAGTACTAGTATGCGGAGTAACTTCTTTATGGTGAGGAGCACTGGAGCAGATTGCCCAGAGAGGTTATGGAGTCCCTTCCTATGGAGCTATTTAAGACCCACCTGGACACCTACTTGTGCAGTGTATTGCCTATATCATTTCCTAACACTTCCTATCTGCTGTGTGTTTGTTTTCTTTCCTTAGATGTTGGGTTATATTTATGTGCTTTAGTAGCATCGGCTTACCAAATAATTGTTCCCTGTCTGTTCTTAGTGTTGCTGTCATCAGGCTAGCCAGAAGTCATGAATGGGAGTAATATCAGCCATCTGCTGCTGGGGATGGCTGTGGCTGACCCCCAGACTGTTTTCCTGGGTATCCCCTGTGCTTTGTTTTCCAGGATCTCAGCACCATGGTTCTGCTGATCCTGATGTTTCTGCCCAAGTGGGTCCTCCTGGTTATGTTTCTTTCTCTTACTCAGATCATATTCATTCATAGGGCCTTCCCACCTCTCTTTCTGGATACAGTGAAGAGAATGATGGATAAAGACAACAAATCTTCATTAAAAAAAGAAAATGAAAACCCAGATCTTCCTTAATTTCAGGCAGCAACCCACTCAGCGTTCCCATAAGCATGCCAGGGGTGAACAGAATCATCCATAGGACTGACCTGTTAAAATGTAACCTGTTCTCAAGATTTCCACAAGCTGTGGTTTACTGAGTTTCATTATTTTTAACAAATCTAGCTCTGTTTTTTCATATCTTTATTTGGGATTTACTGTGGAGCTTGCTTCCCTAGTAGCTAAGAAGCGTGCATGTATGTGTAAGTTTTCTATGCCTCTGCCAGCCAAGATGAAAAATAAGTTGAAAAGCCATTTCTTTTGCAACTATCTTGACCCTTTTGCAGGCTGCAAGCCTGCTAAGTGTTCTCATAGTCCAGGTCAACTGGACACTGCTTGAGTTATGCTTGCTGGATGCTGGAACCATCTTTGTGTAACATATGCAATTATTAAGATACTACTTCTAGTTTCAGGAGACAAACCCAACAGTAAAAACATGTATTATATCTGTTTTTACTGCCTCCATTTACACTGTTATTTTTTGTCATTTTTTTCTTGCGTGTTTCAGAGTCATTACAGTCTAACTCCAGGTATGAGTGCTAAAAGGTAGTCTTCTCTCTTTACTTGCCTGTTGAGTGCCCATAGATGCTCATAGTTTTGTTATCCATACCAACATTTATTTAATTAGGCTGGAGTTACTGAACACTTATTTTTTTTATCTGATCTAGCAAAGCATTGAGATGGAAACTTAAAGCACAGCACTACTTAGTCTCCCTAAATTGGAACTCTGAATATAAGTAGTATATGAAGTTTTTTGTAATTAAATACCTAAATTTCAGGAAAATTACTAGTTACAGACTACTAACAAAGTTAATATATATATATATATATTTTAAAACTACAGGTTTCCTGTATCTGAAGGGGGTCTACAGGAAAGCTGGAGAGAATCTTTATAAGGGCATGTAGTGACAGGGCATGTGGAAGTGGCTTTAAACTGGAAGAGGGTAGATTTAGACTAGATATTAAGAATTTCTTTACTGTGAAGGTGGTGAGACACTGGAACAGGTTGGCCATAGAGGTTGTGGATGCCTCCTACCTGGAAGCACTCAAGGCCAGGCTGGATGGGGCTTTGAGCAACCTGGTCTAGAGGGAGGTGTCCCTGCCTATAGCAGGGGTTGGAACTAGGTCGTCTTAAAGGTTCCTTCCAACCCAAACTGTTCTGATTCAATGAAAATGCATCTAATAATTAATTTTATAAGAGTGCCACAGCACAATTTTGAAGAATATTTATATAGATGATGATGAACCCTTCCATTTTAAATTGAGCATGCATTTGGAGATAACCATGTATTCAGAAAAAAACAACACTGAAGTTGGCCTCCCTGAAGACAGTAAGAAGACTTGATTCATTTCTTCAAGTTTATTAGTATTCAAGTGAAGCCTGGATGAATAATTGCAGACAAACACCCATAGGAAGGATGAAAAAGCTGATCTATAGCAACTGCTCTTACACTTTACACAGAAATTAGATGAGGCCCACGCTTGGTTTTCTTTCGTGTTTCTCTTGCTGTTTTTCAGAGGAAATGGTACAATGACAATGACCGTTTTTAGTAATGTGCAGAACTTGCCACAACATTAGGAGAAAAACCATTGTGAAGCAGGGAAAAAATGCTGCAAATGACTAGTAAGGACAATTTAATGAACACTTGAATGTACCCCCAAATGAAAAACAGATGTTGTGTGAACTTCAGTACTAAGTGTTCAGATTGAGGAAGCTGTACCTTCATCAAGGACAAGAGAAGAATAATGCTTTCCCACAGCAGCACTTATTTTTTTGTACGTTTAATAGATATATCACTGTGAAGGTATGCTTTGTACATTTCTGAGCCTTTATGGTGTATTTAGCATCTCTGATAGAAATAACCTGTGGTGCCATAATTTTATTATTTGAATAGTACAATTCTTTATTTAAGAGAAAGAGCGCTCTGCAACACAATTTGCATGGTAAGTGAAAAATAACTCTGCAAAATAACTACTGAAAAACTAAAAAAAAAAGACCTATTTCCTAAGCTTTCACTGCACCAGGAGGAATACTGCAAATAAAGTGAGGCTCTAAATAGAATTTGATTTTTCCGCATACTTTTGATTTAATGGATCGTAAATACCATTTTTTTTAGCTGTCCATTCTCCAAGTTCTAGTGGGACTGCCTAGGTCTGGCAAATCAACTGCTGACAGGAAACTAAAAATTCCTGGAAGAATTAGGTGTGGTATTTATGTGCATATGAGTATCTCTATGAATATATGCCTAGACATACAGATATATAGCATTGTGTATGAACTGTTGACATTAAAAACATTTTGGCTTGTGGAAGACCTACAGCAGCTAAGTCAGGTACTAGATGCTCTAGTTACCCCTGCAGGTATGACTTTACAGACACTGCTAGAGTGAAACAACAGCAAACGTTTGTTCAGACATCAAGGAGGGGTTTTATCACAGATGTTCAAAGAGCATCAAGTCTTTGAAGACAAGTTAGAAGAACCTAACACATTTCCAAGTGAGTCATTCACACAATCAGTTGCCTTTGCTGGATAAATCATCAGATGGCTTAGGTTGGAGTGGACCTTGAAAATCATCTAGTCCCAACCTTTCTGCTGTGGGCAGGGCTGCCACCCACCAGATCAGGCTGCCAAGGGCCCCATCCAAACTGGCTTTGAAAATGTCCAGAGATGGGGCATCCACATCCTCTATGAGCAGCCTGTTCCAGTGCATCACCACTCTCTGAGTAAAATACTTGTCACTAACATCTAATCTAAATCTCCCCTATTTTAGTATAAAGCCATTCCCCCTTCTCCTGTCACTATCAGACCATGTAAAAAGTTGGTTCCACTCAAGCTTGTAAGCTCCCTTAAGCATTCAGAACTTATTTTGGAAAGCTGTAACATTTTGGTTTAATGTTAATTTCTTCAGACAGTCAAAGTTTTTCTGTACCATATGGTACGCAGCCTGCTGAATCTTTGGTGATAGAGGGATTCACTGCTCTGCACTGGGAATGATAGATATTTTCCTGTATCACTTTGGCTGGGAGAAGTGGAACTAGAGGTAGAGACACGTCATGTTGGGCAAAGTTATCCATGCTTTATCAATCGTTGAGCTATGTCAATAGAAGTACATGTGGGCTCCTGGTTGCTTTAGATGGAGGTCAAGAATGGGGAGAATACACTTATATCTTGCCCTATCTGCTATTCCTGAACACAGTTTTGGGATTATGTATATTGTATTATTTCATGAATTGCTATCTCAGATGAATCATTGCAACTTGCCATGTCAAGGCTCACTGAAGGGAGTGTAATACATTCACTACCTTCAGTTTCATGCTAAAATCTATGTAGAAAATACTTAATTTATGAGTAATTAATAAAAAATTGTGGCACTTTTCTTCTGAGTTTTAAGTATATGCTACTTAAAGGTTTAGCAAGGTACCTGCCCTGTAGTAAGTAATGTAGCGGATCTGAAAGACCAGCATGCATTGACTAATGCTAAGCAATATGCTACAGGTACAAGTTCTCTGAGACATGAGTTCTTCTCTAATTAGCATTCAGTTACTGAACCATTTATCTGTTTAGGCAGTTAACAACTTAGGATGTTTGGTTTATAGGGAAACTCAGTTTAGAAGGCATCTCAGGAGGCCCCTAGTCCAACTTCCTGCTCAAAGCAGGGTGAGACGAGGTTGCTTAGGGCTTTATGTAGCCAAGTCTTGAAAATCTCCAAGGCTTTCACCTTCAAATGAAAAAGGTTTTCTTCTAATTAGCTCTGAAGCTCTTCTGTTTTAGCTTATGCCTGTTGTCATTTGTTGCCCCTCCATGCCTCACTGCCATTTGGTTCTTGTCTTGATTATGTCTTTATAAGTATTGGACATATATGATTAGTACACCTTAAGCCTGCAAAACTTGGTCAAATTTGCCAGATTTAGTGTGGTGGCTGAGCCACGGTTTTTATGAGATCTAAAGACCATGCTTTTCCCCTTAAACAGCTCCCAGCAGCTTACTTTTTCCATGTTTAGATCCTTCCAATTTTTTTGCTCTTTTTGTTAATGCAGTGCCACTGTGCTGCTTGAGTGTTGGTCTGAAATCAGTGAGTGTTGTGCCCAGAGGTTGGTTGTGGACACTTAGTGTTTTCTGTTTGCTGCCAGATGGGGTTTTGGTTTTGAGTGGCTCTTCACGTAGTAAGAGTAATCTGCTATTTACATTAGTCATGCAAGGTTCCTCCAAAGGTCAGTGGATTTCTTCTCTTGTGCTGTTTCCACTTAATTCGTAGAGGAGGATATTCTCTCTTCTTTGTGTTATTCTTGCTTGCTGCCCTTCTGTGGGGATTTTAAACTTCAGGTTTAGAGATTAAGTGTGAGAAACTGAAAGCCAAATCCAAAAAGGTGTAGTGGGAACACAAAATCTTCAGAGAACTTCTCTTTAGACTGTCTTCACCAGACTTAATCATTTGTTATACTACTTAGTAAAACTCTTAGGAGATCCACCCTTTCACCCTTTTCATTAGTTTTTACCTGGTTTGCTAGGCATTTCTTTATTGCCTTTTAGTTTTCACTTCAAGGTGTCTATAAATCTTCATACTATGAAGAGTGGTTGATATGTTGTGAACATGGGTTTATATGCAAACAAATGAATCTTGGTGCCCTGAGAATGTATTTCAAAGTTGCCCTTAGTTGTCTTCATTAGTTTCCATTCAAAATTATTTTGCTCCCCTAGCTGGGTTGAGGACAAATTGGTGACAGTACATGTGAATGTTACTGTATGTTCCCAAAGGAACTCAAGGATGTCTTAAAAGTTGTTGCAAAGAAAAGTGCCAGAAATTACCAAAAAGGAGCATTGATTGTTTGCATCAATGTTACTGTTAATATTTTCCATTTGAAAGAAGAGCTCTTGTGTATGCTTGTGTGGAGATGCAAGTGAAAATCTGCTGTATATTGTCTGGCAGCTGGAAAATACACAGCTACTTTGCTTGGTTTGCTTAGCTTTCTTAACTGGTTTGCAACGCATCAGTGTCTGGAATGTTGGAGAGACCAGATTGGTAAGTATTTTCAGAGCTTTGGTCATCTGTCACTTTATACTTTCCTATCAGTGTTTTTATCCATGCAAGAGAACTGTGGATTTGTAGCTGGGCTGCATGAAGGTGAAGCTTTCATAAAGCCATACTGAAGTGTATCCAGCAGATCATTTAGCACATAAGCTGTTGACAAGAAACATGAGGAATTCCATGAGATCATCTGATAGTTTTGTTTTGTATTTAGTGTATTTTTTCCACAATATCTTGTAATCCTGTTGTAAAGACACGACTTCCTTTAGAAGTTGAAGTCGTTTGTTTTCTGCATTTATGACAATGAGTGGCAGTTTAGTGTTTCATATTCATCCTTGAAAGTTTACAGGAGATGCAGTGCCATGTGAATCAGCAGAAAACTGTATTAGGTAGATGGACGGAAAAGGGTGGGAAGAGAGCAGATCACCAGGCTCTTCTGAATAGCAGAAATCAGGATTACTTAGATTTGGTGATAGAGCAGTATGCTCATAAAGATGGATGGGGAACTAGCTCTTTGAACAGATGGCTGAGTTTGGTTTCATAGCTTCCCAGTAGCCCATTGGGAAGGTTTCAGTTAGCAAGAAGCACCTGGTCCAAGTTCTATAGGTTTTGACCACTTCTATTCAGAGAATCCCTCCTGGGCTGTAAGTAGGAAAAATATTAATGTTTTGTTTTCTTTCTATTTTAAGTAGACTTTGTCTCCAGTGTAACTGAAGTTCTGTTGTTCATTATGCCAGCTAGTACGCCTCATAGAGAACTGAGGTCATGGAAATCGGCAGGGGGAGGATTTCACAGCAGCAGGAAGGAGTCCAGAAATGGCAGCAGAACTGTGGTCTTTCATTGGTTGTTGAGGTCTACTAAAGTTATGTTTAGGTGAGAACATTTGAGATATGAATTGGTACATGGAGCAAAAGAAAATTATTTGGAGATTTTTCCAGTATTTCAAACTTCAGCAGTGAAGTGTAAATTCCTGTGCTGTTGCTTGGTTTTTTTATTTGTTTTTTTAATACAAAAGCTAGTGTGGAATACTAATTATGTAGGTTATGGAAATAATAAAATATCTGCTCATCTCAAGTTTAATGCATATATTTTTAATAGGTCACCCAAGGTACATCTCAATGTCGTCATAAAGTAGACTTACTACTACTTCAATTGAAAGAAGTGCTGCAACTGTTTACAGAGGTAGATTTAAAAAGAAATTAAAAATTAGATAAACAAAGTGTGCCCCAAATACACAGTAACTTTGGTACAACTGCAGTTTTCAGAGAGAATTTTGGAATATATTTAACAAGAGAAATATTGCATGTGTTTCTTCTATTTGTTTCTTCCCATAGTAGCTGTGCACTGAGCTTTACTAATACATGTATGTGAAAAGCAGAGCTTTATGAAAGTATTTATTGGCGTGATCATTTGTGCCAGTACTGACTCTTACTAGGGAACATTATCTAGATTCACCAGTTAGGATAAAGTGGATTTGCAAGCAGAAGTTACAATATTTCTATACTGTTCTTTGGTTATTTGGAGTTTCAGAATAGGTGTGGCTACTGTTCAGTCACATAGCAATGTTAAATCTTGTATATAAGGCAGTATTGCGTGAAACCTCTGCCTGCCTGCATCTGGAGTTTAAGCTAACTGATGAGAATTTTTGTAAGGTGAAAAAAGCATGAAAAGGAACTTGCACTGAATCCCTTGTTCATGGTCCCTTACTGTAAAACATACAGCTTGACTTCCCACCAAAATTTCTCCTCTTTATTTGTTCATTTCTCATTTTTCCGATTTATGACTGATTGGAATTTTGTCTTGCTCCCTGTTGAAATGCTTCCCAAGCAGTAAAAATCATAGATTATAATTTAAATCTATGCTATGATAGCTATTGCAGCACTGGCAATATCTGCCTGATGAGGTTTTGCTGTAAGAGTTACTTCCTAGGGGGTAAAATAGTTTGTTGCTTAATAGGAAAAATAAGTAGAAAGTGCCACTCTTAAGCAAACAAAATCCTTCCACCCATAACTGGTTAAAGTTGAATGCTGTTCGGAGTAGTTCAGAATTAAGGTCATACTCCAAGAGGCAATTTTGGAAACACAATCTGTAAAAGGAAGTAAATGCCATTTTATTAGTCCTGTATTTTATACAAGGCAAGGAAAAATCTTCATTTTATAATGCTGCATATATTTTTAGCCTGCTTGCTGGCTGTCTCTGTACAGATGAGGGGAAGTAGGTGGAGAACTGCATTAGTTCTTGAAGGATGGGACACATTATTGAATCATCAGCATAGATTCCACCTCCCAGCTGTTTGAATTAAATAAGCTGTAATAAAATGTACACAGATCCTCCCAGAGATTTAAGGAGAGGACTGTGCCCGAGGAAGCTATAGAAAAGAACATCTTAATTTCAACTCACTGTCTCTGAAACTCATTTCATAGGCACTAAGAGTATTGAACTTCCATAGAAATCGAGCTACTGAGTTCTGGATGCCCAATTGAGAAAATACAGCCCCTGATATTTCCCCAGGCCATGAATAAATAATTTTTACATGTAAGAGTAACAGATGGAAGAGGTGAACTTAAAAGTAACAGGAAATAATCTCTGATATTTTTTTTGAGGAATCTTTTGCTGACACTGAAATAAAAACATCTGATTATTTGTTACATCCACACCACGATAATATTCAGTAAGGCTGCTGCATTGGAGGAAACTAAATGTAGTGGTTGAGAAGGGATGAGGCATTGTCTCCCATACAGTGACTCCTGAATGATTCATTTATGTTAGTGTAAAATTAAGCACCTACTCTTTCTATAGAGTTGAGGAACCATTTTCTTTTATGATGCTGAAGGAGCTGCTAACCTGAAGAACTGAACAACAGCAAGAAAACCAAACTGTGCTGTGTGCCTTCATCATAAGGACCTGGTTTAAAAAAAATGAGCAACCATCCTGGAAGCAAGTCCTGTTTTTGTTTGAGGTAAACAGATTATGGAGGTGTAAATCCCTTGGAGAACATATGAGAGAGCGCATTCTTCATGGGCGAACAAAAAACAGGCACATACAGTATATTTGGATTTGCAGAAATGCTTTGGATTCTGGCAGGAAGTAATTCAAGAAGCATAGTAATGCCAAACTTCTGTGGGGACTGAAAAAGTGGCAGAGGGAATAGAGAACAAGTAGAAATAGGAGACTGGCATTCATCTGCAAAACCTTCAGCATCTATGTGCTATTTTGCTAAATACACTTATCAATCAATTATATATACAGTCAGTGGAGAGGAAGTAAATTCAAGTCGGGTTTAGTTAGCGAAGAAGATTAGGTAAGGCTGAGGAACTCCTATGGGACGCGGTGTAACTGGTGATAGTACTGTAAAGTATTTGGATGAATTGTGTGAGCTACAGCAGTCAGAGCTCCTGGAGGAATTCGGGCATCCTTTTGAGCAGCTCCTTGTCACTCCAGCTCAGCAGGACACCAGTCAAGAATCAAAGTGGTTACATTCATGCAGGCAACTGTTTTATTTCTGTAAGGAATAAGCCTGTGTTACCCATACAAGACAAAATCAGAAGAGTTTAAAAGGATATTAAAAAGAACAATTCAGATAACATGAGCAATCAGAAAATAAGGTGGTGGTGGTGGTACTTTCATGTTTCAGAAGACAAAACCAGGGGCAATTGTATCCTGCTGTTTTGATTTGCATCTCTGGTGAAAGTACCTGGTACAGTCAGATGGGTGAGACCCTCTGGATGGACAAACCACAAGACTGCAGGCCTTGTGTTCAGAGTTCATCAATAAAGATAAAAGTTCCTAAATGAGGAAATGCTTACGCCTGTGCAGGTCATTAGAAAATGGATGTTCTGACTGCAAACCCACTCCATTTAGCTTTTGGGTCTTGTACATTTGCTGGGTGCAAGATGACACTTTTGTCTTATCTGAAAAGATATAACCTTCACTGTTCATATTAATTCATAACTGATTACCTGCAAATGAGCTAGCTACTTAGACTTGTATGGTTTTAGTATCCCAGCCTAGCTAAGTGCTTCTGGAGACTTAAAGCTCAAAACTCAGCCCACTCAAAAAGCTTGTTAATGGGTCCCACATGACACAGCTATCAATTTTTTAGTATCAGATATACATGCTGTATCCATTATAACTTTCACTTAGGGGCAGACTTGCCCTAACTATACGGTAGCTTATAAGGCTTTCCTCTTATTTTTGGTCTCTAGGAAAGAAAAAGATTAATGTTAGATGAACACGAAAATGCGTATTATGAAAGAAAGTGCTCACTATTTGTCTGGTGGAGAGGAGCCTGATGCATTTCAAAGAGTTACAAGATTCTGCCTCTGTTTTTAACGTTTCCCAGGTTGTTTAAATGTGCATTGTAAGCAATGATAAAATGACAAGTTATCATTGATCTGTCCTTTCCTGCATCTCAGAGGGATTCATTAAATAATGCATGCACCCATGCGAATTACCCTTCTTCACTACACTATCCCCAGACCATTAGCCAAATATAGCAACAGCAGCATCTTTCAACCCCTAGAAACCCTTTGGCTTTCATTTAATTAAATTATCCCATTATGAAAACTCTTATAATGAGATTAAATTTAATTATTTATTAGACACTTATTTGCACTAGGGAACCTATCAATTATGCATGGTTGTGCTAAACATTTTTCAATCCATCACCTTTTCTTTTCATGGAAGGTGCAATTTATTAAGTGCATCTGAAGTACTGTAACAGAGGAGCTCCGGTAGAAATATGCATGCCATCCTACTTCAATTAATTGCAAATGAAGTAGAAAAAACTGAGATATAAAAATGTATTCCCTCTCCTTTGGAAATACAGTCCACTGACAGAATTGCAGGTTTTGTAGTTATTTGATGCATCTGCTTTTTACACCCTACTGTGTGAAATTTATGGACAGTTTAATTCACTTCTTTGGTGTTCTTTTGTGTTAATAGTTTCCAATTAAATGAAAATTCAGACATAATGCCTAATTAGAATAGTTCAGAAACATTTTCAACACACTGTAGCTTATTCATCTGGTGTGTACACATGCACATTAAGATTCTGCTAATGAAAGTTTATTATAAAGATTAAATCTTAAATAAGTTTCTACTATGTATCGTTAGGTATGTTCTTGCTAAGAACTTGGCTAAGAAGTCAGCAACATTAAAGCTACCAATAACTATTTCAAGCAGAATGACATTTTCTGGTGGACGTTAAGAAGATGTAAATGTCAATACGGCTCTGAGCTTTTCTTTTATAAGGTCTTGTCAATATTTAATTAATTATTCAACTGGAGTTCTGTGTGGCTCAAGGCAGAGTTTCAGAGAGCTTTCCTCTGCAAACTGCCAAGTCATCATTAGGTTGTTTCTACTTTTTCCATTTTTTCATATTTTTGAAGAAGCAAATATATCAAAGTTATAGACACCTGCTTGGTGAGACATGTAGTGCAGAGGTAAAGCTAGGAGCAGGAGGAGGCTTTTGCAGATGTTTTAATACATTACAAAGTTCTACCTTGCTTTGAGAGTGCTCATGTTTCATGTTCAGATGTGAATAAAGGTCAAACTGAAGGAATTATGCCCTTTTTTCCCCTCACTTGTGTATGTAAGAGGATGTTTGCTTCATTAACTTTGAAATTCACTGGCCAAATAGATGGCATATTTTAAAAGATTTAAGTAAATGTGCCCCAAAGTCTGACAGATTATCGTAGAATATTACAGTCTTCACCTTGAAGGAATGAGACACAATGCATCTGTTAAAGAAAACAAATAATGCCCTTTTTCCCAGAACAATCATTTCTTGTAGTTGTGATGTTGGTGAACTTGCAACTTTTTATTAGTTGGCACTTTCTTTGTTGGGACTGTTAATTAAGTCTCACTGTATCTCGGGGTGCTTGGTAGGGCAGTTCTATCCTTGTGAGAGTGATCACATTAATTAGGTGTGTCTCTGGACGATACTCATAACCAAAGTTTACTTTTTGATGTATTGTCCATATCTACTGAGGATCTAGCTCTAATTTGCCAAAATATATCTTATCTTACACTTGGATATGTATTCTCACATGTAAGTCCAGATCTTGTGCATACACAAAGTCTGAGAAGTACTCATGTATGTTTCTTCTTTCAAGGTCCCAAGACCATATGTATAGTGAGTGGAAGTGCAGTAACTAATAATTTTAGCCTCTGACATATCTCCACAGATTCAGACCTCTATGTGATAAAAAAGCTAAAAGTAGGAACTAGACCAAAGCCACTCCAACATTACATGTAAATGAGATTACCAACTACAAACATTTGGAAGGTGAGAGGATGAGTTATGTTTGACTTCTTTTCAGCTTCAAAGCAGTATTTTAATAATATTTTTAGTAAGTTCCAGCAAAAATTTCCTTTTACCTCTGGTTAATTGTACAGCACAAGCCAATCTGAGAATACGCAATCAGTTGTGAATGAGAGACTGACTGACTCAGAGAAGAGGAGTGGATGTAGGGAAACACTGCCATAGACATCCTTTAAAATGTTTCTGGCCTATGGATAGAGTAGGATAAAAATCTAGTTCACTAAAGTGTCCAGAGCATAACAAGAGCGTACGAAGTGATAGTCCAGTAAAGACTGTGAGGCTTTCTTCTGTAGCCTATTTAAGAAGCATTGATGTGGTATGAATATTTATATAGTTAGCAGTTAATTTAACTGAAATGTATCAGTAAGTACTTGTTTTATTTTATGACTAGTATTTTTAAAGTCAAAAACAGGCAAAATATGATGATCACTCTATTTTGCATTCTGAAGCCTCAGTGCTTCAGTTGTGGAACAGTCCACCTTCCTCTTCAGGGCTGAGAAGTTGGCACCACCTATTCTAGTTTTTCCCACTGTAAAACTAATTGGCAGCTTTGAACTTTACTTTGGAACATCTTTTAAGGATCATGTAGGCTACATACTGCTGTATGTTATAATTTTGAAGACATAAAAATACCTGTGCTTAGCTACCTGCATAAATGATGTGTTTGATCAGGCCTGATGCGCTGTTAAGTGTGCCCAACATACTACATAAAAAGTGTTGGCAAGTTGGCTGTGGCTTTGCAAGTCACTTTATCCTTCTCTCTTTCTCTTACATGGGATGGTATCTTTCTTTTCAAGTGGTTCAAGAGAGGCAAGCTTCCTTAAGGTTTCAGATGCCAAAAGAGCAAAGAAACTGCAGATCCAGTTTGCACCAAGGAGCAGGTATTTTGCATACAGCTTTACAGTCCTTTGGATTGGAGTTTCATTAGTTTCCCGTGGGCAAAGACATGAGGTATGGGGAAAAATCGAATAGCAGTGATGATTTAATCATTGGTATCAAAAATGTATAGGGAGCTTTTTATTTATAGCTTGCTAGAGTAAGGTATAAAAACTTTCATTAGTATCCTCTTGGTTTTATGTTTATGAAATAAAATCACAAATGGGATACTGTTTAAGCATCAATATTTTATAAAGCTGTCAGTTTGGGCTCTTGACCTTTTTCACAGTTATGGTGAAAGCGCACAACGTGGCCCAGTTTAGCTTGTTGTAGCCTTTGGTCCTGTTTGTTTTATTTTTTATTATAGGACAGCTACAGGATAGACTTGGTATGGTTCTGCATTTAATGTTATTTAAGAAGTATTTTAGAATTAAGAACTTGGATATGAAGCTTAATGACACTTGCTTAGAGTTTCCACCTTTATTGCTTGTTTATTGCTTTCTCCTGTAACTAACTAGAAATTGATTTCTGCAGGGGGTTAAGACACAAAAGTAGTATTGTATCATGGAAATGATGTTTCAAAGGAAAATCTTCTTAAAGCAGAAGAATATGGATTTCAGAAAATAACAGAATGCAGTAAAATTTTTAGGGCAGTAAGTACTAAGAGCCTTCAGCTTATTTTATTCTAGTGATATAATCCTTCACTATATGCCTATGCTACCCTTGGTATTGGTGTTTTCTAGTGCTTGACATAGTAGGCTGAAACAATGGGTAAAAAGGGAAGATCCTCTTTAGATGTTACACTAGGAGCAGTGTGAAGCAGTGAGGAAGAGAAGGTCAGGCATATGAGGCAGGGCTCTCCAGATGTGTATAGCTTTAAGCCTGAGACACTGGATGAAGAGGATGATTCAGATGGTAGTGTGATGTGGAAGAAGAGACTTCTTGACTGTAGCTATAGCTGGGTTCTGACAGCAAGAGAAGACCAACCAAATCAAGGAAGGATTTTGTCTGTAGCATTATTTTCCTCTAGAGAATGAACCTGATTTCTTGAGGTACCGCTCTGCTTATATAAATAGGGACTGACAGGATTTCCTTTGACAACTGACAGATCTCACCCTCTGGGAAACTGTCTTTCTACATAAAACAGAGTTGCTCTGTAAGCAAAATGGATGTCAGCAAGATGAAAAAGTTCATTAAATTAACTGAACAGAATTGTGAATGGAGGTTAGGCAGTTTCTTGTTACAGCTTGCTTTCCTAAAGAAAAAAGGCTTTTGCAATCACATTCTTTGGACATGTCTGCCTAGCTGTGCATCTTTTAATATTAGCTTCTCAATTTGTTGGAAAGTCTCGACTCAGCCTGATGGAGAGCTACCAGCCTCAGAGATACCATACTCTCTTAAGTTTTATGAAAACAGATAGGACAGTTGGATTGTGGAGGTTGTAAATATACGTCCCTGGCTGGTGAAAGCTAGAGACCAATATATTTTTCAGTAGATATCTGTAAATTCATAGAACAAGGCAGCCCTGTACTGACCACAGAGTCTGGAGGCATGTGGATCTTTGTAAGAGGTGTGTGGCAGAGTTGATCTCCGTCAACCCTAAGCCATACACCCTCAGTACTTCCCAGCCCAGAGAGAGCTTTCCTAAGCAGCTGGCATCCCAGAAGCCCAACCCTTCCCCCCTGGGAGTTACACTATCCTTATAGCGGACCTCCCCTTTCCTTCACCTGCTTTTGGTTTCCAGGAGAGAGGAAAAAAGCTGTTTAGAAGAAACAACAGAGAAAACTGCTGCCTATGATCTGTAAAACAGAGGGAATCTCTGGCAAGGCACTAAGTAACTCTAAGCCTTGCTCTAAAATACCCTGGCTGACCTTCCTGGCACGTTGTGAGGAAAGTTCAAATGTAGTCAAATGACAAAAATCTTTCATTTGTAGCTTGCCATCATTAGCTTTTGGGGGAGGAATGTCAAAGCATGGTTTCTGGGACTGTTTGATGGGTTACCATGTTGATTATGTCTCCTTCTGGTTTTAGTGATGCTTTTGATCATGTTTTTTTTGGTAATTGTACTTCTAATCATGTAAGAGGTTCCCACAATACTAATTTTCAGTGCATCTAAGCAGGCATTTCAGCAAAAGAATGAATGGAAATGTCTGTAAAGATGAGGATTAGGAGCAGCAGGAGGAGTTTCGTAGCTCTGATTAGGCTGGTAACTTTTCTTCTAGGTAACAAATGCCACCAAGGCATCCCAAAGTATCTGTATGAAAATACTGCATGTCCCCTGTGCATTGCAGAGATTGCAGAGAGGGAGATGCAGACGGGGCATACTTGGAATTATACTGTTATTTTAGATGGTGGAAAACAGGAGGGAAATTTTCAAATTAGAGTATGAGAACAAAACCATGTGACTCTTATTAAAATTAATAGGAACTGCATAGCTCGGTCTCTCTGCACCACTTTGAAAATTTCCCTAGGTGTTTCTCTATGAATATTTATGCAATCAGAAATAAAACGTAGACAATGAAGCAAAAGCCAGTGTAAATACAAAGTGATCACATAATTTACATGTTTTTAATTATTGACATAAGCTCCACTTCTGTCCAGTAATAAAAAATGCATGTGGCTGAATAAAGTGCTTAAACACAAAGGAAAACAATTTCAGCAATTATTAAAACACAAAGCAGTTTTCCAGAATAGTTTATAAGAAGTCACTGAACCTGCTTGCCATTTTAACAGATGTATTTAAAAGTTATTATCCAAAGTAAGTTTTAAAAGAAAAAGGGTAGATGATTGCATCACTTGAGGAGAGATACACATCAGTCAGATGGTGGTGTATGGATCTCAGTGTTGGGTTAAACTAGCTCTTTGTGTTCTGAAGATGGCCCTGAAGGACTGTATCAGAAAATGCAGGAGGTGAAAGAAAAGGGGTATTCACTTGACTAAGAATCCACAATCTATGTTCTCTGACCAGCAATCACTGGTGTACCAAAAGAGGTAGGGTGCTAATACTTAGTTGAGTCATGAATTATTTTAATTTGATTACACAGTGATCTCTTGTTCTGCATTGCAAATCCAAAGCTGGGTGAGCAGGAAGGTGCCAGGTTCCTGATCATCAGTTTGGGAAAGGAAGAAAAGATGGAGTAGTTGTATCGGGGGGGGGGGGGAAACTATGGAATGCTGTCTGTACTTCTGCCAAAACTCAGGACTCCCTGAAAAGAATGTCCCCTGTAGTATGACTGTACCCTTGCTTTCCCAAGGTAGATGCAGCTGGGTGAAATAATGTTAATGCCTGCAAAATAAGAATATTTCTGAATCTGTATAACTTTTTTTTTAAAAAAATTGAGAACTAGCTATTTCAAAGCTTTCTCTGTGCATCTGTCTGCCAACTATATCTTGAAGTCCTGTCAAACCAAGCAGCAATCTCCTGCTAAATAATTCCATCACCAATTATTCTGTCATAGGCTTTGTCAGTTTATCTTAACTTCTCTGCCCTATGGACTGAATGCTGGATACCAAGTAAAGATCAAGAGAAAAGGAATGTTATGCTTTCTCTCTGGATAACACTGCCTTAACCTAAACATCCTCCTTTCCTGAAGTTGAGAAGCAGTGAAATTCTTCCACAAGGCCCTAAACTGGGAAAGGAAACGTTTGTATCTCCAGTAGGACCAAGCTGTTCAAACTCCAGGAAGGCTCAGTGTAGGAATGGTTAAAGAGATGAAGAGAAACTTGTAAATAATAAAGCATAATTTGTATATACAATATATCAATTCATTATTATGTTTAGTATAGCAGTATTAAATAGTACTAAGTAGTAGAGTGAACTCTTATATGTCAAAAAGCAAAATATAAGCTCCATCTCTATTCTATGGAAAATCTAAGACAATATATTGCCTTGGGAAATGTTTGATTAAACTCTTCTCTTGAGAAGAACCAGTTTATGTAAAGAAATCGTGTAAATCGATTAACCAAAGAATAAAATGAGAGATGGCTGGAAAATCATGCTAGGTAAATGTGGGTATCATTAGCCATTCAGTGTGGCTCATGAACAGCTGGATAGTAGAACCTACTGTGAAAAAACGCCAGCCAGATGTCTTACATTGCCAAGGGGTTGTGTCTTCTGTGGATATGTCAGCGTATCTGTGATCAGCATTTTGGTAATTCTGATGAAGAGAGAGTTGAGAGCGTGAGCACAAAATAGATTTAGTGAATATGTCCATTCCTTCTCGCATCTCCAAAGTTAAGAGGAGAGAAATCTGCTTTTGACGTGCAGTAAGGCTGTCACTCTGGTGTGGGAGGACTGACTCCTGAGAAAGTATTTATAATGTGGTTAGGGGGCTGAGCACCATCGTGTTCAACAGCACATTGACCTTTCTGATAATGCTTTCTGAAAAGTAATTTCCGGAGCTAACAAGGAATTATGTAAATGGAGAAGTAATCAGATAAGGTGATCAAGACTGGAGAAATTAGGCACTTTCTCAGGATGCAGTTATGAGAAGATGATGAGGATGCTTTTCAGCTAATGAAGTCAGAGCTGTGGTTGCAGGCAGGTGAAGAAAACAAACAGATTTCAAGCAGTAACTTAGTATTTATGTTATCTATTTTATTTAGACTTGCATGAAATCAAGGTTTCAGTTCTAAGTGGTTGGGAAAAAAAATCCAGGGGACTTGAAAATGCTGTTTTTAGCAGTAGCTCTTTTTTGTGTGTTGATTTTTTTTTTCATTTAAAAAATCCTGCTTTATTTTTACCATCGTCTCACCCGGTAACTCAGATAAACCTGAAAAACAGAATTATTTTAGTAAGCACACTGAATGTTCATATTCGCAAGGTCTTGTAGAAACATATGTGAACATGGCAGGTGTGAAAAACATTGATTTGATGAGTCTTTTTTTCAGAAAATGCTTCTTCTGTGGCAGTAGATTATCCATGTTGATTAAAAGCTAGATTACACGTAGGTTTTACCAGTGTAAAAGAAGATGGAGAAATTCTAGTTGAGCCTGGTTCTACACCCCTCCTCTATTCAAGAAGCCCATCTGCGCTGTGGAGGTAACATGCAGTTGTGGGTTTCTTTGCCACCTTCTAATCTAAGAGCTGCAGATACACCTCTCTGTGAAGTAGACTTCACACTTAAACCCCAGGTCTTCCTGTAGGTGCCTGTGTGCTACTTCTCCAAAGAGTTGAGTCATTAGATTCTCACCTGAGAAGTGAGAGACTTGAGTCAGTTAGTGAGAGTTGAAGAGTTGACAGCTGCTCAGCTTGATCCTTCAGGTAGGTCTTGAGGCACAGGAGGGACCACTCACTACAGCGATAGCCCCGCATTCCATTGAGGGGCCTTCTCTACCCCTCCTGTCCCTAAAAAGTTGCATTTGCTTGACGGTCTGGACACTGTCTCAGTGTCTTCTGAATCCTGGTGAATCCATTGTCGTATCTCAGAAAATAAACAGAATAAGGAATAAATCCATTATTGGAGTTTTCCAAATCATGGATTGAATCCAAGGTTCAGAGTTTACTAGAGCTTTGAGTAGACTTGCATCTAATAGAGATGTTACTTTAGACATTGTTACATTTGGTGTTGGGGAAGGTTGCTGTGGCTTCTTGGTTCTTCTAGATTAGGAAGAAAGAAACACTTTTTTTTTGCATGCTGGCAAGACATTAAATGAGTTTCCTTAACCAAATGACACCTGTGTGTTTATGTCTCACTGAGCTGTAGAAATCTTGCGAAGTCTGTATGTTGCTATTTTTATTATTTATTAGGTTATCACGTTCCCATTGATGTCTGCACATGTACTTCGTTTGTTGACAGTTAAATGATATCACTGTTTTCTATTTACTAATAGTTTTCATTACTACTGGCTCTCAGGTGCTTGATGGAAGGTTTATTGGTATTATACATGGACATTTCTAGCATGAAACTTGCATGTGCTCAAACAGAACTGAAGTACTTTTAAACCGTGTTGCACAATGTTATTAACACAAAGAAACTTATGTCTTACAAAGTTACAGCTAAGTTGAGGTGAGCGTAAAGATTTAGCAAAGCAGTATCTTAAACCAATTTCTTTGATCACTGTGATTTATTCTTTTTTTATATGTAGTCATGAGTTCATAAATCAAACTTTAGCAGCAGTCTTCAAATCTCTTATTAAGGTCTCTGAAGTCCAGTTATCTTTACTAAATTAATGGGCGGCATTTTTATTGCATATTAACTTCCAGCTATTTTTTAATTGATGTTCACATTGAGTCATTTATGGTACCCATTCAGATTTTGAGAAAATGGATTCTTCGGTGCATCCAAACATTAAGAGATAACTAGACCTGTGTCCTGCACTCTGAGCTGAGGGTAGGCTCCAAACATCCCTTCTGATACCAAAAGGGCTTTTAATGGATACTGGAACCCAAACTTTCAATCAGACATGGAGTAGCCGAGGATCAAAGCCTGTTAAAGACTCCAACACTGGCTGGTAGGAACCTCCCAGTGTAGGATCTGCTGAAACTTATATCCCACATATTCAGGAGATAGTAAAAAGAATTTTAGCCAACTCCATCTTAAATTAGACTAAAAAAATTTTTGATCTACCAGTTGCTACTTTATGATGCATGCTGTTTAACTTGTATTTTATTTACTTACTGACCAGAAAAACAAAAGCCAAGTCCTGGAAGTCATCAACTAATAGAGAAAGATTTGTATAAGTCTCCTGCTGTGCCTGGTACACCACATATGTTTGAGACCAGTCCCATAAAAAGAAACTCATAACATCAATCCTATTTTAATTTAGGCTTTAAGACTTATAATGATATTTTATAGTATTTTGGAGGTGAAAATATTGATAGTGTTTTCTTATTTAATAAAATATTACAACTATAAATAATAATGAGGATTTACGAGAGGGGAGAAACAGGCAGGAAGAGAAATGTGTTGTAGGGATATCATTGCTAGTTTGCAGCAGCTCCTACAGATCTCAGAGAGGGATAGGAGCCTTATGGTGTCTGAGCGGTACCCAGCTGTGGGGCTGAGCCCCTTTGATATTCCCCTTTCAAACTTAGGCACCACATAGTTGTTGAGACTCTTCCTGAATTCAAAACCCTTTCTCGTCTGTTAGGTTCTGGAGGGAGAGCTTTCTGGACACTTGTTTTTTTTCACAGTGAGGGGCAGGGAAGCAATTTGTCAGTGTCTGCTGAGGATGGGCATGCTGTCCTGTATGGCTGAGGTCTGGTAGGGCCAGCCACAGGGCCTGGCATGAGAGCAGCACCAATGGGGTCTTCACCTGGGGCAATGGAGCATTGCTTCCCTAGCACCAGAAATGAACACTTGAAGTATTCAGTGTCTAGCCATAGAATTATGACTTATTAAACTAGTCGTCTGAAGAGGAATACACTGGTGGAGAACACTTCAGGCTACTGAATTTTAAGCTACAAAGTCTACTAAATTTTTGTAGATGTCTAATTAAGGTTTTGCTGCTTTCCAGAATTGCTGCTAAAAATCAGCCTGTGTATGCAAAGGTGCCCTACTCAGACATATAAACTGCCACCAGATACACAAAAGATTAAGCATTTTTGAGTTGCACTCAGTGTATTCCATGCAATGCTAGTTCCTAATTCTGTTTTAAAATCAAATTATAACACATACAAACCATTTATCTCTAATCATCCTGCTTTGTTTCAAGTTCATACACTTTTGTTCAGTTATGTGCATCTTTGTGTGCTCTTCTCCTTGATTACGTTACTGTATGCTCCTGGTATTGCTTGCTGGAAAAACCTTCTGCCTCTGCTTGGTGTGTACAGTATCTGTGTTGTATCTTTCAACATAGAAACTGGCAACCAGCATAAGGTATGTTTTTGTTTGTCTTTGTCTTTCTGAAATAGTCATTTAGCAATGTTATTTAGCAGACTTGTTATGCGTGGAAATTCCTGTACGGTAAAAGGAAAGATATCCTTGAAGACAGGATTCCAGAACTTGGTAGGCCGAATCTCCAGGGTAGGTAAGGCTGCTTCAGCTTCTTCTCTGTTCAGATGTGGATGGTACAAGACAGAAGGGCAAGGTATACGATATGTTGGGGTTTTTCTGATACCAAATTAAACTTTTGCTTGTTCTTAGCTCTTTTGAAACCATCCTTATTTTAACCTATTTCCCTCTAAATTAATGTCAGATTTGCAGAAACAAAAGTACTGACTGCTCTTTGTCTTCTTTTTCCTCTGAGCCCAAGTCTGAAAGGGATCTGTTATCTTATGTTCATAAACTTAAAATATAGTAGTAATTATGAACAATTGGTTCAGGAATTAAATATTTATTTGGGAAGGTAGACTATCAAGCAGGAAATACAGCAAATCTGCAAAATGCATTTAATTTAAAATTAAAAAAAAAAAAATCCATATTAGCAGCCTGGAAGTATCCAAGCAGTAAAAGGAGTTTAAGCTTTGTTTACATTTTGCCTGCAAGAGGTGCCTCTCTTTAAGTATTTAGATAAACAAACTGAAGCTGCTGTTTTCATTAGCATGTAACGTAGAGCCCAGTTTTGTTACCTCGGGGAACATTAAACTAAAATTTGGTGGCAGAAAGCAAATACTTGTCTTGATAAACCTCACAATATGGGGGGGGGGAGAGAGACTCTTCAAATTTTGTACTTATTGACATTGCTTAATAAAAACATCTCGAATACTGGTGCTTCTGAGCATGTTTCCAATAGCAATACCATTGCAGAGCTCTGTGGATAGAGTTACCAATCCTTTGAATTCTGACCTTCAGTCTAAAACAGCTTTAGAGGTTACTCTTTTTCCGATTTGTGAGATTGCAGTGAAAAAGTTAATGCTGCTGGAAGGAAGCGGGGGAGGGCAGTGGGCTGCCATTGAGAACTGGTACGTACTTTGAAACCAATGGAGAAGTTTTCCTCTGGCCTTGATTTGTAATGACAAATATTGGCTGTAGGACTAAGTAATTATACCAAGTTTTAAAAAAGAATATGCAGCAATTGAAATCATTGTGGATGAATTACCACTGAGACCCAGTTGATTTTAAGGGAAATTACACAAAGTTGAGGTTCTTGGGGGAGGCATAAGCATCCAGTCTTGAAATCTGGCTTCAGACAATCTTCTATGTCTACTGGGAGAAGAAAGCCTCAAAAGTAGGACCTTCCCTACACATCGTGTGGATGTCTCTCTGAAGATGAGGGTTGGGGTGACCATTTTAAATGAAATGCATCGTTTTATGTGGCTCCCGTTTGGTGAGAGGGTTCTAATCCCTGGTGAACAAACAGGGGTCGCGGTGTAATTACTGCTAAGTTCAAAGCAATTTATTGCGGTAAACTTCATACAAACAGTTTAAAGGAAAAGCAAGTGATGAGAGTGTAAAATAAATTGTCCCTGTAGTTATTATTTTAACTTGGACTTCCACTTTTACCTTTTCATTACAAGACCTAAAATGTGGAATGTTTATTAACTTTGCTTTTAGAAGACACTTCACCGCTCCTGACTGTTAGAAATGCTCAGTCACAAATATTTCTCTGGGTTAAGAATGTTCACATCTACTATATTGAACTAATACAAGGTTTGTGATTGTATGAATGTGTTTGAGTTTATTAAGTCATAAATGCAGGCTTTTCTTTGCCATTTCCCAGATTCTTGCTTGGATTATTTTACTGTCCGTTGTCTTCACAGTTCTAAATTCTTTAACAATTACTTTCCTGTATCTTTTTGGCATTTGCTTACATGTCAGCAGCTGAAAAATTATGCAGTAATTGGCACAGATAACTAAGACTGTAATGATCCACTGCTCCATCTACTGTTGAACAGTGACATTCATAGTGCTTTAGGGGGGGAAAAAAGCACGGAATGCATACAGGAAATAATAACAAAATGGAATTTGCAACAAGTAAACCTATTGTTTCTGTCTTTAGAGGACAAACATTTTTTTTTTCTTGCAGCATTAAGAATTCTGAGTACCACTTTAAATCAGACCTGAAAAGCAAAGAGGAACTTTCCATCTCCCTTTTCACCTTATAGGAGGTGCTGACAACACTGGTTTTGTTCATGTTAATGGAAATTAGTTGGAGAAGAGACGGTCTAGCATTACTGAGCTGACTCATGTTATACAATGTGCTGTATTTATGTCACTGGCAAAATGTACGTTATTGCTGTGAAGAAAAAAAAGACCTTGCAGTGATTTGTGAATTCTAACTTTTTCTATAAGCACTCACTGAAAGATGAGGAAGGCTTAAATAGTTGTGGGAGTTTGAAGTATGGAAAACTGCATGTGTGTGAAATGATGTGTTTTATATTCTGTACAGAAGAACGGGACTTGATTGTTTTGTCAGCTCCCCGGTAGTCTCTCATTTGTATTGCATTCTTCATTGTGTTTCAGTCTTCAGAGGAGACTACCGAGTCTGGCTTTTATTGCCCGTTAGAGTGAGAGCAAGCTGCTCCTCACAATCTCCAGTGTATTTGATTTGACTTGTTCTTTTTTGTAATCAAATGATTATTCACACATCAGTGAAGGATGATCACTTTCAATTTCCAGGCAGCTCCATTTCCATGCTGAGTTGGCGCAAAAGCTTGAATATAAGTAAGAAAAATCTACCCTTTCCCTGAGATGCTCAAAGGTCATAATTTACCCCTTTCATCCCCTCACTTGCAGATGGCTAATTCTCCATACAGTGTTGTTCCTTACGTAGTCTTCAGCAGGACTGCTTTTATAAACAGTTGCTTACATGTTAATGCATCTTTCAAACAGGTTTTTGTGCAAAGCGATGTGCCCACTGATTCTTAGGTACCATAGAGGGTACTGAAAATATCCCTCTAAAGCTATTGAACTTTACTAGAAAATGGAAACTAATTTTCAGTAGATCCCTTTAATAGATAAGGCGTTGTCTCAATTAAGACTGCTGTGTAACTGGAAAAGCTACATTACTCTTAAATCAGGAGCAGATCTCAAAGCTCTGCCCCAGAGTGGTGTGGACTCTGGTGTTCCCAGTCTTTGGGGGAAAGCGATGCCATCGCTTTTGAGCAGAGCATCAGATGATCTGGAGACTAACACTTATCAGTATCTTTGCATGGAGACTGTAATCGCTTTGAGACTTCTAGAAGAGAAAAGGGATGGGAGAGATGTATGCTTAAGTACCAAAAGATGTCAGCATTAGAAATGTTTAAATCTTTTTAACTTACCTTATCTTTTTAACTTCACATAGGAAACCTTCTTCTCCTGCCAAAGTACTTATTTTCTAGTAATTCTTAGTTTTGAGTGTAATTACACTGTGTCTACAAATATATATATGAAATCTATATTTTTTCCCTGTTATGTAATGGTTTTAAGATATAATCAACCTCTTGGGGGGGGCGGGGGGGGAACTCAAGCTTTTGGAAAGTGAGAAATTGAAGACCAATGCAATTGCTGTCGCCCTCGAGTCTGACCACTTCCTAGGAAAATTTCTACTTCTGTTTATATCACAGTTGTCACGAATGGCTTCAGAATCATAGAAAGTCATAAATTCAGTTAAAAAAGCTGAAGCAGCACCTGTTTCAGGTTAATAAACCTACTGTTTCCTCTTTTAAAACAAGTCTATTTTTAATCCCATGCAAACTAGCAGAGCTGTCCTTTTGTCAACATGCACTGCTAGCCTAAGGTTAGCAGCACACACCTTTTCTTATAACGAATGGCACTTAAACCCTAATTCATTATTAACTTTATCTCCTGTATCTCTAAAGAATCTAATGAAACTGTTGTTCTTGGTCACCCTGATGGTTTCTGGACAGAACAGCTAACGTGGTTCATTTCTGTCACTTTTTTTCCTTGTAATTACTGAGCTCTTCCTACTTTTGATCACATGAGTAGCGTGAGACAATAAGGGGCTCCTGTCAAATGCTGCAAACTCCTGCTGCAGCCAGGGACGTCTCTAGGCAACAGCTGCTATGTGTAAGATAAAACTTGTATGGAGACATAGGACAGATATTGCCTGTGTTGGAGGGCTCTGACGTTGCATTGCAGTTGTTATGAGAAGGACCGCACGGAGCCTTCCAGGAGCGATAGGACGCACTTTTTGCTTTAGTGTGGTCTTTCTGTGTGTATTTACAATGTTAAATATTTCAGCAGCATTTCCTACTCAGAGGCAAACATTCAAACACTGTTCCATATCTATCTTATTTTTTCTTAATGATTTGGATGCCTGTAATTATGGCATTGACTGCTGCTTCAATACTGCAATCAGAACAGACCAGTTTACTTGTCTTACGGCAAGTGTGTGATGCTGCCTATGGAATGAAAGCCATATTGCATGAGAAATAGGGGTAACAAGTAGCTTGTTGAACACTTGATATTAAGTAATGGGCCTGGTCGTCCCTATTGAGATTGGAGCTGAATCAAGGTGAATGTAGAATCAGCAAATTCAGGCTTGATGTAAACAGATACAAATCCCACTGAAATCTCTATCCCAAACCCACTGTTCATGTAACTGTGGTTTAAAATTTGATGTTGGGTGTCAGTGACCAACAGCCCAGTCAGCACTGATTTGTCATGTGGCTGGTTGGAAGAATAAAACCAAAAACCAAGCATACAGACTTCTGCTTTATGCAGAACAAACATATCTCCTGGTTTCTAATAGGTGAGGTACTCAGCTGGCGTAATTAATTTGTTACTGAAAGAATAAAATTAAAAAAATATATATCTACACGTAAGCCAAATGAAGGTCTGGTCTATGGTTCAGCTGTATGGTAAGTTCATGGGTTGGACCACGCCATGAGGTAATGGTAGGCACCAATCTCAAGTCCAATCTTTAGACATCAGATAAAGACCTTTAAGGCACTGTTTAATGGCTGGATAAACACAAAGGATGCTACTTCATCTTATACCCCTCTTCTATAAGCCTCATTTATATGGCTTCTGTTCCCATTACTGTCTACATGCCTTCCTACAGGAGACATTCAAAGCTGATACTTTCTCTCAGCGCATCATCAATATGTTTTTTTTTTTCTGATCATCTTAGCCCCAAAGTAATTTATCCCCACTTCATCCTCACATCATTAAGCTCTGTACATGTGTGGGGGGATCTGTCTTAGTTTTAATTAAACGCAGAGACTGGGCACACTCCTGAAGTGATTACTTAGACAAAGACATAACTCCCATTAGGGACTGCAGCCTCCAATAGCAAACCTTTTTCAGCAAACCTTACTTCTCAACAACAGCATTTATTTGTATATTTGCTCTATTTGTTGGTTTTATTTTTGAATAGAGGATAAAGTGTGTTTATGCAAAATTGCGTGCATCAGTGGAAGTCACAGCTGTAGTTTTCTCAAAATCACTTCTGGATTTCCATAGCATCATTTAAATATCACTGGTTTGGAGAGAGGGTGTTGAGTTGCATCTCCCAGTGTCAGGCAGTGCCTTGTAACAGTATGAATTTCTTTTTTGTGAGTTTTCCAGAAGAACTCCAGAGCTTCTGCTCCCTGTAAGCATGTCCCTGACCTTCCTCATCTTAGGAGATAGAGCTTCGAGAGTCAGCGAGGGCGGATGTGTGTCTTTTAACTCTTATGGGACTGGGTCGGTTTCTGTTTTAAAATGATCTTCTGAACAGTTCCAAGCACTTCAGCATGAGCGTTTGCTGATGATTCAGAACTGTAGTTCAGAATGAGCGCATTTCTCTCTATTTGGTTATCTGAGTGGATTTTACCTGACCAAGCCGCCCGTCTCTGGGACGAGTAACTTGTCATTCTTTCACAGTTTAATATAGAACATGACAAATAGTTTTCTTGGCAAGGGATCTGTTTTGTGAATATGAAGAAGTAAACGGATTCTGTTTGTGCTGGCTGTGCTGACGGGCCCAATAGAAACCGGCTTATTTTGACATGGGTTCCCATATATGGTATGGGTCTATCCCCAGATCCCTTTTCCCCACTAAACAAAATGAAATCCTAGGTGCCATTGCAGCCAGAGGTTGACGTGTAGCTTTGCAAAACCGTCTGCTTTCCTGAAGTGTTCCCAATGTCCTTCCTACCAAACAATGTATCGCTTACTGGGATGTAGTAGCCAGAAGACTTTCGTCCTCTGGAAGTATTGCCCTCATTCACAGAGTAGTTAACTGAAGGTAAGGAGATACAAGAAGTGAATAACCACAGATTTTTTTTTTTTAAGGGAAAAAAAACGTTCTGTCTGAATCTATTTATACAAAATAATGTGTGGGGGTGGGTTTTTTCCTTTTATTTCGTACTTTAGACCTGGCGTAGCATTAATATCTTTTTTTCCCTCTGGTACTGCAACTCATCGGGCTGTTTTCCTCGTCATATCTGGACTCCGTGCGTACTGAAAAGCTGTGCAAAAAATAAGAGTGACACAAACTGAAAGATGCTGTCTGCACAGTGGGAGCGCTCCGGAGAGCCCCACTCAAATGTAGTTACTGTGTGCACTCTAATGTTTCTGACCATCACGTATATATTTTTAAACCATTTTTTTTAATGATGAGCAACTAAAAGTGCTGTAATATAATAGGAATCTATGGTAAAGCCATAACAGTTTTAATGGCTTGCTAATTGAATTATTTAATTACTTATTGATTGGTAAAAGCGAAGCTGTAGAGAGTTACCGTTACTTAACGCTCCCATTTAACTCCGTGCAACCACCGCTCCTCTTTGGAAATACTGCTCGGGTCAGTGGGAAAGGCCTTTGCACGGCTGTAAATATTAACAATCTCCGAAGTGAGCAGCAGGAATTTAAAATACAAATTTGGCCGTGTTTACAGTCGTTATTCTGGATAATTGTTGATTTCTTCACACATCTGCCGTGGTTCAGACTATTTTTCAAGTTCCAGAGACTCCGTTTAATAAATACCTCTAAATGGGAGAAGGCTGGCTTCAATAGTTTTAGCAGACCCTTTCTTTACAAGGTTGCAAGAATCTCAGATATTTGAGAACAAATCTGTTACATATCCAATCAAAACGGCATGTCCGGGCGTGCAGGCGGGCTGTGCTTGAGAGCCGCTGTGAGTATCCTGATTTAGCTCCTCTCATTGATATAATGTTGGTTTAATTCCAGTTATTCTATTAGGACGGCTTTTGTTTAAAGCCAGCTTACGGGAGGGGACGCGTCCACACGCAATTAAAGCATTTCAGAGCGCGGGGGGGGGGGGGGCGCGGCGCTCGGGGCGGTGCGGGGCGCGCAGCGTGCGCGCTGCGGAGAGGAGCGCAGCCGGGGCGGGCGGCTTCGGGCACTGCTTTTAAACCGAGAGAGAGAAGAGCTGCGGTTTGCATTACAAAAACAAAAACACGACCCAAAGTGGGGGGGGGGAGAGGAGGTGGGGGGAGTGAGGCGGCGAGCGGCAGCGTGCCCCCAGGCACTGCTGGGCAGACCTCCGCGGCGCAGCGAACAGGCGGGGGCTGCCGCCCGCCTCCGCCCGGCTTTGTCTGCGCGTCCCCGGCCCGGCGGCGCGGAGGCACCGCGGGGCGCCGCGCACCCTGCGCGCCCCGGAGCACCGTGAGTAGCGGCGGGGCGGGCGTTGACAGCGGCGGGAGATGGCAACAGGGGGAGGAAAAGAGCGAGAAAAAGGAGAGAGAGAAAAAGGCGAATTGCGAAACAGCGCGCGGTTGTTGTGCGGGCTGCGCTCCGGCTTGCGCGGAGTGCCGGGGATGCTGTCCGCCTCAGCGCTCGGTGATAGAGCTCCGCGTAAAGTGGTTAATTTTGGCCGGGATTCAGGCTGGAGTTTGTCTGCTGCTCTGCTCGCTGTGCCCGGCCGGGTTTGGGGGTCCTCTTGTGGGATTTCCCCAACACCGGTACGGGGTGGTTCCATGGCAATGCAGGGACTCTGCAGAACTTCCTAAAAGTGATACGAGAGCGTGAGAAAAAAAAAAAAGTAAAAAAAAAAAATAAAAAATGGGAAGGAAGAATGCGTGACAGAGATTTTGACAGCGCTTTCTGAAGCAGGAAATCCTTTTGCCTAATGTGTTTGAATTTCCCAAACACCGAGGAAAACACAGAGCCCCCCCCTTTTCCCTCCCCAGGAGAACTTTTTGAGATGACAGAATAAACGCCTGCACCACCGCAATATCCACCGCGTGTCGATGCTTCGTGGTGGCTCTGAGCTCAGAAGTAGGAAGGCAAAGAGCTGCAGAAGCGTTGCAAAACTTATATTGTGCTCTCGAGTGATGGGACCCGCACTGCACAACTCAATCTGTATTTCTGTGGGCAAACAGCAGTGAGGGCACAACAGCCTTTGGCAATGCGAGGGTTGTGCTGGAAAAGTTAAAGGTGTCAGTGCGGTTTACAACGTTTCTCCGAAGGGTTGGAGGGGTTTGGGGTGTGTGGTGGTGTTTTTGTGTCTGTTTGGTTAGAAAGGCGCAGGCAGAAGAGTTAACAGCTTTCAGAGGATAAAAGCAGTGCGTTTCTCGTAGTGTGCTTAAAGCAGAGAGAAGTTCAGGAAAGCCGTGGAAACGTTTGGTGCGTCGCTGAAAGTTTTGAACACTGGATAACCGCGTAGGGGGAATCTTATTTTCCATCCCACGCTGAGACGGTGCAGAGCGTCTGCCAGGGCACAGGCTGCTGATCTGACATGTCAACCACCGCCTCTCCGTATACACGGAGCACACATGACATACTCTGGCCATACATCAGCACGTATGCGCAGCCGACTCGACATGCTGCTCACTGCCGGAGCGCTCCCAGGCCTGCTCAGGGTGCAGCTCCCTTCCTGCAGCCCCACGAGGTGACACGGCCGGAGGCACACTGCGCCCTCGGAGGGAGAGCAGCAAGAAGAACGAGTGATCGTTGCGTGTGAATGGCAATAAGTATGAGAGATTAATCGGGAGCCAAAAAAAGTCTTGGAGGAGAGGAGAGGCCGTTCTGAAATGTCTGGTCATAATGGGAGTGTTGTCACGCTGCGGTGCTTTGCTCTTAGCAGAGAGAGCTTGCTGTGCTTCCCAGAGCTTCATTCATAAGTGTGTGAGCCGAGCGCGCAGCCTGGTGCTTACAGAAGAATTTAAACTAGTAATTAAAAATTAAATGGCTGTAATTATCTGCTTCTGTTTTAAGAAGTGCAGTTTGTCTTTGAGTATCCAGCACAACGAGCTCTACCTCCTCGCTTATAGCCTGGCGATACGGCTGTTTCAGGAGGGGAGGGCTGCTCCAGTTGTGTGTGTTGTCAGCAAGGTGCCCGTTTGTGGCCGGTTTGTGTTTGGGGTTTGGAGCTTTCTGGCTGCCCAAACTAGTATGTGTGTACATGGAGATCGCTGAGCATTCACAGGAGGAAAAGAGGGCTGTGTAGGGATAAACCTTCCTTCGCCCTCTGCTGAAAACGATTTTCTTTTTCCCTACAGAGGAATGCTCTGATTTGAAAATTGCCACTGCCTATGAAATTTCTCAGTAGAAATGCTCTTTAAGCGAAGCTCTGTGAGCTGCCAATGGTTCTGTGGGGTTACGTCTTATTTTCACTTAGATAATTTCTTCTCAGCTAGAAAAATGTTCTAAATTATAGCCATTAAAAAAAAAAAATTGCTTCTAGCGAGCAAAAATACAGTGGAAAAGCTGTAATTTAGACAAGTACCTACATTTTATTTGCTCTGTGCTGCTGAAATTTAGAGTCCCTTCCCATTTACAGTTTACTTTTCGCAGAACATTATTAACTTTTTGGCTTCATGCGCGATCTTCTGTCAGATGCTTTTGATTTGTAATTTAGCGAAGTATAATAAACATTGCAAAAGTCATGAATTTTCCTCCGCATCCTGAGCTCTGTGGTAGGGAAACTGTGATAAAATGTGTACCTTAAGTCTTGTTTGATGATCTCTCAAAGCAAGTTTGCCTTCTGGAAATAATTTCTGGGGTTGAAGAGCATGGTATTAACAGATTTAATGTGGCTATTCAATGGATTGGTGGAGTACTATGTGAGGTTTAACAAAATGAGAGAGACAAATTGAACATCAACAAAACCTCCATCTGCGAAGAATTATAAATTTAATTAGAAAAAAAAGGCAAACTTAAAAGACCTCATTAACTAATCAGAATTCGATGTTCCTGATTTAAGATTCTTAAAGGGATGGATTTTGAGCGGCTTCGCTATCCTCGCCCTTTCTCTCCCACCGTGTACCCAACGTAGCGCAGCCCGCGCTCGAGAGAGAGATGTGAGCGTTGCGTACCGCCATGGAGTGATCCGCAGCGCTATTTTTCATGCCCTGAGCAGGATGTGCGTGCTGTTTATCACGGGGGGCACTCGGAGCCGGGCAGAGCGTGGGGCAGGAGGCTGAGTGACTGACTGAGTGACAGCTCCTTTTTCCTTGGCCGGACGGGGAAGGCCGTTGCGGGGTTTCCGCGCTTTTTGTTTGATATGTGAGTTACGTCGCAGCGCTCCGCGTCTCCACAAATCTGCTGGCCCAAGCGGGAGAACGGCTGAGCGCTGGCGAATGCCACCCAGAAATGTTTTTATTCCATGAGCTCGTCGTCCTAAGTGTGGTTCCTTTACTGCGCTGTAATTTTGTCCTACGCGTAAAAAACTGAAAGCATGTGAAGTGTAGCATTTTGTAAACTGTAACTAATTTCGCTCACATCTGTGTCTAATTGTTGTCTGCATTCGCATTCTTGAGAGTAGATTTATTTTTCCTGGACTACTCTGTGGATTCAGCTGACCAGCCTAAGTGAGGATTAGTTGTTTTAAAGTTATTTTGATTAAAGAGTCATTTTTAAATACGGTAACGTGCAACACATGGTTTAAATAATCCTTGAGACACAAAGGAATATACCTAAAGTATGTCTAATGAGAATGAAGATTGTGGATGTGAACTTTCACAAATCACAGAGCGTAAGAGGACGTGGAAGGTATATACTAAGGTATATATTCAATTTGCTCTGAATGAGCCAGGGTTTTTTCCTGCCCTCTCCCACGAAACCTTAAATGAAATCTCTCTCACCATAAACACACGTGCACACAGCCGTGCATATTTAGAAGCGCACAGAAGTTGTGTTTTACTTTTAATTTGGGTCAATGAAACAGCGAGGATTAAGCGCGTTTTGGAGTTCACTGAAGTACGAATAATCCTGTAGGGCACTTAGGAAAATATCACTAAATTAAAACATCCATTTGGAAAAGGAAGTTTTTTCTCTATCATAAAAGGTACGTTTTAAAGGATCCTGTGCAAGAGGGAGTGAAGATAGCTCTGTAAACAAACGTAGTTCTCACCTATAATTTTTTCCAGGTGTTTAGAAGTAACAGCAGAAATGTATCCTAAGGCGCTCTGCTGCGTTGTCTGGGATAAAAGACTGGAAAGAAACTTGTCTTTGAGACTAAGTGCTCGGTTCTGAACGTATCTGCTCGTCTCGTTTGGTTTTGCAGGCTGTGATGTACTGAGAAGCATGTTATTCAGAGCTATAAGTACCCAGTTATAAAGAGATCGGTGTTTTCTGTGTGCTTTATTGCATGCTTCTTGCCATCATTTGTAATGTTTCGTGCTGCCCGGCCGCCCCAACCATTGTTTACTTTTGCTAGTAGTAATTCTGCCCGTGATTAAAAACAACAAAAGGACTATGGACACAGAAGTAGGATTTGCTTGGATGATTTTTATGGCACTTAAAATGCCTCATCTCACAGAGCATCTGCTCTGTGATCAGTTAAGAGATGTCAGTTGAGGTTGAATGGAGGCTCACATGAAAAAGCCCCAGTGCAGACACTGGGGCGTTCTCTACCTTTCCCAGTTCAGCCTTTGTGTGCTTTGGGCTAACAGCGGCCGTCGGCGTCCCTCCACCTGAGCTTATCACCTGCTGACACTCTGAGCCAGCCACAGAGCAGCTCCTGTTAGCGGGGCAGCAGCGTTCTCCTTATAGGATATGAAGATCTATTACTCACCTAGTTATACAAGGAGTCGTTTTATTAAACTGGAAAATTATTGCTGGCTTCCCAGTGGAACCAAATTCCTCTTTTGATGAGTGAGCTCAGAGGTAAACGTTGCAGCTTCCTACCATTTATTTAGCCAGAAGTGCTCTTTTAAGTCATTTTATCAGAAATCTCATTAGCGAGCAGAATTTTTACGAGTAAGACCTGGTGCAGTGCCGCGTGCTTTATTTTAATTCGCCGTGTTTGGAGATGGGCTCGTTTTGGGGAGGGTCGTGTAATGTTGTTGGTGAGATAATGGAGATTTATACAACAGGCAGACCTCCTTGGAAAGGACAAACGTAGCGCCAGCCTTGCCTCGCCCCTCGCGTGCGGGGTGAGGTGGCTTTGCGGGGTCCCGGAAGGGCTGCTGGGTGGCGGAGAGCCGAGGGAGCGGACGGCCGAGGCGAGGAGGGCAAGATGCTGCCAAGATTGGAGGGCTGGGAGGGAAAGGGATGTGGGGCGGCGGTGGGAAGGGGTGAGTGCTGTGGGGGACTCGGGGGGGAGCGCTCCTACCGCCACCATTGGGGTCCTGCCCTCAGCGGGGTGTGCGGCGGCGGGGCTGGGGAGGAGGGAGCCCCTCTGCAGCTGTCACGGGCCCCTGATGAATCACTGTCCCGGCACTTGGCTGCCGTCCCCGTGCGAGGAGGAGGGAGAGGGACCTGCGAGGAAACAACAGGCGAGCCTTCAATTTAAAGACAATATGTCTTTCACCGGCGCCGTGCCCTCCTCCTCTCCGTTTTGGTTTAAAGGACAGAATCGTCATCTGCGGTGATGATCTTTGTTTAAATTAAGGCCTCGCGTGAAAGCGGAGTAATAGAAGCTTCTGTTTGTCTCCCTGGTTTACAGGTGCAGAAGTCCCAAACCAGTTCAGATGTTGCTGTTTCCTCCAGTTGCAGGTAAGGATATGATTGGAAATTGCTATTTTTTCTGCAAGCGTTTTTCCTCCCCCCCCCCCTTCCTCAGGTGATAAGTAAATAATTATCCCTGTTTTCCACATGAAGCAGATCAATAAGCACGGGAGCTTTGCTTCTGTGTGTACGCCACAAAGTCTGTCAGCTGTGGGCACGTATGCTTTTTCACCAAATCATTTTACCTTGTACTGGATACTGGCTTGGATAACTCATTTGGGACCATCCTTGTTTATGTGTACCTGATTTTAAGCAATAAAACACAAAATGGAGGGTTTGTGTTCAGAACTTGTGATAAAATCGCAGTCAAAATGTGAAAGCTTGGTGGCAGAAAGGGCACTTACATTTAAGGATGTCTATACCACTGCTATGGAGGGATTGCTTTGTATAATTTTAATAAGGTCTCTAAGAGCCCAAGTATTTCTGTTAAGGAGAAAAGTTACTGCCTCGAGTGCCTTGGAGCGATGACATTTCTGCTGAGAGCAATTACTTGTGCTAAGTACATCAAATAGAGTCATCAAAATTTGGGGGTATAAAATGAATAAGGGGCACTGAATTTACAGGTTTCCCCAGTGTATACCGAGGTATATATCATGGTGGTGATGGCTCTTGTCCTTTTTATGTGAGGCTGTTAACCACACAAATCAGACATACTCAGCTGCTTGAGTACTCTGTAAATGTTTAACTTTTACGTTGAATCTGAATTGCTCTCTTATTATTTTGAATAAACGACAGCTGCTGAGATACAGCAGAGTGCTAAGGCATACTAACACATGTATGGATTCACTGTATGTTGGTCGTATCCCTTTCCAATTGGGTACGCTTTATGTAATCCACAAAGCAAACAAGTGAGCAGACATAATACTGTTTTAATGCTGCATTTGTTTCAGCGGAAACAGAGGAACAATTAAGTAGTTTGCCAGAGTAAACACATACATCAGGAATATCTCATTCCCTGTCAGGAGATGATGGGTTTCAACAATTGCTTCGAGTATTTTATTTGGTTTAGAGGCCCATTATATTGCCACTAAGTGGTAAATCTTGAAAAAGCACAGTGTTAATTGGTTGTTAAGAGAATGTACGTCTTCATGTAGCAGGGATTCTGTCTTTATACGTATCTTTAAAATATAAGGAGATATGAGTGTTTCAAGTGTGGTACTTTGCATCTAAATCTTATTCTTTTTAAGCTACAGAAATAATGCAGTAGCTCATTGTGTGTAGTACGAGAGAAGTTGGAAATTAGAGAAAATTCCACTGGAAGAAGCTGTTCATTTTTTTGCTGGTTATGTTGAGGATGTTGATTCGCATTGTATCAATAATTCCTATGGAATCTTTGTTGAACACGTCACTAAAACTAGCTGCATCTTGCTTTCAGGTCTATGGAAATGCAGGATCTAGCCAGCCCACACAGCCGACTAAGTGGTAGTAGTGAATCTCCCAGTGGTCCAAAGCTTGATAATTCTCATATAAATAACAATTCCATGACACCCAATGGCACAGAAGGTGAGCTACCATTGCTTTAGTATTTATTTATTTATTTATTTATGTTTCTTCTCCTTCTCGCATCAGTCCTCTTGCAGTCAGTAAGATATGTAGAGGAAAAGGTTTTACTATTTGAAGTGCTGTAGGTTTCTATATTGCGGCGCATAAATCTTATGTTCAGTGTTTTATCAGCAATTATTATTATCAAGTTTCAGCAACAGCTTTCCTTCCAGTTTGATGTTCCTTTCAGGTAGTTTGAATGGACTGAGCAGGTAGTGTGTGCGGAGCTTAGAAAAACAACCAAAGAACCCAAAAGGCTGGTTTAGTAACGAGGAGAGAGGAAGTGTTTACTGTTGTCATACTATGAAATGCTTCTCCCCATTTCAGTATTTCGTTATGTTCACCCTTTTTGCAAGCTCCTAAGGCTATGAAAGTTTTGTCAAACAGACTAATAAAATGGAGTGTTGAAATTTCCTAGGGCTAGCTCGCTGCTCTGACAAAGTAGCCAAAATTCAAACAGGTGTAGTAATTCAGTGGGGTAAGCTGATACCCAATTTTCAAGCAGCAGTCAGGCAGTTGATAAGTTATGTTTGTTCTCAGTAGAATACTAACAGCAGAACAACCAAACTGCTTTGCCAGTAATGACGTATAATGAAATACAGAAGGATTTATATAATAAGCGGTGAAAATACTCTTTCCTGTAGCATTTCTATGGCAATGGTAAGAAGGATCATACGTGATGTTTGGCTAGCTTTGTGGGTGGAGTTTCCAATGCATTTCTGAAAATTATGGTCATGCATCCTTAAATGAAACTTTTCAATAAAATTTTAAGGTTAAATAAGCGCTGTAGCAAAGAAATGCCTTTTTAAATTTGTTTCCTAAAAAAACGGAGTCATATTAGTGCTGTCAGACTGTTGAAGGTTATGGATGTGAATTGCATTCTTCCAGGAAGGGCACATGTCAGTCAAACAGATGTCGTCCCCCCTCAATTCCCCAAACATCTCTGTTATTCATTCTAATTGGAGTCCTCGGTAGTGGGGAAGGTTTATGGGTTATCAGATTAACAGGCTTTTGTGCCGGAGTTGTGTATAATTTACTTTTTACTATTGCAGTAAAAGTATTGCTGCGGTCCAATTTTAAGCCATTAAAAACAGCACCTAAATAGGCCTTTTTAAAGAAGAAATAATGCACTTAATGTGTTAATGTAGTTCAAGCAGAGAAATATTTCATGTCCACAGATGATTCGTCCTTGTTTTTAATACCAAGCTGCTGCTTATATTTTTTATATCATATTATCATGTATATAACCGTTTTGGTACATGATAAAATTGCTTGACCCTTTGAAATTAAAACCCCCCTTATTTGCTAAAGCCTTGGCAGTAAACTTCACCAGCTTTTGCACCTTCTGCTTAATTTGTAGAGTTTTCAGTAGCAAACAAACAAAACAAAACAAAATGCTCCTTGAAACACAGAGTCACCTACCCTGTGGCTGGACTTTTTGTTCCAAATAGCTGTTGTGTGCAGAAATACGCTCTGAAAAACTGGGTGCCCAGTATTGCTTTGTTAGGAAATCAGTTAGGTATTTTATCTATTCATATTGACCTCATGTAGCAGCTAATTCTGAAATTTATATCCCAGTTTTTCAGTGGGTGTTGGAGTTTACTGAGTAAAGTAAATCAGAGCCCAGTAACTTTGTTTTTCCCAATGTTGGAATTCTAACGCCCGGGTTTGTTCATTTGGGGGTGAGCTCTACCAGGAAAGCTAAAGCATGAAATACGTGTTTACCCTCTGAGACAAAGCCAACCGCTTTTCTTTTGTTTGCCGTTTCCCTCCAGGTGACATGACTCTCCTCAGCACTGCAGACTGGTTGCTCAGTGCTAGCACACAGACCGCTGCAGGTTTGTGAGCTGTGGTGGCTGCACCAGGGGTGTGCGGTCAGCATGCGTTGTGAGATGTTGTCCAGAAAGTGTCCTGAGAAGTAGTATGTGCGTGGGGATTTGGGTCAAAATGGTCCAAATTTAAAATTCCTGTCTCTGATTGCTCTTAAATGACACATAATGAAAAGTTTTGGGAAAAAAAAAACGTAATCAAATGGCTTATTTCTGAATCAGGCGTGTACCAAGAGGCAAAATTTGTGAGCGAGGTGGATGCCTAAGAATCCGAAGGTGGAATTTTGCTGTTAATCAGTTTTATCTTGAGAAAATGTTTGGTTTGGGTTCTTTGAGCTGCTACACAAGCTTAAGAAAAAATGGAGTGAATGCAGCCAGGGTTTCTTACTTTTTTTTTTTTAATGAAGGCTGAGGTAAAATGATTTTTTTCTGAGATTCTTCAAGCAGAACACTAGAACAGAAATGCCAGACTGTCGGGACGCAGCCTTATGGGCTTGCCAAGCACCTTTTTACAATGCTGCCGTGTAGTTTGCTTCTTTGATGCAGCATGGAGCGAAGATGCAGATTGCTGAAGGTTCACACGTTGAATGCAGTATGTGAAACCAGTTTCTGATCTACTACAAACTCATTCTTGCTAGCATGAAAGAGCTCTCTTTCTCTGGCGCAAAGGAAGATTATGTGAGTGCATTATGTGAGTGCAGCAGGGCCTCCAGCTATTTGCATGTAATAAACATGTTGTAAAGATATGTTAAATTTGATTTGACTGTGGGTGTGATTTAGGCTGGTTTCCATACCCCAAAGTGCAGGATATGTTCAATAGATTAGGAAAACAAAAAATTGTCCCCAAGTGAAATGGCCTCGTTTCAAACAAACGTTCATTAATTCCTGTACGGCACATTTTCAGACTTGTCTCTTATTGATGTTGTTCTACAAGAGGATGTGGTTGGAAGATAGCTCACTGTTATGAGCTAATATTTTTAGCTTCACACTTAGTGGTAAATTTTCAAAGTACTGAATGGGGATTTACTTCTGTGATTGAATCTGAATTTACTCTCTGCGTGCCGCTTTTATATCATGACTCCTCGTGTGCTTAATTTCTCGTTGGTAGAACAAAATTGCTGTGGTGGAAAGCTGACCAGGTATTGTGCGGCTGAGAGTCACTGCAGGATACATTTATTTTATTTATTTATTTTGGGAATGCTATATAATTCATTCTATCTGAAGGTTTTTAAACAAGTCAGATTTACAAGTCTTTGCTTTAGATATCAATTCCTCATCTGGCACACTTTAAAATATAGTATTTTCTGTAAATCACATGCTATTCATTCAAATTTGTTGCAGATCATGAGATGGTCGTCTTAACTCTGGATATATATATATATATATATGGTGAGGAGAAAATAAATCCCCTTACTATCTTGAGTAAAAAACCCATAAGTAATAATAAGGAGTAGCTTTGCCGATGCTTGTCTGGGGTGTTTTTTTCTTCCTCTTCTCTGGGCTGGTTCAGGCAGCATGGTCTTCAAACCAGTGATAGGGAGGTAAGAAGGGTGTTATAGATCCTAACCAGTCACAAATTTCGCAGTACAAATGCAGGAGAGTAACAGTAAAATGTTTGGCTAAGAGCACTCAGCAGAAGCAGTCCTGGCCTATCACCATGGATTTTGATGACATAAATAATGCAGCATTTGGGTTTTCCATGATCTCCCTAAGTGTTTTTCCGCAAAATACCTTCTGTCATAGGGAAGAGCAGACACTTGACACTACTAAAAGTTTGGCCCTGCATGACTTGACTGAGAAAATCTGTAGCAAAGTGGATAATTGAGGTAGAGCTCAAAATGTTTGTAGTCGGAGCTTATCTCTAGACTTGCTTCATCAGCACATTGCTGTAGAAGATTGATACTGAAGGACTCAAAGAGATGATAGCAAGAGAGACAAAAAAACCTGCCATTAGTTATTTTTATCAGATAGCTAGTGGCTATTTAAATAATGGTGTCCACTTGGATGAAGGGGACAGGCTGAGAGTAATGTAGAAATTTGCGGGGAGTTACAAAACTCTCTTCTGCAGTGGACAACTGAATCCAGTTTCTACCTACAGTGATATTTACTTTTATCTTAAGAACGTAAATCAGTTCTGATGGATTACATATAGAAACACAAACCTCTGATCCACTGTGAAGCTGTTTCATGCAACTGGGGTGGAAAAAAATGAAGACTGGGAGAAGGAGCCCTGGTTTCCCAAGCAACTACACACCATTCACGTTATGACTATGGAGCTGCTTCTACCCTCATTTCTGAGTGTTCAGAAGGAAGAAGAGGTATTTTTGTATCAAATGGGAAGGGAAAATGGCTAACAAATTGAAGATCAGATTTTCAAAGATACATAAGAAGGGAGCCTTCAAAGGGAGCTGGACATCAAAATTCTGTTGGAAAAAAGAGCAGTTTTGCTCTTAAAGTACCTGCTGCAACATGAGATTGAGACTCCACACAAAGTCATTCAAAGCTCCCTGCTATGTGACTTTCAGATGACTGGCTATTAGAGAGGTTGTCTTAGGTCTAAGTGAATGGAAATCTATCTTAGGGGTTTCAGAAGCAGTGAGTAGTATGATTGCTGGCTAGTTGCAGTACTATAGAATGGAGAAAAATATTATTCACAATTTTCTTAACTTATGATGTAGTAAAATGTTAAAATTGATAGAAGTTCTAGTTGAAATGGCACATAGTGACGTAGCTTTGGCAGTAATTTTTTTTTTTTTTTTAGAAAATGTCAGTTAATTCATCATTTTTTTTATACTGTAGGGTGCAAAGTTCTGGTGGGGGATGGCAGTCAAATGAAATGATTCTCCTGTGGGAGATGGTTGGTTTCTGATATCCTATATCCTCATTTCTGGAGTTACTCTCAGTTATATATGCTTAAATTTTTGCATGTGTTTGTGATGAAAAGCTTGATGGTATGAAACTTGTAATTGTTGCAGTGGTACCTCCACATTTAGATGTGATGAAATAATAGCCCTATAAAGGTGAATCTAATCTTTGCATTTCTGTGGAGTGTTAGTATCATGAATTATTGATACCAGCTGCTTTACTCAGCCTTGGAAGAGCACAAGAGAACAGCTCTGTGTCCAGAGGAAAAGGATGGCTCTACCTGGTTGGTTCTAACCTGGATGGCTCTAGGGGCTAATCATATTCTTCAACCTGCTGCCACTTCTTGAGGATAAAACCTAGATATGCATCACACTGCCTGTTTATGCAGAGGCAAGGGAGTGATTTGGACTACCTTTTCTTCCCTGCTCTTTACCTTTTCTTTTTTCTTGCTGTTTTATACTGGCTTCCTTCCAGACTCTTTGTCTTATCTGTGCTTTTGTTCCCCTGCTTCACCAGGAGTCCTCCCGTCTGTTCTGAGCACTTGTAGCATAATGCTCTATTATTCCTCTTTCTTAGCTTTTTGGCCAGGGAAACAATTTTTCTACTCACTTGTTGGCTCCAGCCAATAACTCCTGTGCAAATCTTGAGTGAGAAGGAGAGTAGCATAAATAAATATTTGTGTATTTATTGTCTTTTCTGCATCTGTGTGCATCTTGTTATGAAGGCTTCACCATTTTATTCCCCCACAACATTTTCCTGAAAGAGAGAACCTCTTTTGAATGAAAGGCCTCTAGCAAAACTGTTTTCCAGGTCCATTTGAGGGAAATAAAATACTCTTCTTCCCACTCTCCATCAAAAAAAAAAACAAAAAACAAACAAACAAAAAACCTGGGGGCACTTGAATTTTTAACATAATTTCTTTATGCAAGTTTCTTGTAAACGCATCCATAGCACATGCTGTTCTGGACTACAGAAAAGAGCATGATGGTGTGAGAGCACCTTCTGAATGTGCTTGAAGGCCAGAGCCCTGCTAACACAGTGAATTTGCACAGGTTGCAGGATGTGAGAAACCTGTCAAGATATTCACTGCTTCTCCAAAGACCGTAATTGAACGCATCCACAATTGTGTGATTACACAGCATTAGTTAGAAATATCATGTTTATGGTCAGTAATGCAGAAGATAAGAAAATCCAGCCCGTTTTGTTGGTGTGCGCTCCAGGGAACAGGAGTAGGACATCTAAGCCTAGTCTCACACCTTAATAGGGTAATGTTTGAAAAGCATTAGGAACTCAAAAGACCTGTGACGCTACAGATGATTTAGCATTTCTATTTGGATCTTGTAGTCCTGAGGGGTTTTGCTTATCATAGAAGATAAAGAAGCATGAAACTTGGTCACACGTCAGGGTTAGCCATCATCTGGCCCTTGGCCAGCGAGTGCAGAAACTTGGAGAGAAGTTCTTGTGCCACCTGGTTTGATTAGACAAGCTAGAAAGGTTCCTGCTACTGCTGAGAGGAGAGGAACACAAGCTGGTGCTCTCCCTCTTTGTCTGGGCAAATTTGGCTTTGAGTCTCGCAGCCCTGGCTGAATGTAGAAGATATTATTTCCCACTGATAAAAGGCCCTGTGTGCTTTGTCGCTCTGTTTCTGTCTTTGTATTTTAGTTCAACATCTTGTGCACCTAAATGACCAAAGAGCCTTGACTTCTTTTGACACTGTCTTCCCTTGAAGCCCTCCTTGTGTTGAAAAGATAGTTGAAGATGGTCTTCCTTGCCATTAATGGCTGTAGCTGTAACATCATGTGGTCATTACATCTGTCTTTAATCAAAGAGTTCAGATATTTCACACAAGCCACACAAATTTCTACGAGGGTAGGGGGGTTTCAATGGTCAGATTCCCAGCGGAGGATTTAAGAAGGAAAAAAAAGAAAGAAAAGAAAAAGGAAATAGTCCATAATATCTCTAAAAGGATTGCTCCTTCCACTATCTGACCTGGACAGGGGCAGGAAGTACAATCATTTGGTATAAATTGATGTGTGAGTGTTAAGGGATAAGAATGTCAGGTTTAAATGTTGTAATCTCCTAAATGTAGTAAATGGAACAATTTTGACCCACAGCTGTGCTTCTCAGATGAACAGTATGGTTAAATCTTGATTAGCAGCTACAAATGCTACCAAACCATACAAAATGTACAAGAGCAAGTGCTGGATTCTGCACCTGTGATGAGTTGGCCCCAGATATGTGTACAGATTAGGGGACAAGATGCTGGAGAGCAGAGCTGCAGGAAGGGGTCTGAGGGTTCTGATGACTGCAAGTTGTATCTGAGTCAGCCATGTGACATGGCAGCCGAAGGGCCAACCATACCCTGGGGTGCATCAGGCCCAGCACTGCTTGTTGGGTGAGGGGAGGGGTTGTCCCGCTCTGCTCTGTGCTGGTGTGGCCTCACCTCGAGTACTGTGTGCAGATTTGAGTACCAAAATATTAGAGGGACATGGTGATGGTGTCTAGAGGGCGAGCTATGCAAGAAGCAGCTGAGGTTCCTTGGTTTGATCAGCCCAGAGCCGAAAGAGGATGAGGGGAAGCCTCATGGCGGCTGCAGCTCCTCACAGGGAGTGGAGGGGCAGCACTGAGCTCAGCTCTCTGTGACAGCAACAGGGCCTGAGGGACTGGCATGGAGCTGTGTCAGGGGAGGCGTGGGTGGGGGTGAGGGACACGTTGTGCACCAGACGGCATTGGGCATGGAATGGGCTGCCCAAGGCAGTGGGAATAGTCCCAGGCTGCTGGAGCTCAAGGAGCATTTAAACGATGCTCTCAGTCAAAGGGTTTAATTTTTGGGTGGTCCCGTGTGGAGCCAGGAATTGGACTCAGTGACCCTTGTGGGTCCTTCTCAACTTAGTGTATTCAGTAATGTTCTGATGAAAACTTGTCTCTCTACCCAGGTGGTTTTGGTTTTGAGTTTTCTGTCTGATTTTGTACTGTAATGATGATGCCATCTCTTTGTAAATCCAGTGATGGTACTTCTAAGATGAGTGGGCACAATGAAGTTCAAGTTATTTTGGTTGTAAAGCACAACGTAAGAGAAATGCAAGGCTCTTGAGGAGCCATGCATGTAGTGAAAGCCATATGTTAGTCACAGCCAGAATACCGCACAAGCTTTCAAGACTTCTGACATCAGAAGAGGGTAGAGCAGGAAACAGTCTGGGCTTGAACCAGAATGTGCTTCTTTGAGCAGGGACTTTCTTTGAAAACTGGACGTAAATTTAGGCTGGAAATTACCTTGCGGTAATTATCGTCTGGTAATTTCCAGACAAATGTGATTCAGGATGAGCCTTCACATTTGAGAAGCAGCAGCAATGTGGATTTATTAGGCTCCGTGGTCAGAAGCTGATGATTTGTTACTATGATAAAAAGAGAGAATAATGTCCTGGATAGAAATTGATATAATTTTGTAGACTCTTTGTAAGTAACCTGTAACCTTTCTGTAATTGCTAAACCTCTTTAAAATTGCAAGATGCTTCAGTTTAGCATTTGAGTAGTAAAACATATAATTAGTTTAGAGAATCAAAGTAAAATTTTTCTGCTGTTTAGCGACTAATAATTACCTTTGAGCTTTCAGGAAAGCTTTGGGCTTGTATTGGGCACAGAAAGAATGGCATCAAGCAGAACAATATATAAATAGTAATGGCTACATGAAATACTTAAGATACAGCAGAGCAAAAACTGTAGTGCAAATTCATATCAACATAGTGTTTAGATGCTACCATTATTTGAAAATGTCACATTCAGAGAAAACAAAATAGGGCTAGAAATGGGACTTACGTGTATGTCAGTAAACAAACCAACAGTCTCATTTACTTTGTTGAGACTCCTATACTTTATATGAACGTTGGGAGCTGTCAGCCAGGAGTTAGTTCATTCTGTCCACTTATCCATATAATACAATGGATATAATTTATAGTACAAAGGCTGCTCCAAAAGGAATGCCTCCTATTTTATGATGTTCCATGACATCAGGGCAGATGTTGGTGGTATAGCAGTAGAGGTTTAACCCTCCTGCCAGTATTTTGTTGCTGTGTGACAAATGGCAGCAGAAGGGCAGTCTGACAAAATGATGTCTGATGTGGAAGTGTGTATGGAGAAATGGTGTGGAATTTAATTCCTTCACGTTGAAAAAATGGCAGCCACTGATGCTTGCTGAACATTTAAGGAGACCAAACAGTGGATGTGAGCACAGTGAGGTGGTGGGTGGTGCGCTTCAGCAGTGGCGACAGCAACAGTGGGTCACCTCCACTGGTACAGATAGCTTATAAGTCTGGCATGAAGGCTCTTGCACATCACTGATGAAAATGCACAGCTAATGGTGGTGACTGTGTTGGAAAATAGTATTGTGTAGCTGAGAGTTTGCTTTCTCAGATAGTGTTATTGCATTCTTAGTATCTGTTGTAATTTCTGTGGAAATAAAGAGGAGGCATTACTTTCGGAGTGACTTACATATTAATGCAGTCTTAAAACTGCAATGTTAACACTGATTTAATAGTTCAGCAATGTTTGCAGTATTTCTGTTCTGGTTTAATATCCGTAGCATTGCAGTTAACACACTATGCCTATTTTAGTAAAGCAAGCCTTGTATGTATTTTAAATAATCAAAATATTAAAAAAAAATTAAAACCTTATTTTTGCATGGCTAAAGGTGCAGCCATTGTTATATATCCATATGAATTCTGTGTTAGAAATGGCCAAACATTAGGCCTCTAAATCCATCCTTAAAACAGCCAACATCGTATTCCTTGTAGCAGTCTTTACTGTTTTATACGCCAGCGACTGCATGATAAGCTGTCAGCTCAGAAAACCATTATATGGCAAATAAGTCAACACGAGAGTGCTGGTGTGAATTTATTTTTCTCAGTGCAGGTCAGAAACCGCTGTGTAGTCATTATCAACCACCTTCTGTAATAGCACTGACCAAACGGGGCATGTTGCACTTGCAATCTGTGAGTGACCTAAGATGAAATACCTTGACAATCGATAGGATGTTGGATCAGCAGTTATGCTATCTCAGAAATGTTATGCTTTTTTTCTCAGGGCTAGCGTGTGTATTATTGATTATCTGCTAGTCCAGTTTTTTTTTCCTATTATTCTAGTGTGTTGTTTTCTTAGATGGTTTCTTTTCAAACCTTATTTTTAGAATCCCATAAATTACTAGAAAAGGAGGAGGAAAAAATGCCTCTCTATTGACACAGATTTTTAGAGTTCTCAGTATAAAACCAAATCCATATCAGTAATTTTAAATACCCGTTAATTTTTTATTTTTATTCTTTTTCAGCAGATTAGGAATATATTTCTCCTTGAAGTTCTTGTAGATGATTTAGATGTTAGGAAGAAATTCTTTACAGTGAGGTTGGTGAGACACTGGAACAGGATGCCCAGTGAGGTTGTGGATGTCCCCTCCCTGGAAGCATTCAAGGCCAGGCTGGATGGGGCTCTGTGCAACCTGGTCTAGTGGGAGGTGTCCCTGCCTACAGCAGGAGGTTGGAACTAGATGATCTTAAAGGTCCCTTCCAACCCAAACCGTTCTATGACTCTATCATGTATTATATGAGTGATTCTGCAGGTGTTAAAATTTAGTGGAAATTACTAAATCAAAGCCTGTCTCTACAGCACAAGCCTGATAATTCTGCACCCCTGAAAATTCTGTTTTGATAATGGTGCAGAAAAGGGAACTCTTGTTTTGCTCTCTCTGGTCTCTGCCACAATGGAGGACGCTGTTGGAAATTATCGGAAAGGAATATTTGCAACGTGTTCAGTCTAAATGAGGCAATATTCCCGCTCAGGTGTTGTCTCACAGAAGCATAGGACATGTGACAGAAATGCTATGGTCAGAGAAAAGCACGGGCAGCTGAAATCCAGAGCGTGTATGCAGAACGTGCTGCGTGTCCATACCTGTGCCCTGCTGGATCTGTGCCTCTCGGACAGCTCCGTGCATCCTCCTAACAGATAAGGGTTGCTGAAGCACTGCCGGGACAGAGTAGCAGACTTATGACCTTGGGAAACCTCTCGCAGCTCTCTTCTTCTTGGTTGTGGGTGGAAATGTGCTCTGCTGCAAGTCAGATTTTTGTCTTGAGCAGATGAGTGGCCTTCCTTTACAGTGAGAGTCCATGCAGTAAATATTTCTGGCTGGTAAAACCCTGGTTGTTTTGTCTCGGTTTTTTTTGTATAGCGAGCTTTAATTCTCTTGAAATGGCTTTAAGCTCAGACAGAAGGAAATACACTGATGTTTACAGCCATGTTGATTAAAATGCTTGGGGATTAAGGGTTTTTCAGTTCCTGCCCTCTTTATTCAATTCCCAACCAGCTCCAGCAACAAAGGTCTGTGCAAGCTTGTGGCTATTCTTAAAGAAGACCTGATAGGGCTAATTTATTATGACCCTACAAATAGGTATCCAGGAACAATGTGAACAGCTTTTCTTCATTTTTCATATACTTGGGGAGGGGAGATAGATGAAACATTTGTGATGTAGAATTTGAGAGCATCTCAGTCAGCAAATAGAATTGGCCCCCATGAAGAAAACACTGCAGTGGATTTCATACATTTTCCTTTCCTATATCTTCAAAAGTAGTATACTTACAAATGGCATTCAGTTACAAACACTGTCACACTGAGTCAAAGACAGAAATCCCATTTTCAGGAGGTTTTTCTCAAAATGCTGTTTTTTATGAGGTTCTGAATTCCAGAAAAGTGGCCGGTGATGCATGTGGAGTAGGCTATTAAACCAGTGACAGGAGAGGCAGGTGCATCCACTTAGAAAGAAATTATCCTGGAAAACTTCATTTAGAACAAATGGTGCCAAATATGCGTCTTTTGTTGCCCTTGGACTGTTCGTTTGCAGTCAGCCAAACTTCCAAAAAGAATTATGTTTTATTTTATAAGAAATAGAAGAATTCTTTCTCTGATAGAGGAGTTTGGAGAAATCAGATACTGAAGTTTTCCATCCTTTCAGCCTGAGTTAGGCTGTTCTGTCTCATCATTCTTTCTTTTCCTCCTTCACAGCTGTCAGCAATTGAGAAAAGCATATTTTATTGTTATCTCCAAAGGTATAATTGGATTATGGAAATTGGATGAGGAACACTTGCAAGGTTTTGAGAAAGTTGGAGTAATCTATAAAGAATATGTTAGCCAGACTGTAAAATGTTTTAATAAACTTCTACAAAAAAGCAACAGATAACATAGATGCAATTCTTGATGTCTAAATGACAAACCTTATAGAACTTGCTGCATATTATCTAGTAGTTTCCAGCAAGTGCCTTGGGGTAGACACTTCAAATATTTTGTTGCATCTGTCTATTAGATTTGCAGTATTTATGTGTGAAATGGGTGCTGGGTACGTTGTGTTGTATTTCTGAGAGATACTCCAACATTAGCACTGCAGTTTGGATGATGAGTGCATCCTTTTGAAAAGCACCTCTTGGCCACCACTTCTTACCACAGGTTAGGTCACCTCCTAGAGAGTTCTTGGACTCCACCCCTTTAAAAAAGGTGTTCTGTGGAGTGCAGATTGGGCACTTGCTCCTTGGGAAAGCCCACACTCGCACAAAGTAAACCCTCCTAAATGCCTAAATTGTGATACTGGACCCTCTTCACCAATCATTTTACTTTGTGAGACTGTTAATGTAGATGCAGCAGAATTCTGCTCATAGTGATCTCTGAGTTAGCGTGTGCAAACAAAACATCCTGTGTGAGGAAGGAAAGGAAATAGTGGGTGATTAATAAAATCTTGAGAGATTGCATGTAAATCTTTTGGAAGAGGTCAGGTGTAGGAAATAGCCATGTGGAAATAAGAATTTAGTTTGGTGGGGAAAGAAAAGGTCCTTCGTCAGAAGGGGAAGGTTCCACCTCCCTCGCTCCTTGCAAACCTGGCACCCAAAGGGCATCTGCTAATGATGGTTGCAATTCCTAGACATAGAGAGACATACAAGTTCACACAAGTGGCTTTATGAATCAAATAGGACACAGTTTATCTTGCTTTTTGTGGATTTATTTTCTGCAGTAGTACTGAACTGCCTCCCTGGAAGGTGAGATGATAGGCACCAGCTCTGCTGCGTGGGAAGCAGTGACTGTGTGTCAACAGGAGCAAAAACAGTGAGATGTTAATAGTAAGGTCAGCTCTGTCATTGCCGTGAAACCTCAGGTGCTTTTGATGTGCTTGCAATCCCAAAAGCTAAGAATGTAGAATGGATTTGAGAGGTTGCTGTGCTGATGTGATAACTTCCTGGGAGCGGGCACGGTGCCTGTCTACATCCACACCAGGTCAGCCCTGTTGTTGATCCATGTATCAGAATGCCATCAGTACTGAGATGACACTGCACTAATACCAAGGGAAATATGCTTATTCTCCTGAGGCTTTGTTGAAAACCATGAATCTGAATGAATACCTGAATATGGAGTAGCAAGAGGCAAAAGGGAATCTCTCCTCATTCTTTCTTACTCTCTGACAGCCGCGTTGGGTCTTGAGTGCAAAGGGAATAAAATGTAAAGCATTCCTTAAAGAATGTTTGTGCTCTTTGTTCATTCAGGATTTCTGAGTTACTAAATTGCTTTTCGTTTTGCAAGGAGAAATCCACCATGAGGAAAGTGTTTTGCTTTATTAGAAATTCTCATTTTATCTCTGAAAAGTCGTTTGGATGGAAAAAGTTTGGAACAGCCCTCAGAGAACCCAATTTAAAAATTACTTCCTTTTTTTTTGTCTTATCCAAATTGCTGTCTTTTAAGCCTGTAAATGACTATATGACCTGATCTAAATGTGGACCCTTATTGTTGGGTCTGCAGGATTAAGAGGAGTCAGGACAGGTGCAGTGAGTTGCATGGGGACTTCTGGTTTATTACAGTAGTTCTTATTCCTTGCGGACAGAAATAGCCCTTGTGGTCATTTTATATGTATGTGCAAATCATAGCTACCAGTACTTTGCATTGTTTGTAGACGCAAATACACAACATGCAAATTATTGATAACCGTGATTTAAAACTTTTGGGCAGATTTCTGTTTCATTGAATTTGTGACTGTAGTGAATGTGTGTGCATGCGTGTGCAAGAATATTAGGCGCATATGGAATATATTTTATTTATATTTCTGTAGTTAAAACAGAACCAATGAGCAGCAGTGAGATTGCTACTACTACTACTACTACCACAGACGGGTCTTTAGACAATTTCTCAGGATCAGGTAAGGAACAAACAAAGGTTTAAGCTCAGCAATTTTTCATTCGCTATGTTCTGTCCCTATGCAATCTAAACCTCTGCATGGCTGCTGGAAAGTTTTTGTACACTTTGCAGCTTATGCTGATTTCTGTTAGTTTTATTCAGGCAGTATAAGGCAGTAGGAGCTTTCCTTAAGTAAGCAGCAATACAGCATCACTTTTATTGATGTCCACTGGTGTCTTCACTAGGGAGCTGAGAAGCATTCTGGCCCAAAGGGATTACTCTTTAGTTTTCTAGGTGTAAATACACTTGCTTCTGTAATTTGATGTAACTGAGGGATGGGTAGTATTTAGTTCATTTTTATTTATATTATCAAGGCATTCTTTTGTCAGTCTCTTAGTCTTCCTCGAAGCCAGACCCTTCTTAGCTGCTACTACACAGGAGATAAATACTGTTAGAAAATCCTAAAATGTTTGCACAGTTTTGCATACCTATGGATTAACCCTGGTATTTCTAGCTCATTGTTTTTATGGTGCAAATCAAATGAAAAAAGATCATAGGGTTACATTGGCAGAGTAGCAAAATCTACCGGCTTGCCATCAGTTAGGATCGAAGTAGTCAGCCCTTTTTTAATCTTGCAGCAGCTTCCATTTTCCGTGCATGCTGCAGCATATGAAAATAACGATCTTTAAAAACAGCAACAAAAAAGTTTCTAGCATATATTAAATCTCTGATGGAAGGGAAGGTAGCGCATCTAATAGTAGCTCATTCATCTGTGGAGATCTGGCTCCAGGTGGGACTGTAACCACAGAAAAGAAAAATATCAGGTGTGGAAGGAACAGAAAGAGATTCGCTGCTTTGCTCCACACTTCACAAGGGCTCTGAGAGTGTAAAGATGATGGATTTTCCCTGTAGTTGGCCAGGAAAGGGGTAGCTGGCAAAGGGTAATTATCCATGCCTTGTTTATTTCCAAGTACTTAGCAATAGGGCCTGTTGTTTCTCTGGCTGTCTGATTTTACAGTAGTCTCATAACCTGCAGCTGACCTCTTCCTGGCAAAGGCTTCAGAATCGACTTTGGGATGTGGAGAAGTGGCACCCAAATGGTAACCAGAGAGGGAAGCACTATCCGTGCAGTGCTTCTGCAAAGAGCTCCGCGAGCAGAGCGCATGGGTGCGTCTGGCACGCTCCCAACAGCACCCAAAACACTGCAGGAGTTTAATGGGAATTGACAAAAAGCTCTGTTAGCAGTGACCAGTCTGGGGGAACCCTGCAGGGCTGAGCTGCGGGAGGAGAAACTCACTTAAGATTATGTGTTTCCCTAAGAAAATTTGCACGTTGATCATGACGTCTTTGTGTAATACTGAGTGTTTTGAAGGTGCTGAGAGCATTTTAAAAAGCAGGTAACACGGGGTAAAAGAGAAGGAGGTATAACATTGTAGTACATCCTTATGCGTTATGGAATGATTTTTAAAAGGCACGTGCTCTGAAGCTGGCCATGTGTTTTCAATAGAGACGTGCATAAAGCTCCTTCATAAAATGTAGGTCTTAAAAATTCTAAAAGTTAATAAATGTTGTACTTGAGATAGCAATAATCCTTTGAAAATATGAAGGAAAATGTTTCCAATAGGAAATAGATTGTTTGCATTGAAAATGTTGTCTGTGTGCAAGCAAAGAATAAACTATTGGCCAGGAGTTCTACAAAGGAGCACTTTAGTACTTGAAACTGTAATCAAGATCTCACTGTTAAGCATTCCTGTATAGTTGCTGATAAAATATTATTTTCTACCAAAGATATCGATGATATTTGAATTTAATTAAAATCTTGTTAATACTCTGAAATTCTATTAGGAAAAATAATATTTATCTTTGGTGTGTATATTTACACTTCTGTGTGCTTTCTTTTCTCCTTGGTGCAGCAATTGGAAGCAGTGGTTTCAGCCCAAGACAAACACACCAGTTCTCCCCACCACAGATTTACCCTTCCAAGTATGATATCTTTTAAAAATAATAATAGTAGTAGTAATAATAATAACTGAAAAAGGCAGATTTTAACCTCATTTAAAATAATAATTGGATCCATCTGTTAAGTCATAATTTAAACCACAGCAGCTTCTAGGAAAAAAAATATATATGTATTTCTTTAATGCTAAGAATGTATTTGAAAAATATTTGGAAAGTTCTTATTTTACTTATTCTTTTATTACTGATCTATTATTGTTGTTTTGTCTCTATCTTAGAGTTTCTTTTGCCTAGCGCAGCCTATGATTAAGTGTTAATGAAGAGTAGCAGGATTATAATACGGCTAAAAATAAGTACACGTATGTCAGTCTAATGCAGCCTGTCCTATTTTCTGTCATTTGTAATCAATAGCAGACCATACCCACATATCCTTCCCACCCCTTCTTCGCAAACGATGGCTGCATATGGGCAGACGCAGTTTACAACAGGGATGCAACAAGCTACAGCTTACGCCACCTACCCACAGCCCGGCCAGCCCTATGGAATCCCTTCATATGGTAAGAAACCACATCGCTGTGCTTTTATTCCCAAGGTGAAAGTTTTTTTTGAGCAAGATTACATGACTGCATCAGTGCTTAATGGGACAGCCGTGCTCTTGAGTGCATCTCGTGAAAGTGGTAATTTCCCCGTTGGAATCAGTGCAGCTTAATTTATGTATTAAAGAGCTAAGAAGTTACTCGAGAGTATGTCTGTGTTATGAGATCAAGGAGAGATTCATTGGGCTTTTAGTGGTGATATGAATAAGCGGCACTGAAGCAGGGAGATCTAGGGACTTCCATTACACAGGCACAGCTCCCGGTAACTTGCTGAGGAGTTGTGCTCTCCAGCAATGTAAAAGGGGAAGATGGTAAACAAAGGTCTGGATTTTGGCTGATACTCATTACTGGAACCCAAACGAGTCAGTAATTTCTGTCAGGGGAAGGACTGATTCAAAAAGACCCCTACCAAAAATCTCCCGTTCATTGTCGCTCTTTGAGGTGAAAATTGAGGTGATTTGCCACCAGAACTCTGTCTGCTTGATGAAGAAGATAGTACTAAATATCAAACATTTTCCCTAAAAAAAAATTTAATTTAAAAACAAGCTGCTGCTGGTGAGACCATTTTGTTGCCAGACTGTCTGCTGGCAGACCACATAGCAGTTCAGCAGCAAAGATGCATTATTAGAAAATAGGTCTTACATTCCTCTTGGGGAATATATTGAAAATATATGATCCACATGCTTTTAGCAGTACATTTTGTAAAAATGCATTCAGGTAATATAGGTTTTATACCAAGAGGAAAGAACTTAGAGTGCAAGCTGTGCCCCATAAAAGTATTAAAATTTTTCAGTGGAAGGCTGGTGAATCTTTCATCCTGAAATCCACCAGGTCATAAGTAAAGCCCTGTGTGAGACTGCCATGGACTATAGGTACAAGTAGAAGGTTATTCTCACTTTTGGAAAAAAAAAAAAAGAAAAAAAGTTTTTCATTAATATATCATCAGTGATTATGATCCCAAGGAAGTGTTTTTCCTGTGGTTAGAATCTTGATTACTTAATGCCAAAAACCAGTTTATAAACATAAGTTGGATGTTTCAGCACCATGTATTTTAAACTTATACTGACAGCAATAAACAACAAAAACAAGCAACGCTGCCCTTCCCCCTCCACACATTTTCAAGGCTAAGGAGGTGGGTAGTCTTCCTTCTGCAAAGAAGCAAAGCTTGTGTTCCTGCTGAGAGTTTGTCTGCTATTTGCAGCTGGATCAGGTGGTGTGATAACAGATTACCCCTTTCCTCACTGTGTTTTCCTTGACATGTTTCTCTTTTGCACACCTCGTGTTCATACTTGGTTATCCGTGGTGGCTTGGGCAGCCCAAACAATGACCTTTTTGGTTTTGGATCATTCCTCTGGATGAAATCCTGACCTCGCTGAAGTCAACTGTAAAACTCCCACCGACTTCAGCAGTACCATCATTTCACAACTTGAGTTGAGCTGTCTTACTGTCGTCGCAGCTATAATTGAGAGTTGCTTTACTTGGCAGCTGCTCCCTGGGGGTTAACATGCCTGCCTGCTCTTCTGTTTTGTTTTGGGTTTTTATTGCGCAGTCCATCCCCTGTGCCTAGGGCTTTGGATAATTTTATCTTAATGTTTTACGCTGAAGAGCTGCTTTTACCACTGAAACCTCCAGCTCCTGAGCCAAGTGAGCTTTGATGCTCTTTTCAGGCAGTGTCTCCTGACTGGGGTGAAGGTTCTTCTTGCTGATGTACTTGCTCGACTAGCAGAAATATTTAACAGCAAATAACTTTAGCAAAGTTTTGAGAGCTGAGGCCACAGCTTTGCATATTCAAAGCACATTGTATAATCCTTGTTCCCAGAATAAATTACATGAAGAACCCTGGGATGCTGATTTGCAGCAGGCAAGAACTGAAGCCTCGTTTGGGGCCAAAATTCTCCTCTTGGCTCTGCAGCATAGATTATGTATCCTATGCTTTGCCTTTCTTTCTTCCAACTAGAGAGTTTCCAGCAGGTATAAAGAGAGGGGACTTTTGACAGATGTGAAAAACTTTGGGTTGCAGTGGGGCGATTCTCTGCTTTTATTTCTTAGCACTGGGACTTAGAGGGGGGAAAAAGCATTCACAAATTCACATGCCAGTGCCCTCCCCCCAGCTTTTCTCTTTAGAGTAGAATTTGGGAAGGTGCTGCCTTGAATACACCTCTACTCTGGGCATTTTTCCACTCCCACATCGCCACCACGGTGCAGCCCTGAAGGCAGGAAGGGGGGTGGAGGAATGCCAGTGACAGCTGCCTCCCGCCACTCCTGGCTCTGGTTCATCTGCAAAGCCACTGAGGAGGCTGGAGAATTTCCTGAGGCTCCCTCCTCCCGCGTGCCCTGGTACCAGCATTTAGCAAAGGCCTCACTTACCAGAAGTTCCCTTTTATTTTTTCACTGTCCCTTGCGGGACTCAGACTAAGGAGAAGGGAGCACCAGGGTTTGGTGAGTGAAGGCCTGGGTGACAGAAGATGAGAAAAGAAGGTCTTGGAAGACGAAAGGCTCTTCATAGCACAGAGGTCTGCAAAAGGGCGTGCCAGTGCCAAGCTGTCTTCACTCAAGTGGCATGCTCCAGCCACTGCCTTTGATCACCTCCTCCTGCTTTGTCTGAGACTGGGAGTTGAATCAGGCTGCTAAAGAGAGAAGTCTAGAAATGTAATGCTTCACTTAGTTAAACTTTCTCTATGCAGTATTTAATCAGCGTTTCAGAAGTCCTTAAACACACAGATCGTTGATACCAAGGCATCCGTAGCAGGAGTTTCCTCTTGGAAACGAGGTGTCAGATTCGTCATTGGGATTGTTTATTTGTAACGTGAAACAGAGGAAGCAAGCATCAGGGGAAAACAAGCAAACAGGGTTAGTCTGGCAGCTAACGAGTGTCGCAGAAGGAATTAAGGATAATTAATGGCACTAGCTGAAAAATAATGATTCAGTTGACACAGGGAAATATCTTTCCATTTGTACATAGGAGAGGTGTTGAAGTTTTACAAACACCACAGCTTCTCAGTTCTTTCCCACCTTCAAACATCGTTGAATATTGCTATATATATGTATACATATATATATGCATATATTTAGGTTTTGTGCCAGGAAATGGGCTTAGATTAAGAGTCATTTTCAAAAGAGTGTTACTAATTCTCACTTAGTTAATTCAGTTCAAATAACTGTGGCTTTTGAGCAATGAAGTATCACTGAATGCCACAGTGAAACGTAAGAGTATTGTATTACTTTTCCATTGCTTTGGCTATAATTATTTTTAAATGGTAGTTCATGTCAGGACAACCTTCTAATTAAAACTTAGAGACAGAAGCTGAATTGTGTGCATTTCCTGAGTATTTCATTTGCTGATATTTACTTGGTTATTACCTTACAAATTTGTGCAAGAATCACTGCAGTTGGGAGGCAAGTTATTCCTTTAATTGAGTTTTGGATTCTTTTATTACTAAATTTGGTAACAAGGAGGTGATGTGTAATGGATTTCCCTGTCAGAGCAGATTAATGACTCTGTTGTGTTTTTCCCACTTTGGGAGATTACTTCAGGAATATTTCCTGTCTATTCGGTGTTTATTTGTTAAAAGACTGAACGCATTCTATAGTGTTTAATTACCTTTGAAAATCCCCATTTTACTTTATACTGATAGCTCTCTTTATATCCACTGTTTAAAGGGTGCCTAATTCCTTAGAATGCACTTGAAGCCATGTAGTTTTCATGTAGGAATATTCTCCAGTGCAAATCTCAGATATGTCATTAAAGGGGCGGATAGCAGGAGAGCTTGGCTATGCTATGGTTCATTAAAATCATATAAAGTTGCTAATCTGCCTCTGTGAAATGTCATGAATATATGGAAAAGCTAGCCTCTGGCAGGAAAGGAAAAAAGGAATAAGGCAACTTCCTGTTCATGTATAAATTTCTTTTGCAGTTATTGGAAACACAGTTTTGAATTTAAGCTCTCCCTAGTGAACTTCAGGTTTATGTGTTCTTTTAAACTGCCCCTACCCTTTTCATTTGTGCATACTCTCGGTATTCTTTCTTTCATGCATGCAACAGTGGGAATGTGTTAAAAATGCTATCAATTAAGTGGTTATATTATCCATCCCTGTTTGAATATGATCAAATAGATTTGCTGTCACTAACTGATTTAGGTGCATTGTGGGCAGGCATCAAGACAGAAGGTGGATTGTCACAGTCCCAATCACCTGGACAGACAGGATTTCTAAGCTACGGTGCCAGCTTTAGCACTCCTCAACCCGGACAGGCTCCCTATAGCTACCAGATGCAAGGTCTGTATAAATAGATATTACCATTAATTAGAGGCAGTTAATGCTATAGTGTTTCTTTTTTTGTTTTTGTTGTTCCTTGTTTCTTTACATTCTTGGGATTAAGATTAATGTTTGCTTGAACACTTACCTCTGTTGTTTTTGCAGTTGGAGCTGGAATGATGGTTGGCTTTGCTGAGGGCAGCAATGGGCTCCAGCTCTCAGCAGTTTGGAAGATCCTTCACATAGTGACTTCATTAATTTTTAAATGGCGAAGTGTTGTAGTGTTACCACAGTAAAAATGTTATCTCTGAGTAGCAATAGTTGAAGAAATAGTGGATGTGACAAAGTGAGTGCTGGAAAACGTGTCAGGATTATGAATTTAGGAAGTGCCAAATATAATTTGACACCTGAGTGTGTTCGGGGAGGGAAAAGAAGATAAAAATACCTACTGCAGCTGTGGAGGTAGCTAAGTAATGATTGAAGTCTGTTTCTTTGAAGTCTATTTAAAAGCTGTAAGTCTTTGTACATGTGGGCTATTATTATCGATTATATTTTGTAGCCTTACTTGCCCATTTAGTTCACTTAATATCTCTGCAATTTGTTCTTCCCCGACCCACTTTTCCCTTACTGTATTGGGAAACCTCTTGATGTGCCTGCCTCTGGATCTTTACCACACTGAGGAATATCTTTTAAGTAATTTTTTTATTATTATTTACAAATAACTATTTTGGGGATGTTTGCATCAGGACCATTCACCCCTGAATGTGACTGTTGAAATCAGCTCCCGTTGCAGGTTTTAGCTTTGCGGTATTAAGTATTCTGCACATCACTGATGGAACTGGACCACATTTTTTAAGTTTAGCACCTCTCTTCAGTATTGTGCACCTTTCAAACTGCATGTTGTCATGTGAACGCTCCCTGAAATGTACTTCTTCAGGCAGAAGTGCATTCAGAGACCACGCGAATTAGGTTTTGCTTTTGTTCCATGGCTTCGAGGTTATACTGATCTAGTCCTTTGATCAGACAGAGGCTGTTGGCTTTTTTGTTTATTTTTGTTTTCTATGTCCCCTTTTGAACCGTGTGTTTGGTAGCTCAGTGGGGCAGAAGCAACCATCTTACATCTGAAACGTTTCTTACTCATAGTGCTCTCTGGCAAGGAAGAGGAAGATGGTGTAAGATTAGTGTGCTAACTTTCCTCTGCACACCGATTAGGAGTGAGCTTTTACTCATATGAGTAGGTGTATTCATAGCCAGGTCACTGGTTTTGCTTCCTGCAGATAGCCTCACTATTTTAAACAAAACAAAACACCTCTCTGTAAGAGCTCAGAATGCTTGCCAGCAGCTATGAGGAACTGCTGCATAGACATTCCAGCTTTTAAGGAACTGATAATTCATGGTCACTAGGAAATACAGTTATTGAAAAATCATGCCTGTGTTACCTATAATTTCTATTGCAGTACTGACTTCCTGCCACAGTCATGTGTTGGGTTCCTGTTGTGCTAACTTTATATAGAAAAATGAAAATAGGGTTCCCATATAAGTTGGAGGCTAAAGTAAAACACACGGGCTAGCAGGACATAATGTAACAATAGAGCTGACACTGCTCAGGCAAAATAAATAGTCGTCACCCCATATCGGTTATCTAACAACTCTGAAGGTTTATTTTGTAGGATACCGAGCAGAGGGATGTCAATAAAAAGGGATTTTAGGGAGGACAATGAAGTGGTTTTACAGATGTCTGTGGGAAGCACATTTGATGGAGGAAGGGGGGAGCAGTGTGGGATAACGCGAAGGACTGCTTGTTGGAAAATCTTAACAGTAAGCAGTGAATTCTGGCATTGGTAGAGCAAAGCTAGGACTCAGTCAGTGAACTACATGGAGATCAGTCGTAAAGGGTGTTGCTTTGCTTTATGCAATATGCAAAATGTGTATAAGAACAAAGTTGTCAAGGTCGTAAAAAAAAGTGGTGGTTGTCAAGAGATAGAACATTAAGATCTTGGAAAGCATTTCAGCTATATATATTGAAAGGCCAGGATCTAAAAATATTTTGCAGCAGAAATGTATTAAAGATGACCTGATTGTGAAGCTCAAAAGGGAGGAGGGACAAAGGCATTGATTTCATGATAGTATTGTTTACAGGGCTGAGGGAGGAGATGGACTGAACCTGGGTCCTTCTCCAGCCAGGCTGTGCTTGGGCTAAAGAGCTGCACATGTGTAGGAGGCAACAGATGGCTGGGAGCTTGGTCCGGGAAGAAGAGCCACAGGTTGGAGTGGGAGTCTGGGAGTTAATGAGTGCATGTCAGTTCTATCATGCTCATGAACAGCACAACATATGGATAGGGAAAGACTAGTCCCCTGCCGAAACCTTACAGAAACCTTCCATAAGGAGGGAAATAAAGAGTAGGTTTGAAATGCATATTGATAGAAGTATTAGAAACTCAGGATGGAAAAAAAAAATCTCACTGCTAACTAGATCTTGCTTGCTATTAAATGTTGGTAGTGTGTGTCTATACTATACATTTGAATATATGCTTTTTAAATATTTTCTTTAGGCTGACTTTGGTATTTCAAATTACTTCAAATTGATTTTATTCTTTCTGTTGATTGACCAGATGTTAAAAGTGAACAGGAGCATTTGTTTTCCTTATTTAGTTTTGGATGGAGAAATTATTCATAGTTCCAACTGTTATGTAAGGATAGGATTGATTCTCTTGACAGAATACTGGGGTATTGCTGCTGCTGTTTTGGTTGTTTATGCAGAAACCTCCCGAGAGGGAAATGACTTTATTCTCACTTTTCCCTTAAGCAGTCTATGGGCAGGCTGCAGCCCTCAGCCTTGTCATAGTCTGCCATAGCCGTTCTTCATCTCCTGTGTGTGGCTGCTGAGCTGCTAAATGAAGATAATGGATCCCACAACCTCCTTCATAAACAAGTGTTACATGACAGTGCGCTTGGGGCCCTGCTGGCATCCTTGCCTGCGGTAAATGGGATTTCCTAGCAGCCTAGCAGTTGCTCTGTTTGTGCTCCCTGGTTGGGGTTACCTCGCGCTTGAAAGCTTTGGAGTTATTCTAGTTTGTCTCCCAGGGGCAAATGTCTCCCCGAAACATCATGGTGCTGCATCGCGGTGCGTGTGCGGCCAATTAAACCCGGTGCTTTTCCTGACCCTGCTAAAATTACAGTGCGATTAGTCACTGAACAATAGCAGGGGGAGAGACTGCCAACTTATAAAAACGACAAGGAAAATTGCTGTGTGAGACTCCTCACTTAAGGTTGTTCTGGTAATTGGATTTTTGTTTGTTGGGAGTTTATCATCCTTGTAATGGGTATGAGGAGGGAGAGGGTGAGGAGAGCACCTACACTGTTCTGCCTGCCTGTCTGCGCCCCTGCCCTTATATTAATGAATGTGTTCCTTAAGCTGTTTTTCATACAAATTGCTTCATAGATGTTGAAAGACCACTTATATACGACTAATGGCTGCAGGAATGGGCCACTCTTCCTATATTGGCACAGGTTTGAGGGTTGCTCAGTGAAAATAAATGGAGCAGAAAGGAGCTGGGAGAAAGGCCGAGGAGAGAGCTTCACTTGCAGCTGTCTTATTGAGTATCCTCTTTGCTGTGATAATGACCCAGGGTTTATCATAAACTGAGGTAGCCTCTTGCTGGAAGGTGCTGAACCTGTGATGAGCACCAGCATTGTTTTAGTTATGACAACTGTAGTCTCTCAGACTATACTAACCAATTGGTTTGGGAATTCATCCATAAAAAGTAAATGTTAAGGTATTTGGTTATTATTATACAGTATAAAAATATTGTGCTGGATGTCTAAGCAGTTACTAGGACAACAAGGGGGAGTTTGCCAAAGATTTTTAAACACTGTAAGCAAACGGAAGAAACCTCGAGCTTAAATAGCCCATCTGGCTGTCCTCGGCTTTCCCAAGAGAGCTGTGCTAAACTTCTGCCACATATATCGTACCCTGATGATAGACGTAGCCCATGGCAAAGAGACCAAGCTAGGAAAGCAAATGGACCTTGTAGAAAGCACCCAGGGGAGGCAGCGTGGGGCAATGCCTGCCCACAGCCGTCGCGCTGGGCCCAGCAGGGCCGGCAGCCTTCCGACACTGCCTGGGCTTCCCAGCTTTCATGTGGGCCCTCGCCCTTGGCCAAATAGACCTTTGACCCACAGCTGACAGCTTTTATCACGTTTTAAAGCTGCGTAGTCAGCCAGCTTACCTCAGTAAATCTTGCACATTTTGTGGAGGTTCTTATTTTTGCGTTTTTCCAGCTAGTGCAGAGGTAGCAGCTCTATGCCATGCTGCGGCTGGTTATTTAGGAGACAGAAAGCAAAGCTGAGGTATTTTAGAAGCAACTTAAGGCTGGTAGCTCTGGGTGGCCCATGGAGCTGTTTCTGCGAAACCTGCTTCGAGTTTGTTACGGTCTAGGAGACCCCCACCCCTCCTCCATAGGAGCCAGCACTGACCATAAGATGAAAGGGAGAGATCTGTGTCTTAGTATGTGTGTGTCTTTGTCTGAGGGCAGAGATGCTGACTGCCATGTAATTACTTTTCGCATTTGCTCTTGCAAATGATTTGCCAAATATTCTGCAGAAAGAGCATAGATTCATCCCCCAAAAAGTTTTTTCTTTTTTTTTTCTTACCACCATAGAGGGCTTTTATGCCTTTTCAAGGGTGGTTCAAACTACACACCTATAAAACTGGTATTTGAGTGTATTACTGCATCACTCAGAAGTAACTGCAGGAATAAAAGAGACACAGCAACTTACGTTCTTCCAGCCAGAACACTCTTAGAAATAAAATAGCATTTCAAAGTTCTACAATTTAAAATATTTTTCAGTTGTATTTTGGCTCTGGGGTTTGTTATAATAAAAAATAACATCTGTTTTCCAATTTTAAATTAAATTTAAAACAACATGTTTTTCTCATTAGTACTGTTTATCTGTGCTATCTGCTAAACTTGGATGTCAACTCTTCTGCTGAAGTAATCTGATTTTAGTTCACAGGACTGGTAGCATCTATCAACAACTTCAGAGCTTTACTGCACACAGCAAATACAACAGAAAATGTTTACAGTCATTATCTCACATTAGATTTACACTTTGGTTTTTACTCCCACTGCTGTTGGATGTACTTCGTGTTTCCAAGGCTTAAGTTGTATACTTTTTTTTTTTACTACCTTTTGCAGCAGAAGCATTTAAATATTTTTTTCTTTCTGACTTGTTACAGCGAGGATACCTGTCTTTGTCTCTGGGGGTTGTGCTAAGCACGCATCCCTGCCTGCATTTCTTACTGTTTGGATTTGCAGGAACTGTTGCTTTTTCTAATGGGTTGTGTAAGATGCGGTTTTTGAATGGTGTTGGGCACAGCAGTGCATCTGTACACCTGGGCCCCTGTTGGTTTTCATCCCTTCCAGCCTCCTTTGCTCACCTGCATCGTTTCCTTCCAACATTTCAGTCTACCTCTTCCCTAAGGCAGGTTTCAGTGGTGAGGGAGGCTGCAAACAGCTTGTGCAGTTTGATGCGAGTTCCTTGCACATGGGTGCTCTCCTGCTGTACGAGTTCAATAGGTTGCCTCATTATGGACTTTCTGGTGGCTTATGGAGCTTCTCTGTGCATCCATATGTCTCAGCTGGTGGCTATGTCACTGCCGGGTTATAACCAGCAAGAGCAAAACAGCTGAAAGGGGGTTGCTGCCCTTTTAGTGGAACGGCTTCTCAGGTTAGGTATTAAACAAGAGACCCATCTGTCTATTTTTGGTGGCTCACAAGGGGGATCTGAGGGGAGGTGGGAGGTGAAGGCAGTAATTCAGTCTCTGGGCTAAATTCAATCTTCAGTCGCTCCTCATAAAGAGAGGTACTTTTTTTCCCTTGTGTCATGCCTATCAAAAGGCTCTATCAAAAAAGTAGGTTTGCGGCCCAAGGCTGTCTATCATTGATTAGTGAATTCTAATGGCTTCACAGGCAGGCTGAGCTGTTTCAAGCAGGGTGTTAGGGCTTTTTTTTTTATTCCTTCAAGGCACTGTGGTTTAGGGATAAGAGAAGACTCCATACTCAAGACAGCAAGAGAAACTGAGCCCAAGGGATTCAGTGGGGGCTTGCAGTTACTGTTTGACAGAAGTGATATGGAATAAACTCTGATTACTTTCACAAGTTATCAATCTGAGGTGGCCTCTGGGTTCCTGTCAAAATTTAGTTTCCATCAAAGCAGGGTTTTTTTAATTTCAGTAATGAAGCATGGGGTATAAGAACAATGAGTTATCACTTTCCCTCTATTAACATGTTACAGAGATGATGACAACCAAATCGGTCAGCATATGGGAAGTATTACAAATATGCCATAGCCTTATGATATAATCACAAGATGGAAGTTATTTTCCAGTACTGTGTTTTAGTAATTCACGTGATTTTTCATTTCATTTCAGGCAGCAGTTTCACAACATCATCAGGAATATATGCAGGAAATAATTCACTCACAAATTCTACTGGATTTAATAGTTCACAGCAGGTAATTTTGTAAATATGAATTGAGGAACCATCAACAAACTTAAAATTCTCATCCACTGAAAAAAAAAAATGTAGCTCTTAAATATCTCTTTGAAGGAAATTACTATTCTTTCAGGTTATATTAATGTTCATGAATGCTTTTCCTCAAATTGTCATCTTCCAATAATAGGACTAATGGTCTGGGTTTAGAGTGCTGTTATTCACACACCTTCAGTAGCATATATAATAAAATATTTGCATGAGAAGACAAACTAAATTATGTGTAATGTAGATTTAGTTTTACTGCCTCACTGTTTTAGGTCCTATAGCATCCAGTCCAGGAAGCATACATGCTGAAAGCCTGACATGTGTTTGCAGTTACATTTGGGAATTTATACTAAGAAGTAGCAAAACTTTGATAGAGGATTTAGTTGCTTTTTTGTCTTTCAGGAATATCCCTCTTATCCCAGCTTTGGCCAAGGCCAATATGCACAGTATTATAATAGCTCACCGTATCCCTCGCATTACATGACAAACAGCAACACCAGCCCGACGACACCCTCCACAAACGCAACATACCAGCTTCAAGAACCACCATCTGGCATCACCAGTCAGGCAGTTACAGATCCTGCAGCAGGTAATTACATGGATTTTATGGTCCCTATGAGGCACGTTTTTGTAAGTTGAAAGGGCGGTTGAATTGGATTCTTTTTCTATATAGTCGCTGTCTGTTGTTGTTGTTGTTATTTCTTAATCCTGAGCCTGTGGCACGTCTTGCAAAGACTCTAACAAAACGGGGACTAAAGAGAAATGGAGATCAGTAAAAGTTTAAGGCTTCTACAAAATACAGGTTTCTGTATTGTTTTTCAAATGCTTGTGTGAAAGATTGCAGGATACGGGAAAGTCTTTATGCTAAAGCAGAACCTGCTGCTTTTAAGCTCTGTCTTTTAAGATAAACTCCTTTGATTTTTCCTAAGACTGAAATTGAGAGGCCTTCAGACTGTAGCCTAAGTGTCCACTTGAAAGAGAGCTTTTGAATTTTTCACTTTCAGAGGACATAATAATGCTTGTATTAGGTAGTTGAAATTGCACAAGTGTTTCCATTTTAAGGAAAGATTTTCAGTGGCTTGTCCTTCTTCCCAGTCGTTTTACCTTTCTTTTGGAATTTGGCAGTCCTTTACTAGTTGAGGTATTTTTTGAACATTTATGCCAAACTGCTCCAGCTGTTTTTGGAAATGAGGGGTGAAAAATACTTTTTCCATTACTAAAAAAAAAAAATACATTTTTTAACAGTTTGAGCATGTCAGTAGTTAGTAGATGGCAGAAGTTTGAAATGTGTCAGAGAGGAAGTCCAAGTTTGCAGATGTGTTTCTCAGCCATGTGGTGAAAAGCAGCTCTAATTTGGAATGCTATTTTTGAGGTTTTGTTTTGGAGTTTTGGTGGGGAAGATTGTTTTCTTGAGTACTTTGCAGGACCAATCTTGCATGTGCAGCATGACCGCTGATATAATTTGCTAGCACTCCGCTGTTTTCTGTAAATCTCCTTGACGAGAATGTATGCGTTGTTGTGCCTTTTCCCACATGCACTGAAAATAGGTAGAGAAGAAAATGCATTTTTGTGTGCGCATTTATATTCATGAGGTCACATGTATGTGCATCAATGTACTCAAGAAACGAATCTTTTAAAATGTTTGAATGTGTATTGTAGGCTGCAGTTTTCAAATGTGTGGATGCATATTGGAGTCTGCATAATTGTTCTGCTTTTCACATTGTTTTTAATTTTTTGGATTTGTTTTCTTGTGGTTTTATTTGTTTTTCTCTTGAAGTTGGTAGCAGTAAGTTTCTCTTACCCCTAAAACCAAATGTGATTAAGCTGTAGCTTTTATCAGTATGTTTATGTTGAATCGTTGCATCATGTGGGCACACACTTACTCCGATACTGACAGCAGTGTCATTCATTTCCCTTTACAATAGTGGTACAATGATTCCAAAAAAAGTTCTTTCAAGTGGTTTGCAAATAACAGGTCTTGAAGTAACCATGAGTTTTCTTGGACTGGCTGCGTGTATTTAGGGACGCAGTTAGGAAGGCACCTGCTGTGGAATACTCTCTGTTAGCAGGAGCAGGGCAGGAATGAAGCCATGTTCCTCTTCACCACATGGTCACAGTTGGCATAAGGTATAGGGCTGCACTCAGACTTCTCCATCTGTCTGTATGCACTTTAACTGAGGCATTTAAGTTAGTCAGTGGAGAGAAATTAGCAGCTCCAGAGCTATATTTAGCATTCAGTTTAACTATCATCATCATCCAGAGGTACCAAAGTCTCTCCATTGGTGTTAAAGCAGTTTAAGTTGGCTGACTACCAGTGTTCACTTCCTATATTAAAATCAGGTAGGATCATTTCACTGCTTCACAAACCTCAAAACCTGGAAGAAGCAAGGACCACTCACTGAATACAGTTCTGTGTCTGGCATTTTTCCTTGGACAGTATGAATTTTTATGTTCCTCAGCTTCAGGTGAACTCATACACGTCATGTTTGGGAGATAAAGCAAGAATGGGGTCAAAGTAAAGAGGGAACAACATGGAGCCAGGGAATTCTGCTTGAGTGGGGGTAAGTGAAGAGCGTGTTAGAGAGAAGGAAATTCACGGTTGGATCCATATCACACACAAGGACGAAAAAAAAGCAAACAAACTGAATTTCAACAGTGGGCAAAAACATCACAATTAATTAAATTACTGTAGAATATTTTACCTCATCTGCTCAAGTTAGACTGCTGAGTCTCCGCCATGATTGGCATGCTGTATGTGTGACAGGGAGCAAAGCGGAGTCATTGTGTTAGGTTGCTATACCCCTTTATTAGGATGGGCAGCAGCTGCTGAGTTCAGCTGTTCTTTGTGGACGCTGATATCCCTCGACATCTTGTGCGTTAAAAAAATACATATATAATCTTTGCGGTTCTGAACTATGCCAGGACAAGCATGGAACAGCATTCAGACTTCATAGAGGCACCAGAATCATTTGACAGACATATATGAGTCCTATGAAATTGCCAGTAAGTGAAACAGGGCAGTTTGGTAAGAAATGTGAAAATAGAGAAAGTAATTATGTGTTCTTGTGACATTTTTAGTAGAGTTTTGCAGACTCAGAAAGCTCAGATAATTTCACTTAACATATATTTAATTCCTTGTCCAAACATAAAATAATCCTTTTATGGTTTCCCACAATCTTTAGTCAAATATGCAGGTTTTTCACATTCAGTCAAGGACATTGAGGGGTGCTTGCAAAAGAACCTGAGATTCCTCACGCTCCGTGTTGCTTCTTTCTCTTCCCTTTTTGGATCTGAAACATTTCTTCCATGTTAATTGTAAGACTTTTTAATTGCACGAACCTTGATTTTTTCCCTGTCTCCATGAATCAGACATACTAACTCATGTTAGAATAAAATTAATAAAAGACTTGTGAGCAATTATTCATTGTCCCTTCCAAGACTCACACATTCATTAAAGTAGGTTCAGAGCAACCAAAAGGAAATATTTCTTCGCGTTGTATAAGCTGTGCAGCATTGTCAACCTTAGACAAACTCATTGATTAGACTTATACAGATACCAGCTTGGTTTCAAGAAATGTTTTGTAAAAAAAATAAAATAATTCTGGAGACAGTGGATGAATGCATTTCTGACCTTCTTCTGTTTTATCACCTGCTATTTATACTGGTCTAGAAGACATTTTGCCTCAATCTGTGGTGCCTGACCCAGTGTTCTCAAATTAGCAGAACAATAGGAACATTTATTTCTAGGAATTAATGTGGATAATGACTACCTTTTTTAAAGCTTTCTTATTTTCTCTTGCAATATTTCAGCTTCATTATTGTAGCTGCTAGCAGAAATTTCTTGATTTGTGAAGGTTTTGGTAAAGCAGCCCTTTATTTCACAAAGAACTGTATTTGTAATGTATTAAATAATATCTGAGTCGCACTGTTCTTGAGATTTGATCTCCTTCAGTTAGATTCTTTCTCTTTCTGCAGTAAGTCTGTTTAAAATATTACTGGAAGGTTTCTTTTTTCAAATTACTCATCGACTTCACAATGCAGATTAAAAAAACCACAAGTTCTATGCTAGCCAACAAAAATTGTTCTCAGTCGTGGGTCACCATTTTGCTCTTAAAAGCTAGGCTGCCTTTTCCTCGAACGCTGTATCACATTTAGTATTGCAAAAGAGAAAGCTACCTTTAGAGTTTCCCCTTACTAAGTTTCATAACAATAAATTAAAGATTGTAAAATGAAACAGAGCTAAGAGACTTTATAGGCAACTTTTCACTAATACCTCTGCAGAAACATCCAGCGCTGTGCTAACAGTACATAACTGGTGTTTTAACATTTGCTCTTTTTCATAAATAAAAGTGAAGAGTAAATCTAGAGTCTATATAGGAAGGAAGCAATGAAACTTCTGTAAAAACAGAATGCATTAATGAGTAGTAAAGTACAACACTGCTTTTGCTTTTCTGATATTGGTTATTCTCCCGTTTCTTGCGTTGAAAGTGTTCAACTTTTAACTCCTGTATTGCATTCAACAGGGGCTTGCCATCACATGGTATGTTGAGACTAAGAACCGATGTACTTTGCAATATATATTCTAATAGATAAATAGGATACTTCTAGTGGGATTAAAAGTAATAATTACTTCAAGTTGTTTGAAACCATAAATAATGAGTGAGGAAGAAATGCCTATTCTGGAGAGAGGTACTGCCTGCCCATTTTGGGACTACTGCAGCTTTTTTTTCCTTCAGCATTGAAATTTGGAGAAAAAAAAATCTATACTGCAGGTGCTGTTAAAGTTACTGTCATACATAATCATACATGATGCCTACTGTTATATATATTATGTAATGTTGTATATACTACATGCTGTTATTAAGATATTTTTGTCATTATTATTAATAATGAAAAAGTCAGTCAAACCTCATAATAAATAGGCTTTTTTTGCCTATACTTCTAACAGCTTTTTTCCAAAGATTATTTAGGGCTTCTGTCAAGTTTAAAACTGTATGCTAATAGTCCTCAATAGACAGATTTCAGATTTATTTTCCAGGTAGATAAGATAATGACTTTTGGTCAAAACAGCGCTAAAGATTCCTTCTATAATCCTGTCAGCAGGCATTATGGTACGTCTTGCAATACTTAATACTTTCACTTACAACTCATGGAGTAGTCATATTTTTCTATACTAAAAAAAAAAATCCCTAAATACCTTTGTGATTCCACTGCAATGTTTAATCCTGGGCCAATTTTTATGTTCAGAGATGCAAAGGAAGAAGTTCTGTAGTGCTTATAGATCATGTGTTTAGCTTTATTTTTGCAAAAGTATAAATCTATTCAATTTTTGTTGTTGTGCAGAAGTAATGCTGGACTGAGGACTTAAGACTTTTTCTCAAAATTAAGTATGAAATTTGGAGGAAATCTAGGTATGGTTAAAACAGCAAATAGTTGCATGTACTTGCTTACAGAGACATTTGATTATACTAGCAATTCTAAGCCTGTCTCATCAATGTAATTTGCATTGTGACATAAGATAGGATTACTTTGATGATTTGAATTTGCTCATTTTTACATACTCTTTAGTAGGGAAACTGTCTGAAATTTGCAATGCTTTTGTCATCTAGTCTACCTACACAAACTCCAGTGAGATTTACTTAGATAAATATTTTATTTTTTGATTTCTGGGACAGATAGTTTTCCTTATGTTTATCGTTTGATATTATTCCTATGTAGTGAAATGGATAGTAAGAAAATACAGCAATTACCTAGCAGGAATTTCTGTAGCAAACAGGAAGCACAAAATAGTGTTTTAAATATCATCTATGTGGCTCTATTGTCTATTCAGAAGTAATTGAAGTATTCTAATTAATGAGGTGATGGAAGATATTCCTGTGTGACATATAACCATCAAAACTACATGCAGTGAAGTATAACACAGAAGTATATGTTTATGACATCCCATGTCACGTTGCAATAATATGTTGCCTTGTGGCCCAGGGGGACGTCTCCTATAGTATGGTTCATGTATTTTAGGTAGAACAGAATGAAAGCATGTTTTTCGCAGTTTTGTGTAGCTTTTGTATGGATTAAAAAGGGGGATATTCATTTGTAGAATCTGGATTTTAAATGTTTTTCTTACTGACTACAGAAGTCTGTTGTGAAGTGAAACGCTTTGTCTCAGCAGAGCAGTGCTGGAGCCCCACCAGCCAAAAGTAACCTTGAAGGTGTCCTCCATCATCTAATTCATCCAGCTTCTAGCAAGTGCTCAGGACACCAGACCAGGCTGGACCTGGCCTGGAGTGACCTCTCAAAAGCAGGCTATGAGGCCTTGGGGTTGTTGCCACCATTTGTTTGGTCCCACAAACCCAATGGTTCTACCTGCTAATGTGGACATGTCCATCACATCCCTCAGCATTTCTCTTCTAAGGACATCTCCAGGTTCCTCTTGAACCCTTGTAATCTTTTGGGAGCCAAGCATTTTGGGGGAAATGGTGCCACAGGTCTCCTTCCTGTGATCTGATCTCCCCTTTCTTTTGTTTAACCTGGCTTCTGCCAGCTTCCTTTGGTGATCTTGTACTCTGAGTTCTGGGACAGGCAGGGAAGAGCTGATCTTTTCTCCTTTTTCCTCTCATGGTTCTGTAGGGTGTTGGATTTCCTCCAGCACTTCCCTGTGTTTGTGGTGCTCAAGAACAGGATAAAATTAAATTCAGTGCTTTATGAACATAGTAATTTCCCTTGGCTAATGCTACAGTATGGTACTATGAATTCAACTAAGGCTGAACAAATTAAACACTCATATCCGGGAACACAGAATAATAGACATAACAGTGACATGTATTGTAGTTATACAGCTTGACTTCAGCCAGACTTTTACTACCTGAACAATTACACCTTTTCACTTAACAATCTTATAAGCAAACTGGAATAAAACAATCTAGCCAAAATTACAACAGAATGATATAAAGCTGTTTAGGAAACCATGTCGGGAGAGAAGCCAGTAAGAGTTTGCTGCTAAAATAGAAGGATGGCTACAGCAGCATTCCTCAGTGTCTGTCTTGGGCCCAGTACCAGACCACATTTTCATTAATCATTTAAATGACGGAACAGAATGTGTTTGCCTATTAAATATGTAGAAGACACCATGCTGAGAGGGGCTGTGAGTTCTCTGGAGACAGGGTGAGAACTCAAAAAATGGAGATGTGATCTGAATAGGAGCAGGTGTGAGGTATACATTTAGGCAGGAATGATGAACTGCACAAATGTGGGATGGGGAATGTTGGCAGCTCCTTCCAGGCTCTACCTTTCCCTGCAGACCCCTCTCAGTACTCCACATAGTAGTGGTACACAGAGTACCCTCAGCCGCTGTTGTTTTTCTTGCTCTAGAATTTGTCAGGGCTTGAGCTCTTAGAGGCTCAGAGTTCAGTTGGGTACTGGATTCTTTAATTGACTTTCCTTATGGGAACCTGAGAGTGACCATTGGCCAGTGAGCTGGTAACCCAGTCACGCACGTGGTCGAACAGCCTTAATCCAAAGAATACATGCTGTGGTTTCCCTTTACATACATGGACAAGTTTCTCTCACACACTGTCACGTTTTCATCCATTGGTTGCTGCCATCTGTCGTGCTGCTGTAGCAGAATGGTCTCTGTGGCTGTCCCCTGAGTAGGAGCAGGAGCTCTGGTTATTAGTAAAGTGGAGTGTTAACAGTGTATTAGCAGTGTTTATGTGCAGTGTTTGGCCAAATCTTTGAGTAGCATCAGTTAAGTGCCACTTCTTCCAGCAGAGATGATCAGGGGATGGTGAAATTAACATTAAATGAAAATATTGCTGCAAATGTAAACTTTCCCCTTATGAGTGGTGTCCATGGAAAGGTAGCATGCAAGGGAAGCTTTTATCTACTTTGCTTTGGATTACTGGAGAGACGATAGGAACTTGGATAGAGCATCTGATTATTTTTTTTCTCTAAGATAATCATTAGATTATCAGATTATCTTAGAAGAAGTGAGAACAGATATCAAATACAAACAAATTCAGTGAGGGGAATGTTTTTTTCCTCCCTTTTCATGGATTGAACTTAAAATGCTGTAAAGAAATGCTGAAGTGTTATGCAAAGTAGCAGAGTAGATTGCCTGGAGAGATCTGTGAGAACAAGAAGAGAGGCACTTCTCTGCTTATACCAATGTAGGTACAGTAGGTTCAAGAAGGGCAGGCTCCTAGGTGCCCAGCAAACGTTGGGATCCCCAGGTTGAGCTGTGAACCCTTCTGTCTGATGAGGATCTGGCCCATTCAGGATTTACACCAAATATGAATCTTCACTCAAAACTGCAGCTGAGTGTTTGAAACTTTGGATGCAGTGTATTTAAAGAAAAGTATTTGTGAAAGTAGAAAGCTGTAAGGCTCTTTCTTCCCTGCCCTCACCACATTGTGCTCTGTGCACTCTGTTAAGTTTGTTTTTATTTGTCATGAAGCTTAACATGTAATTTTTCCATGCTCTCCATTTGTTTTTATTTATTAGTATTATTATTACCACCTGAAGTTTAATAACTAAAAATTGGAGGCACCTCACGTCTGTGAGAAATGCAAAAACTGTGATCTAAAGCTACAGTTGTAAAACATGGTCAGAGGCCCAGAGCATCCCTAATTTCAGTTAGTCAATAGGAAGGGCAATTTTCTGTTAATCTGAATTTTAGAGCAGATATTTAGAGCTTTTCTGGCCAGTCTACCTGCTGAATGAATTCTGGTCTGTTTGTTATCAAAAACCTTAAGAAAACTAAAAATGAAAAAGCAATGCACAAAAGCATTTAAGCGAGTTATGACCCAGTAAAATAATGTCTAGGAGGTGACTCATTTATGTTTAAAAGGTTGGAATTAGTTGAATTATTTTTATTTCTTATTTATATTTTAGAACAGTATGTGAAAGAGCAATCAGTATTCAATGTATTAACCTAAATAATTGTGGAGAGCACATTATCATGGAAGAAATAAATTATTGGAATGTGCATCACATTGAGAGTTTCTTTTTCTGTCTTTCGTTATCTGGTCTGATGTGGCTGTGTTGACTTTTTTGTTGTTTGGCATGCACAGAATCCCTGGTTTTGGTATAGATTGTCTCTTTTGAAGACTCTTTGTTTTATGTTACATACTAACTTGTTATTCTGCTTTTCTGCTTTGTTTAGTATAGATTGAGATATTTAGCTAAAAGTATAGTACAAAATACATATATTAATTTTAGTTATGTGTAGATTTAAAGGCTGAATATGAGGACTTCAAGACCTTATTCTTTAAATTGAGCACAAGCAACAATTATTTTGAGTAATTGTGAGTATGTGCTGTTACACAGATGTCCAGAGTTTCTTCCTTAATCTAACCTTTGACCTCAACAGGATGTTTTTTTTAGGAAAAAGGATCACTTGTGTGAGAATTATACCTGTCTGTTCAAACTGGAATGCCTATGACCTAGGCTGATTAAAAAGTAAATTAATATTGATTAAAATATACACAACTCTTAAAATATCCTCAACTCTGTGAAGAGTAGTCAATGCTAGCTGAGAGCTAAAGTTGATAAATTCATCATATATTGAAAAGAAAAATACTTTATTTCATTTTTAGGAATAAATAATATAAAAATAAAATATTCCCTGCAAAAAGAAGTCTTGAAAAGAGATGTAGAAACTTCTGAAGGGCATGGCACTTCTACTTATATGAGTTAGGAAGGATGATTTAAGCTGGGTGTTCGCTCTCTTAATACTCAAGCACTGCACTGTTAATGGATGTTAGAGATAGCAAAACATCGTCCAAATGGCGTATTTTCTTCTTGCATAAGTAAATCATCTTTTTTTTTTTACTTACTAAATGGCAGTGAATATTTTGCTGATATGTAATATTTGGTGTACAGTACTTTTCTTGAATCTACCCATTGAGTAGGCCTTTGAAAAATACTTTAAATTTCATCTCCACATTTGATGCATATTTAAAAATTATTCAACTATAGAACTTATCCTAAGAAAATAATAAAATTGTCTGCTACATTTTGAAGGAATTGCATTAATCAGGCACAAACATAGTCATCAAAAAGTAAAATGTCTACCAGTCACCATGATGATTATCTTAAAACATGTTTGAAAATTTAGGATTAAATCAATGTACAGATGAAACCCCTCAGAAGTTTTCTTTTAGAATATGATCTTCCCTATGAAGTTACACGATCTTCTGTATGATTTGAAGCAATGAAGATTGTTCTGATTTATTTTTTTATTATTTGAAATAAATTATTATCTCTCTGTTATTGTATGTAACCTGTACTCGATTTGAATTAATTAGATTATGCATTAGTATTACCATTTATTATTGTAGTTTTAATTATGTTAGTTAGAACGCTTTAGAAAAGATCCTGTTTTCAGTGCCATATCTAGAATTTGAATGTTTTGGATTTAACTTAAAGGTAAAATGTTATTTCTTTACTACAGCGGAATACAGTACAATTCACAGTCCATCAACACCCATAAAAGATTCAGATTCAGATAGATTGCGTCGTAGTTCAGATGGGAAATCACGTGGACGTGGCAGAAGAAACAACAATCCTTCACCACCACCTGATTCTGACCTAGAGGTATATTGTGCTAGATGTTTTTAGCATGTCATAGCTTCCCTTTTTACAATTATTTTGCAGAGAGAAGTATCATTTACAAATCAAAAGTAAAATGGCATTTGAGTCCCTTTTTTTTGTCTTTATTTCTCTTTTGTTGTTGTTTCTTTGTTTTATATTTGTTCTTTTTGGTTGAAGATCTTGGAACTTTTATTCTAAAGAACTTCCTTTGTAAAGAGCACCTGATTTCTCAGAAAAATAACAGCATTTTATTTCTCCTTTAAAAGAAAAAAGAAAAAAAAGAAAACAAAAAGAGAACAGTAAGAAAACAGCTTCTCCCAAATTGAAGTAAGGTTTCCGTTTGGGCACAATAGCAGTTTTCATTCTCTCCTGCTATGTTCACATTTTTCTTAGTGGCCTGTGCTTTATGTTGAGAGCACATCTCCAGTGACTCATCACAGCTATGAGTGTCCATGCTGCATCCCTTTTCCTTTCTGAAAGTTTAGCCCATTAGTTATCATGGGAAATACAATCCTAGCAAGATTTAAAATACTTATATTTGAACACTTTATTTTTCATTAACATCATTTTATTAGTGGTCAGAGGGCAAATTTAAAACACATTTTTTTCTACCATCTGTAAGCGAAAGAATTATTTACTGACACCATACTTTCTTACACAGGCAAAATCTAAAGTCACAATTTTAATTCTTCAGATATGTAAATTCTACTAAAAATAGGCTGAGAGGATTTAACTGCTTGTCAACAATTTAATAGTTTTATTTGGTTTTAGACATTATTGTCAAGAGAAAATGTATGAAGACTTGCAGAAATATAGAATTCAAATGCAGAATATTTAATTCTGAGAGGCTTCTCTTGATTTCTTTCAGGTTCTATCTTATATCTGGCTTTAAAATAATGTATTGTGCAATCTCATTTTCTCTGTATATTGGACTATAAGTATCATTTTATTCTAATAGAATAATTTGATATAATAGCAATTGTAGTAAAAAGCTAACAGATTGTATTACCCTCTTCTGGAAGAAAGTTAGTTCTGAAAAGAAATTGCAAGGAAGCTATGCTTCTAATATATAACCATTTCAATACAATTTTGTCATTTGTGCGCTTACTGATTCAAATTTGAACTTTCCATTTCAAGTATCAGCTTCACAGAGGAACACATTGATTTGATTCTCTTTTTACAGAGAGTATTCATTTGGGATTTGGATGAGACAATCATCATTTTCCATTCCTTGCTTACAGGGTCCTATGCTAACAGATACGGAAGGGTAAGTGTCAAGAAACTGATGGAAGTTTTCATTAATATTTGTTGTTTTATGGTTGATATGTAAGAAAAATAAGAACGTTGTTTTCCAGAGACCAACCACTACTGGTGTTTCAAGACATAAAAATTCAAGGACTAAAGCTCTTTCATATGTCCATTCTTTGTGTTGGGATCATTAAATAATTAAATAGCATTGGGAGTAATACTTTGACCACTTGAGATTTTTTTTGGTGATATGAAGTGTGTGATACCTGTTGATACCATCAAAATCTGCAAATATTTAGCTTCTCTTGGCCAGTGAAGAACTTCCAGGACTGAGCACTAAAATAACGTTTTAGTCTTGAGCAGTCAGCAGTGGTCTCTACTCTGTAGTGAGAAGGCAACAGGAAGAACATTTCTGGATATATATATGGCTGTAATAATCTAAACTTTTTTACCTCACATTTTTTTAATCTGTTTTGATTGATGTTTTTGAAAGTCTGGTTATGAGTCAAATCTTTCTATTATGCACAGTCTATAAATCGTAAGTGAACTTATGGTTATGCCTGCAGACTGTGGGTTTCCTAGGTAATTCTCAGAAGAGAATTGCTGTCTTAGGTGAATAAGAACAATTTACGATTGGAATGCCCTTGTGAGATCAAACTTTGTTGTTCAGAATTGTATTTGAAAGTTAACAGCTCAGCTTGTGCAAAAATCTGTGTTATGTCCTCTCATGCTCACCTCAAGTGAAATATAACTAGAATGTGAGGGGTTTTTTTGTTAATCTTCAAAAATATTTCACATACAGAATACCCAGATAGTTCTGTCTGACTTCATGTAATCACATTGTCTTCTTATAAAGGTTATATTCATCACTAAAAGGTTTTATGATACAGCCAGTTGAGGGAAAGGCAAAGCTGCTGCTACAGTTCAGATCATGCCTGGCTAAGGTTCTGCATTCCTCTTAAGGGCTTTCTGCATCATAAAAATCTAAAGCAACATTTCTGCATAACTTATCAGGCATGTTCAGGTGTGTTGTGGTTTAACCCGGCCGAGCACCACACAGCCATTGGCTTACTCTCTCCCAGTGGTTATGAGGGAGAGAATTGGAAAAATGTAAAATGGTTTGGTTGAGATGAAGACAGTCTCATAGGACAGAAAAGGAAGGAATGGTAATATATATACACACACGTTATTATTTTATATATACACGCACACACAAAACAGGTGATGCACAGTGTAGTTGCTCGCTACCTGTTGATGGATCGCCAAAGAGTTCTCAGGCAGTAGCAGCTCCCTCAGCCAACCCCCTGAGTTTTATTGTTCAGCATGACACAGTATGGTCATGGGATCATGAGATATGTATCTCATGGGATATGTATCATGGGATATGCCTTTGGCCAGTTTGGGTCAGCTGTTCTGGTTTCATTGCTTACCAGCTTCTTGTGCACACCCAGCCTCCTGTCTGGCAGAGCTGTGTGAGAAGCTGGGAAGTCCTTGATTTCGTGTTGCTCAACTGCTAAAACATTGCTGTGTTATCAGCGCTGTTTTTTCTCCTAAATCCAAAACACAGCATCATACCAGCTACTGTGAAAAACATTAACTCTATCCCAGCCAAAAGTAGGACAGGGTGGTGTGGTGTATTTTCAGAAGAGTTTTGTATAGTAGCAACCTACTTGTTTGAGGACTAGAATTAGTTGTTTTCATTACGTGTACAAAAAGCAAGGATATTCAACAGCCTGCTATTAGTGATATTCAGTGCATGCTGCAAGGGAGCAGCTGCCTCCCAATGGCAGTTCCATCATTGTTGCCTTGAGATGTAGCTTTTGCTTGGCTGCCTCTCGTTGCATGGCATGTGGCAAAATACATAGATATCACTAAGTGATGACTGAGTTTTTTTGTTACACTTGTTGCTGTACTATAGCACACGCATACACGTAAGAAAGAGATACAGGGCATCATCTCTGATTAAAAAAAAAAAACAATGCTTGATTTTAAGAGGGATGAGAGCATGAGTGTTTATGCTAAGAATTAATGCATTATGCGCTGTGGATAAATATTAGAATGTTTTGGTGAAGGGTTGCAGCGTGCACATCCATGGCTTCTAGAGACAGTTGTGCAAGTGTGCTATTATTGCTTTGTTTTCACAAAGTTTCATTCATGTCGCAACTTTCCTTGGGTTATTAACTGCCATAGAAGAATTTTAGAGTTATTTACAGCAGTGTGAGGTGCATAGTTTTTAAAGAGTGTTTCCTATTGATTTAAAAATCAGAATGCCAGGGGATTTTGTTGTTTACAACTGCTTTTTGAGCTATTTAACTTCACCCCTAATGTGTTTCTTCACTGTGGTTAGAACTAGATATGTTCTTTTAAAAATTAAATCTAAGCTGCTCACATAATCATTAAAATACAAAAGCTGGGACTTCAAACGAACAAAAATGTCTTAATTAAATAGATGATTTGGCAACTTGGCATTCAGCTCTTCTCATAATGCATGAGTGAGTTTCATGGTGAATGACTATGAATGATGAGCAGTCCTGTTGCTGAAGGGATAGGTTTTCTTTTCCTTCTTCGCTTCCTCATTCCTCATACCTTCTTGCTTATGCCACACTTTTCTGTATATTCATACTTATTCATCTCTTTTTATCACCTGCTCTCCTTGTGTTGCTATTGTGCTCTCCTTTCTCCATACTCCTGTTCTGCAGCATTGGAACAAAATAATACGCTTGTTTAGCAGTTTGTGCAATTATGGTAGATACTTACTTTTGTATTTAAGGATTTGAATGTTGTGGATTGCACAGAAACGTATGAAACTAGTAGAGTGAATGAGTTGTACGTCCAGAAAAGAAGGGGAGAAAAAGGGGAAAAGGGGAGAAAAAAAAAAAAACAAAAAACAACAACAAAAAAAACATTTCCCTTTGCTTTTGAAAAAGATGTGTTGATCAAATGTCAGGTTATCAGTTACTTTGATTGACACTGACCTACAAACACTTAGTTTTGAGTCAGATGACAACTGATGAAGTTTTGGAATTTGGAAAGAATTTGGAACCCTTCTTTAGTGTCTTGAAGCAGGTGGAAATACATCTTAGTACTTGCACTAGTCTACTGTGCTCTTTATGTTTCCATTTTCCATGAAAGCCTACATATTCACACGCTTAGAGACATTTTTTTTCCTTTAAATTATAAGTTATTTTAATATGGTTTATTATGTTTTAGAGGTAGAGGAAAGCAAAGCCTGGTTTCACTTAACCCTTCATTTGTGACCTGTAGGCTTAAGTGGAAAATAAGCCTTGTACCTAAAGTGAACTTTCCTGTTTTTCAGCTTCTTGTTTCTCCACAAAACAAAGAAATCAAGTGGGTAGAATTTAGAAATGACATACAGACAATGTTTTGGCTCCAATACCAGTATTCAAAAACAAGAGGCCTACTTAAGAAGCTTGACGTTGGTATTTCTTTTCTTTAGCTAAACTGTACCTCCCCCAGAGATTTGTACCTGATTTTGACCATACCTGAAAAGACACTCAGACTGAACCTGCAAATCCCGATAAATAAGAACAGATTGTTAGCTTTCCTGCTCATTGTGTGACACCTCACAATAATTAGTTTGCAATTAGTGGCTTAAGATTGCAAAAGAAGGCTTGGTATGAGATTTTTTTAAAACCTTATTCTAGCCCTGTCTTTCTAAACAGTTTTCAGCCATCACTTTAATGACTGGCATCAGCATTTAATCTACTGCAGAGCCTTAAACCAGAGCTTTTGTGCTTTCTGCTAGAACTGCTGCAAGATGAAAACTACGCAGACATTTAAAGCCCTAATGTAGATAAGGCTTCTGCATCTGTTAAATATGTGGGTACCCAGAGCTGCAGCTTAACTCAGTTTCTGTGCTATGTGGGACTTTCTATAGAACAAGATTTTGTTTAATCAAGGAATCAGGGTTACTTTGTAAAGAAACCTGTTTTGTTTCTTCATTTTTACAGTATTTAATCCGACGTTTTCAGTATGTGCCAATGATTTTCTTATGTTTTTCTCCTAATTAAATTAACCTAGTAAATTACATTCTTTTAATATTACTTTAAAGAAATCTACGTTCTGTTTTTGTCTACCATTTTAAAACACCTTTCAGTTAAATGGCTCGCAGAAGCTTTTACCAAAAGCCATTCTTTTCAGACTCATATGTGTAAGGAAAAACTAGTATAGATATTTAAGTCACACCTAAATTAAAACTGAAAGACTTTATTCACAACCATCTTCGTAAAATTAACTGTATGCTGTGTCTGCTGATGTATCCTGCTTTTCAAAATTGTGCCCCTTTTTATGAATGGAAGCTCCAAATGGGTTTAATTGTAAAACATTATCACTTGATAATCGAGATGTAGTTAGCAATCTTCATTTGTATGCTAGACCCTTAGTCCTGCATCTAAGTCCTGTTAACTAGAGCAAAGCATTCTGTAGTGAGACTTCTGGTAGTGATCAGGAAGAACAGAAATACTTGTTTGGTTTAAAAAGGGGCTGAGGAGCTGTGAAGAAAGGCAGTGTTGTAGCTAGGCTCAAAGATAGGCAGGAATGTGAAAGGTGAAAGTAGCCTCAGGCCTATCTAGGGAAAGAACATCACCTGCTTTCCAATTTACCTGCCTTCAGAAGTGAAATAAGCAAAGACTTGAGGGGCAGTAGTAAAATAAAAAGGCAGAATAATCTTGCTTATTTTTTTCAAGTAGTTTTTTATTAGGAAGCCAAATACTCTTTTTGTTTTTAATAGAAGACTAATTTTAAAGATGATGTCATTACAGTGATCAAAGTGGCATAATGCATTTTCTTGTGTCCCATTTATGAGGGCTATTTTTTTGATGCTAGAAAACTTCTTTACTCTTAGCCTATGGAAATTCAGAAATAGATGTTTTGTGTGTTCCCTATAGCTTAGTTTCTAAATGCTTCTTTCCAAAAACTCAGTTCTTTCTGCTGGTTAGTTTTAATTGAGTTTTGGTTTTTCCAGAAGGCAAACAGGCTGCCAGATTGCCATTCTTTTCCAACTGTTTGCCACTGACACATTTTACCTTTTGACCAGCAGTTACAGAAAAATGTTTGAAAGTTCAGAGATCATGCTGAAACATCTATTAATTTGATTGAGAGGTGGGAAAAGAAAGTAGAGACCACATCTTTTGGTATTAACTCTGAATTGTCATCAGTTTTAGAACATTAACTTATTTTAAGTAAAGTATGTGCTGTCACCTCTGCAGTTTTACTCAAAATACAATTTCTAACATACTAATATTGGTAATAGAAGGCATCATGAGATAATACGTGTTCTTTCAAACTTGTGCTTCAGTGTGGTTGGATATACTTGGCATTATAAATGAGAAATTGTGTATCAAATGTATGTATTAGACTTTCTTTTCAATTTTTTTCAGATTGTAAATGCATAAAACATACAAAAAAAAATCAAAACAAGACAAACATCTGTAATGCATTTGATAACCACAGTGCTGAACATGCTTTTTGAGTTTATTAGCTCAGTGAGGAATAAGTTTTTATGGTAATTTCAGTAGAGAAGTTAAAGTGTGTTATGTATTAATAACAAACAATAGATTTGTTCACTCAGTATGGGTGGGCCCAACAGAGAGCATAATCAGAGTATGCTTTTGTGGAGAATCAAGGAGTAGTTTCAAGTAAAACTGCCATTTGTAAGTAAAATATTAATGGTGATCTGCTTTAAAGTCACTAGGTATTCCAAGGGCCAAATCCTTTCATTTATGACCAGTGTCTGTTTATTTTCAATAATGATAACATTATCATGTCCTCAGTTATCATAAAGCTTGTAAGCAGTCGCAAAGTCTGTAGAAGTGTAGGGAAAAATGCATTTGCTACTGGTGGAATCCAGCATGAGTCCATGAATGGATGTGCAAGGATGACATAAGGGTGTGTGGACACAAGTGTGGCCACAGAAACCTTAACTGCAGAACCATGGTATTAGTCACGTTAAAGACATATTTTGAGGATTACTTTAATCCTGGCTACAGGATTAAATAGTAGTTGAAATGAAAGCAAACACATGGATATTACATTTCATGCATCAGATAATCTTTCTTGAAAAACAGTTCTTGTCATTTGTATTCTAGCACGTAGAACGTAGCATGTACCATGTTACACATGGTATTGACAGTACACTCTTCATTTCTTCTTTAAGGATCCACCCACCTCAGTGTCTCTTGGACTTCGAATGGAAGAGATGATTTTCAATTTGGCAGACACGCATCTATTCTTTAATGATTTAGAAGTAAGTGTTCGTTATTTTAAAACACAGAGGTTTATTAACATTTGTCTGCTTTTACTTGTTATTAGATGGCTGGGAAATTATTTTTGGCTTCAGAGTTTTAGTATGGAAACATTTAGAAAAATCTGTATAGTTTAGTCATTGAAATTTACAAAGATATCTACACTAAATGCGCTGGCATTCGGAGGTTGCAATAGTTGAAGTTCTAGGCACTTTTTTTTCCTCACAGGTCTTTGTATTTATGACCACAGTAGACAAGTTCTGGAAGTGGATGCACAGAAAGCATCTATAAATACTAGAATGCAATAGGCTACATAGATCATTAAATATTAAACTTTAGCTTCTATAAACAGTTAATGGCTGGGTAAAGATTTCTCACTTATATCCTACTGTGGGAAAGGATTACCTTAAACTCGAGATGATAAATCATTAATGTTGTGTATGTTGTCCATCTCAGTGGCCTATCACTCTGGATCTTCAGTCTTCCCCAGTGGCAGGTCCGTTTGTTATGTGCTAGGCCTTCTCTGCCACTCATGCCCCTCCATTGCTGTGTGCTATGAGGAGTTGGTGTCAGCATGCCAAGGGCTTTTTCAGCCTGTGTAGACTCTGGTTTGGCAAATCTTGTGAAATTACTCTGAAACTATCCAAACTGCTGAAAGAGACTGTCACCATAGTGCCTGGCTGTTTCATCTTAAAAGGGAAAAAGCAATTTCTGATCATATTTTAATAACAAGAAAACATGAAAACAGTCAGATTTCTTTCCCATCATAATGAAGACAGCTGTTTATTTAAAATCCAACTGTTAAGCAAGCTTGTGGTGGGGCTGCCAACACACATTAATCATCAAGTTGTTGTTTTGCTAGATTTTAGAATAGTGTGTTATTCCAGGCAGGCAAAAGAATCTAAAAGATTCAAATGCAACATTTGCTGATCAAAGTTAATTGGCAGCAATTGGCCTTTAAATATTTCCTGATGTTTCCCTTTTCAAAATCAAGCAAAATACACCTTATTTAATAGATGAGCCAAAATCATTTGAAAAATGCCAGTGTGTGATAGACCTCAAATGTGGTTTGTCCAACATCTGTCCTGTATTTTGATTTCTTTTCATCTAAAAAACCACTCACAGATGATTTGGCATCTTTCAATGTCATGAAATTATTTAAATGTGCTTTTTCTTCTTCCATTCCTCACTGGAGTATTTAATTTTATACTTGTGATAAAATAGATGATGTCTTTAAATTTTCAAGTATTGTTTTCTTTCATTGAGGTAGCTTTACATAAAGATGATACTGTTCTGGATACAAAAATGTAATCAGTGAGTTACATGCATAGGATTAATTTTTCAGATTTGCTGAAAGGTATAACAATGCTAGTTATTTCGCAAACCTGTTTCTGATTTCCAGATATATTTCAATTTATCCAGAGCAGAATAATGAAGTACTACTATATCTTAGCAGCATATTTAATAAAGTTCAGCGTGCTTTCATTTGCTATACATAACCAGATGCTTAATAGACTCAGCTTGGTATGTGTCAGTGACTTTAATGGAAGTTAACTAACTAAACATTAGAGATAGCAGATTATCTTCTAATAGTTGGCAAATTACACTCTTGACGGTACAATACAATATTTTATTCATGGAAGAACTTTGAAATATGGAAAAAACAGTTGATTCAGATAACTCACAGAAGCAGGAAGCTTAGAGGATGAGCTTTGTTCTTTGAACTTCCCCTGTAGCAAAGCAGTTTCTCTTAAAGTACCAAACGTGAATATGGTTGTCCATGAAGGGGCATTTCCTCCTGGACCTTCAGTTTGTCATTGAGTGTCACCATTATTAGCAGGGCCTCTGTGGCTCCCAAGGTCTGTGGCCTCTGGCTCAATAGTCTGGAAGTTCAGGCTCCCAATACTTTGACAGAATTCCATCAAAACTGTGGGCAGTTTCGGCTTGGTTGTGCCCAGACTTAAAGCATCTGTTCTTGCTGTTGTAGGAATGAGTTTGGAATGTCTCTTGGTGACCTTGCTCAGGGCTAAGGCTTCTAGTTCACGTATATGAGAGTCTGGGCTCTGATTGAGAGGTCTGTAGGCAGCTATGCCAGTAAGCCACAGAAACTGGGCATGTCTTGCCTGAAAATAATAGGAAGGCAAACCTGGATCTGGAAAATGGCTGACCCACAGCACAAAACATCTTTGGACCTAGTCATAATCCAAAGCTGGAACCTGAAAACTCATGCTTTCTTCACCTAGGCTCATAGAGAGCCCTTCCTGACATACAGAAAGGCTGGGTTTTCAGGCAAGCAATCATCTATCATAACTTTGGCCTATGATGCACATTTTTCCAGATACCACAAGTTCATCCAGTGCTTTCCAGAAAACTCTAATCAAAACAGTTCTCTTGTCATCCAAGTTGAGGGGAATGTATTTCTTCTTGAAAACTGCAGCAAGCATGATTTACATTTTAAATGTAAAGGACATAGTTGCAGTCGTGATTTCCAAAGGATCACTTGATATGTGTTACCTAACTGACTTTTCAAATCTAAGCCTAGAGGTTTCCATAATTTTATTAGGTTAAACTCTAAATCTCAGCCTTCTTTTTAGTTTGTGTGAAGTGAATCAATGCCAACGTGTACTAGTGGCATTGAAAACTTCAGTGTACCCACTCTAATTCAGTATGGGATTCAGAGAGGTAAATGAATCAGCTAGTTTCCTATATGTTGGTCTTTAGGTAATAACAAAAATAGTAATAATGCCGTTTGTTATAGGTATTTTTTAAAATTCGATGAAAAAGTTCTCTGTGATTTCACTGTCTAGCTCTAAAGTCAATATTCTGCTTATTAATGTGTGAGTTGTACTTGGATTTATAATTAGTGATTGTTTTCTTTGTGCTAGTTCTTTAGATTATTTCTTCAGAAAGAGATGGCTCATTTGCTTCACTATGTGCAAACATATTTTTTGTAATTGATTCCAAATTGATACAGATAATTTGAAATCTTGAGCATTTATAAAATCTAATATTAAAGATATATGACAAGTGTTTTAACACATCGAAAAAATACTGTTACGAATGTGTTATTGGATCTAAGGACCATCAGAAGCAATGATTTATTGGATTAATAGTAATTTTGCAGTGGTGTTATAGAACCATACAAAGCCAAACATTAGAAAATAAGTGCAGTATTTCCAACATTTATATTTTGAAGTCTGCATTTAGGCTCCATAATAAAAGTTTAGGTTTTCAGTTTTGAAAACCATTATTTAAGCATGTAATATTCTCTTCTATAGTAGAATTATAATTGTGCACAGGAGGGAAAAAATACATTGAAGTAGAGCTCTTGGGAGAACCAAAATTATCTCATCAGAAAAGAATGTCTGATTTTTACATGCTGATTATGTTGTGATAGGGATAATAAGGTATAATATTTTAATGGCATCTATGGAGCAATTACGCATATTAGGTATTTTAGAATGTATGCTCAAGTGTTTTAGGGAAATTAAGAAGCTGATGATAGGACTGAAATGTGACATTTACCTATTGCATCTTTAAAGATTGTATACACTTATGTATGTATGCCAAATCCTCTTAGAAGATTAGTTTGTTCATTTCTTTGCCATATTATGTGCACCTTATAACTGGGTATGCTGAAGGAAGATTTGGTGGTTGTGACTGATTATGAATGTCCTGTTTTAAAAAGTGAATTTAGTGTTTTGCAAACTTTATTCTAAGATGATTCCATCTCATGAGAGCTGTAGCTTTAGAGAGTTATAATTCTCTTTATTGAATCTGGAAATGTCAATTTATTCATTCTCCAAGCCTTTTTTTTTTTTTTTTGAATCTTATGCTTCTTATGAATAAGATATTTTTTTTTTAAGTGTTGCATCATATTAAAGTAATTAAAATCCAAGTATTTGTAGGCTTTTGTCAGGATTATTTGCTCTTCTACTCTAAGCTTTTTATTACCGTTTGTTCCCTCCAGGTTTTGTGGATGAACTCAAAATAAGGTTCTGTAAGTTATGAAAGTATTAAAGAAATATTTTGGTGCCCTAAGAAATGAATTCATGTCTAAGGGCACAGTAATGATGGCTAGCATCCGTTTTCTTTCATCAGTGAAGGACACGTAATACACACTCATGGCCTCACAACTCACTTTTGTTTGTGAAGGCTCTGTATGCAAAGTGACGATATATGTATAGATACTGTCTATGATGAGTGGCAGTATGATAGGAGATTCTAAGCTATTTTAGTTGACGTATTTCTCTTACTAATAAAATAAAAGAGAATGCTGTCAGGCAATATTGTTGTTCAGTGATTATTTTTGTTTCCTTTCTTTTTTCTTACACTTGCCACTGTAACAATAGAAAGAAGAAATGAGGATCATGGGGTAGGTGAAAGCTTGTCACTGCAATGGGGATCTATTTCAACTTCTCGGTTCCTGGATATTCATTATTATCTTCCTGATGGATATTGAGAGCATAGTCCTGTCTGTGTGACAAGAAGGGCAGCGTTACCTTTTTACGGTTACAATACAAATTTTTCACTACTTCAGATTAAGCAAACTTTAAGTCATATTACTGTGCACTGACCCGCTGGAAAGTTGCCCAGGTTGGTTCTGCATGCAGTTTCCATGATGTGCTCAGAGCCAAGGCTGTTAGATCTGCAGTGCTGCCTTCCCATGCCTGTGCCAGGCAGCCCCCAGCTCCTCTCTAGCCTCTTTTCTGCTGCAGTGGCATGGTTTAGGGAGCCCCCGGGCTCTCCTACCTCATCAGTCCCTCTTAGACATTAATAAAGTTGAATTGATACAGGAACATTTTACAAATCCTACGCTTTATGTATAAGGTAGCATACCCAGCTCTCCTGAAACACTGAGACATTTAATTGCATAGACGCTTTTCACAGCTTGAAGCAAAAAATAACTATACATTCTGTGGTGACGCTTAACTCTGAAGAATTGCTACAAGAGAGAGCCCAGGCCTAAGAAAGTGAACAGGTAAAATCTCTCACAGCAAACATGAAGCATGATCCCAGAACAAAACTTTTCCAAAATTAGTCCCTCTTTGGCTCTTGTCTTCAGTTCTTACAGGTGAAACAAGGCTGCCTCCCCGCTGTTGGAAGCATATGCACCATATAAATCACTTCTGAGCATCAAGGAGACCTTTTCTTCATGACAGGGATGTATATTCTTCTTTTCTTCAGTCTGAGAATTTTCTCCTTTGTAGGTCTTTCAGTTAACACCACAGGAGACTAAGTGACTTTGCTCCCAGGTCCTTCAGTGACCATGCATACAGATACGTCCCCAGTGTACCATGCAGTGCCCTGCAGGAATGCCTTTGAAGCAATAATGCCATATGGTCTAGTTCTTTAATCTGAAGGAGAAAGGGAAACCACTTCCCCTCAGACCTGAGACCTTAATATACCACAGATCCAGGCTGGTAACTTACCACAGTAGCACTCTGAAGCATAATTTGGGATTGTAGGCATTATGATAATATGCATTATTGAATAATAACATTCATCAGACTTATTGTGTGCAGGTTACTGCACATCTGGAAGAACCATGACCACTAGAGGGTAAAACGCTGTCTTTTCTCAAGGCATTTTTAGCACATCTGTTCCTACAGTCAAATAATCTAAAGAGAAGTACTGCTTGGATGCAAGCCAGCCTTCAAGTGCAGGCTTTGAGTGAGCTCCAGAGCAAGCTGGGAAGACAGGTTGCCCATGATTAGGAGTTGAAAGTCACAGAATCACAAAATTACAGGGGCTGGAAGGGACCTCTAGAGATCACCGAGTCCAACCCCCCTGCAAAGCAGTCCCTCTACAGCAGGCTGCACAGGTAGTTGTCCAGGTGGGTCTTGAATATCTCCAGAGGAGACTGCACAACCTCCCTGGGCAGCCTGTCCCAGTGCTCTGTCACTCACTGTGAAGAAGTTCCTTTGCATATCAGTGCAGAACTTCCTATGCTCCAGTTTATGGCTGTTTCCCCTTGTCCTGTCCCCACAGTCTGCTAAAAAAGAGGTTGGCCATGTCCCTTTGTCACCCACACTTAAGATATTTATAAACATTAAGAAGATCACCTCTCAGTCTTCTTCTCTCAAGGTTGAACAGGCCCGGGTTAACTCAACCTTTCCTCACAGGAAAGATGCTCCAGGCCCTCCATCATCTTTGTGGCCCTCTGCTGGACTCTTTTCAGGAGAGTCCAGTAAAGTCCATCATTTAATCCCTCATACCTTGTGGCCAAGTTTCAGAGCCAGCTTTGGACTGGTGTGTCAGGTCTGACGTTGCCTGGGTTGAAACATGATGAAGTTGGCAGAGGTGCACAGTGATAGGAGTTGGCAGAACTGTGTGGGCAGAACCAGGCAAACTGAAGAAGTAGAGGAGGAGGATTGAAAAGGCATGGTCACCATGGGAAAAACTTGCTCAGCTCCTCTGTGTAAAAGAAGTCAGACCAAAATTGTTTTGTGATTGAGGCCATGCTTCACACTCCGTATGTTTAGAGGATAAGCCTTTGCTGACATTAAAAAGCAGCTTTTGGTTGCTCACATTTTGCATACGTTCTTGTGTAGAATGCAGCAGCATGAGGTTTGTTTTTGTGGTTGCCACTACTTTGCATGCATGAATCCCTTTGTCCAGAGATAAAGATGATAAGGATGGTATCTACACATACAAGGGTGATGATTCCATCAGAAAGAACTCAGGAGGGAAAGGACACAGGAAAAGGGGACAGCTGAGTCTGGTGGTCATAGTATTTGCTGTTTATTGTATTGTTGCTTTGTATCAGTTGTATTGTATCCGTTGTTGCTGACTCTCTAACAATCCTTCAGCTTGGTCTCTTTAGTGCCTTACTAGAAACATCCCAGCAAACACATGCTCTCTCTGCTGACGTGATGATAAAATGAATGGATTCGAACAACATTAAAAAAAAAAAAAATTACAGATAGTTTTTCAAGAAAACTTTTCCAGTGGATTTGTTTTTGATTTTTAAAAAAATATGTATTATTATTATTATTTTTTGTTATTTTGGTACATTGCAGTTGTTCAAGTTTAAGCTATCATACATTTCAAATAAAGTTCATTTTGTAAAGCAAGAGGGACAAAAATGTGTTTAGAGCAGAAGGCTGTCTGTCTTCACCAGTGATTGCGGTGTTTTAGTTGTCTCTATTTGTGGACTGGTAATCAGAATGAAATCCATATAGTCTACTGTCTTGTAGTGTGGCTTCTGTTTGTAATGTCTAGGTACTGCTGCAATACAAATGAGCTACACATTAGTTAGATATGCATAGAGATGAAATGCATTAGTATGCACATTGCCCAGTGTAGCATATTTTGGTGGCATACGTGCTGATCAGATTTGCGAGTGGTATTAAGTAATTATTGCCAGGTAACAAAATGTTTTGCCCAAATTGCATATTCAGATGTCTTCCTTCAAGTAAAAGAATTAAATTTCTTGTGCCCTTTCCAGGAAATAAAATACCTAATTTTGACATGCTTTTTGTGGTTACAGTAGCGCCTGCCCATTATAGCTTGGTTCTGAGGGAACAGTTGCAAGCAATGGCAGTCCAGGAGATTGTGTACTGAAGGGCAGAAGTAAGGTACCTGGAAGTCAGTGTAGTATCGGCATTAAAGCAGTGTATAGGCAGGGTCTGTTACTGGAATCACAGACCAGCCTTGGGTTTGGCAGCTTTCATTGCAAGAAAAGTATTAGAAACATCAGTTACCCTCTGAAGGACGACATAAAATTTCTTATCTAATAAATGATGTCAGGCAGTGCTTTAAAAATTCTCCTATAATGAAACTAATTGTTCTAAAAAAGCCTGTCTAAGGCTCAATGGCAATGAGATACTGCAGTCAACTTCTTTGCTTTTGTAGACAATCCATTATCAGATTTCAGAACACTGACTTGCTACATTGTTGACCCGTATAAACTCTTGTCCTTAGTGAATTCCTCCTTTTGAAGGATTGCAGCATCCTTGCTACTCGCTACAGAACTTTTCTGCCAATGCAGGCCATGCCCTAAGTGCAAACATGATACGCTGTGTGATGGTTCAGCATGTTAGTTCCAAAACCAGGTAACAGTTCTTCAGGGATTCATCCAGAAGGCCTTTTAGTGCTAGCAGTGTCGTTTCAGATTTTAATAGGCTCTTTTTATTATTTAACTCATCCCAGAAGTCTGAAATAATAGCAGTTGATGCTAAATGAATGAGTACGTACTTGCTACTAATGGTAAAAGCAGTTACGTTGCTGTTAATTAATGTATTGCTTTCCACTTATTCTTTTGTGGACACTTTTCAGCTTCTAGTATTTCAGGGAACTGATGGGAATGAAATGTTTTTCACGTTTTCTCTAAACATTATGCATATCATTGGAACCAAAACCTGTCTATGACTATAGCTGTACATTCTCTAGTTATGACCGATTCATAACACTTTCATAAGTTCCTGAAGAAATCTGTTATTGCTTAATAACCAAAAAATCTAAATAAAATTTCATGAATTCAAATAACATTCCTGACCAATAGTTTTTGTGTTTGGATTTCTGGTTGAGCTGACAGATGTGTAAAATCTCATGCAGCCAGTCACATCCCTGGTGCAGCTGCAAGCACTGTAGAGAATGTTATTCCAGCGAAGTTCAATATTAATTTACATTCAAATATCTTTCCCAGTTCACACTTCATGATCATGTAATGCAGTTAATTTATGCTGATTCCACCACTTGCAAGCAAACCTTTCTTTCTTTTTTCCCCACAAGTGAACTTTTCCAGTGCACAGAAGATAAACTACAGAGAGAACATAACAGTTTCTTTCTATCTCCTTGTTGATTTGGGTACCATTTAAAACAGCAGACCTCAGCTTTGCGTTATTTGAGTTGATGTTTTAAGTGGCTTAGTCTCTGAAGACTTTTAGGAAAGCTGGCCTTACATGCCATTTTCCAGCCTAAGAGCATGTTAGCCGGTCTTCACATACATACCAATATTGAAACCATATCAGCAGTTTGCATGGGAGGTTGTTTCTATCAACCTCAGTGTAGTTTTAGCATGAATTTGCAGTGTAACCACTGCAGTCTTCTGGTGTCTTGAGAGATACCATGCAGTTTGTGCTGGGCTGCTTACTTATGACAACTGTGACTGTAGTTGAAACTGTAAGAAGATCTTCACAAGTGTATTTTAAACACATTTGTTTGTGCTTTTTTTAGAAAAAAAAAAAAACATTTAAATGTTGTAACGGGGAAAGAAATTAAGAAATGCCTTTCATTCATTTTCTTTTAAAAAGCACGAAAGGAGCGCTTGAAGTCGGTTCCCAAAATGTTTGAGTTTCATGGTCTCAGGAGATTTCTACTGTTTCAGTGTGGTTACAATAAGGCCTCTATCTGAATTTCATCCAGTTCAATGGTCTAATGAAACTTTAAAGAAAGGGGGGAGGGGATTGCTCCCTTTACTTACTGCAGTATCACTTCTATTTTTCTGTGTTTTAAAGTAAAGTTTGACTTCTGCTAATTTTATTTTGAAAGTTTGTCTTTAGATATGGTCAAGAAGCTGGGCAATTCTGAAATGAGCTAACGCGGTTGTAATGTGTTAAAGCGTGAGTATTTAAAGAGGATTTAAGAAATGTAAATGGAAAGCTTAACAAAAGAAACAGTGAGTTATTGAGGTAACAAAGTTTTTTGCTTTATTTTTTGCATGATCCTTGCTCAGTCGGACCTGGGCAGTCCAGGCAGAGGCACTGCTATGTTTCTGAACGTTACCCGAAGTACTGTGCAACTGTGAAGTTATAGCTCTTAAATGTTCAGGGACAGCAGAATACAGACTGCTGACATGAATGCCAAGCTTAGCTGAAATACTATTGCCACAGGAAAGATCAGATATAGCTAAGCAAATGATCCTTTCTGAACTGTAGAAAATCTTTTCAATCAGTTAAAGGATCCCCTCTTCTTCTTTCACATATTTTACATATTCGCATTGCAAATGTAAGGTCTGGATACACAGGGGAATAACTCGTTCCCTAACATTGCTGGGAATGGAGGAGAGCCAACTGTAGCAACAATTACAAGTCGAGATTTTCTAAGAATTTTCTCTAACTGAAGAGTTTAAAATATTCCAATACTACTTTATTGGGGGAAAAAAAAGAAAAGGTGTATATATTTCTCAAAAATAAGTTTACAAATCCAAAAATCCCATTATGGACTTGTCCAAATGAATAAAGGATAAATGTAGCTCTAATTATGTACAAGTAAAGGTTGGAAAAGGGTGGAAAAAGACTATAATTTTAAATATAACCTTGTATATTCAGAAAAAAAAAAAGAATACTGCTTGCTTTATTCAGTCTTTTTTTTAATTAAAAAAGTACTGTGAGAACATTATTTTAAAAGCTTGCCAGCAACAAAAATGCTTTGACTAGAGCATTAAACAAGCAATTTGGTAATACGGCTTTTAGATATAAACTTCATAGGATCACATAAGGGGTTAAGCTATGTGATTTCAGGATAAAAGGTTTCCTGAGTTGACTATTATTCCTATGGTCTGCCAACAACTTTGCAATAAATGGAATGATTTTTATGGGAATGTGGTTATTCACAGCAAGACTACAGTTGGTGTCAGTATGAAAAATTCTTCTTTAGTAGATTCTCTCAGCAGGGATAACAGATCTGAAAGAAAGGCAAAAAGTAGTTACAGAGAACTGGCTGGTGTTGGTGACAAATTGTGTTTACAAAACGGGATAACCCATTATAAAAGAAAAAATCAGAACAACAGTAAATCAGAGCCTTGCTCCTTTAAGTGCTGCTGTTCCAAAGCAAACTACTTTTGATAGTGTGTGTGTATTGTTTAATAGCTCCCATTTCTCTTGCTCATAAAGCAAATGAGACTTCGAGGTTTTCAGTTGCTGGGGTGTAAAATAATTCTTCTGAGATCAGTAAATTTATTGCAGATTTATACCATTGTCCTTGTGATAACATACAATATTTCTATGTATGAATTAGAATAATTCAAGAGAGAGAACTTTTTTTTCCTTTGGATGTTTAATATTATAATTCTTAGTTAATCATATCATGTTTAAGATTATAATTTGCCAGTCTCCCTTGTCTTTTTATTAACCTCTTTGATTTTTGAAATAATATTATTAGCAGGAAAATGTGATGGAGGATGAGTTAACATATTAATGAACGTAACTGCCATGAACAGTTACTGCACTTAGATTCTGTTTGTGATAGTCTTTCAGAATGTTTCAGTGATAAAATTTCAGTGGTTCCATCTGCAGCACCTCCTTTAGAATGGGTATCATCACCCATTTGAGACGAGTAACGAAGTTGTATAGAAATTAATGCAAAAGCCATGCAGTAAATTTATGGGTTTAAATTGTTCAGTCATTCATAAAGAAACTTGTTGAAAGATGGAGGGGGATGTTACTGTTTGGGTTCGGATGTTTTTTATTTGCAGCTGTTTAAGATGTAAACATGGCATCTTAGAGTGCTTCCTGCTCTTTTGTTTCTCTTCAGTACAATTGCCCCAGTTCTATTTGAAACATTTCATTTGCAAACTAGACTCAGAACAATACAAGACCTCAGTGTAACACTATGAGATGAATTTGCTTTGTTGTGCTGAGTTCACCACTTGATGTACCAGCAAAGAAAATCAACCAGGCTGTGTCAAAGTCAGAAAAAAAATATATTTATCTAGCCTAGAGAGACAGTGCTGTTGAAGGGTGGAGATTAACACCTCTTGAAGTAAACAGGTGGGTTCACTGACCAAGAAGTAAATATTGACCAAGATGATGCCAAAGAAAATATATTTCTTAAGAACATTACATTAAATTTTCTCTCAGGCTGGAAACATGTCAGGTTCATTTCTGCATAATACAAATGGCTTCCTCAGAAATATTTAGAAACCAATCTATGAAAGAAGTATTTTTGTATGAAAGTAGATTTCAAGAGAGCATGATAGCAATGCAGCTGAGAAGAACAGAATCAGCTCTTGATGACTGCTGAATGTAATCATTCATGTTGGTCATGTGAATATTTATTGCTATTAATACAAATGTTGGGAATATAACAGTCCAGTTTGTCATAAAGTGATAGGTTTTGCTGTGTGGTCTTCATTTAGTAATGAATGGACAGAATATGGACAGAAGTTCATACTTGGATTGCTAGGTCTTGTTCTACAACAAATAGTTGGTTTCCTTGAGGCATTTGTTTGATTTTGGCAAAGTGAGTCTGGCTTGGAAGATGGATCCTAGCAAGTCTTGGTGAGCACTTTACTTCCCAAGTGGTTACCTGGATGTTGGATAAGAAACAACTGTAGCCAGCTATTACAAAAATAGGTAGGAAGGAATGTAGAGCATGCTGAAAATAGATTTCTGGGCAGTCAAACTGAAAAAATAGTTGGATTGCAGGACAGGCTGTTGAAAACAGTTTATTGCTCGTGAGATATAATGGATGGTTGCAGAGAACACTTCAAATAGAACTGGCTGAATTATCTCCCTCTCACTCCCAAATGCTTTAAGGATGGCAGCTGAACTAATTCCTGGTCATCCAGAATAGAGCCTGAGTCACTCAGGAGCCTGCAGGGGAATATCTGTTCAAAAATGCCTTGTCTCATTTTGACTGGAATAAAGACTACCCCTCATCCTTATGTTTGCAATGTCTGTAACAGGAACTTTCTGACCAGACTGTGGCTAGATGTGCTTCATGAGGATCCCATGATTAAACTTTTGATAGCTTGCCTTCAGCAATAGAGAGTTCTAGGAAAACACAACGTGATAATTTCAAGAACTTCAGTAAAGAGGTTTTGTTTGTTTGTTTTACAGCACTGTATTTCTTTTTAGATACAGAACTTAATTTTTATAAGGTACTTGAAGTCCCGTGAAGGGTAGGAGTTTTCATTTTCTAATGAACCAATGATTGTGAACTCCCTTCTAGCAGGCACAGCAGTAAAGTTATCTAAGCGCGTTCAAGCTGAGACACAAAGTCCATTTGCATTTGGTTTTCCACAGTAGCAATCCAAGAAAAGCTCAGTTTCACTGCAGGAAGGAAGTAAAGAAAAGAAAGGAAATACAAACCAAGGTAAGGGATTTTTCCTGATATGTAAGTGAGGGAATCACTGGAAACATTTTTTCGAGAACATGATACTGCAACTATGGGTGACTTGCAGAAAGCTCATGAAATTCTGCTTCATCAATGTAGAACTAAATTAGACTGATCCTGTAGCTGTAGGTAAATGAACAGAAAAGGGAAACAGAGTATTTCTAGGCAGAACTGTGGCTTTGCTGATGAGTGCAAAACCCATCTGAAATGCATGATGCCTGGCTCTTGTGGAACGCACTGCTGTGGATCATGAGTATGAGCAGTAGGAAGAATAACATCTCCGTAGGTTTTGTGAGAAAATCATTCCTACAGGCTTATGCAATTATTAACCACATAAGTTCTTTCCTTTCATGGGATCAGAGATGAGCACCTTCACACTAAGTGCTACTGAAAGTTAGCCGCATATGATTTCCTTTCTCAAGAGAATCAGATGGAGCAATCTTTACTCACACGCAGTTCGGCTGAAATGCATAATAGCCTATCAAGTTCATAGCATTAGTTACCACCTAATTTACCTCCCTCTTGCTTCCCCCTTTCTGTAAGTGTAAATGCTATACAGGAACCCTAAAGATCCTGCCCAGCGAGCTAGCATCCCCGGAGCTTTGGCAAAACAGATGTCATCCTCTGCTTCAGCTGGGCAAGACAGCGTTCAGCTGACTCCCTGCTTCTGGTGCTGAGCATAGGGATCAACATCTGCCCAGCAGCATCTGGGGAGGAAAAGGAGGGAGAAAAATGCAATGTTGTGCAAAACTCTTCAGGCTGTCCATCAGAGCAAAACTTTTACCTGCCAGTGGTCAAAAGGTTGTTGCAGAGAACTTTAATCATAGTCTTGGTCCCGTTAGCAGAGAATTACAAGGCTGGGAGACTCACTGGCCCAAAGTATTATAGTTTTCATTTAAACACGAGTATGATCAACAGCATCGCGTGTTGAAATGGTCATACAGAACTGAGAGAGAGCTCACATCTTCCTGTGAAGTTGGTACATTTGGAAATAATTAATGACATGCTGACCAGGTTCGTGACTGTTGTTACTTCTTTAAATACATTCATATTTTATTTTCAGTGGCTTTTATTAGTCGTAGGTAGTAGGTCTTTTTTTTTTTTTTTTTTTTGGCAGAAGTATATATGTGTAGATAACATGAATCATGGCATAAAGAAGGTATTTACAACGTGAAGTGTTGAACTTTGAAAATAAGGTAAATCTGACATTTTGAACTTAACGCTGTCCTTTCTGGGAGTGACTCAGGCTCAGATAAACTGATAAGCTTGAGTCACATTTAGCCTTTTCTGTCTGCTGGTAAAATTCTTCCTCTGACACGCTCCTCTTGCCTTGTCTTACCCTGCAAAATATATGGAAGTAGAATAACTGACTTTTCTGTCAGTGTTCTAGCAAGAATTTATTGTTGGACTGACACTCTGCATCCTAGAGCAAGTGAGAAGTCACAGGGGTTCAGAGGACAGCACTTACTGTGCTTGTCCTGAGGTGTGGTTTTGCAGTTTGATGTACACCTTCAACAGAAAATGGGAAGATCTTAGTGTTGGGTATACTGAGAAGCGTTCCAAGTGTATACAAAGTGGTGTCGGTTCTTCAAGTACTTCTTTACATTTGTGAGCTCAAGAAAACTAGCAAAACGCAGTTTTCTTTAGCTGTGGGAATGTAACTGGCACATCGTGGTTGCTGTAAAAGTATTTCTTTAGATCATGTTTTATTTTAAATTGGATTCTCCCAGTTACAAGGTGCAGTTGAAATGAAAATGTAAACCTTGTTTTTAGTGTAGCTACTGCAATAAAGTTGCAGAATAAGATCTGTATTTATTTTGGAGCAAATACTGTTTACTTTAGGAGTATCATATTTAATCCCAATTCAGTTGTTCATGTGACCAAGCAAAATTGGATTTTAATCATTTTTTTATTAGAAAAGAATGGGCCCTGTTGTGTTCTACGATTGTGTGTCCAGTGCACTGGAGAGCTCCTGAGTCATCTCCTACAATGAGTTTGTTCAGTTCTTTGTCTTCCAAGTTTATAATATTAATTCTACATTTTTTTTTATAACTAATAGCTTTATTTCTTTGTTTTGATGTGGTATTGTAACTGTGAAAGGCGGTTTGTGATTTTGGGGGGTTTTGGTGGTTGTGTTTTTTATGTTGTAAGCTTCTCTTCATAGTCCTAAGTTTAAAATGGGAGTGTTTTGAAATCCTTCACAGCCCGATTTAATTCCTTGACTGTTCATCCACAAACTGTTGGACAGAATGAAGTGTATTTCAAGAACTCTTTGTTCTTCATATCCTGTGCCCAGCCCACAGGTAATCTGCACCTTTTTTTCTTCAGTGCAGAATAATTGTGGTGGGAAAGAAGAGAAAATGTTAGGGTCACAAAGTGCAGGCTAGACAGAGATGACAGGTCCTGCCAATTGAGTGCCAGCATTGAGAACCTGCGAACCGTAGTCTCTGCTTTTTCACATGGATTTATGTTGTATGTTAGCAGGCATTCCAGAATGATGGGTTAGGAAGTTCAGCACTTAAGCCTTTATTACCTCAGCTTGAAAGGAAGTGTAGTGTTCTTTTTATGTTTAGCAAGTACAGTAGAAGGGCATTTGGCACCGGCTGGGCATATGTAGGTATACAGGTGTGATGTGTTACTTTACTTTGATTTTCTGACTTGCACATGTATTAGAGATACTGCTGTCCTTCTAGTCAGGTAAAAAAAAAAATAATTGAGATTTACTCGTTGAGTTTAATGGCTGCAGTTAAATTATATTGTGATCCTTGAGTGCTGAAAGTAGAATAGAGATGAGATGGAGTAATCAGGTGTAAGTAAAAAGACATAGAAATCAATTAATCTGTGATTAAAAACATCATTCACTAAATAGCTTTGGAATAAGCAACTGTTGCTTGGAAAAATATTCCCTGACAATCTGTAAGCCTGCTTCCCAGAGAAGCACATTGTGATGGTTTGTAGAAGTGCAGAGTATTTGTGGAGCCAATATAACCTGAAAGGCACATTTCTGATCGCAGGAAGAGACATACACAAAGATGTCCTTAAAAACTGCATAACACACAGCAACATACACTTGAGGATTTTTATTTTTTATTTTTATTTTTAATTTAGAGTTTTTCAGATGCTCCACGTTTATAAAGGATTGCAGCTTTAACTTGTTATGCCAGATCTGTTCTCACATGTACATGACCAAATTTCTCTACCGTTCAGTAGGGAAAATGAAGCAGTGGATATAATTGCGTAATGACAGATATGAGAGGAACAGAGAATCCAGCAGTCATTTCCTGTCAGTTGGCCAGCTTCCAGGTCGTCTCAGTGGACATGCTGATGTAAAGGCAAAAATGAAAATAGCTTGTTCTGAATGTTTGGGGTTTTTTTATTATTATTATTTTGGGGCTTTTCTTGGTGTGGTTTTTTTTTTTCCCTGTCATTTTACTTTGCCCACTGAGGTATTGAAGCAATTACTCGACAGTATGGTGTTGGTTTTCTCACGGTAAATTAGGAATATTAAGCAAATATGGAAATGTGTTTCAGCTATAGTCAGCAGATTAGGAACGGTCATACTTTGGCACCCTTTGAGGTTATGTTCATAATGTTATTCACATTATTCCTTTTCATAATGTGCAAACTTGTCCGGGGTTATCCTACCTAGTGTTTATTCAAAGACAGCAAAATTGCTAGATTTATTTTATTAGTTTTGTAACACAAAAATGTAAAGGCTCAGCATGCTAGCCATTACGTCACTGCACTTGGCATGCGGTATTGGCAGAGATAAGAGGAACTCCTGTAACAGCCTTAATCTCTTTTTTATTATTATTATTAATTTTCCTACAGTAAATTGAGTAGTAAGGTATATTTTACACAGTTATGGCAGAAGTGCACAACTAGACGGGTGGTAGAGAAGGAGCAAAGTAATATAAATATTTGCAGAACATTTCTGCCATAACTTAATGCTTTGCATATGAATCTTTATAAAGATCCCCTTAGTTTAAAGTAACAGTTACAGCAGGCTGTGTAGGTTCGGGCATTTTGAGAGCTGTAAATGACGACTGGAGCATCTCTGGAAGTCTTTGGCTCATCATACAAAAACAAAAGAGAAGAAAGTGAGCACGGAGGAGTTAGCAAGTGCCTTGGGAAAAGAGGAGGGAGAAGAGAAAAGCTTCAATGTACAAGTCTTAGGCTAGACTCATCTGGTTGTTAATTTTCAACTGTTGTTTTTCTTTGGCTTTCTGCATTTCACTGGAGATGTATTTTAACTTAGCAAACAACTACTGCCGTTTTTAAGGAGCTCCTGCAAGCACATCTGCTGTTGGTTCAAGCTCCAGAGCAGATCTGATGAAAGGGAATGTAGAAACAAGTCTTGGTTGTTCTGTGCAACTTCTGTTGATTTAATTTAGCTGCTGCAGGAGATATTTTTCAAGCTAAGCTACCCTTTGTGGCATTGGAAGTTCTGAGGTAGACAAGCACATGGATCTGTGTAAACCAGCTGTGTGAGAGAAGGGCAACATAGAAAGTAACTTCCTGAACTATTGTGGGTATATTGTGAAGTTGTATGTGCTGACACTCTCATTTTCCCCTAGGCTAATCTGCGTGCATGCTTTGAACATGCTGTAAGCAAGTTTCCAATGTTTCTATGTCACTTACGTGGTGTTCTTCCTCATCCATACTTTAAATACATGTATAAAATATTTCCTTTCTGCTCCATGACGATAGATTTTTGGGGGTCTCCCTCAAGGCTTCTAAATCCACCTGCGTTTCACAGCTTGCTCTCTTTAATGCTGCCGTTCCTGTATTGAAAAGCTCTGTTGTCTCTCTTTACAATTAAATGCAAATGTAATAAAGCGCAGTCCTTCCATTAAGCCTTTTGATCAAGGTGCCCCAGTTTCCAGGGAGCGCTTACTTGAGGCAGCCCTGGGCTGTCGTGCAGTCTGGCTGTTGTCCCAAGCATCAGCTCCTGCCCATGCCTGCAGAACCAGCAAGTCAGTGTTCTGATCTCTCAGAAAACCAACCAAGAAGAACCGATCCAAGTGCGTGCTCTGTAATTTCTGGCCTTGCCTGTAAGGGAGTGTGAAGCTCATCTGAGGGACAGCAATTTGCTGTTCCTAACTTGATGTTCCTAGCCTGTGCAACTTGGCTCTGCATACTGTCTCACATGTATCTCAACAAAGGGCAGCACTGCTCCTCTTCAGAGAGCATGTTTTCAACACCATGCAAATGTTATGGCATCAGCTTTCTTGGCTTTCTAGGATGGTGTTCTCTAATGCAACTTTCCTGTCTTCTGTTACCACTGTTGTAAGGGAATAACCTCCTTTCAGTGGGAGTCATGAGAGCACAGGGCTCCCACTTGGGCTGTAAGAGTCACCCCAGGGACAAATCTGTCTCCTCTGGCTAGAAGGGCAAATGTTCAGTGTAAAAATGTCATCGCTTGTAGTCCCTCATGAAAATTACAGATTCGATGCATTGAAGTTGCAAAGTCAACACCTTTAGGAGCAAAACACAGCTTGCTGCATAATCTTTATACATAAGACACAGGATATTTTGCTCCTCACATGCCAAATCAGCCTATTTTTTAAAAGAGATTGCAGCAATTTGAATGTTCTGCTTTAGATCTGACTGCTAAAGTGATTATGTCGCAATAAAATATATCTGCGTGAATAATATGAATTTATAGTGTTTCTACAGGGACTTTCAATATTAATTTCGGAAATAACTTTGCCAGATAAATTGCAGGGTGAATACTAGTGCTATATTTCCTATGAAAATCTTACAAAAGTATTAAATGTATCTGTAAAGTTTAAAATGGCAGACCTAGTTTAGTCCTAAACTGGTTCCCATCACAGAAGGTTTTGGAGGTAGTAAACAAGGATTTTGTGAGTCTTTGTATTTTTATCATCTCATACGTAGAATGATAGATTTTTGCAAAAATGTACTTTTTGGAAATGTATACTTCATCTGTTGGTCAGTGTGAAACTTCATTTTAGCACACCCCTGAGTATGCCGCATATTGAGTGAACTACTATTTTAAAATGTTGGATACAGGAGTAACATTTGCACCTAACCAGAGAAGTGGACAGTGTCTCAGGTAGTTGTTTTTGCTCGAGAACAAAATGCTCCACACAAAGAAAGCAGAAGAAAGCAAATGCAAGGCGTTGAAAAGGAAAGATGGGACAGATCAATTAACAGCAGACAAGTAATTGGCTAATTTGAGGAGTTATTGCTAAATAACTTCCCTGCTAAAAGAACAATTATTAAATGATAGTTTTTTCCTTCCTGTGCTCAGGGGTTTAAAAATGCACCCGTCACTCATTAACCCAAAGTCCAAGTCAGCTAAAGAGTGGAAAAAATACCTGGCACTCGGATCTCACAGTTAGCCTGAAAGCTGTGTCCTGCCACGCAAGAGGAGCAAAACAGTTGTGCACTGTTTGTGACCATCCTTTCGTTGTAACGCAGTGTCAGTCAGATTTGTCTTCAGTCCTTTCCAAAGTATAATACTTATCTCTTGTGCTTTAAATTTTCTTCTTTCCCTGTGTGGCTTGACGTTTTTTCTTCTTTTACTACTGACAAGAGGACACTATTCCTTTCCATTATATGCAGTGTTTCACTTGAAATTTGTGATGTTTATGACCTTTTCTTTCCCTTGCTTGCTTTCTTGACATTTTCTTTGCTTTTACACCACCATTTATTGGTTTTGATTTCTTTTCCAGGTTTGTCTCTCCAAAATCCCTCTTTCTTTCAGTATGATGATCTCTGTTTTTAATGTATCATTTCAGTTCTCACTTTCTACCTGCTGAGTAGATGGTTAGATGAAAGGGGAAAGGTGTCCAAGAGCTTGTGATGATCCTATGACCTTGCATTGTGAAATTCCAGGTCCTCAGGCCACCTCTGACTGCGGGATCTAAGATATAATGGTTTCATCCTTTCTGCTCCTGTCTTTCACCTGAGATAGTTGAGTTCAGAAGTTTGTAGAATTATTCCTTCTTTCAGACTTGCCTTTAAGATGATCTTCTACGACTTCCTTTAGTTTTGTGATTGCTAAAAAAAGCAATTGTCTCTTTTTCCAAAATTTCTGTTTTGAATACTCTTCTCCAACAGCTTTTTCCAGTTGTCATTCATCAGTTCCATTCTGAGAGAGGAGGCTATTGATTTGATAATTTTCACTGCCACATTGACAACTCAAGCTAAAATTTTCTATGCTTGAAGCCCTACGTTAGTCAGTAAGCAGTGGAAGAGAAACTAAAATGGGAAACTCACAGACTCAGGAATGTGTGCCTTCACTTCCTTATACTCGGTTTACACTTGAATTCTTAACTTCACAGGCATTTGAATGGGAAACTCCTTTCGGTTTTAAATTTTAAAAAAGTAATTTCTGTGAATTTGAGAGCTTACTGAAGAAGCTTCTGAATTTCTGTAGCCAAGTTGGTGCAGAAAGCCTTGCAACATATGTTCACACTTGTAATTTCAGCTGTATCTGTGCATCTAACACATTTGGTCTGCCCTTGGAGGAAATTCATGGTATGGTGGTTAAATATGACCAAATGTGCTGTTGTCTTTCCTGTGATGGTCGCTTTTACCTCTTTATCTGGCACGAGCTGTTTATGCATAAAGTACCCAGGAGTGTGCATTAGAATAAGTTGTAGATGTGCAAAAGACCACACATGGCTCTTCTAAATCATGTGAAAAGTTTCTGGTGTATTTTTCCTAAACTCATGTTTTTAAAAATCTAGAATTCACAGCCATCATGTGAGGCTAAATAGATTTCTTCAGCTTTTTTCTTATCTGAGGTTGTTGACCTCAGGAGAGGAGGAGAAGGTTACAGGGTCAAAGTCTTTTCCTCCTTGGAGCTTGCTGCTTGCTGGGAGAGGGTTGGCTGGAAAATAGATGTTTTAGAAAAAGGGTTGAGGGTCATGATTTTAATTCTGTTAGGGAACAGCTGGTTTGAGTTTCTTTCCACTTCTATCTTCCCTCCCTTCCTCACAAATCCATAGAGAGAGAAAAATTTGTTCAGAGGGAAGCAGTAACACAAAAATAAAAGATTGCAATATTTTCATATTTAAAATAGATCATGTTTGTTATAGGATTTCACATTAAGTGAGAGAAGAGGAAATTATTAAAGTAACTCAAATCCATTATTGTTTCAAGCATTGAATTGAGATTGATCTACAGTGCCAGAGGTCTGTTTGTTTTCCTGCCAAATGCTAAAATCCCTAATAGCAATGTTTTTGTTGGATAAACAATATGCATTATGATTTATAATTTAGCGATGGACAAAGCTAATTATAAATGTGCCACGTTAGTTTGCATACAAGTCACTGAAGAAAGATGGTTTGATCTGGCTATTTCTGTTTGGATTTTCTTCATCTTTGCATGCTGCTTTCATGCACTAAGACCAAAGGGAGAGAAGGAAACTCACAACTCTCAAATGAATGGCAAACTAGGAACAGATTTTTCGTCTGCGCTCCTCTGAAACACTGGCCTCAGGCTGTGTTGGTGTGTGGCTCAACAGCAATCAGAGGTCATAATTTCATTGGCGGTTAGCATCAGGTTTAATTTTTCTAATATGTTACATTTACCAAAATGTCTGGTTTCAGTTACACTTATGCACTGACTGAATCAGCTTTGAGCAGCATGATGTTTTAAGGTACCTGAAAGGCTACAAGAACATTTATGGAACACATATGCTAATTGTTTTTAACCACTTTCCTTTCTAAACACAAAAACGTGTTTTTGGAAAGCCATTTAACAGTAGTAGCTAATGATGGTGTGTGTTCATACTAAGACACGAGCGCAAGGAATAGGTAAAATAGTTGTTTTAACAAGACTGCCATCTACTGATTTCCACAATTAAAAATATCCCTGATGAACAGATTGTTCGCATTTTTTTTATAGCTTTATTTTTTAAGATTTGCAAGATCAAGAAAATCCTAAAGTCTTTCTGTCACCTTAGGAATGCGACCAGGTTCACATTGATGACGTGTCTTCAGATGACAATGGTCAAGATTTAAGGTACGAGAGAACTGAAAGAGATAAAATGTTGCTTTGCATGCTTCTCCCTGGGAAAGCGATAACTGCTGTAATGCTTACAGTAGCCCATTGTCTTCTTAGCTATTTTAGCCTTTCCGACCCAGCAGCGAGTAGCTGGTGGCTGAATGTAGCCTGTTGTTTTTTTGTTAATTTGGGGGTTTTCTTATCTCCAAATAGCACCTATAACTTTGGAACGGATGGCTTTCCCGCAGCTGCCACCAGCGCTAATTTGTGCCTCGCGACAGGGGTGCGTGGAGGAGTGGACTGGATGAGAAAATTGGCATTCCGCTACAGACGAGTAAAAGAAATATATAATACCTACAAAAACAATGTTGGAGGCAAGTGACTATGAAGCATCTAACAGATATAAATGAGAAGCAGTAAAAAGGAAGGGGTGTTATGTTGTTGGTTTTTTTTGCACTGTATGGAAAGTTGTATCTGAACTCAGGAAAGCAAAGGAAAATGACAGAATGTCACCTAATTTCAGTGCAGACGTGCCCTTATTTACTCTGCAGGTCTTCTTGGTCCAGCAAAAAGAGAGGCTTGGCTACAACTAAGAGCAGAAATTGAAGCTTTGACGGATTCCTGGTTAACACTTGCACTGAAAGCACTCACCCTTATTCATTCAAGGTGGGTATGGATGGGTAGTTACAAAATGTTAGGATGTCTGCTGTTGATTTAGAAGAGGTTGCCTGGTCCCATGGACATAATGCTGTCGTGAGGGACCTTCTTTTCATTCCCTGTTCTGGTCTGACCATGATGTTCTGTACCTTGCTCTCCTGTAATGCAGAGAGAGAATGTAACTTTCTTTCAGAAGTGTCAATAATAATAGTGAAGGGTTCTGATGGGAGGGATAAGATTTTCCTTGTTTTGTTTTGCTTTGCTTTGCTTAACATTGCTTTGTTAAAAAGAATATTTGTGTTTTCTGTTCCACAGGACAAATTGTGTGAACATCCTTGTAACAACTACTCAACTAATTCCGGCTCTGGCAAAAGTCTTGTTGTATGGATTAGGGGTTGTATTTCCCATAGAGAATATTTACAGTGCAACTAAAATAGGTGAGCTATTTTTATAATGTTGTGCTATATTTGAAACAATAAAAGTAATTCTAATTAAAAAGCAATTGTAGTCCACATTCTTTAAGAATTATTATTGTAATTTAGAAGCATAGAGATTAACGTTGTATCTCAGCAAAGACATTTCATGCTAAGGCATCCTAAAAGTGCTTTACAAAGAACTTCATATAGCTCTATAAACACAGATTCAGCCTCTGTTAGGATAACCTTCTGTCATTTTTTGACACATTTTCTCAAAACTGAATGTGTATAGCAATGTTGGTGTTTTTGTGGCAGGCTGTCAGTAGAGACCTCTGCAGTCACCTCAAGTTAACACAGTTAATTCTGTAAAGGTAGACCCTGGCTGCATTCACTTTCATGTGTTCTGGAGCAAATTTTGGTAAACAGCTTACCAGAAGCAAGAATGTTTTGCTGCAGAATGTAATTATTTAAGTTTATTCATACTGACTGTAATAAGCTTCAGCCAGGCAAATGTTTATTTCTGTTTTCTGGTTCAATATAAAAGATGTTATTCTGAGTATGTTGAAAATACATGGTACCAGATGGCAGTGGTGCTTGTAATTTTTAACGTGATTATGACGTATCTGTTCTGTCTCAGATTCCCTCAAAATTGTTGGCAACATGAAAACATTTTTCATGTGTTCTTAAGTATCTATAATACAGGAAGCTCAAATGGCCAAGAAAAAATGGTGGGTTATTTTTGTTTGGTTTTGTTTTTGTGTTTTTTTTTTTTTTTTAATAAATACCTTGGTTGAGCATTTTATATAGAAATTTGAAAGCATTACTGTAAAAGATTTAAAACCATTTCCTGGATGGAAATGTCACTCTACCTGACTGTAGAAACTTTGTGAGTTAGAACTTTGAATTATAATACTTCAAATACACATTTTAATTGAAGCATTGTAATGAGTATTCACTTACGACTTTAAGTGCAAAGAGTACTTTTAGAATACTGTCTTCAGTCACCGACTGTCACAGGGAATCAGGAGATTTTTGTAATATGGCACGATTCATGATTTTCCAGCACTGTTTTAACCTACATAGTGTTGCAGGTTCCTTATGCCTGGTGCTAATGTTAAAGGGTGTCATTGAGTAGTGTGGCTTCTCTGCTGACAAGAAACCTCTTTTATATATCCAACCTATTTGCTCGTATGCTGGTATTATCCTGTAGCTGAAATAATTATTTTGAAAAACAGAACTTTTCCTCTTTTTGGTCTAGACATACAGTAGGTAAACAGGTGAGCGTGCATTTTGGCCAGGCTGATGTGATCTTTCAGACTTATAGCATTTACGAAAACTCAACTGTAGGCATTTACTTACATTCTAGCTTCCCAGTATCAGTACCTGAAACACTGTACAGAACTGGGATCGTTTCCCTAGGTCTATGCACTGAAGTAATGAGCTACGTTAATGGATCCCAGTGCAGGATCAAGGACCTTGACCATGTATTGGATTACAGGCATTTAAACCTAAATCTTTTTTGTGACCTCCTAAGTCAGGATACTACTGTTTCAGGAGCTGTGATTAATCTTGTCACAGGTTGCAGAGAAAAAGCTAGAATTTCTACTCAGAGTTCTCCTGGTGGGGGGAATCCCCTCCAAAATGAGAAAGGTGATACTGCAGACCTGTGGTACGCTACATCTACCATGTCGTGTGCATTAAATGACCTTTCAGAGCAGATTTGAAGGTTGCCTGTCAGCTGTTCTGGCAGGAACAAAGCTGCAATAAGCCTGGGTGCACCATCCTGCAGGAGAGGCTCTTCTCTGTCTTCTCTGTTCTCTCGCAATAATTATGTATTATAGTGTTGGGGAGGTCCAGGCTAATATAAAAACGAGATTTGGTGATATCTCCTCACGACTTACCCTTAGTAGTTTAATTTTTTTTTTTTTCTTTCAGGAAAGGAAAGTTGTTTTGAGCGAATAATTCAAAGATTTGGAAGAAAAGTAGTGTATGTGGTTATAGGAGATGGTGTAGAAGAAGAACAAGGCGCTAAAAAGGTAATGGCCCTTTTTCAGGATTTCAAGACTCTGAAAGCAAAATTGTCCTTTCTTACATATGCAACAGTGTGTACTGGCATTTGATTTTAGTACCTTTGCTTTATGAAATATAATGTTTTGATCATATCTGGTAGAAAGCTGCATAAAACTAGATAATGATGTGCCCCGCTGTTCTCTGAAAGACACATTATGCTAGCTATGTATGTTTGGCTTATTTCAGAAAGGAGCCAGAAAATGGGTCCTGGTTTTTGTGCCAAGAACTAATAGTTCTGTTTTCATTGGCATCCCAAAATACCACATCGGATGTTATGAATATAAGCAAAAAATGGTGATTCTTACTGATCAAAGGCAGTGTGAAATTTGACCAGATGAAATACATATATGTCACACCTTGAATATGCATGTAGGTCTGGAGTAGTTTAACAGTTTTCTTGTGGGACCATAATTTGGATTCTGTATTCAGGTAAATACTCATGTCTTGTCCTGCATTCATGACCTCAGTAAATCGAGCAGAGAATGCAATTTGCATGTCTTTATTTTTTTTCCCATCCTCTGGGAGAGGGGGAAAAATACATTTTTTTCCCAGTGTGGAGCAAGCTCCATAGAAAGCAAAACTTCCCTCTGGCAAATAATAGCCTTGCTCGTCTACCAAAAGAGAGGCAGATACAGAGTCTTTAGTTGAAGGAAAAAGGCATAATTTTGGCTATTTGAGCAATAAGAGAAGGAAAATGAGCATTTCACTTCTTCCCTTTAAAGGTAAATTGCTTTGACACAAGTTCTCCTTTAGCACGAAAATATCTCAGTGGTACTTCTATATCTGTTTCCACCGTTACTAGATTGGCAGAGTAAAACTAATTAGTTCAGATGACATTTTACCAGATGCACTGCCGACTGGTTTTGCTTCTGAAATCAGGGGGTTGTGCCCCTGGAGCACTTCAGGCAGGTTCCCGGCTCGTCCCGGCACTTTGCAGAGCATCAGTTTCATATATCCCTTTGGCGGGCGGACGGGAACAGTTTGCTTCTTTTTCCTTCAGAAATGCCTTTCATCTTTGCAGAGAAATGTTTTCCCGCTGTAAATGATTACATTTTAAAAGCTGCATTTAAGATCAGGGGGGAAAAAAAATCTTCTTTGTTCCTTTTCTGTTGCTTGGTGAAATAGTGTCGTATATGATAATGGCAGGAGTAGTCCTTTTGGTAACATTATCTAATTCACTGCATTTTTTCAACAGGAAACACGATTCAGAAAAGCATAGGAGAAAGCCCTTCCAGTTGCTAAGAAGTGTAGCAGCACAGAAAGTTCCTTTGTGCCATTGCTTCTGTATATTCTTTCTTACTTGAAGAAATGTAGATTTAAAGCATGGTAGATTAGGCTCTGGATTAAATTATTTTTTTTAAACAATACCAGATAAATCAGTTAAGTACACCAGCAACCTCACTTTTCTGCAGAAACTATTAATTTGATTAAAGGAAATCTTTCTGCGATTCTTGTCCTGCTTCTTGCTCCTTCTAAAATGAACTCCCCGTTGCAAGCTGTGACAGCAGGATTTGATCCTTGGTTTTGGCCCTTGCATAGTGCCAGAGCAAGAATCACAGAGTACTTGGAGCTAATCTCAGCTCACATGGTGCCTTGTTTTTTGACTGCTCCTCAGGTTGTTTTTTAGCATTATAAGGAGGAGTAGGTACAGGAGTGTACCATAGAGTATATTGTACTTCACTTCAAAGACATATGCCCTGTTTAATGAATGATTAGTACTGCTGTATCAGAAAACTGTAAAAGCATATACCTTCTGTAGAGTGTTTGCAAGCAAAACTGGGACTACTCCCACAGAATATGTGGAGCCCATCAGCCAAAACTGATTTAACTGTTCTCATTGCCTTGCTTATCCTCTCACATTGTAGCCTCCTTCCTATCAGCATATTCAGTTTTGGGCCCCTCATTACAGGAAAGATATTGAGGCCCTGGAGTGTGCCCAAGGAAGGACAACAAAGTTGGTGAAGGGTCTGCAATGCAAGTGTTAAGGGGAGTGGCTTAGGTTTGGAGAAGAGGCTCTGGGAGACCTCATCGCTCTCTACAACTTCCTGAAAGAAGGCTGCAGTGTGGTGGAGGTCAGACTCTTCTTCCAGTTAACTAGTGACAGGACAAGAGGTAATGACCTCAGGGTGCACCAGGGGTGGCTCAGGTTGGATATTAGCAATTTTTTTTTCTCAGAAAGAGTGGTGAGGCATTGGAACAGGCTGCCCACAGAGGTGATGGAGTCATCATCTCTGAAGGTGTTCTAGAAACGTGTAGAAGTGGTACTGAGGGGCATGGTTTACTGGTATGGTGGTGACAGGCTAACGATTGGACTAGATGATTTTAGAGATCTTTCCAATCTTTATGATTCTGTAGTTCTATGATATTGATTTCTGTGATATTCTCAAGGCGGGGACAGTGTTTATGTCATTCCTTTGTGCTGCACTTTGCTGAAGGAGGTTGACCTGTGGAGAAGCTGTTAGTGTATGTACTTTTTTTTACGTAGAGCACAGACAGTACGCCCTTCTTTAAAATTTAAATAGCCCTTCTCTGCTTACATGTAGTTTGTAACGAGTATATTTAAATGAGCTTATAAATTCAAATATATTTCATTTTTTCTGCTCCTTCAGTGAGAAGAGCTGAACTTCAAGCCTAGGAGGTCATAAAGTTAAGATTTGGTATTAAGGTAACTTATGAATAAGTTAGCCAGTTGCTTCACCACAGGACAAGGTTTTTCACTGTTGTCCTTTGTCTGTTGAAAAGCCTGAGTCGATACAACAGAAGAAAAAAGATGCATTCTAAATCTTTTTTTTTAATTACCATTACAGTAAAAATTCGATGATACGTTCTTTTCCATACAGGTGAAAAGGTCACTGCTCTTTTCAGAAATGTGTTCAGGTGAGATTGGTGTTTTGTAAAAAGCCTCTCCTGATCGATGAAAATAAATACAGCACGCTGAGGAAACGGCACACTTACATTTCGTGTAACATGGGACAAGCCATGGTATCAACACCTTGCCTTAGCTGTCACTTCCTGCAGCATATAAGACAATTAAAATCCTTAGGCCGTTCACATTACAGGCTGAGGAGAAATCATACCCTTCTGGATGGGTTCAGGAGGCAGGGCAGCCACAGTGGCAGGGTTCACGTGGAGGTTGTTACCTTTGGAGAAGAGGGAGAGGAGGGGAGAGAGGAAAGCGGGGAGAGGCAAGGAGCGCTCAGGGCTGGGTGCTGTGGGGGCACGTGTCTGCAGCAAGCCCAAGCATGGGCCTGCCTCCTTCCCTGTGCATCTGCATGCCACTGCGGTGACATATGCAGAATCAGCTCCTGAGTTTCTTTGCCAGAAACTCCATTGTCTTGAGTTTTTTTTTTTGGTTGGGAAATATTCATAAGGCAGGAAAAAAAAAAAAAAAAAAAAAACTCCTGAGGTTTCCTACTTGGGAGAATCTTGCAAAGCATTTCTGATTTGCAAGATGAGACAAAAGGAGGAGCTTCTCTTCGTGGAAGAGCTGGATTTTAAATCAGGTGGTTCAGGAGAGCCTGGGCAAATCAGTTTCTCCCTTTGTCTCCAAAATGGTCGTTCGGCTTTGGAGGGAAATTGTGAGGAAAAATCATAAATCTTCGCAGAGCAATAAATAGAATATAAATGGCTATCCAGTCTGCAACTGCTTTAAATCTCGCAGTCACACTGTGCTGCTTAGGTTTGGGGTAGGAAGTAAAGGCGACCACTTAGCAAAATCTGGCAGAAACACAACAAAAATACTGTGAAAGATGACAGAAACTTATGAGTTTTCAATTCCAATATGTCACAAATCTCAGGAGTGAGATTTCTGTAGAAATATGAATTCATTTAAGGGAAGAAGGATAGCCTGCAGTTTCCAGTGTTACCCAGTCAAAAAAAAAAAAGACTGTTTTGTGCATATATTGAAGCGCTTTTGTTTATTTTGCTGCTACTTGGAGTTTTGTTCTTTTAGTGAATACACACTGAAAATAGCACTGCCTCTAATTCGAAATTTAGATACCTTAATATTTTAGGTTATTGAATAATTTTATAATTGCTAGATTTACTAAATTAATGATTTAACTTTTCTTGCTTAAGCCAAACGAGCAAAGTGAACCTGTTGCCACCATATTTCATTTAAGAATAGAATTGAAATGTTCATAGCTTTATTTATTGCCAAGTGTCACATTATTAAACATTTGCAACACAATTCATGCTTTTTAATAGACAAAAGTTTCATGTTCACTTGGAAGATAGTGAAACAGTGCACAAAACCCTTGTTTTACTACCAGCCTAGCCATTCGTCCCCCCTGTAAGCAATAAGAAAAGCTTTCTCACAGTTCCTTTAGTTCATAACGCATCCAGCTAGGCTGCTGTTTGTTAGTAGTTTGTGTTGGTCATCTGTTCCCGAGCATCAGTAAATGATATATTAGCATTTCTTGGTGTGCTCAGAATAGAAGACACATATTAGGCACGATGTGTGTGATAAGTGTTGGCAATAAGAGCTCTCTAAAGGTCATTTTTAGAAAATATAAATCCATAGAAACTTGTCTGATCACTTTGTAAGAAACAAATGAGCCTCTATCTCACTGTTGGCAGTGATAATACAGGAATAATGTATAAGGTTTTGCTTGATCATTTTGTACTGTCATTTAGTATATTAGATAAGGTCAAAACTACTGTATACATCCATTAAACACACGTGCATAAATATGGACACATATGTGTGTGAGGCTGCATTTACACACACAGACGCATGCATGAAGCTATATATAGATCCGTATCAGGTTTGTTTCCCCTCCTCTTAGCTATGAAGTCTGTGCCGTAGGGTCAGACTGATAGAGATCTGAATCAGCCACATGGGCCCCGTGCACTGAGCGCCTATGCAGATTCCAGTCCCCATGCAGCCACTGCGTTCCTGGCGTGTTTCATTTCTTGGGAGTGTACGGCTGGTCCTTTGACCTATATGCAGGAGAACTTAAAATAATTATAATCCTGAGATTTACACAACCTCTTTGTTTTCATGGGACTCTCCAGGCTCCTATTCCACATCTTGCTGCTATAACCGAACAGAGTAAACGGAGGTATATTCCTTTAACAGATATAAAGAAAGCAGAGGACGCTTAAGTGAATTTCAGATTCACAAAGACACAGCCAAAATAATGATCACTTAAAGTTTTGGTTTTAAACTCTGACCATAAACAGCTGAGAGTAATCCAAAACTTGATATTGCATATGGGCATCATAGCAAGAATCACTGTGATTTGATTTAGGAGAAGCTAAACCTTCTGTTAAAACAATCAGGGTCTTTAACTACCCCCGATGCCTGGTGTGTGTATGCTCTGTGGTGCTGAGGTTGTTACTAGGGAAGCAGTATAATGCTGGAGCTGCATGAGGTGGGAGCTGGAAGCCAAGAATTTATTACTACAATTCTCCCTATTCATTAGTTTGCTGTATGTCCTTGGAGGGCTTCCATGTCATTGACTCTTGGCTTCTGCAGGGACACTACTCAAGGGCAGGTGTCCACCAAACGCTGCACCACACGTAGGTATGCTGTTTACACCTCTCTGAGCCGGTGGTTGAGGCAGAGCTGATTCCAAGCTGACAGAGAGAGCAGATAGGTGCTGCCTTGCACCTGGGCAAGGAGAGGGAAGCTGCAGCCATGCAAAAATGGAGGCAGCACCACTGAGTACTCTGAGTTGGCAAGCACAGCTTGGATCGGCCGCAAGCAGAAACCTGTGCCTGTCTGTCCTTGATGTAATGCCCCTGTCAGATGTTAAATTCTGATCTCGCAGCCTAAAGAAGAAATAGGAACACAGAAGTTTTAGGAGAGCCCAGAAAACAGCACGACTAGGAAATTTTATTTCTATTTGGTATTGTTCGTACATTTACTGAGGATGATGCAAGAAATGAATTTTTTAGGAATGATTTGAGCTGGAAAATAGTAATACCTGACCTGACGGAGCAGAGAGGACAGTCTGTCTAGTATAAAGGGGAGGGTGCTGGGACATGGAGCAGTAACTCAGTGAGCTGATTGCATCCTGTTTCTGCTGCTGCTGGGGCACAGAAGTCTGCACTGAAGATGTATGAATAGTGGAAGTCATGTTTAATGTTTCCTTCTTAAGGATAGGAGTACTGTGTAAAGCATTTTGGAAATACTACAGGCATTTATTCCAACAACGTCTCACTTGTCTCTGAATTATTATTTCTTCCCCAGCAGCAACGTGGCTCACTTGTTTGCCTTCTCTTAGTCAGCTGTATCTTAAGTCTTTGTGACAATCTAGAGTAAAAAGAAGCAAAACAGAAACTGATCCAGTGGTGCTTCCTTGTGAATCGTTTTGTTTTCTTCCTGAATAATTTCTTGGTTCTAAAAGCTAGAGAAACCCTGCATGTGGGCAGCTGTTGACACATCTATGTTACGTTTTAATCCAGATCAGGAGCGTCATATGGAAGGAGACTGTTCCCTTTACTCTGCTTTGGCTAACATCTGTTTTAGGGCAAAAAATTGATTTCTTTGGACAGAACTAAACAAGAGGTGCTTACCAAACGCTCTCCGACTGCTAGTAGGCGTATTTTCCATAACAGTGGACTAGAGCTGCTCTGAAATGAAAACCCTGAAATGTGGACACCTCCATCACTCTGCAGTCCCTCTTATTGTGCAGCTTTTCTTGCTAACGCCAGTCCTTTATTTGGTGTGCATTTTCCAGATTCCTTGCTGTACTACTTGGCATATCCTGCACCACTTTTTAGCAAAGGCTAGCTGATTAATACAATTCCAGCCTCATCTCCTCTGCCTCTTACAAGTGCAGCAGTGGATTCATCCTTAATGGTTGCTTTTTGACATCAGAGGGACTTGCCACTTCTTACCCACTTCTGTTTCTTGTAAAATCTGTGCTTTATTCCCCACGTCAAACTCAGCTCATCATCACAGTGTTATCTGGATTGAAACATCATCCTCCTAAAAGTAATTATTATTTATATACGGACCGGTTTACCTGAGCTCTAAAGATAAATTTATCACAAGCTCTAAGGTGTGCTAAGGTGTTTGACTGATGGGACAGGTATATCTATAGGGATGCAGAGCAGATGTGCAGGGTTTACAGTAAATGTGTACCTGGAAACAGTGGGTTTCACATTGTGCTTGTACGCTGTTTTCAGAATTGTTCTCTAATTCCTTGAGAATGAAGGCCTGAATGAAACAGGGAGTTCAGCATAGCAATGATGATCAGAAGAAATGCAGTTTTGCTGCTCATTTAAATAGAATTAGGAATTTGCACAGGCAGTGCTGAAGGAGAACAAAGAAAACGGTTCCTGAGAAGCTGTTTAATAAAATGCTTGGAGATCCCAGAAGCTACTTTGATCGTAAATTGCTTGTGGTTTGCCTCCTAAAGATGCCAGACACAAGCTGACCCAATGAGATGGTGAACACAGTCACGTTTAGCCTTCAAAATATTGTTGCATTGAAACTATTTTCCCATGAAATTGACAACATCTTTCCTGAAGAAAGCTGATGGCTATCTGTATTTATGTGAAAAGTCTTGCTGACAGTATAATCACTGTTTTACAGTATAAAGATAGCAAGTATTCTTAATCAGATTTTTACCCTTCACGGATGAGGTAATGTGTACTTTTTCCTGGTAGTTGTGGTTTTGGTTCCTTCAGGTTCTTTGCATGCCTAGTTGTGCTCCAGACTGAGATCTTATTACAGTTAATAGGAAAAAAATATGTATTTATTTTAAAATTGTCCCATATGGAAAATATGTTTTAAGATCAGTGCTAACAATGCGATGTTATACAAACCACCAGGATGAAATTCCTCTCAAAGTGATGTGAGCAACATATGAGCTATTCTGAATCGTCTCTCCTGTGCTTGTAACTCACCTGCCAGGGAAAGTTTTGCAAACAATAAATATGTTTTGATGGTAAATATTATTATCACTTCCATTTATTATTTTTTTAAATATATTTTTAACTAAGTTCTATTCTCTTCCTCAAGCTACCCACCTGCTTCATGTATGGAACAGTTTTCTTAATTTTTTTTCCTAGAAAAAAGCAGTTTCTTCCTCAAAATGTTGCAGTTCTTAAGATCCTTAAGATCTTTTGTCTTTCCTGTTGGCAAATCAGTTTGCTATTATTTATATTAATGATAATTTGTGCTCAAGTGTCAAAGAAATCAGAAATAAATATGAAGGGCTCGAGGTTTTAACAGCTCTGAGTTGCTCTCTCCTCACACTGTTACCTTGTTCTTGCAAAAGACAATGGGTGGGTCTAAATACCAAAATGCTTGGGGTTATTTTTACATGTTGTCTGTGCTGTTCACAGCATGCTATGCCATTTTGGAGGATCTCAAGCCACTCTGACCTTATGGCCCTTCACCATGCCTTGGAACTGGAGTACTTGTAGCAGCTCAGCAGCACTTTGAAACCCCAGAGCCTCCTTCTGCCCATGGACGGTACGCCTGTGTCTTGTGTCAGCATTGGACTACAGAACTTTGTGATTTCAACATGTTGACGTACAGCTGCAATTGGTCTTAACCCTTGCCCTTTCAGTAAACGGAGGAGCATGTCTTTTTCTTCAGAACAGCTGTTGACTCTGGTACTGCGAGTCCAACAAAAATAAGCCATGCGAATGTTTTAACAGCTCATCTTTACTATATTTGCTACCAAAAAGAAATGGAGAAGGAAGAAAAAGGAAATAAAGGTTCGTACCTGTGAAAAAAGGACCTGCAAGTGCTTTGTAGTTTTTAAACTCTTCAATGTGACACGCGCCGTTTCTTCAACACAGCAAACTTGATTGCACAATGAAGACTGAGATTTTTCAAAATACCAGTGGAGTAATTTTCTTCTAAAGAAGGTTTACTTTTTGGTTTCTCATACCCAGGGTACTCTGTACATCTTTACTTATTTATGAACAGACTGTATTTTGACATCATATAACTGAGGATATGTGTAATAGGAATAAAGGCTATTATAAGCCTTTGCCTTACGATACAGCAACTACTTTTGATTTTAGCACATTACAGAGTAGTTTAAAATATGTCTAATTTAAACTAATAGGTACATCACTGAGACAATCATGTACAGGAAGAATTTTTGTGTAAATTTGTAATAATGAATGATTCTTTTACATATCGTTAAGGTAAATGCTATTGAAAGATAGTAATGCCTTGTTGGTGAAGAATGAGGCTACGTGTGCACAAAATGTGCAGTGCCTTGTCAACACATTGGATATAAATATGTAGATAATGGATTTTTTTAGATAAATTTGTCAAGACCAAAAGCATGGATGTCAAGTGTCAATATGAATTGGGTTTTGTTCTTTTCAGCTATTTCTCTGCCTTTTTCCTCTCTCATCTGTTCTGATTATGAAAAGATTTTCTTTCCCCCCATTAAGGAAATACAGATGAAACACAACCGAAGAGGAGTACTTTGCTGTCTTCTGTTTGCTCTCTTAACACTTTTTTAGAGTATTGACAAATGAATTAGCAGATTCCATAAAGAAATAGAGAAAACAAATATATTTTAAGACATGACTTAAACTGGAATCTAGGTACCGACTAGTTTATGTCTCATCCAAAAATAAAGGAAATTATTGTGATCGTTATTTTTAGAAATCAGAAATGGTAATATTTTGGAGAAATTGAGCAAGATACTCGTATACATTTAAGTTTTTTTAATCCTCTTCCACCAGGAGTCAGATTTTCCTAAGATATAACATCCATTGCCGGCAATGGAAATACAGAAATAGTTATCGCCAAGGAGTTAAAATTTGCTTTTGTCTATATCCATTTACAGGACAAACCTAGACTGTGTCTGTCTGTGACTTGTGACTTTTCTAATCTTGAAGGCCATGAGCTACTTGATCAGATAAACTGTTAGTCTTACTATTCAGCATGAATTGTACCAATTCCCTTTGCTTGATTCAAATCTTCATTAAAAAGAAGCATTGGATTTGTTGTTTCATTCTCCACCTTTGCTTTTTTTTTTTTTTTTTTTTTGCTAAAAACACCAGCCTTGAAACAACTACCTGCAAAGCTGCGAAGCACCAATGTAGCTGCGAAGCAACACCATTCTTTATTGGAGGAATCATGTTGCTGCTAGAATTAAATGTTTGTGGATTGCTTTATTACCGACAAAGAGGTTCTTATCCTGCCAAGACTTTCACATGTGCTTTACTTTACCCAGTATGAGTACTGGAATTCACACAGTACTCACATACATACACGAAGCACATTGTGCATAGCTTTTAAAACCTAGACTCTAGCCCTTTCTTTCTTCAAGCAAAGTAGGCAGAAATGGAGGTTGGTTGTCTTTTTTTTTTTCCCCATCTCTTTTCTATCTTTAGTCACTTGCAGACTGAAAAAAACAGTTTATCTGGGCCTTATTGTACAAAAAGCGTGTTGTGTCCACAATTGTGTACAGAATTTTTCTTCATTAATTTTGTTTTAAATTAATAAAATTGATTTGTGAACATATTAAGCAACTCTCTTGTATGCAAGTCTATGATATTTCTCCTCTCTAGGTCTGGAATGAGGAGACATCTCTCATCTTTTCACCGTCCTAAGACACAAGTCGTTCACCTGTTTGTGCACACCTGAGATGTTAAATAGGGTAAAAATATTTGCTTCTAGTTTACAAAAGGCTAAGTTTGATGGGCAGCAGGAGGAGGAGCTAAAGGTCAGAAACATGTAGTAGGACTTGGACTTGGTGCATGCTGTCCTGGAAACATGTGCCGAAGTGACTGGCAAAAAGCAAGTGCCTAAATGTTAGGTGCTGTGTTGCCTGTGAAGGTCAGCCAGAGCACACATAATGTGAGTGGATTAGCATGATCATTCAGACATTGCACTCAGGGCTATAGCAAATGTCCTACCCTCTCTCTGAGGATCTACAAGCCTGAACATCTATGGGAATTCAAGAGACTTCAAAGGAAGCTGGTGGACAATGGTGCCCACTTTCTTGTCTACAGAGATCTGGGTTTTGTTGCTACATTGAAATATAACTTCAAAGGGAAAGATGGACAGCGTCACAAGCTGGAAAATGCAAGGGTTAATTAGACAGAGTTTGTGACTCTTCAGAGAGAAAGGGGATTAAGTCTGCAAAACTTCCTTTTTGTACTGATTGTCTAATTACAACAGCAGTGACCAAAAGGAGCACCTTGCACCAATTCCCAGCATGTTGCAGAATTAACTGATGCCTGCCATGTTATCTGGGACACTAGGAAAAATGTGGGCCCACTGCTGAATGAGGTGGGTGCCCTAGCCATGAAGGACACTGAAAAGATGGAGTTACTGAATGCCACCTTTGCTTCAGTCTTTACTACTAACACTAACCCTCAGGAATCCCAGTCCCTGGAGTTAAGAGCGAGAGCATGGGGGAGAGGAAGGCTTCCTCCTGGTTGATGAGGATGTGGTCAGAGATTGTCCAGACAAATTCAACACACACAGATCCATAGGCCCTAACAGGATGCACCCACAAGTGCTGAGAAAAATGGCAGAAGTGACTGGCAAACTGCTGTTATCTTTAAAAGGTCATGGAGAGTGGGAGAGGTGCCCGAAGACTGGAGGAAAGCCTATGTCATTCCAGTCTTCCGAAAGGACAAGAACAAGTGCCTGGGAAACTACAAGCCAGCCAGCCTCAGCTCCATCCCTTGGAAGGTGATCGCATAGCTTATTTTGGATGTCATCTCCGAGCAAGTGGAAGAGGAAAAAGTTACCAGGAGTAGTCAATGTAGGTTCACCAAGGGGAAATCTAGCTTGACCAGTCTTGTACCCTTCTGTGATGTCATGGCTGGCTGGGTAGCTGCAGGGAGAGCAGGTGGTTTTCTACCTTGTCTTCAGCAAGGCTTTTGACACTGTCTCCCATAACATCCTTGTAGGTAAGCTTAAAAAATTTGGGATGGATGAATGGACAGTGAGGTGGATTAAGAACTGGAAGACTGGCAGAACTCAGAGGGTTGTAGTCAGCAGCACAGAGTCTAGTTGGAGGCCTGTAGCTATCGGTGTTCCCCAGGGGATGGTACTGGGTCCAGCATCTTAATATTCAAAATCTCCATCAGTGACCTGGATGAAGGGATAGAATGCACCCTCAGCAAATTTGCTGACAATACAAAGCTGGGAGGAATGGCTGACACACCAGAAGGCTGTGCTGCCATTCAGCAAGACCTGGACAGACTGGAGAGCTTAGCAGAAAGAAATTCTACGAGGTTCAGCAAGAGCGAGTCCTACATCTGCAGAAGAATAACCACACACATCAGTACAGGGTAAAGCCTGACCTGCTGGAAAGGAGCTCTGCAGAGAAGGATCTGGGTGTTCTGGTGGACAGCAGGTTGGCCATAAGCCAGCAGTGTGTCCTTGTGGCCAAGAAGGCCAGTGGTACCCTGGAGTGCATTAAAAAGAGCATGGCCAGCAGGCTGAGAGAGGTGATTCTCCCCTTCTGCTCCAACCTAGTGAGGCCACATCTGGAGTGCTGGGTCCAGTTCTGGCCTTCTCAGTTCAAGAAAGACAGGGAACTTCTAGAGAGAGTCCGGGGGACGGTTATAGGAGTATTAGGGTCCCGGAGCATCTCCTGTATGAGAGGCCTAGAAGTGGTTGGCCTAGAGAAGACTGAGAGGGGATCTTACCAATGCTTATAAATGTCTAAAGGACAGGAATCAGGTGGATATGTCCAGGTTCTTTACAACAATATTCAGTGACAGGACAAGTGTCAGTGGGCACAAACTTGAACATAGGAAGTTCTGTATGAACACGAGGAAAAACTTCTTTACTTTGCAGGTGACAGAGCACTGGAACAAGCTGCCCAGAGAGGCTGTGAAGTCTCCTTCTCTAGAAATATTTAAAACTCACCTGGATGCTTTTCTGCACAACCAACTGTAGGCAGCCTGCTTTAGTAGGGTGGATGGACTAAATGATCCCCGGAGGTCCATTCCGACACCTATGATTCTGTGATTCTGTGACACTTGATCCTGCTGGTGTCTGAGGAACTAGACTTGCCTGGTCAGGCCCTTAGAATATTTAGAAGAAACTGCTACTTTCAAGCTCTCTGCTGGCCATGGGAGCAAGCTGGGAACCATGACTGAGCATGTAAAGAGATCAGACAACTAACTACAAGGAACTTGAACTGATAGATCTGATAATTTTGGGTAAGGAAGAGTTGCATTGCACTGTTTGTCTATGTCCCACTTTAAGTTACATAAATTATTTCTGTGTCTTGCATCTAGAATCTCCCTCTGTCCTCTAGAAGAGGAAAATAGCCTGAAAATAAAGGTTATGGGCTACAAGAAAGTCTAGTATTACCAGTCTCTATGTTCCAAACACCTTTCCTTTCTTGTATCTTTTTCCTTTCCTACAACAAATGTTTACTTGGGTTTTGCTGCAGTGTGGCTTGTTCTTTGGCAGCGCAAGACCTACAGTCCCACCACATGTGAAGGACTCCATTCCATTATGTTAACCAGGTACCAGAAATTGCTACTTAGGAAGTTGTTTGCCCTTAGAAGTCTCAAGAAGTTTTCTCTGCTACGTAAAACTTGAACTGATTCTTCTAAACAGTAGAATTCAGAGTGTTTGGGAACACAAATAGTGTTTGTCATTTCATGGAATAGGCTCCCCAGGGAGGTGGTTGAGTCACCATCCCTGGATGTGTTTAAGAGCCGTTTGGATGTGGTGCTCGGATATATGATTTAGCGGAGGGTTGTTAGAGTTAGGGTAGTATGGTTAGGCTGCGGTTGGACTTGATGATCTTTGAGGTCCTTTCCAACCTGAGTAATTCTATGATTCTATGAGTTTTCCAACTTGGTTATCCTCTTTGATTTGACATCTTTTGTGATTACCACGTTAGAGGCATTTTGGAAACTGAAACCCCCGTGCCAGAGAGGCAGGCATTAGGAGGCTGTCTTTAAAGCAGTGTCCAGCCCATGATTCACTGGATGCACTGCTCAGGTGTGCTCCTGCACTGCCCATGAAAATATGCTTTCTGTTTTGCTGTTTAGGCTGGTGGATGGTCACAGTGTTTTAAAGAGATCCTCTTTCATCATTGCTTCTCACTTCAGATTAATCTTAAACCAAGAATGTGCAATTGCAAGTGTAGCTTAGCTCCAAACATTTACTTCCAAAACTCTTTGAGGCCTGTAGCTAAGCACTACCTGACATTACCAATGAAGACTGTGTAGCCTAAATGTTCTATCTTAATGTCTTAAACTGATTACATGTACAGGACCCAGATCAACTAGAAGCTGCTTCTATATATTTAGCATTACCATGGAATTTGGATGTTCACAGTTAAATTCTGACTACAAGTTTTCAATCATTCTGGGAATCAGTGTACTGAAAGAGGCAGCTAACACCCCTCTGAAATCAATGGCTTTATTTTCTGAGCCTCCCAACACTCAGAAAATTAATGATTTTTTAAGGAATTCCATATGAAGACACAATTTAAATCTTAACAAAACAAGCTAACTAACAAAAAAGATGAGATGCCTGTAGAGTAGAAGAGCATTACATTATGTAGTTAATGTGTAAGATCAGAGTCTGCCTTTTGCAATGTCATTACTGCTTGAAGTTTCCATTTCTTAAATGCTCACTGATAAAAATGTTCAGCTGCAATTGCTTCAGTTCTAAGGATAAAACACCAAAACGTTTTGCTATGTTTTGAGCTATGTAACAGTGCCGAAAAAGTGAAATTAATAATTGCAATTACGATGTATGTCTTGTGTCTGGAAAGCATGCTTAGGACCCAAAAATCCAAGCCAATAAATTATTGTTAGAAATTCACCTTTGCATTTTCCTTCAAATTCCTGCTTCTCTGTGTCATGTGGGTCTTGAATTCTGCCCTGCAGTGTGAGCAGAGAATTGCTGTAAAGAGAAATGTTGCTCTGCGTAGCATAGGGGACAGGTGTGGTCCTGCACCAGTCTTCCCATGTTCTTTGTAGATGGGGAGGCTGCACAGCTGCCACTTCTGCTCCTCTCCCGACTTCTCTCTTGCAATGTCCCTGTCACCTCCGTGCAGCTCCTGTGCAATCTCACCAGGAGGTCCCCAGCAGGATGTGGAAATCTGTGTGTTTGTGTTCTGGAGCCCCTCCATAGCCTATCTACTGTGTGAACCTTTCCTTAATATACATAACTTACTGTGTGAACCTTTTGTAACACATACAAATTGTATGAACCTCTCCCTAACAAATAAGGATGTTTCCAAGTTGGGTTATGCCCATGAAATTTGAATGGTGTGTCACTGAGCCTGCTGTCCCACCAACTTCATAGCAAATGGTTTACAAAAGAAAAAGCCCTTTACTCTCATTTTCCAGCAGGGCTATGAGATACATAAAACTCTTACATTTTCCCAGCCAATTCGTCTATCTTTATAACTGTGCATCATCATTTCATTTCATGTTAATGCAAAAAAGCTTCCACATTCTCATACACAGGAAAAAATATACTTTTCAGTTTGTACTAATATTCTACATTGCCATTTCTGGTTTTTAGGTGGGTATTAGTTCTTGTTAATGGTGCTAGAATAACAGCAGAAGGAAAATAAAAATCTGGATTTATCCAAAGGGAAAGTATGCGGCTGCCAGCTCCCACAGAACCCACCTGATGTTGCCAGCTAACACCTTGTGGAATTCTGCCCAGTGCGTGAGTATGTTATATGCCATCCGTCCTTTCCTTTGCTTCACCACTGCTGGCAGTTATTTGCTGGGATGATGTTATTCGTGGCTTGGTGTGTATTTTTCACCCGCTCTTTGAAATCCCCTGCATGGACCGCTGACAGATGATCTCTGAGGGGCTGGGCTGGCCTTTGACACTGTGCTTTTTCCAGTCTTCTCATGTATAGATCCAATATTATTTTTCCAAAGTAGGAATCGAAGCATTTGCAAAGGGATCGACCTGACTGCTTCATTTTCTTCATTGCCAACTCATGTCAGATCTAATGGAGAAATGAATGAAAGCTAGAAATGGTGCTGGACTGGGTGGCTGAGACTGCAGAGACAGGAGAAGCAGTACAGAGAAGGTGTGCAGCAACTGGAAAGAGAATCAGTTTGTCTTTAAAATGTTATATAATGAATCTGGGGAAAAATAACCCAAAGCAAGGGATGGGAAAGAATGAGGAGCTGCCCAACACGGAGTGCTTCCAGTTTAAGAACTGTCACAGGATGACATAGAATCATAGAATTATAGAATCCCCAAGGTTGGAAAAGACCTTCGAGATCATCCAGTCCAACCATCACTTGGGCTCTGGCCCAAAAAAGCCTCATGCTCAGCAAAGCTAAGTATTGTTGTACGTGGCAGCACCCCGACGTTCAGCTGGGCATTTGTGTTCTCCATGGAGAGATGTGGAAGCCATGTAAACCCAATATAAAGTGAAAGAAGAAAGGAGAGAGGGAATAATGCAGTGTTCGTAGATCAAGAGCGCTCTGTACAGCTGCTTAATGCAAAATTCAGAAGATCCTAGAATCTGGTATTAAATTCTGGGCTCCTGCCTCTGCAACATGCACTCATACTGCTGAATTACAGATGTGCCCATTGCTCTCAGCAAAATTCATTGGATGAAATAAAACAGATGCAGTGATATTTTCTGTCCTCTCCAGAATATACAAATGTAGTTCTATGTACAAAGATGAGCAACCGAATAGAAACAAAATCATATGATTTCCTTTTACCTCAATAAATGCTATAATTCCAGAAGGGATCATTAACCTTGCTCTAAATTTGTGTTCCAGCTCCTAAATCTATCTATGTATTCATTATCTTTATGTTTCTCATTAATCATTCAGTAGAGCATCTATGTCATAGATATCGGAGCTCTTCTTCCATGCCATTTGGTGCTTGTCATTAATTTGGGGTCGTGAGGGGTTAGTGCAGTAGTATCTCTGCTGCATGGCAGGTAAGTCCTCTAGGACTGCTTCTGCTGTATTCTTATGAAATGAGAGTTTGCAGTTCTATTGAATTTGCTCAGATTCAACCCCAGCCCCAGTCAGGAGATGGATGCAAATAACAGGTGACAGAGACAATATTAGCATTGTTTTGGGAGGAAAGGTGCTTGCTGCCGTTGGCTGTCCTTGCTTAACATAGGAAATGGGCTAACATATTTGCTCGTTAAATGACAACTGAGAAGTTTTGACAGTCATCGAAGTTCTTGAAATATTTTTGGTAATTTTCTTTCTTGCAGATGTGCAGGGCTGGAATTCATTTAAAATTTACTTCCATTAAACCCGAAGACTAAATTTCCACCAAAACTTAAGTATAAATTGCTTACTACACAAACAAAACCTTAGGACATCCGCTGGTGTCCATAAAAGTTATGGGCATCTGTGTAGATCTTTAACTCTACCAGATCGTGAAAGCTGATTGGCATTTTTCCTTACTAATTGCCCTTTTTTAACCACTAGAAATAGAAGCTAGACAAGCCTGACCATTGCTATGACATTCCTGAGCCAGAGATTTTTCTGAAGACTTTTATTTGGTTCCTGAACCTTGTTTTTCTTGAGAACGTGGTTTGATGTTATTTCCTCCTTCCTGTTGAGCAGTCCAAGTCCTGAGCTGGGCCACTGGGTGATGAGAGAAGATACTGATTTCATGCTGCTTTTCTTTTTTTTTTTTTAACCATCTTTTCTCCTACATTTTTCCTATGAAGAACTGATCTTCTCTGATACTGTTCTTGCCATTTTAATGTCTCCCTGCTGGGTACAATATCCTCCTCCATATTCTATGACACCCCAATGTTTTAAACATTGACATCTGAGACAGAATCTCCTTAATACTTCCATAACAGCGTATAATACATTTCCTTCTGTACTGAGATGGAGAGTACTGTACCTGAAATGTGCACAAAAAGTTACAGCTCAGATACTAATATTTTCCACAGGCTTCTAATTACTCTTTCATCTGTACCAAATATAGACTGATGTTCAAACCTTGTGTAGGTCTCTGGCAGGATTTTCAATGCTTATGTTGTCTCTGGTCAGGTTTCTAAAACCATTCTAGTAATTTTGAAAACATGCTGGCAAAAGGAGTCTGTTCCGCAAGACACCGGTTTGATTCTTAGACAGTGGCTTTCTGCTGAATATTTGTGGTACCACTGTAAAGCGTGGAAGTACATGGGATTTCTAAACCCTCAGTTTCCTGGCGGGAATGGCTCTGGACAGATGATTTTACTATCCAGATGACAAACTAATTGCCAATCATTTTATGGAAATAAACATCTTATTTTAAATGACCTAATTGCTTTGTAAAAAAGGAACAGACTATTGTAAACAGTTCATAATGTAACTTAAGTCTAAAGATGAACTATGAATGCTGCTTTCAAATCAAACCGTTGACTGGGTTTTATTAGACTTGTAGGTGAGATTTGGGGGTTTGTGTTCTAATTTAGCAGCATAAAATGTAGGGAGATTTTGGCTCTCCTAGATGGAAAAAAGGTACTTTAATCCACTCTTTTCTAACAGGAAATGGAAACTAGACCCCCTTCAGTCATACTTGGAAGCAAAAATGAGGGGCAGCTGCAGTCTGATGTTCAACCCAACTATTCCCACAGTTCGGTAGAAAGACTGAGATTTGGATTTTGGCCCTTTGTTTTACTAATCCCCCTAAATATCAAAATGGCATTGTTTTTAATCTACAAGAGAATAACTAAGTGAGATAAGCTAACCATGATGTAGTAAGTTCATGACTGAGCTAGTACATACAAACATGCTTACACATGCTTACACATCCTTAACAAGCATACCCTAGTTCTCTAATCAGTGTGTTAGAGTCCCCAGTCACTTGGATTTTGCTTCCAGCATCAGTTGCACAGGTAATATCACTGTGAGGGGGGATAAGATCCCAGATGAGCTGGGGTTACCATGTGTCCTTCACACCCATCTTCTGATAAAGTTGGCTGTGAATCGATGTTTCTGCAGAAATCAGTATTTTAGACATCAGTTATATTTTGTTCTATCCAGTGTGTGACATGATGTATTAGGAAGCAGAAGTAGTCTGCAGATCCATGCTCATCTTACTCATTAACTACCTCAATGTGATATACACAGGGTGTTCTGTAACAGCTGAATTCAAACTGTTCCATGTACAGCCCTATTCAATATACGTCCAGAGTACATTCCTCAGATCCATTGGTTCTGATCTGTCAGTGTTCATACAATCACAGAATCTTAGAAAGGTTTAGGTTGGAAGGGACATTAAAGACCATTTAGTTCCAATTCTTCTGCCATGGGCAGGACACTTCCCAGTTGACAAGGTTGCCCAAAGCCCCATCCAGTGTGGTCTTGAACACTTCTAGGGTTGGGGCATCCACAACTTCTCTGTTCACAGTATCACATGGAATCATAAAGGTTGGAAGGGACCTTTGGAAATCATCTTGTCCAACTTCTTGCTAAAGCAAGTCCTGTAGAGTAGTTTGTGAAGGAAAGTGTGAGCAAACAACCTGCTGTGATATGAGCACTTGGTGTAAAAAGCAAGCCTGACATAGAAATTGCCACCAATTTGTTTCACATTCAAACCAGAACAGGCAAACACTCGTATCTCTAAATTTCAGAAAATTTCTTCAGTTCACAGAAGATGGACTATTGTGGAGACGGTAAGCATGGGCAATTTTTCTTTTTCTAAATATATCACTATTAGAAAGGAAAATCACTGAATGATGGAGGGTGATGAAGACCCAAGCTGGTGCGGTGCTCAGATACGTACAGCATGTACCAAAGGTGGCCTGAGATAAAATAAACAAAATGGCATGTATTCACATTTATGGCTAGAAGAAAGTCCATGTTTCAAACTTATTACAACACTCATTAACAACAGTGTGCAAAATTTAAGCCTGCCTAAACAATGACAAGAGGAAGCAATTGCATTGTTTTTATGAATAAAATTAATCATTGTTTCTCTATAAACATTTATAATGCGTGCCGTTAGCGATATAGCCCATGAAAAATAAGCTACGGAGTCCTAGTGGTCAGACTATAACCAACACTGAAATCTTATATTTTTCTGTAAACCTACAGTGGTTTGTAGTTTTCTTAGCTGCGCAGAAGAAGGTAAACAAATAACAATTGAAAGGCACTGCTGTGACTTGGAATTACTCGGCCAAAAGTTGAACCTATGCAACTGTCATCTTATTTATCCATCAGCACTGATATTTTGTTCTGCCGGAGCTCCCCAAATCCTCAGCTCTGTAGCACAGACTGTAAATTCTAAGGAACCGTGTTTTAGTAACACTAATTGGCATAGCTGCTGAAAAAGACCAAAGACCCCAGAAAAACAAATAGGATAATGGTAAAAGTCTCTGCCCACAAACCTAGCTTGTGGTCTCTGTGACTTTGCCATGGCACCCCGGCTTGCCAGATGCTGACTGCTTCAGTCTGTGAATATTCTGCTATTCCTTCATGTAAGCATTGTTGAGGTTGCTGGGTAGATAACAACAATTTTGGATCTTTAAAAATAAAATAAAATAAAAGGATAGGAAAGAATAAAAAGCAGCAAAATAAATGGTTTTTGTTGAATAACACAGCTTCTGGAAAGACAGCAATTATTACTTACCTCCCTTAAACTAAACAGTGGGCAGCAGCCTGGGAGAAAGGATTGGCCAGGCTAGGAGAAAAGACTTGGCTTAGAGAGCATGTTGTGTGCCATGCCAGCACCTGTGGTTAATTTTAAAGTCCATGTTAGCTGAAAAATCTTGTAATAGCTTGTCTGGGGCTTAACCCATCTGTCTCCAGAGCTGGAAGGAGTGCAAGCTGCACTCCATGGCCAGAGCAGCTGGGCTGATCTGGTTGCAGCACGGCCACTCCTGAACACTGGATCTTTGCTCCACTTCTGCTATGCTTGCAGGGGCACCTGGGCACCTTCAGAATGAGAGCTAGACTACCAAACACTGTGTAGTGTGAACAGCGTGCACTCCCCAAGATCTCCATAGGTCACCCACATGCCTTGACTTTTTTTTTTTGGTGACAGTTCTTCTCGTGCTGAACTTCTGTGACCCTTGAGAGAGTGCCATTACATCTCAACTCTTGCTCCCTGTCCTATGTAGAATGCTATACAGAACAGAGAAAAGAGTTATCCTTGGTGGTCACACAGCAAAAGCATATGGCGATGACACTTCCTGCTTTCCCACTTCTCTAAGGTTAAGGTTGGTAGCTCAACAGAGAGGAACCTTGTCTCCTGCTAAATTTGGTAGGATATTTGGAGGAGAAGTCCTCCTACAAGCAATGCTTGTAGCTCCACAGCTGCCCTGGCCGTGTCTCCCTCACTGGCTATCCTCAAGGTGTGTGCCAGATGATTACAGCCCAGCAGCCTTTCACACTTCATGAAATTTGAGCTGGAAATGAATCCTAGAGCTACCGTGTCCACTGAACGGTACTGGTGTTGGGAAAGGTTTGCTTTTGTCTGAAGGGTACAATCCGAACATGAGAGAGAGAGAGACGAAGAAATCATTACACAGAAAAGGCTCTTTCAGTTCCAGTGTGATTAGGCCAGCTCTGAAGCCACTTTTCTCTCTCTTTCACCAAATATAATCCTAAACTTCCTCTTCCTCATACTTTTTACTATCTGATTTGCTGAGGAAGAAGGTGGGGAGTTGATATTTTCTTTCCCCCAGTATTTATTTTTACAAAACTGTGAAGAGAAATGGAGAGGAAGCATTGATAATAAGAGCATTTGATTGAGCAAGTGTTAAAGATAATATGTAAACAGCTTTCTTAAAATTTATTCTAAAATATCTACCAAGTCAGCTGTAAGTGGATCTTAGTGATTTATCTCAGCAAGAATTAGTGCTTTTGCAGGTTCTTCTGAAGGATACAAAATCTTTACATAGGCATTTATCTATTAAACAAACGTGAACCTTTAAAGGCCTGTCAGGTCCTGGCAGAGGTTGTAAGCTCCACGAGCCACTAGGAAGGTGTTATACTTTCTGCCAGATGATCTCCATGTCTTGAAGGAGATGCCATGACAGCAGCAGTGTCTGAGGAAAAGATTTAGCTTAGAAATGCTGCCCTGTCTCTCTTGGTTTTATTGCCAGCCCTCTTCTGTAGGCACGATAGCCTGCGTCATTGAAGGAGGCTGGGATGCGAACACCTGTCTCACTCAAGTGATGTCATTTCTTCCCCAGTTCACAATAATACAAAGAAACTCACAGGTTGTAAATTGCTGAGAAGAAAACCCTTGGGCTGTGATCCAAAAAGAGTGGCTGGGTTTTTTGACTTTGCCAGCAAGTCAATGGTGAGCAGAACCAGAATGTGGAAGAAGCACTCTAGATTTTCTGGGATATCTGTGTTTATCCAGTTGTTTAATAACAGTTCATAGAGTGGTTGGAAGGGACCTCTAAGGTCATTTAGCCCAACGCCCTGCCATGGGCTATCTGGTTTGTAACCGTTCTGGTTTAAATCCTCCTTCACATTTGATTTGGTTAAATGTAATATCCCATCAATATTGCTGTGCATTTTTTGTTTCCCGTTCTTATCATGAACAGGCCCTTCTGCTTGCAACGGGTCTTAATTCCACTGGTATCTATGCTTGTCAGATGAGGAGAACAAAACATCCCTTATGCCAGGTGCAACTTTGCATTCCCACTTACCCACCTGCTCCCTGCTCAGTGCCCACCACACCTGTACCAGCACCACTCTCCTCCAGGCAGGCTCCCACCCAGCCAGCCCAGGTGCTGCTCTCACGCCTTCCCCCAGAGCTGCCAGGCAGCTGCAGTGGGGGCTCCCATTCCTCGTGCCTCAGGTAGGGAACTTGGAATGCGCCTTTCGTTTTGGAAAGCATCAAGTTAAGCAGAATCATTCCAGTTATTTTCACTTATGCTCAAAAATTGATGATTTTTAGAAGGAAAGCGCATAAATCAGGTGGAAGTTGGTGGAAATGTTTTCTTCTTATCAGCGTGGAAAAAGAAAATTTGTGGCCTGATATTGACAGAACATGGCTTTCCTGGGTTAAAAGATACATTTACCTCTGCTACTGGTTGAGAAATGCTTTTGGAATACACAAAGGATTTTTTAAAAATAAAAGCACGGTGCCTCAGGGAGTACCGCTAGTTTAAATAACACATGAAAAGTATTTATGAGCCTTTTTTTATGAGGTGGTCAAAGCAAAGACCATCCAGCATGTAACATAAGACTGGCTAAAGAAGAAAGGTTTTTCAAAACCACACTGGAGAGTTAAGCATGCATGGAATTTTATTTCGGTCTCTATTGCTTATTTAAATTAATGGTGTTTTCAGATGGAGTCTAAATGATAACACAGATCAAGGTGAGTTTTGCCAGGGAGCTGGACACTAGTCCATTATTCAAAGAATGTTACTGACTAATGTTGAAACAATCCTAAATTGATAATAGGTTTAGTGAAAGAGCATTCTGAAATTCAAACATTTTCAAATGTACCTGAATGATGTGGGCTCGTTCTTTAGCAGCAGAGATAGTGGAGATTAATGTTCTTGGACAGTCTCAGGTACTATAGTGAAATTTCTCCCAGTATTTGTCCAGTGTGCCCAACCACAGCTAAGTGTGGAATAAATGTCATTGCCTCTTGTTTAGTTAGGCAGTCCCAGTTCAGTAGCTGGAGTGTTAATGAGGCTTTCCCTACTACAGGAAGACTCTCCAGCCTATCTCCATGACAGGGATTGTATCACCTCTATGTCTGATTCCTGAGATGGCCAAATCCTGGGCCATTTCCTGGGCTTCTTGGAAGCAGGTACCACTCCAAGCTGGTATTACAGTATGCTTTCCTTCCACTTTTTACACATTCATTCACACTTCTAGTTCCAACTCCTCTCTTCCTTTCCCTAACTCCTTTATCTCCACATAGGTCTCTGAGCCAGAAGACTGATAAGAGAGACTCGCAATCCTATGTGTTGCTATCAGTATGAACTCCCCAGACTTGCTATTGCTTTCAGTCACATTTTCTGCCACCCCCTGACTTCCCCAGCCAACCTTCTCAGTAAAGGTATGTGTGATTTAGGCAGCCTGCCTTTCTGAGGTGCTTTGACTCCAAGGTACCTACTCATCTCAGGGAGGTAAGCTTTATACTTCTTGAACTATGCTTTACTAACCAGAGAGTGACTGCACTGACTTCATGTTCTTTCACTGATCCTGCACTGGGCTTTGCTTCCACTGTGAAAGTACTTAATGGGTTTGCTGAAGCATAGGACGAAGAAGAAAGCTTCTGAACCTACAGTGTTTTGATTATGTCTTAAGATTCATGTACATACGTAGCTAACTAATTAGGACATTCATTAGAAATTACTTGTGCATTTAGTGTGCTAGTAAGTAGGGCAGAATTGAACAGGATTAATTACAATGGGATCGCCCTGAACAGCTCAAAATTAAATATGGGAACAAAACCTCCATGTATTCAGAATAAACTTTATTTGAATAAAAAAGGAGAGCTTCCAACATGCTACCAGACATTTATGCAGCTTCACTGTGAATAAGATTGGAGAACTGATCCGGCTGAAAGATCTGTTAAGGGAAAAAAAGAAAAAGGTGTTTTGTTCTATTTTTTTAACTGAGAAAGTTTCTCTTCAGCTACTATTGCTGCTGACCATTTTGAAACATCAAACCACAGGCTCACACAGGAAATGTAAATTAATCCTGCCAAGGGTGGCATGGAACTTCAATAACCTTAAACCGTTTTACACCCAAATGAGAGCATCTGTGGAAGGGATTAGCGTGCTGTAATTTATGTGCAGTGACTTCCCACCTCAAGCTGGTTTGCCTGCACTTCCCTGCGTGTCCCTAGGCAAATAGGCAGACATGGAAAGAGTCTGGGCTGCGCTGGTGTAGTCACTTTGTGGAATGATTCCATGTATCTGGGCGTTTGAAAACGATACTGTAGCGGGACTCCTTGGTTTTGGTGCAGGATTTTCTCTGAATGGACTTGCATCACTCACTGCAATGTTGTAGCCATGAAGATTGCTCAGCGATTTTTTGCCAGTGGTGATGGCTGTGTGTCTGTCTTGGTGACCACTGCCACTCAGGAGCACGCTGTTGGCTTCGCTAGTGGAGGTTAAAAGCATCTTAAAGTGAAATAGCTGCAGTCTTGGCTGTTATTCATTAGCATTTGATTGTTCAGTCTGTTCTATTGATTTTCATAGTGCAGAGCATATACAGAATCTGGTACGAAATGAAAGAGCAATGTGAAGAGAGAATCATGCAAGGAAGGGCTACACTGAAGCAGGTAGTCTGAAACAGGCTGAGCATGAATTCACTGAAGGAAGTGGGCTAAGGTGACACCCAGCAATGGGAGAAACCATTAAGCAGCTATGTGGAACTTCACAGCTCCAATATTCACAGCCTCCCAACCCAGAGCATAAACCTATCCTCCGCTCAAAGGGATGTAAAATCCTCCTCCAAAATGTAAATAAACAGTTTGGGCTTTGGCCTTACATTATATAGGATGTAGCTGGATTTGTGTATATGTGTTTCCATGTGTTTGTGGATGCCTCTTGTACAGAAGGCTGCACAAAAGCAGAGACAGAAAGTTGAGAAGCAGAGAGAAAGCTGAAGAATGGCCTGATTCAGCAGAGTGATCATGAGGAAAAGGAGTGCTTTTGGGGAAATCTGCACTAAAATAGGTGCTGGTAGAAACAAGTGTGCCTCCCTTTGCTTAGTGTTACCTGTGCTTCCAAACACAGGGCTCATAGTCAAACAGAGCTGCTTACAAGCTACCTTATTCCTTCCTTCCTCATTTTCTCTTCTTAAGAACAGCCTTCAAGCTTCCATCTTTTTGGCACAGCTGATGAAGTTGCAGAAGGAAATACTATCATCTGCGTGGACTGTGCTGGTTGTCAGGGAGCAAAGCTGGCATCATCCGAACCACAGGGAGGCCAATGGGATGAGTCTGACTTCACCCAAAGGGTGTTTTGGGTCATGTTCAGCAGCAGCGTGTGTATCATCAAAGCGTGTATCACGTGGTTAATTGTTTTAACTTCCAATTTTTGCAAAGCAGCAACACCGATGGTGAAGACATTAACGCTGTTTCCATGCTTTTAGCTAAACTTGGAGAAGAGACTTCGCTTTGGCGAAGCATTTCACCCTGTTGAGGACCACTCCTGCTTCACAAAGCAGCGGCAGCTCCAGTGCCCCTGCCAGGAGCTGGAGCCATGAACGCATGCAGCTGGCACATACCCTGAAGGGCCAGGAGCATCTAAGGCCTCCGGGCAAAACTCAAGAAGTTCCATAATGTGATTCCCAGGCCATTTTGGACCCTTTCTTCCTTTGGGCTTCAGGCACAACAAAGCCATAATGGGATTTGCAGTGTGCTTGGGCTTGGAGCCATATGAACAGCAGTTGTATTCTGGCAGAGGAACAGTCCAGCCCTGGGCATTGCTTTCCTGTGCTTCAGGAATATCTCAGGTCTGGCACCTCTGTAAAATTGGTGAGAATGGCATTTGGCTGTCACCTGTGCCGAACAAATTAATTAACATTCTAACTGGAGCACAGTACCTACGCACTGCTATCAGCTCTGTTGCATGGGAGTCAAACACTGACCTTCTTCTGTTTCGTTCTCCTTAGAATTGCTTTTCCTGTGATTTTCATTTACATTGCTAAGTAGCCCAAGCATACTTAGACTTCTATTTATCTCTCTCTAGAATACAAGAGGCACTTATCTGGCACTATAAATGTAATAATGATAATAACAGAGCTGTCTTTCAGTGTTCATTTGAATGCACCTGGTAAACTCTGGGGAAAGGCTGAGTGCGGGGATATATTTTAGTCATTAAAAGACAACCAATGTTTTATTTAACTCAATAATTAAAAGTTTCACAAAGATCACCACGGGGTGGTTTTATAATAGCTCAGTTTCAGCTGAATGCCCGAGTCAACAAGTATGATAATGGTCCAAGAGAATAATTTTAATAAAAGCAACAAAGCTTCTTAAAGATTCAGATATATTTCCCTCAAGAAAATGAAAGGTATTTCTATAGAGATTATAATGACTACATAATTAGTCCACCGTTCCGCTGTGCACAAACTACAGCAGAATCCCAAATGATTTTATTGTATAACTTCCTGCAGCAGGTCAGCGATGGTATGGATCTGTAAAATGATGGTGCTGAGCTGGTTTATCAGAGACTGTGTCTATAACAAACAGGAACAGCATTTTCCTTAAAGTAGAACACGGAAAGAAAAGAGATACAGCCTGCACAACTGTCAGATTGCACTTCTTTTAGAAGTATATATATATGTATGTTGTTTTATGAACTGAGGACACAAGAGAAGCAGTTACAAGGGAGCACGTCTTGGGAGTAGTAAGTTAGTGAGAATATGATATGAAAAGGGGGAATAAACTTTCTTTCCTATTGATGAAATGGATATAGCTCTCTATGGTCCATTCCTAGTCTGATAGAGAAGTTTGACAGCTCTTCTCATGTATTCAGTGCTATAAAACACGTTCTCACACTGCTACTCCAACTACCAACATTAACGTTTCCCTTTTCTTGTCCTCTCATTCTGCTTTTTTCCCCTCCTTCTTATTACTTTTCAGAGGAAATAGCTTTCAGTGCTGTTTGTGACACATCACTTCTCTCTTCTGTGTCCCTGGAGTAAGAACGTGTTGTGATCAGGCTCATTTCTCGTATATGCATGATACATTTACCTTGCAAACGTTGTGGTGCCAGAAGATGTTACTCACCGTGACAAATGTTTGCTATGCCAATGCAGCCTCTGCAGTAAGCGTGGTGAATGTTTCATGATTGACTTCAGCGCAGGGCTAGGGGATTAGGTCAAACCATGTTACCGTGTGGATGAGTTTTGCATTTTATCTGGCTGTGTTGACCCCGAGTGGCCTGCATGATGTGGAGTTGAGGGCTGGGAAAAGGGCTGGAGAGATAGGAGTGGAAAATGGGGACAGGAGGTCTTCAAGTATCCAGCTGGATCTAGCAAAACTTGCTCCATGGTGCAAAATTTCTTCACCAACAAATCCTGATCCCTTCTAATTGTAAGCCTTGCGTTGTACATGTTTGAATTGGGCTGAGTAATATTTGCAAGGCAAGCCTTCCATGCAAGTACGTAGGCTCCAGCTCATTGATATCAGTAGGCAATGCAACTGGGGACCAGCTAAGAGCCCTTTGTGTTTGAGGCATGTGTATATAATGGTATGAGCGACTGCATGTGAGCACTGCAATGCAAAAGAGAGCAATCATAATCTTAGTAAAGTATAAACATGAATTGTTATAGAATTACCGTAATAGCGTTTATATTAGTAGGAATAAATGGTACCATGAGGCTGATTAAAGCTGAAGAGCTACTTTCCTGCTCACTGATTACAATTAGCTCTTCACTGAACTGCTTGCCAAAGGACTTCACTAAACTACAGGCAATTGACCCTACAGACTGTATTCTCAGTGTCCATTATAGGCACAGTTAAATTTTTTCATACAGAGAACTCTGCCATGGGAATAGTGACATGAATGTAAGGACGAACCTTCAGCAGAAGGAAGAGCTGGGGCTTTGCACATACTGTTACAGTACACATTTGCAAGCTCTTCATTAGCTTTTAAAAGTCCAAATCCATCCGCTCTTTCTCTAACTTGTGGGTAAGTCCCCATCAGTCTGCTCTCTCATTTCAGTATGTCATGAGATTACATTTCAGGAGTTTGAGGAGAGGGAATAATTTCTGTATCCCTGAGGGCCACCAATTGAAAACACGATCTGGGTGTTCAGTTTCTCAGAGCACGTACACTACTCATGGCAAGGTTTAAGACACCGTTCTTGTATTTGATCAGTCCTTATTTTCAGTATAACAGCAGAGCCTTTCACCTCACAAATCTCACTTTCTCCATTTCTTTCCTCTGAACAAAAACTCGTCCCCCCTTTTGCTAACAGCTACAGTCCCTGATACTGCAGTTGATAAACAGCCGGCTTTGGTGGTATCTGCTTTTACTCTTGTAACTCAGCAGGGTCTGTTGCTTCCTTCAAGCCCCACCTAAATTTAACACAAATTTTCACACCCCCCTCTTTGCTTTCATATTGACACCCCCTGTCTTCTTCCCTGCAGTTTTCCTTAAAGCACCATGAAGGCTGATTTTGATTTCACCATGAATCTGACCAAATAAGATTGGCATCTAACGAAAAGCCCTTTTAGAAACAAAGCACTGAAGACTAAATGTAATCATGCTCATTCTGAGAGTTGCAGTCATTTGTCCTTGGCTTGTTTTTCCCAGAAATGACTGGCACAGGCATATTTTTCGTAAGGGTAATTGGCTCTGCTCTCACTTGGCTGGTCTTGGGAGATGATTTTAGTTACAGTTTCATCTGCCAAGTCCCATATTCCCTTGTGACCTAGTCTGGATTTTAGATTTCCAACTAGACCACCTGCCTGGTGTTAATTAGCTATGGTTTCCTTTTTATATGCAAAATTGTTTTAACTTCATGAGCTGGCACAGATTTGCTTGGGCTTCCCTGCTAGTTCTACTGTGTAAGTAGTGCTGCCTGCCTAGATCTGTCATCTGCACTATAAAATCAGCCAGCCTCAATCAGATATGACAAATTGGTCAAGGGAAAGGGGCAGGAGAAGAGAAACAGCAATTAACTTTTGTGTTTTCCACTTTGAGACTGGTGTGCTCTCTGGACCTGGAAAATCCTCTTGTCTGACTGAGTTGCTTGACTTCTTTCTAAAAAGTTACTGCATTTTAATCCGCAGGAGAAGGAGGTAAATTGTCTTTAATAAGTACTAGAAGTCCACGTGCCCAGCTATTTATAATCAAGCTGTACAGCTCTGACAGGGCTGTCCTTTCACACTCAGGCTGCCTGCTTTCCACTTGTTACTATATCAGGCTGAACTGATCATCGTGTTACTCTAACAGACACTCCCTGGAACCTCTGTGCATCCTTACTAATTCGGTTCCTCTTGAAACTGGGGCTATGCATGCACACCACAATAGGACACCATCAGACAGGGTGCACACTCAGTGCTGAGGTTGCATCTCCAAACTGGTCCTCACCAGGATGCCACGTTTGCTCTCAACATTCTGAGCTTTCTCTGGTCTGAATAAACAGCAAAAATCCTCTTTTCCTGGCTGCTTATCCTGCCTTCCCTGTCTGCAGCCTCTTGCCTTTGGCCCAGACCAGCAGACTTCCCTGAAAGTTACACGGATTTTGTTTCCCTAGTTTTGGGAAATCCAGATGCACAGTTTGCTTTGCTGGGGGCAGGGAATCAAGGGGAGAGTGAAAGAGTGGGGAGATTGTCATCGCTGATAAATAATGGTAAAGGTGGTAAGTAAATATTTGTCTTTTCTAAACCTCTGTCAGCTTTAGCAGATGCCCTTCTGATCCATCCTGGCAGAATGATCTTATTTCTCAGTCAACTGCAGTGAGTGCTTGGCTGCCCTGAGTCTGCCAGAGTTGTCACCACATCCACAGTTTCATATGAAAAAACAATCATCACAGCTCAGTTGTCTCCATCAGAGTCTCTTTGTGTTATGTCAGTGTTTCTGCTGACACTTCTTACAGTCAACAACGGCAACCAAAACCCACATTCAAACCAACGCTGTTGTTTTGGCTGCTTCTGCAAAGACTGTTCAATATTAAATGATGCCATGTCAAAACTGATGCCAAGTATGTGGCTTTGGATTGTGGTAGGCCCTGGGCATGCCAGTACATCTATGTGTGTAGATATATGTTTATTTATATGTCTTGCTTCTTTCATTTAATGTATGCCATCTCTTTGCAAAACTTCATTTACTGGTAGCTTTTAAACCCAGAGGTGCCATGAAGTCCCTCTAATGTGAACACAGACCACACAATTTTATTCAGCAACACCAGGTCCATTATATCTAATTGAAATAGAATATAACTATTCAAATCCCGGTGTAAGGATTTAAAGCAGGATTCACTAGTAGCTACATAAAAGGTACCTAGTGTACATCAAGGGACTTTCAAAAGTCATCCATTTTAAGACCACTCTTTGAGGTACTAAAATTTGCCTTTAGAGCAGTTCCTCCTTCAAAGGAAACATAATCAAGGTTATATCAGAAATACAGCTTTCAGATGGTTAAAATTCAGTCAAACTTTCCCTCTTTTCATCAACTTTTCTGCTTTACAATGAATACATGAATGACAGCTGTCAGTTTTGAGTCAGCCACGTTGGCCCTCATCTGTATGGGCTCTGTCCCTCACCTGTGCAATTTCAAAGATGCAGATTTGTATGACAATGCAGGTCTTATCATCAGACTGCTGAGGCAGGAAAGGTGAGGTTTCATTGGTGCCTTTTCCTGTTTCTATGCTGTACAAGTCAGATCTAGAGTAACAACGCCAGTGGCCAGAAGCTGAATCTGTCAAGACAGATAGAGTGAGTGGATGCACTACAGAAGGGTTCATTTCTGAACTTGGGCTGAGTTTGTCTCATTTCTCCTTGGATAGTTTTCATAATGTAACCAAACACTGTCCTGTGAAGACCCAAGTTCGGAGAGACCAGACAGCCCAAAGCTTTCATATTTTAGCTCCAGCACAGAGATGTCACAAGGAAAATGCTGAGCTCAAGCGTATGAGTTACACTGCTGCCCGCCACAGTGGCTATTTACTTGGTTAAGTATTTTGGCACATCAAAGTTTCTGTGGCTCCATTAATTGTTCCTTTGAAATGAGATGGGTGTTTTATATGTCCTTCATGTATTAAAGCGGTAGACATCTCCTACCACCACTCAAACTGTACCTCCATTAATAAACTAAATATTCTTGAAACCACTCTCGGACACTGAGAGCAACTTAGGCTTGTGCTCACATTATCACACTCTTGCCCTCCTGCATTCAGGTGACTCTCTGGGCAGGGTTCTTGTTCCTTGCTAGCCCTCAGACCATGCCCAGGTACATCTCTGGGACCTTTTTAAAAATTGAGCAGTATGGGCAATTGAAGTCTGATACCTGGAGCATTCCTTGCCACTTTCTAATTTTCTAGAAGAGTTGTAGCCTCAGAGGCTGAACATCCATCTCAGATTACTTACACAACCATGCACAGAGGCAGGAGAAAACTGAGAGGCAGATAGGAGAACGATTATGTTGTGCTTTTTAGAAAAGCCACCCATACTTAGCTATGATGATCTGGACAACAGAAAGCTGACTTTTCACTGGGCTGCTGAGATGCAGGAATATTTCAGACCATGGGACCGATTGTACGCCAAATTCAAGGATAGGCAAGATATACATCAATTCTAAATATATATATATATGGGGGGGGGAGGGTTGGTTTTTTTGCAAAATCAGAAATTATTTTGTGCACACAAAAATGACTGGCCTGTATTTTATTAACAAAAAGGACAAATGAATCAATCATTTAGGAGTCTAATCAATCTTGAAATGTGAAATTTCAAGAAGAGTAGTAATGTAGTAAAGGGAGAAAAATCCTATGCAACCTCAATCTCCTGCTCAGCATCCATCCTCCAAAAGAGTGTCAGTCTCTGCCCTTCTCCATCAATGCTTCCACTACACTTTCAGGCATTGTGAAGTACAGCCTACAAACACAGCCCTGCTATTGCTGGTTCTGAGGTCATTGCCTGAATTTTCCTTCTTTCCTAATAATTTATGTATACTTTTGTGAAACTGGATATGTTCATCTGTGCATGATTTAAGAGCATCAGTTCTTTTGAAAACTGCTCAGAAAAGACACCGGAGCTGATGTACCTTACACTATATGACTCTATTGAGAATAAATGGGGGGGGGGAGCAGACTGGAAGAAGGGACAGAGCGTAACTAAGAGTCCCAGTAATAGCACAGAGCAGGCAGGAAGTGGCTAATGAAACTGAATCCGACAGCAGCTGGGCTGTGTAGCATGAGGTGTCTAGCAGAGATTTCGCTGGACTGTCCAGAGGATAACAGGAGGATGTGAAGCCTAGCAAGCACATTGTAATTTACAATTAAAAAACAGATATAAATATATTTTTTAAGAGACTGTACTAAAAATATATATCTTGATAGGTTATTTGAAGCAGAGATGCTTCACAAATTCCTCCAAAAGCACTTGTCATTCAACAGTAACAGTAGGCTGAGGCACAGTCCCCTGCATAACGCCCATGGCATTAGCTCAAGTTGCTGCTACACCAGAAGTCTCCATTGCACAAAGTATACATGCCTTGATTCTCCCTGAGATACAGAAGTGAATTTTCAAAGGTGCCAGTGCCCACTGAAATCTCTGTATGCCTTATCTGAATGGCAGGGCCATTATACTTTATAATGAGTGAATATGTATGCATAGGAGCTTTAATCCAAACAAGGGTCTTTGAAAAAAGTCGGCATCTGTGCGCACAATTTGTGCAAATTCCTGCAGGGCATTTCCAACAAAGATTTTGTCAGGAAGGTTCTCCTTTTGCAGTATTCATTCTGACACAGACATTCAGCTGTTCCAGTTGAATTATTAGAAATGTAGATGCACTGTTAGTTACCAGCTAAGATCAAATAAGCTACCTCTGAAGTTCCTGCATTGGCACAAAATAGAAACAGCCCAAGTGGCCCTGAGATACACCTCAGGAATTCAAAGTGGAGAACGGTGTCACTTGTTTAATTCACTCATTCTTGAAGAATTACCAAACTATCACATGAACAGGACAGGCTTTGAAATGCTTTCCAGGACTGTAGGTTGAAAAGGAGGAATTTCTCACAAAGAGGAGTAAAATGAAACCTGTAGTGTGAGGAGGAACAACCTCATTTTCTAATACATCATACATAAAAGCAAAGTGCCTGGCCACAAATTGAGCTGGGATTACTGTGGGTCTTTTAATAAATGTCTGCCTTTCCAGGTCAGAATCTTTGTTAAAGAGAATCTGGAGCCTCATTTGGGGGCTGACTGAGAGTAGGATCGTGCACGTTTCATTAATATGTAGGTTATTTGTTTGATGCAGCCTTAGTTTTTGAGTAGCTACCAGATACTGCTGTGGATGCAACCCTGCTTAAAAGGAGTGCTGATCTGAGTATTTGATAAAGCTTTGGTAAGGACAGGTTTGGGAGCCTGAGCTGAGTTCCCTGCTGCTGTAGATACTTACTAACATTCTCTGGTCTAACCAGTTTATAGCCAGCATGCTCATAGCTAGAACATATTTATCCTTTTAAAATGCAATTAGTTTCCCTAGATTTTAGCCATCTGAGATCAGAAAGATAGTCTAATATAGCCATCTGGGATAGGGCAGCTTGACTCTCAGCACGGAAATAATGGCAATAATGGCAATGTTATGCATGATGGGTGGCATGGAAGTGAAGTCTCCTGTCTCACTGCAGGTCCGAAATGAATAAGAAATTCTAACTCATATCAAGGAGGAAGACACATTCTAGATGAATCCCTTGCAGAGCATTCACTGGTCTGGCAGTGGCATTAAAATCTGGACAAGATAGTAACTTGACAGCCTCCACAGATCCCTGAATGACCAATCCATATAGCCTGGTTGCCCTAACCTGTGCATTCACCATCAACCAAGTGATCTGACTGAGTTGGATGAGTTGTTCTGAAAGTACATAAGAGACATACCTAAGATATGAACTTTCTTCTGGTTGTGCCTGTCTCTTTTCTAGAGAAGGGACCTTAGCTCATGATCTAGGACAAGCTCCTAAATTTTAGCTAGGTTGACAAAAGTAAAACAACTCCAGTGTAGTTAAAACCTTCCAGGTTGGTATTTCAAAAAGCTGAAGACAGCTGTGGTAGGCAAATGAAGTCTGCCACTGATTCCCAGCTGCTTGTTCCTACTTGCCTCCCCCAAGCCATTGCCTCCTCAGTCCTGCTGGCTTACATCATTGTCAGAGCACTTTGTGAATCAACCCTGGAAAGAACTTTAATAGGTAATGGAGGTCTTCTCTAGCTAGGGTCTTGGAATGAGCAGCTGGAACTAGGCTAGGAAATACCAAAGGTGTGTCAGCAGCAACTGGGTTGCATCATCTGACTAAGATGGAAGGTTCTGTTCTGTGGGCTTGAGCCTCAGCCTGGCACCACGGTGCATTCTGCATGTTAGGGGATCTTATTTTCTGAGAGTGTTTCTCCCCTGTACATTAGGGGTTAACACAGAAGAGGAGCAGGGAAAGCCTATGGTGGCTCTCAGGCAGACCCTGTGGAGCAATGACCCCACCAGGTCTCCCCAAAGGGAAACCTGAGAAATCAGCTGTGTGGAGACTCAGTGCCGTGTGGTAATAAAAGAGTAGGTTAAACAGTTTTAGCTCCGAGACCCTTCCAGTTAGTTATACTGTGATAGATTTCCAGAAATGCCTTCCTGTCATCCTCGGAGAAAATGCTCAGTGGTAGATCAGAAAGAAAAGAAATATCTGTGCATAATCAGTTCCAGCCGAACGGTTCTTCTTTTTCAATAGGTTTTTCTATTAGCAAGATGCTACAAATAGTATTCAGATGACATTATGTAGCCCTGGTCCCCTGAATCCCCAGAGGCTTAAAAACTGCAAGCTGTGTATGTGCTCACATCCCTTGGAAGGACTACAGTAATATGCAAATGGCACATGTCATCGCTAATTCCTGGGAACGAGAGAGAAAATATACAAAAAGTGTAATGAACGGAAGAAGAAAGGAAAGTGGTAACTGACATTTCTAGCTAGGGAATATGACAATCAGCAGCAGGGCTACCAGCCAAATCCCCTTATAGGCCCGAAAATGCTAAAAGCTTTAGCTGAGCGTAAACAAATGCCATGTTCTGAGGAAAGCAGCCTTCAGGGACAGATCTGTTAACCATCAGCGGGCATGTTTCATCTCACTGCTCATTTTGAGGCAGTTAAAGGGAGCTTTGTGTACCTGCTTACAGACAGGAGCTGCAGCTCCACAATGCAGGAAACCATTGCCTTCCCCTCAGGCCGAAAGGCGGAGACTGTAGCTGCTGCCTATACATATAAAATATAATATAGACCATTTATAAACACTGAGCTCTTCAAACGTCTTCCCTTAGGCTGCCACTTTGCAATTTATACACAAAGAGAGCAAGGGAAACATCAGCTTCAGGTGAAAACTGGGGACAGATTTATTTTTTAATTTGGCGTCAAAAGTGAGCCTGTCTTGCTATATCAGCCCACAGCAGGATGAAGTATTGTTTAACGCTTAAGAAAAATTAACCATATTTTTGAAATCGTGCCTTAAAAGTCTGTGCAGGGTAAAGCAGAAAGCCAGGAGAGCTGGCTTAGTTTGTTTAACCCTCAGCCTGGGAGCAGTTCCACTGAAGTCAATGGCAGTGGTCGTGCATGTGATGTCTCGCCAGGCTCTGATCTACCTCTGCCTCAGTGACCTTCCACCAGGAGAGAAGCCAGCATTCAGCCTTTTGAGGAAATACACTCTCCACACTTGCACCAGCCAAAAGTCAAGTCATTCAGATTACTATGAGTGCGCAAACTGTTTCTAACAGGTGAGTGATTCACTTGGTGAACCCAAGCTGTTAAATAACTGCTTTGAGGTTCTTTGAATTAAAGTAGGATGGAAAAAATCCTAGAGAAGGGAGCAGCAAAGTTGAGTAAGCGTGCCATTTGCCTTGCTGGAGCTGGGAGATTGGAGTAGGTGACCTCCAGAGGTCCCTTCCAGCCTCAGGTCTTCAGTGACCCTTCAGGAAGTCTACAGGAAGATAAAGCAATGCAGAGAACTCTTCCAAGGATTTGTGTTTACTCTGCTTGAAGTTCTTCCTTCCACAGGATTATCTCTCTGTGAGCAGACACAGAGCCCCACTGCGTTGGTGGGGATCCATAGAGTCACAGAGGCATGGGCAAGGGCCTGCTGAGTCTTCCCTGGAGTTACTCGATGGTGTGAGGGGAGCAGCCCAGCTGCAATCTGTCTCCAGGGACAGAACAACCCCACGCCCACTGGAAACTGGTGGACTTGCTTTCTTTGCCTATCGCAGTAATAAATCTGTGGTTAGCCTAGTGACGGCTCGTGGCTCATAATGTTAAAATAATTGCCATTTGATAAACAAACTCCTGAAGGAATGTTCTTGGCAAGAGTAAGATATGTTTGAAAAATAACACAAGCCATAGAGTCAGGTCAAACCAATTTAATTTTCTGGGGCTGCTTGGCAATGTAAAAATGGTGAAGTCAGTCATAAAGTCTCTGCTTATTTTTCACACTGTAATTAGAATAGAGTTCCCTGGTAGCTGTGATTTTTTTTCATCCCACAAGTGCTTTTGGGATAGCTCACCTACAAACTAGGGATGTTTACAGGTTCTATGATAGAGTGACAGCTTCGGTGGATAAAGGAAAGGCAATGGATGTCATCTACCTGGACTTGTGCAAGGCTTTTGAGGTGGCACCACACTACATCCTTATCTCTAAACTGGGGAGATACAGGTTTGAATGGTAAACTATTCGTTGGATAAGAAATTGGTTGAATGGTCACAGCCAGGAGGTTGTTGTCAACGACTCCAGGTGAAGGCTGGTGATAATGTTGTTCCCCAGAGGCCAGTCTTGGGACTGGTACTCTTTAACATCTTTATCAATTACACAGATGATCAGATTGAGTACACTAAGCTGAGCGGTGCAGCTGATATGGGAAAAGGAGGTTATGACATCCAGAGGGACCTGGACAGGCATGAAAAGTGGGCCCACCAGAACCTAATGAGGTTCGACAAGGCCGAGTGCAAGGTGTTGTACTTGGGTTGGGGCAATTCCAGATATTTGTACAGCCCTGCCAAGAAAAACTTGGAGGTCCTGGTATATGGCAAATTTGACAAGAGCCAACGGTGCACACTTAAAACCAGGAAGGCCAACAGTGTCCTGGGCTGTATCAAAAGGGGTGGCCTTTTGACAAAAGGGGTATGAAAAGCAGGCTGAGGGAAGTGGTAGTCCCTCTGGACAGTGCCCTCACGAGGCCCCATCTGGAGTCCTATGTCCAGGCCTGGGGTCCCCAGCTAAGAAGGACATGGAGCTTTTGGAGCAGGTCCAGAGGAGGGCCACAGAGATGACAAGAGGACTGGAAAATCCCTCTGATGAAGAAAGGCTGAGGGATCTGGGCTTGTTCAGCCTGCAGAAGAGATTGCTCAGAGGAGACCTGATTGTGGCCTTCCAATACTTAAAGAGAACTTACCAGCAGTAGGGAAATGAACGTTTTAAATCGCCTGATAGTGATAGGAAAAAAAGGGGGGGGGGGGGGGGGGGGGGAGGGGAATGGCTTTAAACTAACAAAGAGAAAATTTAGATTAGATGTCAGGGTGACATTTTCCACTAAGGTGGTGGTGAGGCCCTGGCACAGGCTGCCCAGAGAAACTGTGGATGCCCCATCCCTAGAGACATTCAAGGCCAGGTTGGACTGGGCCCCTGGGCAACCTAATCTGGTGGGTGGTAATCTTGCCTGCAGCAGGGAGTTGGAACTGGATGATCTTTAAGGTCCCTTCCCACCCAAGCCTTTCTATGATTCTATGGTCATGAGCTCTGATTCTTGCCTGGACTATGTTTCTGATTGTAGGTGCAGACCTCAAATAGGACAGAAATTATATCTGCAGCTCAAGAGATTACAGTCCTTAAAAGAAATATTTATTTTAGGAAAGCTTTACTTTAATAAGCTGCAAAAGCAAGGAATAGGACAAGGAAAATATGCGATATGCTGGAAAATGGCCATGAAATGTGTACAAGTATGTGTTGGCTTTGCTTTGCAGACTTTCCAAGTACCTGATGCTCTAAGCAATTGTTCTTGGAATGCATTATTAAATTATAAATGCGTATTTAACAAATGGAATAAGTATTTAAGGATGTCAGTCGTAAGTGTAAGGGAATATCCAGGAGAAGAAAAGTGCTTGCCCATTGTACAGTAATGTATGTGTGTGGTATTCAAAATATATAACTGAGGTAACACAATACCCTACAGCGTATGACTAGCAAAACCGTAGATGTACAATGCTACTGATCTGGCTGAAAATATGTTTAGCAGAGATCTAGAACATTAAATGAATGAAATTTTGGATCTTAAGTCAGTGAATGAATTCTACATTTTCCATTCCAAGAATGTATCAAATAGGAAAACAGAATCACTGTCTAAACAATAATTAATTTTATTGATTTTTTTTCTCTTCTGGAATATTTCAATTGGAAAAACAACTTACATTTTATGGTTTCATTTTCTTGCCTAAAAACTGACATCTTTCCATGAATAAGATTTTTGTGCTGAAATCATATAGGATTTCAGGGGAAAAAGTTCATATTAGTGGTACAGAGAATGAGTGTGACAAAATACAACTCCCCAACTATACATTAATTAGAATCATAGAATCACAGAATTACCAAGGTTGGAAAAGACCTCTAAGATCATCCAGTCTAACAACCCACCTACTACCAATACTTCCCACTAAACCATGTCCCTTAGTACATCTGAATGTCTCTTGAACACCTCCAGGGACAGTGATTCCACCACCTCCCTGGGCAGCCTATTCCAGTGCCTGACCACTCTTTTGGAGAAGAAGTGTATCCTAACATCCAAACCCAGTCTCCACTGGCACAACCTGATGCCATTCCATCTAGTCCTATCACTAGTTACATGGGAGAAGAGACCGACTCCCACCTCGACAGAGGCTCCCTTACGGTAATTGCAGAGAATGATAAGGTCTCCCCTGAGCGTCCTCTTCTTCAGACTGAATAATCCCTGTTCCCTCAGCCACTCCTCCTAAGACTTGTACTCCAGACTCCTCACAGCTTCACTGTCCTTCTCTGAACACACTCCACAGCCTCAATGTCTTTCTTGTAGTGAGGGACCCAAAACTGAACACAGTACTTGAGGTGCGGCCTCACCGGAGCTAAGTACAGAGGGATGATCACTTCCCTGCTCCTGATGGCAACACTATTTCTGATACAAACCAGGATGCCATTGGTATTTTTTGCCACCTGGGCACACTGCTGGCTCCTGTCCAGCTGAGTGTTGACCAACCACCCCAGGTTCACTTCTTCTACATAGTTTTTCAGCCACGCTGCCCCAAGCCTGTATCATTGCCTGTGGTTGTTGTGGCCAAAGTGGAGGACTCAGCACTTGGTCTTGTTGAACTTCATCCCACTGGCTTCAGCCCAGCAATCCAGACTGTCCAGATCCCTCTGAAGGGCCTTCCTACTCCCAAGCAGATCAACACTTCCTCCCAACTTGGTGTCATCTGCAAACTTACTGAGGGTGCACTCAATGTCCTCATCCAGGTCATCAATAAAGTTATTAAACAGAACAGGCTCCAGTACCAACCCCTGGGAAACACCACTCATGACCATTCACCAGCTGGATTTAACTCCATTCACCACCACTCTCTGGGCTCAGCCTTCCAGCCAGTTCTTTACCCAGTGAATAGTGTACCTGTCCAAGCCACAGGCTGCCAGCTTCTACAGAAGAATACTGTGGGAGACAGTGTTGAAGGCTTTGCTGAAGGTACACTATGTCAACAGCCTTTCCCTCATCCACTAAGCAGGTCACTCAGCCATAGGAGGTCAGGTCAGTCAAGCAGGATCTGCCTTTTGTGAACCCGTGGTGTCTGGGCCTGATCTCTCCATTGTCCCACACATGCCATGTAATCTTCCTCAAGATGATCTGCTCCATAACCTGACCAGACACTGAGGTCAGACTGGCAGTCCTGTTGTTCCTCAGATCCTCCTTACGACCTTTCTTGTAGATGAGAGTCACACTGGCAAGCCTCCAATCCTCTAGGATCTCTCTGGTTGACTGGGAAAACTGATAGACGTTGGAAAGTGGCTTGGCAATCACCTTCACTAGCTCCCTCATCACCCTTATGTGAATCCCATCTGGCCCCATGGACTTGTGGCAGTCCAGGTGGAGTAGTAAGTCCCTTAACTGTTTCTACCTGAATCATGGCAGGTTGATCTCTCCATTCTAGACTTCCAGTTCAGACAGTCGAGTACCCTGAGGATAACTGGTCTGACTTTTAAAGATAGATGTAAAGAAGGCATTGAGAACCTCAGCCTTTTCCTTATCCTCAGTGGTCACATATCCTGCCATATCCAGTAAAGGATGGAGATTCTCCTTAGCCCTCCTCTTACTGTTAATATATTTGTAAAAGAGTTTTTTATTCTCTTTTACCCCAACAGCCAAGTTGAGTTCAAGCTGGGCTTTTGCCTTTCTACTTTTCTCCCTGCACATCCTAACAACTTCTTTGTACTCTCCCCATTTTACCTGTCCCTTCTTCCACAGGAGGTAGATTCTCTTTTTCTGCTGGAGCCTCAGGAAAAGCTCCCTGTTTATCCACAGCAATCTTGTACTTGCGGCACAAGTGTTTCAGGCTAAAGCCCCTGCTTTCATAGTTATGGTTTCCTGTCAGAATTCTTCTGTTGACATTAAAAGTAGCCTTCAATTTTAAACCTCTTCCACCCTCCATTTTTAAATCTCTTGAGAAAAGCAGGCTTAGGGGTAGCCTTATTGCTGTCTACAACTGCTTGAAAGGAGGTTGTAGCGAGGTGAGGGTTGGCCTCTTCACTCAGGTAACAGTGATAGGATGAGAGGTAATGGCCCCAAGTTGCACCAGGGGAGGTTGGGGTTGGATATTAGGAACAGTTTCTTCTCAGAAAGAGTGGTGGTGAGGCATTGGAACAGGCTGCCCAGGGAGGTGGTTAAAAAACCTGCAGCCATCCCTGGAGGTGCTCAAGAAACGTGGAGCTATGGCACTGAAGGACGCGTGTCTGAGGGGCATGGTGGGGATGGGCCGATGGACTAGATGGTCTTTTCCAATCTTAATGATTCTATGATAGTATGATTTTAAACATACATTTTACCACATTGCAAGGGATATTACAGAAGTGTATCAGTATTTTACTAAATTTGTTACTAAATCTTTTTCCTAAGCAGTACATTCCCATGCCTTTGATTTTTGTGTACAGTGTGCAGAGAGGCACTCAAGGACAGAAATGGGCCTGAGCTGTTGGTTCTGGTTGAAGATTGGATCAAGATCCCTTCAGGTTGAGACTGTCTCTAATTGCTATACTATTAAAAGGGACTTCTAAAGCACTGCTGACCTAAGGCATATCTTCACAGTAATAAGCTTATAAATAAACATTTCCTGTAGATTGAGTTACAGACAAGAATTGTATGTGCATTTCCACACACTTAAATTCTGACTAACCAGGAGGTGCGAGTATGCAGTAACCACTCTAGCAGGCCAGCTATTTCTTTATGGCTATCAAACCATAAAGTTCTTACTGAGAAAAGGCGTCAGTATTCCTACAGACATAAAATCATGTGGAGATGTTGACGAAGGTGAAGATTTACTGCAAACATATGCAGCTGGGCATTACCTTTGCTGGAAATCATTGATGTTGTTGAAGGAGAAAGGGTTTGCTCATCCTGTGGGCTACGGTATTTTACACATTTTCCAGTATACTTCACAGCAGAAAACCACATGTAAATCTCTTCAAAAAAATGGTAAACATAATTGCAGCCAAATGCATTTGAGCCTATAAAAGAGGCAAACCCTGCATGCTTCCCACTTGGTGCCTGGGAGAGAAGATCCTCTGTGGCAGGAGGACGTGTTTGGCCAGGGAGGGATGAGGTCTGGAAGTAGGCTGACAGTTCTCCTCTGCCTCTGTAATGCTGAGCCCAAGTTTCAGCATTATCACAGCTGGCTCCTTGCGAGAGCACCTGGTACTGTGCAGCACTGGGAGGGAAAAAAAGCAATCCCTTGTCTTCAATTAATAGTTTAACACTCAAAATGTCTGGAAAACAAACAAAATAGGACAACAGAGTGCTTTGTGATTTACATAACTACTACTCTGTCACCACGTGCATGCCTCATAGGTGAAGGAGAGCCACTGAGCAGCACACAGGCTGCTTGCACAATGGGTCGGCATGGAGGCGAGAGGTGGAGATTTTATCCAAGGACAGCAGTGGTGATGCAAAATGCCATGGGAGAATTAAAATTACTGCCAAGTGGAGTGGGCACTGATTATTCAGGGCTGTCAGTGATAAACTGCTGTTACAAAGCTGCCCCCAGTCTCTGAAGGGTGCATGTGTCAGCAGAACACAGGGAGATCCTAAACCCCAGTGCCAGAAATTTCAGCATGTGTCCTAAGGCTCTTCAATTAGGGAAAGAAATTAATATATGGTGAGGCTGGAAGAGTCCAAATTGGGGATTTATAAATTATATCTGCAGATAGAGCAAAGAAGAAGAGCCCAACGTTGTCCTCTGTTAGTAACACTATAAATCCTTACAAAATCTCCGGAAGCCAGTGAGTCTTGTTCCAGATTTGTGCAGGCTTGTTCTAGTATGTACGTTACTGTGTTTAACTGTTTAAGTAAATACTGCCCTAATTTAACTAACATACTGCACAGGAAAGGTATAATGAAAGCTGTCCACAAAGTTTTAGAAATGCAATTACTATGCACAGAACAAGCCCTGATTGTCATTCCTTCTTGTGGGAAATGTGCTAAGCTCCAGGATTTTGACCAACACTTTTGCTCCATAGAGTATAATATTTTGCTGAAATGAAAAATGTTGGCTAGGAAATATTGACTGACTCTCACTGCATTTAAATTGGTATTTTTGTTGAGCAAATTGGAAGCAGTACATTTTGTTTTGCACTAAGAATCTGTAGTGTTTTTAATTGATATTACCCAAAATGAGGTTTGACGTAAAGTTGAGATGTTTGTATTTACAAAAAACATCAGCCTTCTTGTTGGGCAGAACAGTCAGGAAGCAGCCATCCAGCACATCCAATACCATTTCAGATTTCAGACATTGTCACTTTTGATCCAATAACAAATAATGAGACAATGCTTATAAACCAGCTGGAATCACAAACATCTTTCTTTGCTGTGAATCAGAGAAGCATATTGCAAGTCACACACAGATACAAGCGCCAGTGGTTCTGTAAGAAATAAACAGATGTTTATTCCTGGAGAGATTCCTATGGGAGATGGGTTTTTTTTTCCTGGTAAAATGTGTGCTTTACAGAATTAAGATCATTGGAAGCTCTCATAGTCTGACCATAGCGCATGTGGACTCAGGCATCTCTCAGCAGGTTTTGGTCAGTCCAGCTGTGCTGTGCATAGCTTTGATTTTAGGAACCCCTGTTCCATTCCCTCAGTTCACCATTTTGCTTCTTCTCCCACCTATAGATGGAAGAGATCTTTATTTACATCCCGACTTTGGACAACAGATGCTGCATTTCAGTAATGAGACAAACAAGGTCTGTACACACTGCTTACCATTATACACAAGAATGCTCGCAGTGCAATAGGAACTGCTGGGAACTGCTTCCCTGGTCTCACTGTGAGGGAGCTGCATGTGTGCTACAGGATAAGTAGAATTATAAGAGTACCATTTATGCTACTTATTTTCATAAACAACAGAACATTTATCAGTCTAGCTCTAGATTCCCTCTCATAAGAAAGGACAGGGGGTACATTTGGCTCAAAGAAATGCACGGTGCTTATTGCTTTTTCCTCTCAGCATGAGGTGATAACATCCCTGACAGATTTTTTGCATTTCACTAATGCCACCTATTTTATTAAACCCCTTATGTAAAACCACATCAGTGGTTCTGAGGGAAAATAATATCCCCACCAATTTAGATATAGTCAAATCAAAACCATTTTCACAAATGACTGGCAGATTTTTGCATTCGGTTTACATGCTTGGGTACATTTGTTTTCAGTACTTAGTTGTTTTTAATGAGTAAATTTGTTTAGACAGTGGGGAACTTAAATAATTGTAAATATTTTCTGGGTGGTTTTTAAAAGAGGACTCAAAGACTACTCAGAGTGAGTTGACATACAACAATCACAGTATTATTTTCTGTAGCCTCCAGCATACATCATATATCTCATACACTGCTTTTTTTTCCATCCCCAGGGATTTGTTTTGTAAGTTCCAGCAGAGGAGAAGGAACATGGCTGTAATCTCTGGGAGGAACCCTGATCCACCATCACAGCCTCAGTGCAGCCTGGACATTGGCTTTTATTGCAACATATTCCCAGGATTGCTAAGTTTCTCAAGGGAGCTCAACCAATTGCAACGATGAAGTTGTCTTGGCCTTATCCTGTTTTTCCATCTTGCAGTGAATGTAACTTCATAAGGCTGAATCTAATTTATTTGCCACAATAAAATTATCACACACGCAAAAGCTGTCAGACCCAAGTTTTGAAATCCTCACTCAGATCTAATTAGGCAAAAGTTCTGGCTTTCATTAGAAAAAATACCTTACACTCCCAACTCATCTGCAGTTCTTCACACAGAACACAATTAAGTTCTGCAATGGAAATAAATTTCAATCTTCCACTACAAATAAAACAGCATGTGAATGGTGATCTGCTGAAATGAAGAGCTCTTCAAATATTTTGAGTTCTAAAGTTAAATATATATATATATTCTTAATATTAGATTTTATGTAAGAAGTAAAATTCCTAAACCATTTAACTAGCAGCATATGCCTGGGAATTCTTGTGGTTATACACCATATTTCTGATGCTTGCCCTATACATCAGGTTTCCCCTTAATGTGACTGGAATGAGGCTTTCCCTGGCAGTACCCTTTGTGGTACACAGCAGTTTCACCAGGTTCACTTCCCAGTTCTGCAGCTGTGTCACATTCGTTCACAGAAAATATAATAGAAACCTAAAGTCTCAATTCTTCCTAATGTTCGCCCAGACACGGCAGGAATAATATGACAACAAAAAAAGTGATTTCATTGAAATTAATTGAACTACTCGTATGAGTAAAACCTTGGCCTTCTAATTTGTATCATATGTGCAGAAGATGGCCTCAACATTTCAGCACTCTCATAAGTTAATAAAAATGTCTATATGCTGAAGAGGAAAGGCTGAATACAAGAGATTCCTCTGCCAGACTGGTGAAAGCTTAGAGCAAGTGTACAGATTTAGGCTGAAGAAACACACAGACACTTGTGCCACGCTTCAGCTCATCTGGTATGTGAAAGGAACCATAATTACAAACACAGGAATGTCTGACATGTACTTGCCCAAATAACACTGTTGCATCTCTGCCAGAGCAGGCAGTAAATACATCATTGTGGAATTACAGCGCAGATAATATGAAAACAATTATCATGGCTATTTCGGGCACTTCTGTGGGGCACTCATGTTTGCTGGCCTGTGTGAACTCTTCTTCCCCACATTCAAGCCAATGTGAACACCAAGCATTTGAGAGGTCAGCTTAAACTCAGGTATTGGCCCAGTTTTATGATGGTGAGGAGTGATTAAAGGAATGGAGGGAAGAACAAGATGAGACAGAATAGTGAAGAGTGTTGATCAGAATTTTGCTATCAATTAGGCTGTAAATCAGCTTCAGTTGACTGAAAAATGTGTTTTCAATACTGCTAAGTTCTACCACAAAAAAATGTAGTCTTTACATTAATGTATAGCTACTATAGAAGTTGTGTTCATTGATTTGTGTGAGCTCACCTGTGGGTTTTGTGAAGACTTAGAAGGATGTTATTTTATCACAAAACCACCACGTAATCTTCATCATCACTGGAAATCCATTTGTTTTCTTGAAGTGAATCACCATCAGTAACAAACAGCAAAAAATGCTGGCAGATCTGCAAGATGGTGGGAGGATGGAAGTTTCCTAAAATTTTCTCCCTTTTTGAAGACAGAAGGAAATATACAAAAGGTCTCAAATATAAAACTCAGAGAGACTTAATATTGATCTTCCACACATAGATAAATTAACATTAAGAATATTCACCAGCTCAAATATAGATGAGAACACTACTGAATAACTGCTGCTGCTTCTCAAAATATGTGAACATGCTCATATACATACACAGAACTGTATTTAATCACCACTACAGTAACCAACTATAAAAGACTACTCAAATACGTGAGGTAGGATAGATGTGATTCTCTTTCCACTGAATTGTAATGTACTAATTTATAATTTACTCTATCCATACTACAGACACTGGCTTCTGCAGTATGTGTGATACTCAGGGAATGATTGAAAGATAGGCACATCTGTGATTTCTACAGGCACTACGAGTCTTAAACTGTCTCCTATATGAAACTTTTTAGGACTATTTACTGCTGCAACCAAATTCTGCTGTCAGTATCTCAGTCCACCTTTCAGTGCACAACTATAAACACCAGAGTTTTAAGCAGAACTGCACATTCGTGTGCCCTGCACTGAAACACAACATGGCCAAAATCACAGTGCAAGGAATACTTTCCCAAATGCATTAAGCTGAGCTCTGGGACTGGTTGAGCTTGCCATTGGGCGGAGTGGGTGGCTGGAGCCACAGGCCTTCCAGCTATGCAGCATCACCTGTCCATGGGTAGCATCGGAATGCAGACCCAGTGCACTCACAGCTGTGCTGGTCTGGGGGCATGGCATGGTCACCCCCCAGATGGGAGATGCTAGCCAGGACCTCAGCCACTGGGAAGCTGAAATCCACCCTGAAGTCAGTCTTCTCAATATTACTATTTCATTTTCTGTTCAAGGTACATTGCTAAACACATGGAAAAACACCTACCGTGAATCAGGTTTTCAAATATTTCAGCATTTGCTGGTGGGCTCAGATTTTTCTGAAGCTCCGCTCAGACACCAAGTTCTAACACATGCTCAGAATATCCTACAGCCTGATCATACCATGTTTACGGCCAGGCTATCAGAAGAACCCGGCACACAACACATCATCCTCCATGAGGCATCCAAAAGGAAAATAACTTTTTTGGGAATGGCCCCGTGAAGATGGCAGAATGGGAGAAGGAGGCAGGCAAACTGTAACTGAGAATCTGCCTTCTAGATATACACGTATGTGGACTGTGAAGTGTTATGTACAGGAGCGCAGTGCTTTAAATCAGTATCAGATTCTCCACACATTTACTATTCACACTGTCCACGCACATGTGCAGTAGGTCTAATCTAGCACAAGTATTGCTCATCTGTGTGTATGTAGTGTCAATATTAGGCATTTGGGGAGCAGAACTCAGGTAAACAAGGACATACAGCCCTCCTTATGTGTCATATCCTTCCAAAGGTTTTACCACTGTGCGTGACTCAAATGGCACAACATACCCACAGAAAATCTAAATATGAAGTCACAGAATCATTAAGGTTGGAAAAGACCGCTATGATCACCTAGTCCAATCATCAGCCCATCACCACCTTGTCCACTAAATAATACTGAGCAATGAGTGCTGTGCTTGTTCCCAAGGACCAGCTACCTAACACTGGGGCAGTCATTCCAAGAAAAGAGTTTCTTAGAAGCTTTTTGAAAGAAATACAACACCGTAATGGCACCTCTCTTACTTAAGAACACATCACTACCACGATGATTAAACACTCCCAGGGTTGACAGTGACAGTTGACAACTCTTGAAACTAACCCAGATTGTCTTTATGGTATAGACATATCTGTTGACACTGCAAATGGCTTTTCCATTTTTTTCTCCTTTATTTGGCACAAAACCATTTTTTAGCATACTTTTTAAGTTTGGGATAATTAGAGTATTGATCCAGAAACCTGAACCATCATGGTGTGGAGTCAAGGCTGCAATCTGTGCAAATCCTTAATGGTTTACAAGCTCCATACACTCATTTCTCATTGGAGATGTGTGATATTTTATTGCATATTTGCACTGAAAAAATTCTGCTGGGGGAAAATCACAGCAAATGCTTGCAAATGCTTACATGTTTTATAAGGAGAGCAAGACTCCAATTTTGAGAGTTCTTATCTGCTGTAGTCCAGATTGTAACACTCTGCCTGACATATAGCACAACACAAAAAATTGGAAGTATGACTTCCAGGGGAATTCTTGTCCTCCCTTTTGAACTGGGAATCACTTACGATCTCCTCCAAGATACTGTAATTCAAGAAATAAAGAGAAGCCAGGAGACTGCACAGAGAAACCATATAGTTTACAAGCAATATTTCCTGAAGTCTATTTGTTTTCCTTTGCAAATCCACATGCCATAATGAACTACTCCAAAATCTATGTACTATCGCACACCATGTTCAGTTATTGTTCTATTGTTTTTTATCAGAGGACGGTCTTTCTACAAGTTATGTAGGACCTTGTATGACTTCTGAGGTTCACTGTTTTTAAAAACCTGATCTTTGGCAAAATAGTTTGAAACAGTCTGGTACAGTGAGGATTAGTGGACTCCTATGGCTTACAAGACTAATCTGGGCTAAGAAAGAGGAGAAGAACTGATGCAAAAGGAGCTGTTTCAAGGAAACATGAAACATCCTGACCAGTTGTGTTCCACTGGCTGGTGGGTTTGCAATGGAGATGCACTTCTGCCCTCAAAGATCAGCTACTAGCTTATGAATTTGGAACGAAATGTGATTCAAGCTCATAAAAAGTTTATCCACAAACAAATGTAATTTGATTTTGAATTAGTGAATCTCAGGGGGAGAAACAATGCACAAGCTGAAACAGAAGATTAAATTTTGCCTTCGTGACAGAGTTGTTCGCTTGTCAACTGGAAATTTAACAAAAGCTGTGGGGTTATGTAAAACAAAGCCTTCTACAAGTCATCTTACTCAAAACTATTCATTTTGTGCCTGGGGCATTGCCCTCAAAGGGAGATTTTGCATTAATAAAGTACTGTTGCAGATAACTATTGCAGACAACTCTTCTTTTTAAGACAACATTTATGCAATTTCTATTCATCTGACATCCAACAGTGTCCTTCCTTCCTACACACGACTTTGTCTTAAGTAACATAGTAGAATGGAACCAATAAATCCAGGATGAGTTTTGGTTCTGAAAATGAATAATATCTAATGGAGGTTACACTGGGATTACATGGAGTGGATCTCTATGAAGGTGCCAGCATAGTGGCCTGGGCTCTGAACGAATGAAGTAATATCTCAGAATTTAGAGAAATTATTCTTTTCAACTGAAAACTTTATTTTCCAAAAGGTTCCCCTTCCTGAATGGACAAATTTTGATGTTAAAGAAACTTCAGACAGTTAACAAGGGCATAACGAGGAGTAATACTGCGCTTGCAAAATCCCATCAGTTGAATAGTTTCAGCAACTGAAACTAAACCAGATTATCAAAAGAAGCCACATCTCTACATCCTGCTGCTCATATTGCAAACAGGTTGTAAAATATGTTAGTTTTGGTGAGGATCCAGTTAGTCTTGCTAATACAAAGCATGACATGCCTTCAGGATTCGGAGTCTCCTGCTCTATCTCACTGAGTAGCATCCTCCCTCAGCATAGCTTCAAGTTCGCAGAAAAGCTTGAAAACCCCCCTAGATCCATCTCTGTAGGTCCACTTTCTCTCTGGTTAGCAGAGAAATGTTAGGCTATAAATGATGGGTTCACTCCAAAGTCGCCTCCGGGACAGCACTGAAAGCTGCCTCTAAAATGTGGTGGTGGCTTTTGCACTTTTCTTGCCCACCTTTCAGGGTTAAATCAGTTGTGAAAAGGGGTGGCAGAGCGAAGAACAGAATAGAGGGAGTATTAATGAGGCACTTACTGGTATAAATGACAAAGATCTCGAAGCAGACTTGGAACTTCATGTTTTCATTAAGTAGTGGGTGGCATGCAACAGAAAAAGACTCAACGTGGAGGAAAAAGGGTAAGTGGAGAATGGGAAAGGTGGAGTTGAGGTCTTTATATAATAATGTTATTTCCTGTCCAACTCTCTCCATGTCAAATGGAGTTGCCCCAGAAACATCAGTTTGCCACACTAGGGCTTGTAATTAACTCTCTTGTGCCAAAAGTCACAGCTGAATTTTAACAACCTTGCACAAGGCTTGACCAAAACCTTCCCTTCCTTACAACTCAGGTCATGCAGTACACCAGTGACATGTCACTGCTCACAAAATCTCTGCTCCTACCAGTGCACCTGCTTGAGTAGGTCCAGTTTTTCAGATCAGGGCTGAGATTCAGGATAGGGCCTACGCAGCAACAGAGATTCCTGCAGCCATTGTTCTTCACAATTCCACACCTCTGCAGATGTTTCTGTTTGCAAAACCCTTTTGAGAATGTCTCTTCTGCCTCGAATGTTTAAATGTTCTTTTCCCAGTATATCCTCTTCTAGGTCTACGTTGTTGATTTATTACCTACTCACTGTTAGATATTTCTAAGTTTCTATGCCCTCTGCCCATGTTTCCTGGCAATTAAGTAGAAGCTGGATATACACAAAATGCAAGGAAGGAATTTAAGACCTCCACACAGGTGCCATTGCTCTTGGCACCCAATTTCCTCAAACATCCACATATAGTCTTTCCTTTTGTTAAAAAACCCAATTCAGAATAGCAGAACAGAAAGCTTGATAGTGAGACAATAAACTGGCCTACAAAATCCAGCAGCTTAAATGAACTTTCCACCTTTCCCTACTAAAGCATTCATGAGCACGGTAGCTAGATACTCCCATCATTAATGATTCACTAGTAGTGTATTCATTAGTAATAAGTGCTAGTGTCATGTCAATAGAGCATCTAAATTGAGCTAATTACATTAGTTGATGCCTCATATTTTATGAGTATAATTTATTCCCCATGGGTTAAATCCTTGGCTTCCCTCCAAAGTCAGGCAAACAGTGCTGGTACTTTATTCTCCACCGGGGAATGTCACCATCAGCCCCCTCAGGCCTGTCTTGCAGCCTGCAGATTGCTGTTGCTGTGACATTTCCATTTCTCCTGTGCAAAAGACAGCAAAGGATACTTCTTTCTTTTCACCCTTGATACTTAGCCTGAGTGCCTTCACCAGCTGCTGCTTTGCTATCTCAAACATCATGGGAGAGAGGCCACCAAGCTCTGCATGCGGACATGTCAGTCGCTGCAGACTTCCCTGGAAAAGAGCTCATATTATTCTTGCTCGGTATTCCCACGTTGGTTTAGTGTGTCAAAAACACATGAAGCCTTCTGAGATGTTGTCCTGCATTGGTTAAATCCCAAGCACAATTTATGTTATATATTTGATTATCTTTGGGCTCCTCCACAGATTGGTGTGTGGCTAGCGTACTCCGCAGTATAAATGGATAAAGTGCTACTGTGAAATGTCCAACCTGGTTCATTGAGGGGATGGCATTGTGGAACACAAGCATGGCTCACATATGCCTCAAGCCTCTAGATGAAAGCAATATTTTGTTTTGAGTTCATCAAAAAGAAGGGCAACTTTCAGAAGTGTCCCTCTCTATGGAGTATGGAAAAGTTGTTCCCAGCAGGACAAGTCTTTGAAACAGCAAAATAATTTTTATTAAAAATAGAGAAAATAGGAACACATTACTCTGTAAATATTTTGACTTACTTTTCACTTGCTTACTTCACTCTTTGTGCAGATGTGGTTGCTAATGCCTTTGTATCCCCAGCTGCTGGTTGCCCACATTTAGTAGTCTACCTCTAAGATAAAAATTCTGGGTAGTAGAGACATGCATACTGTCCAAGCTCAGAAACCTCTCTTGAGTGAATAATTTATCCCAGACAATTAGCCTGGACTTTTTCTGTAGTCAGTGGAAAAAGATACTTACAGGCATATATTCAAATCTCTTCAATTAAGTTCCTAAGGTGACACATCAGATGCAGTCTTCTCATTTGCATTTGGACAGATTGATTTGCTTTCAAAGGGAAATTTAGAAAGCTTGTGTACACAAATAGCCTTGCGCATAGCTTATCAGCACTCTTTTTAGAGTGCATTAAGTGTTAAGTACAAGCACAGTACTCTTTGCCTAGTGTATTAAAAAAGAATGCAGTGATTGTATAGGAAATAAAATGATGCACTAGTATTTCTGCAAACATGCCACACCACTTTCCTCTGGTAGAAATACCCCACAGAAGGCAATGTGACACAACTGTGAGGATTTCAGGACCAGCCAGGAAGCCGGGATATTGTGAAAGGTTTATCCATCCTGCTGGCACAAGCCCTGAGTGGGATTCCATGTTCTTCTGAACTAGCAGGAACAGAGGGAAAAACTGCTCATCAAGCCAAGTGGGTGAGTATTCCCTTAGGTACTTCAGCTGTGCTGGAAGGAGTGAACGCTGGGGACTCTGCTACATACTGTGCACTATAAACACCCAGCTATTTTATGAAGGTTCAAGAAATGGTCAGCAGCATGGTTTGTGGTACAAAAATCAGCTTCAGTGGTGGAAAGAGTACAAAAGGGCAGATTTACACTGTTGCTACAAGCTGTCTGTTGCACCTTGCTGAATTTCAGGACATTCGGGAGCCCAAAAACCAAAAGCCAAACTGCTTTTGGCATTGTGTGCATTGGGTCGGGATTTTTCTGTGAGTGTCCTCTCAAGCTCTGCTTCTCAAAGTGCTGAAAACAAAGGAATAAAGACCTCAAAGTGACACAAAACACAGGAGAGATTCAAGACAGGTTAAAAAGAGAAGCCATTCATCATGGACTCTATGGAAAAATCTAAAGGAAGCCTTGACATAAAACAAATCTCATACCTGTCCCTACCAGAGACTCATATTACGTCTGTACTGACTGACATAGTATAGCTGGTGCAGACTAACACTACTGTAAAAAAACCTGTCGTGTTAATTTCACCGTTCAAAGAGTCATGAGAATAATTTTTAAAAGATCTTTCCATGCAAATTTGATTACAATTACAACATAATTATGTCAGTACTGTTTTTTATTTTAAAATACTAGAACCAAGTGTAGTGAATAAATTATTGTTTTGCTTAAATTGAAGTAGTAGGGAAATATCATAAACTGGGGAATAAAACCATATTGTTCTACAGAAACATATTTCAATATAATTTTATTGTGTCTATTTTACTGTCAGCTTAGCAACATTTGAGACCCCATAATGAAAATATTTTATTTGATTTATCCATTCTACTTGAGACCATGAATCTCGAATTAACACTGCAGGGACAGGCAAGTTTAGGAATCCACTGGTCTCAAATGAATGTCAGTTAGCTAAGAGGTGCTCAAGGAAGGTCTATTAATAATGAAAGCTTCAGGCAAACATATAATGCAATCCCTTTAGATCACAGCACAGAGTTCATGTTATCTTGGGAGTCATCTGATGAAGAGATGTTTTGTTATAATGAAGAGAATATAATACACACTAACAGACAGAAAAATGTATATTGTGCTTTCCATTTGTGTGATTTGATGTGGCAGTATGGCTATTGCTACATACAAAATAGCGAAAGAGACCAGCAGCAGGAAAGGTAATGAAGACTTCAGTAGTAAGACCATTTTCTAATCTGCATATTTTAAAATTTTAAATAACTGAATTAAAGTATATTATATTTGAAAAAGTTACTTTTTTCAAACATTAAAAATAAAAATAAAACACATTAAAATATAAATTAAGTGGATACTATTATATATCTGGTGATAATCTAAATACAGAAAACAAATTTTCATTAGGGCCCAATCTTTCATCTGAGTTAGCAACTAAACTGAATTCCATGAGAGTCATAAGTGTAAGTGCTTAAGTACTAGTATCTAATATTTTCAAAATAATTCATAAACATTTAAAACATAGTCCTTGTGATTTTAATAGCTAGGAAAATAAAAAAAAAATGTTTTTTTCTGTATGTTATGAATGGGTTGCATCAAAGTCACATAGCGAATTGAGAGGGTAGTAGGATTAAATTACAGGGTTTGCTGACTGCTAAGCCAGTCTTAAAATACTATTAGAATAGTGTTTCAGTCTAAGATGAATATCAAGAAGTGAAGGTGGGCAGAAGTTATGCTCATGTTCTGGTATAAAGACATGCAGCTCTGTGCTCACCACAAGAGATGCTCAGGTCCCCTCTGTTATCCAAGATCATGAGTGGGTCCTCTGCTTGACCAGAGTGAGCTACCCTTGGGCACAAGTAAAGAACAAATTCAGCCAGGGCTGCATACAGGGGCAGCTCAGCAGTCCAAAAACAAGGTGCAAGGTGTGTTGATGCTGAAGGACTGTGGTATTCCCTCTGCACACAGGTAGATGCACATAGGTTTGTCTGCATGGCCAAGTCAGTGGGCTCAGGTAAGATTAGCACTGATGGAAGATGCTTTCGGCTGCCACTCTTTGGATGGATTTACTGAGGGATTTACACAGTGTGGATGAATGGGCCTAAGACACTGACAGACATGTGGGCTCACAGATTTTGTGCATCCCCATCTGGCCCTTATTTGCACCAGTTGCATTGTGTAGGTGCCAGGTGCAGGGGGCCACTGAGGCTTTCAGCCGCAGCCCAACTGCGTGTGTGTCCTCAGGTGCAGCACCCAAGCTGACATGGCACAGTGTGCCTTTTTATTGTTACACAGCACAGTGGGGATAACCACACTTGTGCAGGTAAGAAAGCTACAGCGGCCCTGTCAGGTGGGGCAGCCATTCCTGTCGGTCACCTCCTTAAGTCACTTTGTGCTGGAGCCAAGTCTGGTTGCATTGTCTTTGCCAGTGATGAGCTGCACCCACATGGAATATTTTCTGGTGTCAAGGAGAGCTGTGAAGATCACTTTTGACATTCAAGAAGGCAGAAAAGTGTTTCAGAAGAAGACCTGGATGTACTCAAACACTGAGGACATATTGGGCCCAACCATTTGGGGATTTTTCAGAAAGACTGTTTCATAAGAACCTTCAAAATTTGTAAAATTTAAAATCGTAATAAAAATTTTTCTCCAAGACAACAAAAAGTGAGAACAGTTCTTATTTTAAGTATATAGAAACAAATAAATTGACATTAATATTAGTCATATCCACCTACCTATTATATTTTGCATATAGCCAACATCACCTGCTGTGTTGTGAAAATCAATTTGTTCGAAGCCAGCACCATTATCTTGCAACCTAGTTGTAGGACACATTTGATTCCTTTTCTTTTACTTGCTGTCAAAATTTGACATTGGTAAACATGCACATAATCCTTTGGCAGTGGCCTATCTCCTACCTTATTTTATTGTCTTACTGAGCCTATTTCCTATTTCACTGTTTAGTAGCAATACACAAAATATATGAGTGCAAGTTTCTAGGGATGCAGTTAATCAAAGTGAATCATCCTGAGTCATCCTGAATTACTTCAGTCTTGCCTCTTGTTAAGGCAGAGAAAGTCACAGATATGTCTTTCAAGATAGCTAATTATCCTAACAGATTTTAGTCCTGTATAGAAAAGGATGATTGGAGGCTTTATATGCCAAAGCACATGAAAGGTCACCTTCTCAAGTCCTGTGTGGTTGTCTGCTGGCTGCTCCTTAAAGAGTGGCTTCTATCCCAGCTCTGAAAAAGGAAAGAGTTTCACTCTTGGGATTTAATAAGAGGTTTAAGGTACGTTTATGTCATAGGGATCAGAACAAAGCAAAAAACAAATGTTTTCAGCCGAGATGACTGAATGCTTGGGGAACGTCCATCATGGTGAGGTATCTGAGAAAGACTGCTTAGAAAGCTGTATCTTTTCATTTACCAGCTCATGGAAGAAAGCCAAGCATCTGTCATCTAACTTTGTGCGGTATTCTCAGATTTTTGTACTATTAGTTATTAAAGCTGGTCCTAACATGAACTTGTGAGATGGAACTACATCGAGGTATGTCAGCTGGGGAACATGCCTGCCAGCTTATATCTGCAGTTAAGGAAACCATGGTTACAATAAAAGCAAAAATACAGTACACTCATGATCCTATTCAAAGGTCTATGCACAAAAAACAACACTGACTACATTGACAAGCATTCTATCTAAACATACAGAATGGTCAGGTTTTTACAGCACGTGGTAATATATTCATTAAGAGTAGGGACCATGTTGGGCTGACAGCTGCACTAAGTCCTGAGAATCTACTGGATTACAGCTGTCAAAATACCGAGAGTACTGGTAAACAACTGATTTGGTTTTAGCATTTCATGTCAGTTCTGAGGAAACTGAATAAATTGGCATCTTGTAGCATCTTGGAGTTTAATTTCCTCCCTCACAACTTCATTTCAAAATTCTTGAGGCTTTCATCCGCTAATCCCTTTTAATAGACTTTGCATCTGCTGTCATGCACATAAGAAAGAAGCTATTTGCCAGTATGGCTGTGGAGAGCCACTTCTGAGTTTCAAAAACATCATGGTTTTTGGAAGTGTTTAACATTCTTCTTTGCAGCTGGTTAACACTTTTAAATGTTGTTCTTCAATTATGACCACTTTGGGAGAACCCATGAGCACTTCGTAGCCTGAAGGGTTTGGCCTATATGATGCAGATCCATTTCAGGAGAAGACCTGAGCAGACTTTTGTCTTCTTCTATACTTTTCACAGGTGTTGAGCTCACAAGGGACCTCTGTAATTTTCCGTGTTCTCTGAATGCTGACTCAATCAGGACTGGGACTAATGAATGCGTCACAGAGTGCATCTTCCTCATAGACTAGACCAGCCTTTTAAAACATCCTAAAACTTATTGAGACAACTGACTTTTTTCCCTTGGGGCACAGATAAGACAATTCAGAACTCACTGAAGCAAACGAACAGGATGTTTAGAAAGAAAAATGCATTGTGGGGAGACAATCTGTCACATACCACCACAGGCATGTCATTTAAATTGTATAAGGAAGTTCTTCATCACTTTTAATGGGGAAAAAAAGCAATTTACCTACATCTTCCCAACTTACTTACATTTAACCCCTATTTTAGAGAAAGAGATTGAATCTAGGAACCAAAAATCTATTTACAAATAGCACAATAAAACCCACATAGCTGTTGGTACTAGCTGTGGTTTTTCTTGTTCATATTTCTCTAGCTGGTCTAAACAAATAAAATCATTAATAATTAAATAATGAACATCAAACTAAAGAAATATTAACATTGTAAAATCTTCCCTAAAGATCCTTTCTGAAAATTCCTTACTGGTTTTGCCTTTGGCTGTATTACAGCCGTTTCTTGTTTTGCAGAGCTCGAATGTCCTTGGTCTGAAAAATGGTGCTGACAGGACAACTTAAATGTAACAAACATAATATAAAAAAGGCTGACTTTGTCATGGCCAGTGTCTTCTTTACACTGTGACTTGAAATTAGCAGTGAGAACTAGGTTTAAGTTGGGGTTTACTGAGAGATTTTTCACTTAAAATCATAATTAGGATATTGAAAAGTCTAACAAAAGATGAAGATTCAAATGGCATGGAGTTAAATGGCGGTGAGTGGAGAGCATTTTGGGGGCATGGTTAATGAATAGCAGGACAAAGAAGAAGAATGGATTAAAAAGACCAATAATTCTCTTCAGAGTAATTTCTCAAATTTCTGTATACTATTTAAAAAGGGGATTGTTAATAATTAGGGACTTGCAGCTCCTTTTGAACTCTTATGTCATTAACTTGGCTAAGAAACAACACTATTAAACAAGTTATGAGAAACGTGACATTATTCAGTTTGCTCTTCAGGCTATGGCTGCATATGTTTACCTACGCTGAAGAAATTAAGAAATACAAAAATACAAAGTAATTGTGTATTTATTGTAACCTTTCCACTCTATCATTAGAACTCTTGTGGAAAGGGTTCGTGTGGGACCATGTCAAGGGCCTTGCACAAGTCCAGGTAGGTGACATTAGTTGTTCTCCCTTTATCCTCTGTTGCCCCCACATGTAGAAGGCCCCTATATTGGTCAGTCACAATCTGCCCTTGGTGAAGCCATGCTGGCTGTCTCAGATCACCTCCTCATCTCAAGTGTGCCTTAACATCTCTTCAAGGAGGATTTGCTCCATGATATTCCCAGGCACAGTTGTGACACTCACCAGCCTACAGTTCCCCAGGTCTTCCTATCTGTCTTTAATAAAAATGGGAATAATGTCTCCCTTTTTCAAGTCACCAGGAACTTCACTTGACAGCCATTACTTTTTGAATGAGATGGTGACTGGCTTGGCAACCACATCAGCCAGTTTCCTCACGACCCTGGGACGCATGCCATCAAACTTCATAGGTTTGTATGTGGTCACTCTCAAGTGTTCTCAGACTTGCTCTTTGCTTACAGTGGGAGGGATTTTACTCTCCCAACCCTGCCTGGAGTTTCAGGGACATGAGAGACATGAGAAGCCCGATTGCCAGTGAAAACTGAGGCAAAGAACTCGTCAAGTACCTCAGCCTTCCCCATGACTGTTGTTGCCAGTTCTCCCTTCTCCTCCCTTGCACTGTCCTTGGCCTTTCTCTTCTGACCAACGTACCTAGAGAACAATTTTTTGTTATTTTTAACATCCCTTGCCAAGTTCAGTTTCATCTGAGCTTTGGCTTTCCTGATCTCATCTATACAGGCATGCTTGTTCTCTTCCCGGGCCACATATCTCTGCTTCCACTAACAGCACATTTCCTTATTATCCCTTTGCTTGAACAGTAGATCCCCACTCAGCCAGACTGGATTCCTGCCTCCTCTAGGCTGGAATGTAGTACTTAAAACTTTATTGGTATAAAGCATCTATTTCTACACAAGATTGTGGATCCCTTATGGAAGACTGTAGATACTGTAAATGTTTAAATTCTGCAGTTAAAATTGTTGAATAGGTTGGTGTCTAAATGCAACACTTGACACTTCAGAGGCATCTGCAGATTTTCAAAACCGTTGAATAACCACTTATATTTGTACACAAAGATACATATTTTAGGAACAAAAGTTCATACACACAGGTTTTAGTATCTGTACTTAGGAATTCAATAGCTACCTTACATTTATTTACAAGAGGAAAAAAACCAAACAAACAATATCTTGAGCCAAATCAGGTTCATTTGGAATTGCACCGACTGTTATTAACAGATGGATGTATAATTAGAATAAGAACTCAAAGTGGAGACTGAGAAAATGATTCAGGGAGGAGTGTGAGAAATTAAATTTAAGAAGAGAGTGAGAGGAACAAAGGAAACAAGATGAAATAGGATATAGTCTGGGAGAGAAATGTTTTCTGGCCAGACCTGTGGAAACTGGAGGCATAATGATTATAATTTTGTTTGTAGGTAGTCTCTGAATCACTGCCAGCATCAGATAATTTAGCAATGGTTTTAGGAATGACTTACCTTTTTCCTCTGCGGAAGGAAAATCACTTTGTGATACATTTTGAAGTGCTATAGAGCCTTTCAGTGAATTCATGCTATAGCTGAATTGCACACCTGACAAGAGCAGAAATTAATTCTTGGGATATGGCCACAACAAAAGAAAGCAAAAGAGTCAGCAGAAAGATATATGTCATCAGAAGACCTATCTTGAACATATGCTCATGTAAGTATACTAATACCACTTATATAGTCAGGATTCAGACAGACCTTAGGCATGTAGGATTGTACATGTAATTTTGGGAACGTACAAAGATTTGAACAAGAGGAAACAACCATGAGTGAAATAAAGAAATGAAAAGCTATATTAGGCAAAATGCATAGGATTGCTGGAATATTTTGATAGTCTTATTGGAAATAAAGTATGAACGATAGTAAAGTAAAGAGAAAAACATGAGTTCCTTAAGTATGTCTATAGTGTAGGGGTTCTTATGCTTGTTGGATTAAAAGTTATCTTCCATGGTAAATGGAAAATCTGACTCTGCCTAAGAATGGGAGAAGCATTATGGCTTGGGTACAAACAGGAGTTGACTGGGCTTTACTGTGGGAGAACTTCATTTCAGGGACTTTATGATAGATCAGTTGTGGAGTGTGGGTGAAAGGAATCACAAACATCCCAAGATCAGCAGTGAAGATTCACAGAGCTTGAAAAGCTCTTCTTGGTTCTGTGGAGTTTTGGATAATGATCTTTGAGAACATGGGAGGAAACATATTCAGTAAGAGGAAAGCTAAACTCATGCATACTTCAGATTGTATGTTTTATGGCACTCTATTTCTGCAGCTGTAGGGGAGCTGCTGTTCCTCATTGCAAGAGGCATCCCTCTTTAGATGTCAAGCTACTTTCCCCCAAATGTTTTTGTTTCATCTGCAGCTCTGTAAATGATTTCCTTCTAAAATAATTACGAACCTTATATAGCAGGTGACCTTTTTTTAATGCTACATCAATTTGTTCCAATTGGACTTGTTCTGCCCATGCCCCTTCTCTTATGTCCAAACTGAGTATGATATTTCAGCACTGGGAAGCTGAAGTAGACAGTGCAAGCAAGGAAAATCAGAAAAGACTATTGTTTCAATCACTAAAAACATCTTGGAAATCCCCACAGACTGCTCCAAACTGTCTCTCCAGCCAATGGAAATGGAGGCGAACAAAGTAAAAAAAGGAGAAAGGGGCTGTGTTCCTGAGCTCTGCATAATCACCATCACCGCTATCACCCCGTGCCCTCTTCATTCACACTTGCGGCCAGATGGAGGGCTCTCTCAGACGACCACCTGCTTTGATCCTTGCCTTCAGTTCTTTCTGCTGCAATATTACAGCAGCCTGGCATAACTTCCTTTGTACTGATGCAGCAGTTTTACACATGTATACAGTACTCCTATATTCTAAAAATAAGCAAGAGCAGGAAATGCTGAGCATAAATTCTTTCCCTCTCTATCACAAAACATTCAGTGGCATAAGTGAAAATGAGAGTCTTAAAGCATTGTCTTTGATACAGATGCTCAGGGGAGTGGTTCAGTAATATATACCACATTTTTATTTGGTAAGAAGTCCAGATTTCTTAATGCCCTGTTACATATCTGAACCATTATGTGCACATGCCTGAACAATTTGTTTAAGTCTATACATCATGCTGTTTCATCACTTACTTAAACTCAGTGAATTATTTCCCAGCCAGATTTTATTTTCACATGTGCCCAACCATCCATGTGAGGGCAAAGAAAGCAAAGGAAGCACGTGTCACTTCCCTACCCTCCTTTCTACAGTAGAAAAAAAAAATAGCTTTATAACTGTGGAACTGTAGATCTCTGTTCCAAAAAATATTCCGACCACGTTTGTTTAACTCAAACCAATGTCGAGGTCTCTGGATTACTTCTATCTCTTAAATATGTGACCTAGAAAACTGAGAAAAGCAAAGATCTATGACAGCCAAGTGAAGAAATATCTTTAAACTTGCTGAAAGAACTCAGGTAGAGATGCTAGACCAGCTTCTTCATAATGAGTTTTTATGAGAAGAGAATATTTTATAACAGTTATGGATAATATCAGTGGACGTGGCACTCAGCAACAGCTAGCTAGGCTAAGAAATGGCCATAGACGGGAACTGTGGTATGCGTTACAGACACTTTGCTCTGCTTCGGCACTCTCAAGGCTCATGTCACCAGCTAACTTGTTTTTTTTAATTACTACATCTAGATAAGGACTTTTCCAATTTGTATGAAACTCTGTATAAGTGGTAGGATAATGGCTGGAAAACAGGCTACATCCCCGGCATCTATAATACCTTATTGAAATTTTTAACACTTAGCTATTGTTTACAGGAAAAAAAAAAGGAGGAAATGAGGTGATATAGTCTTTCCCAAACATAGGACACTAAATAAAATGAAGAAGGAAAAGAAAATCAAGAAAGTCATGTAGCAGTGGTGCAAGAGTTTGAGAAGAGGTTTGAATGGTGCTCTAACAAAGTAGATTACAGATTGCAGATTGGAAGAGGATCGGAAATGCTGATGAGAACTCTTAAATTACATTTACAAGCAAATAGTAGAGCACAGCACATATGCAGAAGGACTAACCTGAGTCAAAGAGGTAATGTTTAATGTCTGTACTTTGATAACAGCTGCAGAAGTTTCATCAACAGAAGGTTTTCTCCTTCACATATGTAACATTGATAATCCTTGCATGCTTTCATTATACATCTACTGTGTTTCCAGTTTACCTTCTTGGCAATCAAAACCAAAGGGCACTTTACAACATCTGCAGGCAATTTTTATAGACACTAGTGATTCATAAACTTTGATTTCAAAGACATTTCCTACAACTCTTCTTGCTCCACAGGACCACATGAGTTTCCCCACAAAAATCCTTGATTTTATTCCAGAGTTTATCTCATAATTTCTGTTGTCTTGGGGATGAGGTGGTTTTGTTATAGCTCAATCACCGTGAGCTATTAACTCAGAAATCTCAACCAAATTCCCAAGCCAGGAGAGAGTCCTTTAACCATTTTTGTTCAGTATTTCTTTTGTTGTTTTTGTGAAATGCTTTTGGGACAATAAACAAACAAACAAACAGATAGATATACAGATAGATAGATAGATAATTCTACATTTTCACGTGTGATTTGAACTTTAACCATATTGTTTCCACAATGTGAGCAAAGGTACAGCAAGATGAGCTGGGAACAAGTAAGGAAAGAAAGCTGTTGTGGATTGGGATAACCAGAATGAAATTTTTCTAACTATGACTGTAATAAGTAAATAAGCAAATGATAAAATGTTGATCATGTTAATGCTATTAGAAAACTATAAATTAAATTCTGTTATGTGTTACGTGTAACTTAGAGCTCAAACACATTACAAAACTCACATAAATTTCATGCATAGTTTCGTAACACCTGCTGATAAAGGCATTATGGGAATCCTGAAACCATCCAACCTAGTTGGAACAGTTGCTTTCATGAAGCTGAATTGCAGAGGGGAGTTTGTCTGATCTGTGCTGAATATACTCATCATTACAGCCACATCAAAGTACTTACTTGGACAAAAAAAAATATGGGGGGGAATTTCTCACAGTTAGCCTTGCTATGGGCTTGTAGCAAGACCTAGTTCAAATCCCTGACTAAATGTTTTTTAAAGCAACAGCAGATAAAGAACACGTCCACGGTTGCAGGATGTGCAATTCCAGTAACTGTTGGCTCCAGGAAAACATTATAGGATAACAAGAGATTGTGGACTCTGAGTTTTTATTGGAGTGGTTTCAGACATTGCTGTACATTTAAATGGAGTACCATAAAAATATTTGAAAATATGAGGAAAAGGAAACTGCTCTCCAAACACAGCGGAAATTTGTGTTTTATTTGCTGGAGTAAGGTGAGATCAGGTACAGCCACATAGGTATCTTTGTGGTTACCATTTTTAGGAAGATTTTTATAGTATTAAAAAGGCATTGAAAGCATAACTATGCTTTCAACCAGTTGTGGGGTCTCACTCATAGTTCCAATTATTCAAAGAGAAAACCTAAAACCAAGACTAGAACTATTTGGCTTTTAAATGATTCTGTGTATCTTAAAGGTCCTACCTTTTGTCAACTGGGTGAGTAAGGCTGAGAGCTAGAAGATTCACCTACATTTTTTCAAACCTGTTATTAAAGGCACCTTTCAAAAGGTGGAACTGTATCCAAAATATATGGACAGGACTATTACTTGAGTGAAAGTTCTGGATTTAGCTCATGTCATTCTCTTAAGGTGTCTGCAACATTCCTGGAGAAGATATCTCTTGACATACCTCTTGCTTGCATGTGACTGGTTGAGAATTTAGTGCACGCTCACCATTTCCAGAATGAACTCATGAACTTACAGATAGCTGTAATAAGATGAAGCACACCAGTTGAAAATGGCATCTAAAGAAATGTGAGCTCTTTCAGAAGGAGGTCATCTATCTCAGGTACATGCTCAACACAGAGGGAATTTCCACTGCCATGTGAAAATATAAGTGGTATCGATCTTGTTAATTTCACAGGCATACTACGACTTAAACTTTTGTGAGACTACATTATTAGTACAGGTCAATTTCCATGTAACAAAAAGCTGGTTTGAGATAGAAGGGCAAAATATGATATTACTCTCTGTGTTTGGAACCTGCGGAAGGAAAAATGGTTCTCAAGGGGTCTTAGAGTCACCAAATTTGCATTTTGAAACACTGTCCACATTTGGTGCAGATGTTAAGGGATTCTGGAAACAAGAACATGGAAGTGTTGGATGAGTTACAGCGGAAGTCCCTCTGTGACAAAAAATACTGAACTACCTGAAATAATAATCCTTTGCATTTACCTGTAGGCTTATTTTTTAATTTACCTTCATCAGGCAAAATTCTAGTCAAGAAGAAACATATGTTTTTACAACAATCCTTCATAATAAAAATTCCTTATTTTTTTTTTATCCTTGTGGCTGGGATATAACTCCACAGGCAGACCCATAGTCTTGGGGACACTGATACCATTTGATCAGGTGGTCTTGTAGGAGCAACAGCTGTGACCGCTGTCCCCTCAACAAGGAAAGCATTGCTCAAACTGAGTTGGTCCCCATGGTTTTTCATGTTCACAGTTCCTATTTTTTGCTGCTAGGACAATGGAGAAGGGTGTTGCTGGAATATAGCCCAGAGCAAAGAGATTGCTCAAACAGAGAATCTTGATGTTAAAATTGTGTGTTACTGGAATTTCAGTTGGTAGTTGCCAACATCTTGGAACAGTTTATTCTTCAATATGCTATTGAAATGATTTTCAGTGGGAACATCTGGAATATAAAGATGCTAAGTTGCTTAAGTAGAGAGAAAACCTATGGAAGGATGGGAGAAGGTATCACCTTATTATATTGTGCAACAGGGTGGTCTCCCAAAGGAATGTTGCGGCAGTGGTAGGGGTGAATGAGTAGGATATGCATAATATAAGACTATTATTGCATTACTGTGCCTTATCCTTTTTTTAATTGTGTTTACATGTGGCTGCAGTCTTTCAGTTCCTCAGCCCCTGCAGTCTATATAAGAAAGTGCCAACAGGGTTGTGTGGGTTAGACACAGAAACAAAGGGTGATTTCTTAAACATCCTTGGAAGCTTAGTATACCTGAGGAAGCTACTGCCCAATTTCCATGTTTTTGAAGGAACCTGCTGAGAGAAGGGACAGATACTTTGCAACACAGAAACTTGTGTGTTCATAGGATGTCTTTTTCTGTCTTCTTTGTTTATCCTAAGTCTTGGACATCTTGGAGCTGTGATCTAAAGGAAAACTTATGATACACAGAACTAGCACAGAAAATATACTATCTTTGCTTCAGGAAGCCTGAATTCTTTGATCATTATTTACAATGGGAGAGAGGAGTTTAATTTTTCATTTAAATAGCATAATTATCTTCTCTAACACCACAGAACACATGGAGTACAGGATTGTTATACTGATGTCTCGCTGAAGTCATTTGTTGTAGTACCTGAAAGATGCAAGTCCTGTGTGGTCAAAAGTTACTGGTTTGCATCACAGTTTCCCCTGGTAAATGTAATATCTGCCTGGAGACAGGCAAGGAACAGACGAAAAGTGTGCTGAGAGCAAAAATCTTTACTTGGAAGGTCAGATGAAAAGGGAATATTTCATTGAAGAAACAATGTTCTTATAACTAGGATTTTTGCTAGTAGAGCTGTATGGTTCATGATTTTGTGACACACCATTCAATATTAAATGGATCTGTATCCATTCTGTAAATCAGTATGTGATTCTACAAAGCAACTCACTTTCTCTGCAAACTGGTACTCTCTTCTCCACTGGACAATGGCAAACCAAAAGGAACAGCTGAACATGGGTTGGAAAACAAAGCAATCCATTTCAGTTCTTTTCCTATTTCAGTTTGGCTGAAAAAATGCCACGTTATGTCAGGCCCGGCAGAGTCACAGGGGAAGAACAGGTTACTTGTACAGTAATTCCATTTCTGCGCAAGATTTTATAATTGTCACCTGGAAGCAAAGTAGCTTTCAGGTTCTCAAGAAGAGCTCAGGGGTGAGCGTGATATTTAAGCACAGACATCTTTTCTCATCTGGTTTCCTGTCACAATGCCAGTGTCTGTGTGTGCAAAGTTCTGACAGCCCGAAGTACTTTGATATATTTTTTCCCAGGCTTCAAAAGAAAAGGTAAACAATGGGCTTGTGACTCCAGGGCAAGCATTGGTAGCCAACAGTTTATGAGGTAGATCATCTTCTTTTTGTTTCTGGCATTGCTTTAAATATTCTGCTGTGTAGAAGGGATGTGTGAAACTCATTTATTGGTTTTGAGGCTGCAGGTTTGATGCCTAGAGGTGATTTCTGGTCCACACAGGTTTTCTGCTCTTGCTTTAGGTAAAACGGAGGGCAACTCTGCTTCAAAGACTTCAAATGTCTATTTGAAACCCAAAAGTGAAGACCAATTTTAAAAAGACCCTTGAAAGATATTTGCATTTCTTTGATAGTTCAAGCAGTATCTCAGTGAAAAAAAATTCAGAAGAGGAGATGTTCAGTTTCATAGTGTTTTGTATATTTATTTTAAATACTTTAAATTCACTAATGTGGCATCCATAGAATAAGAGCAATATATAATATGCTATGTTTATACTTCGTGTCATAATGCAATTATAATATATTCAGGTAGTTTGTACTCAGATATGCTGAAATATAACTGCAATGCTTTTTAAAAACAAGAGCTTGGCTGGGTTTTTTTGTGTTTTTTTTTCCAATGCTGTTCCTTTCTGAGGAACAGGCTTTGCCTCTCAAAGAACAAATTCTCTCCTGTGCAGCCATAGCGCAACCAGCTCTGAAAATCTGTGCTCAACTTTGGGGGAGGTAGACCAGAAAAATAAGGACAAATTGGAGAGATTTCAGAGAAGTCTGGTGAAAGTAATCTTGGCTTTGGTAAGATCTATACCCGAGAAAAGATTTTTAAAAACTGATTTTGTACTATTTAGCTTGAGTGACTGATGACCAAATATGAAGTCTGTTATTGCTCACTGATGCTTCTTATGTATAACCCCATAATCCGGGAATGAGAGTGTGACATTTAAGAATCCAGAATGAAAAGGGAATAAACATGAAGATAATTGCAATTTAAGGCAAAGTGAGCAACAGAGCTCTCAGAAAGACGTACAGGAGCAGAAACAGAAAATAATCAAAACATCAGGGAGACCTGAGGAGGCAAGGGCATACAAAAGGGTTTATTCGTTCAGAGCTCAACACTTAATTTTATTAAAAATTGGTAACAGCAGTCTGTTCTGCTCAAGTTGGTCCATTTCACTTGTTGCTGTTGTAGCCTACCACAGTATTAGAATTCCTGTAAGCAGCATTGCTCTTATGTAAAACATATGGACCTTCTTTTCATTTTTGTTACACTGAGTGTGATATTGAATTTCTGTAAATGTAATATAAATCTAACACATTCTAGCAAGATAAACTGGATGGCCAGACAACTCTGTCTCTGCTTAGGAAATGAAAATCTGGTTTGAAATACAACAGTGAAGGAGATAGATCACGTACCAAGAAGACTTTTGGAGATGAGAGATCAGTCCTAACAAATAATCAGTGCTTTTATTAAGGTATCAGATAAGGATAGTTAAAAATATATCTATTAATATAAAATCCATCTTCCCCTCTCTCTTTCTCTTTCTTTTTTCTCTGAGTACACAGTTTCCACAAAAATATATAAACCTTCTAGAAAATATTCTTCAGATTTGGAATTTCAGTTGAAGAGAAATCCTAGTGGTTTCACTAAGTCATATCTGGATACCAGTAATGCTTCAGTTTATTCCTACTGGAAATACTTTAGTCCATGATGAAGTTGGTGTCATGTGCTATGATGCCCAGTTGTTCCTTGGTTGTCTGAGTTACATTATGAAATTCATGTGTTCTTTTCCCTCATATTCTTAGAAGGAGGATATAAATGGTCTATGAAGACAGGCATGATGTAGATATTTATTTCAGAGACTGAAATTTGGTTACATTTTAAAATAGTTTCACATTCCATTTACATCGCTTTTTAAGGTGGAAGTTAGTGCCCAGAAAATCATTGTGGTATCAAAGGTCTAAAGACTCTCTCACTAAATTAAGCCTTTCTTTGCTCTGGGCTCCTAACTTCTTTAATCCCTTCCATTTATATAGCCAGGGAACTCTTGCATTTTACTGAGGTGACTGCATAATACATTCCATGACAATCATATTTCCATGCTCATTTTATTTAGTGCCAAGCAAAGAGAAGTACAGGCATTCATCTTGCTGGTGCTTTCATTTGTTTTCTTGAGTATTTTTGTAGAAGCTCCATGGCACTTTTGGGCAAGACAGTAGTGAAGTGATGTTGATGCCAAGGTTCCAATCCTATCATTAGGTCTATATATGTAAACATGTTTGTAGCACAAAAATAAAGTCGCATATCTAAGTGAAGACAAAATGCCTAAGACTGATTGCATCAGCTTTGAAGGTCTATGGGGAATTTGAAAGGGAGTAAATGAAATAATACCGTTCCCAGAAAGCTCCTGCTGCATCTGATTTGTTACACAGGGTTTCGGGGTGCAGTAGTGAAGAGCCCTTCTAAATTAGATAATCGGAGAGTGGGGCCAATAGGGTGCATGGAGAAGCTTTTCTTTGTCTGCAACCCACTGAAAATAATGGATCACTTTTGCTCAGCATGGTGTGCTCACAAAATTTCAAGTCTGTTTTAAGTGCGAAATGAGTCACCTGGGATTCTGAGTTTTTAAATATCTGTGGAGATGTACAGGCATTTTCACACAGTCTTATCTCACTACAGTAAATATCCCATGCTTTCTCTCAAATACTCTGTGACTGCATAAAACCTGAAACAGTCGAGGACATACAGATCAGCCCGATTTTGCAGTGGAGGGAGTTCAGATCACACCTGTCCATAAATAAACAAATAAATAAATGTAGTTTATTTTCTTCAGCTAAATATAGCATAGTGGATTATCTTCAGCTAAACATAGCATGGTGAGTGTATCAGTCATTAACCTGAAGTTTCTTTGGTGTTTTTTTGGGACAACCTTTCGTTGAAAAGACTTCTTAGTATCTTAAGTAACCATCCCTCGGGGATGTTTTTTTGTTTGTTTGTTTGGTTGGTTGGTTTGGTTTTTTTACTGTCTGGTACTACTATTGCTGAGCAGAAGAGAGTTTAATGAGCAGCTAAAGCCCTTTCTTGCTTCTTTCTCCTTGAGATTTATGCTTCAGAGAGCTCTTTGCTCTAGGGGTAAAGGTCACTTTCACGGGTATAATTCTCCAAATGTTTCTACTCTTCCAGAAAGCAGTGGGTTCCCTCATCCCAGCTTCATGTTCACAACTGTGTTCAAATAAGTGAATTGCAGTAGTTCAGAAGATAAGGTCACTCCATTTGGCTTTTTTGAGAGTTTTTATAGATGGATGGCACTATTGCTTTTTCTTCATCTTTTGGTATTTATTTGAAATGTGTTCTGTGTTACTCTAAGAGCTGTTGCCACGTTGGAGAATCTGGTGCTTTAGACACTGAATGTACTTTGATGTTCTCTTTGCTGTTGAGACCTTCCCCTGAGACCAAGCCACGGAGAAGAGAGAAGAGCATGACGTTCACTGGCTAACTTCTGTCATGTCAGCATGAGCTGAAGTGCTGGGAGACAAAACGAGAAGGCTCTTATGTGAATTGATACGAGAGTTAAAGAAGCAGGAAAGAAGGCAGGAGGGGACTAGCTAGAGCTGAGCATGGTTCTGGTTGGTTCAAAAGACTGGTTCTGGAAAGAAGTTACTACTGCTGCTGCCAGTTAGTAAACTCTACCACCAATAACTCTTGATAAACTTCTCAAGAGTTAATTTAGTTCAAACTGAAACATTAATTATTATTCACAACTACTTCTATGTCTGTTTTCACAACCAGGTCTTACTGACACAAGGACTTGAGAACTCATACTGTAAGCCCTGGCAATAGAAATGTTTACAGAGACTGAATCTGTTGAACCTTTGAGTGCATAGGAATGGCTAATCCTTCAAATGGAAAAAGTCAATCAGTGTGGCAAAAATCTGACCTCTCTTCTATACTACTCACACTTACACAGATGCTGTGTGAAAATAAAATGATAAGACATCTTTTTACTCTTTCATTACTCAATAAACCCGACATTTACCTACATTTTTAACAGGCATATCCTTGCACCTAGTTGGTAGAGAGCAGAAAACATTTTAACTTAAACTTAACTTAAACTTAACACCTTTGTATGCCCCATCTTCAAAAGTTTCCACTGAAGAGCCCAGCAGATTTTTAGAGGAATTCCATTTATTTAGTTATAAGAAATTGGTCCAATAGTTTATTAGTAACTTTGATTATTGCTGAATGATCAGTTAAATAAAACAGTTAAAAAAAAAAAAAAAAAAAAAGCAAATAGCAATCAGCCAGCCATTCAGTAACCATGCAAAAGTTTAGGTATATCCAAAAAATTATTCACTGTGAGTTACAAGTTGATCTTCAACCAAATATCAAACTTATCTTTGGCTTTTCTTGCAACCAAAGTTTTATTAATACCTCTCCGTTTCTTCATTAAATGAGCAAAATGTACAAACCAAGACAATTCCGTTACGAGTTTATCCTCCCCATTTCAGTGATCTGCTTAGAGGGCAATTTGATTTTCATTTTCCATGTGCCTGTTAGTTTGACAGCCCACAGATAAATGTGCGATATATCTCCCTTCTATTTTAAAGACACGGTTTCATTTTCCCCTCCTGCTATTGACAGACCTGTCATTGATTCTGATGTTCATAAAAGCAATGATGACAGATAGATGTCTGTAACTGAACAACCCACAGTGGATTTCACTTGTTCTAGTTGTTGTTTCTTTTTGCTTTTTTTCTACTGACTTTGTTCCCCCTTCTCCACAGCAAGTGTATTTAGGGATTTAGGGATTATTTTCACTGACCAGATGTCAAAAATGTAGGCTTTTGCTGGGCAGCAAAGTTTCCTACTAGGTTTTTCTTCTCTCCTGCATAGATTCACGCTTGTTTGAATTTGCTAAATTCAAAATTTTGATTCTGTTTTCACTTTTTGTTTATTTGATATTCTTCTGCTTAACAAGGGAGGATAATAGCTCCTTGATATTGTCTGAAGAGCTCACATCTGTCTCTGTCACCATATCAGGTAATACGCTAGCTGTGACACAATAAATAGCAGTCTGTTTTCTCATCTTCATACAGGTCAGAAAATGTTTTACCTTCAGTTCTTAAATGGAGCTTTATGAAACGCAGAATTGTTAAAGGCACCAGCTAGGGCAAGGCGGCTCTGGGGTAAGGAACCACAGCACAGCACTGAAACAAGGAGGCTTTTGCTGACAAAAAAAAAGAGAGCTTTCTGAAACAGAATGCAAGCAGGCTGTTTCTGATACAATTTGTAGAACTCGGAGAGAAGTTCAGGTGCTTTTCCAAGGGTTTCAGTCATATATGTCATCTGGATTGATTTCACCTGTTAGCGCAGATAGTCCAGGGAAATACTGAGTCCTCACTCTTTAGCCCTTTTTTTTTTTTTTTTCTGTTGAGCAAACCCAATTTAACAGCATAAAACTTTCTGTTTCCCCCACTCCCCGCCCCTTCCCTTTCCCCTGTTTTATTTGTCTGGCAGCTGCCAGCAGGGATCAGACAGTAGGAACAGTGCAGTCAGCACCTTTTTCTGGGGCACAAGCACCAGACCAGAATTTATTGGCTTTATTCGCTGCAGGGAAGATGACCACATCCAAGAGGGAGCCTCTCATGTGGGGCTTTGCCACCAGCCCGGTCAGCCAGCTCCAGCTGAAACTTTAAGGTTTGTTTCATGCCCCTCAGGCTGAGTAAAGCCTGTCTCTCCTGGAATGCTAACCATCTTTTCAGGCCCAGATGCCTCTGTTTCATCACACAATAAATTAGAGGATTTGCCTTGGACTGGAAGTGACCGTTTCACCTAGAAGGAGATGGGGATAGAAATACGTGGTCGAGCTCTGATTTAAACGAACAGTCAGGCATCGCATTTATCAAGTGGGTCTCTATCCATCTTGGGGGTGGAAAACGGTAGCTAAAGCACTTCCCCTGCCAAGGTGTGCTTTATGAAGCTGTGGGGGTGTCTTTGGTATGGGGTGAGAATGGGAGGTGCAGGGGCTGCTGTTGTGGGGCAGCCCGCAGTGACACAGCAACCCAGACATATGGTGTCACTATTCAGCCGACACAAATTTGACACTCGGTGAATTTATTATATTTTGGTTTGCTCCTGGTGCCTGAAAGGCTTTGCAACTGTCTCTTCATAGGGCCTGTCACAGATGTTGATGTATTTTCCTCCTCCACAGCCAGGTTTTACTGTGGAAACTGATACAACTTCACGATAGAATTTCTGGATGAATTATTCACGCACTGCATGCTTTCTGCACATAGGGGGTTGGAAGAAATCCATCCTATTCATAAATGGTCTCTTTAATCCCCTTTAACAGAGCTTTTTCCCCGAGTTTAAACCATTTCTATTATCACCTTTGTGATCCTGATGTTTTGGGTAACATATTTACAGTTAATAGCTTTGTTAAATTTTTCACTATATTTCACCTTAACATGCAATTAAATTGTCCAGACACAGTGATGAAACTGATACATTGACGAGACAATAAACCATATGGGCCAGATTCTCATAATCTTAACTTCTGGTTGCGGTTTTCTTTTTTTTTTTTTTCTTTTTTTTTTTTTTTTTTCAAATCCTGCAGATCATTCCATGTCCAGTGATTTATAGGGTAATTCCTGAAATATCTCAATATTTGTTGTTGTAGACAGAATGGGCTGCTGCTAATGCCAGTACCATCTGTGGAGATGATTTTTTAATTGAAAAGAATTTTCAGTCTTGAGAGCAGAGAGTTGGATGAACTCATCACTGCCCCCTGAGAGAAGATTAATGAAATGAAAACATATCGTACCCCTTTAATACCTGGAGAAGTAATAAGGATGCATCAAGTGACAATAAAGAGCATGGTGCGTGGGGGTAAATTGCTTTAACATAGCACGGAAAGTCCATCCAAGAATTAAAAATTGCATTTGCAGTTTTAGAAAGTATTACAGCATTAGTGTTCTCTACTAAAACTCCTAACTCCTGAACTTTAACTCTAGAGGTAAAGCTCATCATATTCAGATTCCTTTGCTCTATATGCCACAAACAATAGTACATATTCCCAAAATAAGCCAAAAGAATATTGAAGGCTTACGGACCTATAACAGAATTTTGAAACCAAATGACTGCATGAATATTAATCCTCTCCTGAGCCAATGCAAGTGATGTTACTTTTGAATGGATCACCCAAGTAAAAGTAAGTAAATGAATATTCATTATCTGTGGTGACTAATGTTAGAATCATATTTTTGTTTTAGTATAAGACTTGTATTTTGTTGACAAGAATTGTCAATTTTAAGTCTATTATTTTTTTCCTCAGATTAGTGCATTTTGTATATAACTAATATGTCCTGTATTGCTTAATTTGAATCTACCTTAGGTCACCAGTTCTTCAAATGGGATTTATATTTCAAAATAATAACCTTTGACAATAATGCTCCATTTAATGCGGGCCCACCCTTCTGCCCTGATGGCAGTATTCAAATACTGAGAATATGAGACTGTCTGGCCAGTGTTTTTAAGAGGTTTTAAAAGTATTAATAATAACCATTTCCCAAAGTGTTTCATTTCACATTAGAAAAGAGATTCAGATTTTGTTTGAACTAAATTACATCTCGTGTTTTTATTTAAAAAAAAAAACTACTTGTGTTTTGCCTCTTAATATTTTTCCATAAAATTACAGTATTTATGAAAAATATATTGATTGACAAAATTGTGTCATTACTACACTACACTTCTATGAAGTATGAAGCAAAGAAGTATTTTTCAACACTTCAGCGCTTCTCGTTTTAAGCTTAAGTAGAGCACAACTTTTTTCTTCCAGAAACAGATCAGCATGAACGAATAGGACGTCATCATCCCCACCTGAACCCCAACCTATGGTTTCTCCTGGTCAACACAGCAGGTTTAAACAAGTTAGACTTAAACAAGTTAGCACAGTTGGAAAAAGAATATAATGCTCCAGAAGACAGGTACAGTTTGAGACTGTACACTTCTCATCAGTGAACCACAGACTGGAGCAGATACAGAATTGAAGTATTCATTTAACTTTACTGTTTGGTGACATTAATGCAGATACAAACAACTTGTCTGAATTTCAGTGATGAATTGAAAGTAATGATGCCAGTGATTTGGGTGCAATCTTTGGAGATTCTTTTCTAGAGCAGAGAAATATGAACGTGGGATTTTAAATTTCCAAAACACGTCCTTACTACACTGATTGAATTAATGGGACAACTGTGTTCTCTGCGTGATGTTTTTCTATGGGTTCAGTCTCTGCCTGTGTTTAGAAGCTGCATCAAGCACTGGAAGAAGAAAGAAGGTGGAGTTATTTAATAAAAAACAACAACAGATAAAAAAACAAACAGTAGTGGCAGAGACAGCATTAGTAAAGACCTTAGTTATTCCTTTCAGACTGGTTACAGCAATGAAGGTGTACAGCAGTGATGCCTTTAACAAAGCAAGCTGTTCTCAGTTATTTCCATTCCAGTGCTGCAAAGGATTGCATGGATGTAGGTTTTCTCTGTTAGCTGATACCCCCCACTCCTACACACCCTCTCAGCATGCTAACATTGCTACAGCTGAGCTTGCAAGGCTGAAGGTGAGATGTGACTGTGCTCTTGAATTTGCAGCATCCCGCATACATAGACAGTCCCCTTGTTAGTCCTTTCTAGAGAATGGGCATTTGTCCTTTTTCATCTTGTGTCACTCGTTTCACCTTTACATACTACTCTGCAGAGCATTCATCATAAGGCTGGATATGTGGAGTCACTGCTGGTACTCAGGAGATGCCATCAAGGTGCAGAGGCTGTGAGCAATGACAGGAAATCTCTGGAGAAACAAGAGGTGCTATTAGACAGCCACAGTGATTTGGTGACACACATCTTTGCCTCCTCTGACAGAACAGTTCTACATCTCCATCTCTGTTTGCCACGCTGCGTGCACATGCACAGTGGGTACAAAGAGCAACAAACCCAGACCTCGTGCCTGCAACTTTTCTTCCTCTTCTGGTCTCTCCTGAACACTCATCTCTCACTAAGGCATGTATGAAATGACAGGCAGGTAACAGCTCAGCAGGTGGAAGCCACCCAGGAATGGCCTACAAGGGGTCTGCTCTGCTGGCGGGCCGCACTCCTCCAGTTCCCTGCTCAACACCCCAGCTGCATTGCAGAGGCTTTCACAGCTCTGAGCCGAGCCTCTGCCTTATGTTCATGTTTCCATGCAGAGCAAGAGCAGTGCTCAGGAGCTGGGAAGCCCTGATGAGATACTGACATTCCCTGTGCCCTGGGAGTCTCTCTGGTGCCGTGGGTATGATAATACATAGAGACCCACAGGGCTCCATGCAGGGTAGCAGCAGTAGGAGGGATCGTCCACAGAAATCACCCTTGTGACCACCATAAATGTTGAATAATGGTTTAAACCAACAAAAAAATACATATATTTTAGTAGATGGCAAGTTCTGTTAGTAATAAATATTTCAGTGTTCAACCCTCTACACAGACCATTTTTAAAGCCCCACGGGTTTAATGCTCTACAGTCTGATTCTTTCTATTTTTTCTTTTTTTAAGGCTATAAATGGCAACTATTTCAATGTCTGTGGTAAATACAATTCTCTGAACCTTAAAAAAAAAATCGCAGGTGACAGGTCTTTAAGACCTGGTATTTACAGCTTGCTGCTCTGAAGGAAAACATGGTCCTAAATTTATTTCATTTCCCTGTTTTCTGAAAGAGAGCAGTGAAAGGAAAGGAAGAGGGAAGGAACTGAAAAATGTTTCCAGGGAATTACTCAATTTTATTAAGTTGTTGTTGTGTGGTTTACTTAAGAAGCCAACTTAAAAGTTATAGGTGGCCTAGAAATGGATGATGTGATACAATGGGAAATTGTTCAAATTCAACACAGCCGAAGGATACTCTGGCACTTGGCAGGTATTTTGACACTTTCAGATACTTTCCCCCCCTCTTTTTCTTATGCAATATTTAATCTTATTGTAACATTTGTTCCCATTTCATTCTGCTTGTCATTGCCACCTTGCCAGTTGTGTCTTTGGAGACTACATTTTAAGCGGGAATTTCTATATTCAGAACTTTGGAAGTAAATATATATTTTTAAATGTGTATGAAAATAAACCAGTTTTAAAATCTTCCATTCACCTTGGAGAATTTGTTTGATTTTTATGGCCATTTTATATGTGCAAGAGCAGATGGACAGAATAACAAATACATCAGGTGATAAATATTGCCTGGCTTGCTATTCAGAATAGTGGGCAATATAAACTTTTGGCATGTTTCTTTGGTCTAATAATATTAAAGAATTTGGAAGGCAGACCTTTAAATTGCTTTAATTTTAAGGAAAAAAAGAGGAAAGAATAAAATATTCAGGAAGGGTACCCACTGACATTTCCATACAAGCAAGAGCAGTCTCAAATATTCTGTGAAAATAAACTAACCTGGCTTTGTCAGCATTCAGTGTACACTTTATGTCCCCATTACCTAAAGACAGATGTGTAGTTTAATAAGCTTTAGCCATATAAGGAGAAAATTTGAACCTAAAGCCTGGCCAGGAACTTACCTCACTCTTTTGTTATTCCGGTAGCTTCTTTTAGGCTTAGGATCTAGAGTGGAAATGGAGAGTATTAAAATAAAATAAAATAAAATAAAATAAAATAAAATAAAATAAAATAAAATAAAATAAAATAAGATGTTACATCTTTCACTATCTCTATTTTGAAATTCATGCTCCTGCCCTCCTCAGACAAATGTCTCGACAGGAGTCACAAGTCATTCCTGTTTTGTAGTCTCTGGGTTTTGTTTGTGTTTTTTTCTGACCGAAAACAGCCTGAAGCTGACCTGATTACAGAAATTTTGGGAACCTTTAAACCTTTAAAGGCTGTCTAATCCAGTTCCTTGGATCACTTAGTAACTTCTGACCTCAAAGGAAATGAGCTGAAGCAAACAGGATTATTAATATAAGTTTGTCGTTTTTTTCTGAAGTCCACGCTATCAGTTTAACTGATGATCTCTGCCATGGGACTTGCATAGGGCAGCATCTCTGGAGAGCAGAAAGAGAAGTGGGTGTTCAGTTTTATTGGCTGTGGTCTTGATACTCAGCTAGTGATCCCTGCCTAGTTGAGCACAATCTTCTTAAATGGATTATCTTGGAAATTTCCAACGTTTTCAGCTATATGAAGTAAAACATACTTTTAAAGTATTTAGATATCACCAGGCAGGTCTGATGGTTGTTGAAGTAGCCTTTTACTTTATTGATAGTCTCGTGATCAGCAGTGAATAAGAGAGAAAGTGATGCTTTTTACAAATCTGCTACAAGGCATAAAATAGACTGTGTTAGCAGAGTTTGAGGTGATTCAGGAAGAAATTAGAGGACACAGGAAAGCTTTGGAAGAGCTTTTAATGGGTTCTCTTTGGAAATTCAGTAGTGTGTATGAAGGCCAACCCTGTTTAAAAATACCAACTATTTACCTTAAGGGTTCTCAAAACATCAGCCAGGCTTTTTGGTCTCTGAGCATGCACACATGCAGCAATATTTTTCCTTTTCAATGGAAAAATCTGCAAGCACAGGGTAAGTACATCTATTTTTGATTGCATTATGCACTTCAAAGTGATCCAGGATATATTTTAGGAAGAGCCATTCTGCTGCAGTCACAGTACCCAATGAAGTCTTTCCAGTAACATTGGAGACAACAGTGTGTATGGCAGAACATAATATAAGAAAGGAGGAACTCTACGTAGGAAATTATACTGAGGGAGTCTCAGAGCAGCCTAATATGCAACAGGTCCTTTCCCTAAAGAAAGTAATTTTCTCTACATAGAAAACTTGAAAATTAGAAAAATTGAAGATGGGTTCAGATTTTTTCTTGTTCAGCTTTGAACATATTTACTTTATAGGAACAGAATGAAAATGAAGTGCACCCAACAAAAACTAATAGAACAAAACTCAAGGCAAAACAAATAATCACAATCCAACACAGCAGAATATTGCTTTTCGATGCTGAGATGCTATCTGCTCTGTCCCAACACCTGTAACAGCAAATACTTTGAATTTCCATGCATGAAAAAACAAATCGTACCAACTGAGTTAGGTCATGGCTTTAAACAGATGCTGTTAATCAAGTGCAAGAAGATACACAAACTTTTGTTTTTGCTAAATTCAGACTTATTTCCTTTGCTTTTGTCAAATGCATGCCCCCCCCCCCCCCCAAAAAAAAAACCTTCACAACAATGGAAGTGACAGTGCAGACATTTGTAGGTTATCTTAACAGTAGTGCAAGTTCTCCATGCACTTGGATTTTTTGCTGATCATTTGATTAGGAGCATGATTTGGTCTGGTGCCAAGTTCCCAGAGTAGGAAAACATTACAGTCATATGCCTGCATTTATCCTGGTATAACTGTACACACACTCAAAGGTGATACAAGCATGGTTATCAGCAAGAGATTCCTAGAAAAACTTGAGGTACTGAAAACATCTTTGTGTCACCATCCTGTTCATTTCCCAGTCAGATGTGCTGATTCAAAATGTAGATCGCTGGGGAAGCTGTACAGGGACATGGCCAGCCAGCCATTGCTCTCTGTGCAAGGAGCCTTGGTAATGAGAAAAGGACTGGGATGCTGGAAGCAGATGGTTTTGCAGCTAACAACCAAAGAGGGTCCATCAGTAGGTATATTTGCTGCATTTCACAAATCATCCAGCAACCACAGTGTTATAACCCATTGTGAGTGATGGTAAAACCAATGTCCTCTGGTCGTTGTTCAGTGAAGTCATTCCACATCTGGAAAAATGTGTGTATGTTCTAAGCCAGTTTTCTTTAGGTTTCTTTGGGCGTCTCTGACAACTCATGATAAGTCAAAAGGATCTGCTGAGAAGCATGTGTCCATGTGAATCTGTATATCTATTTGTTCATTGGAAGACTGAGTTTACTGCAAACTCTCTCTCTGTTACATGCACAAATTATGCAAGCAGAACAGTGTCTAAACTACAAGGACAAGCAAAAAAGAAGACTGATTGACTCAACAGGCATCCAGACGAAACAGATTTTGGAACATCAAGCAGAGATCACAGACCTGCTTTGCAGTGAGAAGCCCTGGCTACACCTAGAGTCATGATGTAAATCAGCAGTGCAGTGCTGGGCTTCTTCCACATTGCAGGTACAGATTTAGAGTCACATTTGCCAAATGACTCATTTAGTATATTATAAAAATGCAGCTCTTCCCTTCTGTCTCCAGACTAAGGGGAATTGAGGAGGAAACTTTTAACAGGTCAATTAGTTAATGTTTTCCACTTAAAGCCCTGTTTGGAGCACATCTTTACACCTTTTTTAGACATTCAGAAAGAAGCAGTGCAGTTCTTTTGACTACTCTATAAACAAGATAATTGATTAGGAATGTACAGTGCAAAGAAACAGACAACTACAGAAATGCAACAAGGGACCAGACAAAATGGTATCAAATTGTTTCTTTGAACTGTGTTTTATTACTTAATTGAGATTTTTAACAACAACAACAAAAAAGTCAACACCAATTAACAGTTTTTTCTTTGTGCTTTCTGAGGACTTGTAATTAAAATACCTATTTTGCAGGAAGTTGAAAAAAGATTACACAAGATTTCAACATTCATTTCAGTCCAGGACCAAAGAGAAAAAAGGTCCCTTATATTAGAACATCATCAGAGAACATAGGCTTTATGTACTGGAAGAAGCACTTAGGCAGTTTCCAACCAAGCAGATCACAATAATCATTATTTAAACTGCCTTTAATTAAAGTAAGGATACTCTACGTGCATAAATACTCAGTTACTAATGAATGAAAGCTGATAATTAGACTAATCAACTTCTTCCCCATTCAAAAGCAATTAAGCTAACATTTTGATTTGCTATGCAGTTGCCAACTTTTGCATTTTTTTGTTGCTTCTTGACTGTGTGTTGTGTTTTACAGTGCTCCCAGGTCAGACAAACATTTGATACTCTCAACTTTATTTTAAAAGGTAAAGTCACTTTAAATTTTTTCTGGGTTTTAAGACTATCTCAGAGATGTACTCCAAGTATAACTTTGAAAGATTAGGAACAAACAGATGGCAGAACTTTAAGTTATTTATTTTTAAATCTCATGGGATTTTGCATCACTAATTTTGAATGTTTGGCATCAAATCTATTTGACTATGAATGAAGACAGCATTTTCCAGTACTTTGGGATTGATAATATTCTTATGAATACATTTGAAGCAGAAATATGCAGTCTAAAATATCAGCCACTAAGCTAGCCTTGTTTGGATAATGATAACATCGTGCAGTGGATTTTGAAGATCTTCAACTTCTTCAGGTTCAGAGAGCCTGAGAAATATATTGGTCAAAGACAATACATGCAATTAAGATTTAAACTGGTGTTAGGAGGTGGCTTTTTGTCCAGATGTAATGTATGGGAGGGAAGAATGAGAGAGACTTGGAAGGATGCTCACTATGTGCTCTTTTCCGGATTTGCATTAATAGAAACATAGTTTGAGGGGAGTTCTTTTTCTGAAGTGCAACTCTGCATTGTTAACACATTATCAGGGCTGAAAGGAGCCTGCCCAAGACTCTTCAAAAACAGCCAGGAAGAAAAAGATGACATATGCACAAAGCACAGCGAGAGAATGTGATGTACACATTGGTGATGAGACATATTGAGAGATACAAACAATATAAATCCAACTTGGGTAAAAATAATCTTTGATACCATGATGGCAGATGAATATCAAAGCCTCTTATCTTTACCTCATTAAGCACAATTATTCTCTAATTGCTCTGGTGGACATAACAAAGGAATAAAAATGTGAAATTTCTTTTTCTCTTCTGCTATGCCAACAATTAATGCTGTTTGAACTGAGCTGATGAGAACACAGGTCTCTGCCCACTGTAGTGGAGAGTAAAGATCCAACGTGTCTTTGAGTCTTCGAGGACACAGCAGATTTGCTCCTGCAAATGGTGAGGGAGTGACTGCGGAGAAGAGCGGGGCAGATTCTGTCAGTTGTTCTGATCCCCAGTGATGGTTTTCATCAGCTAACATCAGCTCTCACCCCATGCTGTGTGTTTGCTTATGGCTGCCCCAGCTGTTGGATGCAAGAGTAACTGCAGAATATACAACAATAAAAGTCAATGTCCAAGTCTGAATCTGCGGCTGGAAATTGCACTTTAAGAAGGCTTCAAAGAGATCTTACTCTTAACTTCTGTGTTCTCTTCATCTGTAATTGCTATGTGCCAGCCCTTTTCTACAGCAGAAAATCTAATCTGCTGTAATTCCCACCACCTACTGACAACATAAAGGAAATTAGTACTGTGCAAAAAATGCCCTGTACAGCTTCTAGACATTTATTCTGCTCTGGACAGCTAGGCAATCTGTTGTGCTGGGACAAATAGGTCCCATGCCTTGCCAGAAGTGTAACAGCTTCCTTCAGAGCAAGAACAGCCAGGGTAGGAGCAAAACACTTCCCATCGTATCATAGGATCCTGCAGTTAGGACCCACATCATCTCCATGATCTTCACTAACTCTTTGCTGCTTCCAGTGATATAAGTCAGCCTTCCACTTTAGTTTCCCCTCTCCAAGGCCAGAAACACAGAAATTCAGAACTGTTAGGATTTATCAGTGGTCAAGATACAGGTTTTAGCCAAATAACTGTAATCTGCTCTAATAATTAAAAAAACAAAAATGAAAAACAAACAAAAAAAAAACCCAACCAAGTGTTCATTTACATACGGTGAGAAAGTTCAAAGTGTCATTGTATTGCTTCATTTTCTTACCCCTTTAATTCAGATGCCAAAATGAATATAGATAACTGTTTGAAGCTTCCTAAATTGTTTCACAGTTCCTGATTTTCACTCCATCCAACTCTGTCCCAGTATTCAAGGTTGTTATGTCAACCTCATTATGCCTTTGAAGATGGATCCCCTCATCTGCTTGGACTCCCCTCCACCCAGCATCACACACCTCTTTTCTTGCCCCATTCCCACACTATAGCCAACATCAGTTTGTTTCCATTTTCCTCTTCCTCATCCCTCCCACACCAACCACCCCAGCAGTGCTGGAACAGAGCCCATAATAATAAACACAGCAAAGAATATTAGCTTGGGCTCTGTGCCATGCCTCCTCTCTAACATCATTATGCTTCTCTAGTAAAGCATCTTGTTAGTTGGGATTTGGTGGCCTAAAGCAAGGAAAGAGGAGGAAATGTGAGATAATTCTGAAATGTGACACAACATGCTAAGAACATCTAACGAGGATGAAGAGATGCTGGCACAAGGATCTTTTCAAAAGCCTTGTTAGACATATGTCTGATAGTAAATAAATCGCAACTCAGTGCTCTTATCTTCTCTTGAACACCCCTGAACATATAATATTAAATAGAGGCACAGTAATAGTCCTATTTCTCTACAGAGCAAGATTCAAAGGTTCTTAAATGTTACGAAGACATGAATTAAAGTGGCTGATGTCTTTAAGAATTTTAATTCACTTTATCAATCTATATCCCATATGACTTGTTAAAAGAATCCCACAGGAAAAACGCCGACTGAAGTGATTAGTGCTCCACTGTCATCAATCAAGTTTCATTCATTTACTCCAGTGAATTCATTTACACCACTGAACCTAGCCTGGCTCCATCCTCTTTGCTCTCTCTTTTCAGATATCTTTATACAGTGCTGTGATGACCACTGAGTCTCCCCTCTCCAGGCTGAGCAGTCCCAGCTCTCTCAGTCTCTCCTCAAAAGAGAGGTGCTCCAGTCCCATCATTGTCTTTGTTGCCCTTTATTGAACTCTCATCAGCATGTCCAGGCCTCTCTTGTGCTGAGGAGCCCAGATGTGGACACAGTATTCCAGATGTGGTCTCAACAGTGTTCAGTAGAAAGGAAGGATCATCCCCCATGAACTGGTGTTACTCCTACTGTCCAGTGCTCCAACGCTCCTCCTAACGCAGCCCAGGATACCATTTGCCCTCATCACAGCACAGACACATTGTTGGCTTGTGTTTAACTTAGTGTCCATCAGGACTCCCGGAGCCTTTTCAGCAGAGCTGCTTTCCAGCTGGATGCCCTCAGCATGTCCTGGTACTTGGGATTGTTCCTCCCTAGGTGCAGACTTCTTGTTGAATTTCATGAAGCTCCTGATAGCCCATTTCTCCAGCCTGACCAGGTCCCTCTGAATAGCAGCACAGCCCTCTGGTGCATCAGCCACCCTGCCCAGTTTTGTCTCATTTGTAAATTCACTGAGGCTATGCTCTGCCCCATCATCCAGCTCATTAATGAAGATGTTAAACAGAACTAGACCCAGTAGCCAAACAAAAGTATCAGAGCTGATATGAAAATGTCTTGTCCTCTCCGACAAGTTTGCTTTACTTCCACTGCTACAGAAGTGAATCAAATATAATAGCATTTCTTGTCTCTGACCTGCACCCAGAGAGAGTTTGTAATCTTCCCCAAATGTCCTGCTATTTCTACACTGCATGCTGTACACATTTTTGCAGTAAAAGTGTTTGTACTATATGTAAGTTCTTCCACTTGCCTTGTTAAAGGAAAAAAAATCTAATAAAAACACACAGATCTGAGTATTTAATATAGTAAACAGATGGTAGTCTCTCATTGCAAAACATTTTTTTGGTTCAGTGGTTGTCAAATATGACTTTTACAGAAAGTTCCTGTCTACAAAGGTTTGGGGGTTGTATTTTTGTAGACGAAATGGTTACTCAAAAATCTTTACAAGTCTTGGGTGATACTGAAGTCCCATTAGAAATTCACTGCTTTGGAAATGTGTTGCTGCCATTATAATGGAACAATGGAGTACAAGTTAACATCTTTTATTTTAAATTCTTTTGAACAATGAAAATGACAGAATTAGGCCTTGGAAACTTTAGAGGAAGTTGGGGTTTTTGCTTATTTTTGTTTGGTTTGGTTTTTAAATCTATTTGAAAATGCATATGCAAATTCCTGGACCATGCAGAATTTTTGCCTAGCTTCCAGTTTTTCTTATTGCATAAACGAGTATTTAATTTCCCCTCATCTTCTACCCAAACTCAAAAACACTGCTTACAGTAATATGTGACCATCCAAAAAACTTCTTGAATCTGGCAGCATTTCTTGACGCAGTAGAGGGAGGAATTATTTTGTATTCCCATAGCCTAACTGCCATTGTACTGCCTCGTGTTCTGTGAGCAATTCACATGTAATCAAATCAAAGAATTAACAACTGTAATAAAGACCTAGTGCTTTAGACTCAGAAGGCTGCAGTACTTGCTAGGCTGCAATGCCTCTGCAATATTAGGCATTTTTCATGAAATACCCAGCAATTTTTGCCTTTCATCTGCTACATTTATGACTGGACAAGCTCACTTTTTAATTCTAGTGCTAAGAGAGTTATTCCAGGGGCTTTGATGCTTCAGATCTAACAGTCACATAACTCTGTACAGCAGGGAACTGTTGGAACGTGAGACCTGCTCCTGTGAAATGGGCAGATCTTGTGGAAGAAGGATGGGAAAATTCATCTAAAATTAATACTACAACTCATTCTTGTGAATAAGCCCCAAATCAGAATGCATGTTGAATCATTTTCTGGGTCTGTGGGGGGAATTGCAAAGTCCTCCATAAGACTTCTAGGGAAAAAAAAAAAAAAAAAAAAAAAAAAAAAGGCTGCTAACACAAACCCTGATGGAAAAGAATAGAAAGACTGGAAAACTGAGACATCTTTTGTGAGTGACAGTCATCTACTTTTTTGCTTGGCTCCTGCCTCCATCTTCCGTCATTTTCTCCAAAATGTCCTCTACTAAGGGAAGACTAGTAAGTGGCTGTTCATGGGAATAAATGGATGATATATAACTTTTAAAAGCTATGCCTGGAGGAGCCATGTAACAGCCATGTAAGTGAACCTTTTTCTCCTGGTCATCGTGCCAGCAGCTAAATGAAATTTCCTTCAGTTTCGTTCTGGAGCTCAATGCCCTCTAATACTGGGGAATTATGAACAGCCTCACAAACAGTGGAATGAAAAATAAGTGTAGGGGTTGTTTTCAATAGCAACAAGGCCAGCTGGACAGCCAAGTCCAATTTATAACCAGAAATACTGGTCACTTAATTTCTCTTTGTCTTAATCAAAAAATAGTAATAATTGCATAATGTAAAGTGACCAACTTCAGAGTCACTACTGCAGTGGTTTTGTTTGGGCAACTTGGGAACATTTTATATTTTCATTCCTTTCCTTTATGTTTAAATATTAGCAGTGTTAGTCGTGGTACGCATTCACTGTTTTAATCACGAGCCGTTCATTTTAAATATTTGTGTTCATTGTAGCCAAGAAGTCTGCAGTCAGTGTTTTGGCCAATTAAGCTTTAATCAGGACAGAATGTTTCAATGTTAAAATATACAAATTGCATCTGATCCACTGGCATATGCTACCTTTGTTGTTATGGCACTCGGTGTTTCTTCTCAACCTAAATGGCTCAGATACAGCCTTTCATTTCTAAGAAACAGCATGATCCTCCATCGCCACCAGAGCTGCTACAAGACTGGGGTGAATGTTGTCTTTTTGTAACACATTAGCTGTAAAAGCAGGCACTGTCATGGTTCTCTATTTCTTGTCATCTCTTTTCTTTTCTCGATTTTTCACATTTTCCATCACTTATGATCTGCAATGGAAGGGTATTGTTTTGGTACTCCAGAGAGAGATTGGGTTGTCATAGCTAGAGGCACACTGAAAGGACACAGGAACTGGATGTACTATTTGTCACAGGCCGAAAGGTTTAACTCTCCAAAATCACCCACCTAGCATCTTCCTCAGAAAGTTAAACCCACTATACCAGGAAAGGTCAGAGCTGATAGATAAAGTCCAGGACACAACTCCAAAAAATGATCATCTCAGGCTCCATTTGTTTCTCAAAACTGTGAGTCCTCACACTTCTTCCCTTCTGTGCAAATTTCTGAACATGGTCCGTCATGATCTCATGTTCCCAACTACAGCTTTCAGCAGATGAGGAGCCACCTCTCTGATCAGTTCTGTTTCCTGACATTTCTGCTTTCATGGGTTTCTGCTGTTAATTGTGTGTTTCCTTTTTCTTCTGCTTTCATAGCATGCATGTTCCCAAGTCAGATACTATTTTATCCCTTTTGGCCAGGCTGCTAATTTCCTTAGTCTTAGAGAGATTCTGCTAGCTTACCATGTTTGTAAATCTTCTCAGTTTAGTAGTATCCCGGAATCTCCTTTCAAATGTGTCTTACTTTTATTTCTTCATCATTACCCAATTGTACTGAATCTGATCCTCAGAATACCCCATCAGAGGATTTCCCTTTACTCGATATGTTGCCATTTATGGTGATCTTCATTTTAGAGCGTCCTGTAAGTCTTCATTTTCCTTTTCAAGTCAATTTGGGTTACTTTTGAGCTAGATTATGCAACTCACAAAAATAGTCCCTCTGAAACCAGTGGAACTCTTCACACGAGCGAGCACTTAGATTGTGGAAATTTTACTTACTCTGCTATCCCTCAGAGTCTGCTCTTTTTTGGCATGTCAATTCATTGAATAAACAATAAATACCTTAGCCAAATATTCTAACTGAACAATCTCTTAGATTTTAAAAAGGAAATTGAGATTATAATTTTTTTCTACTACTTTTCTCTGACCTCCTGGCACACATCCACAACTAGAATGTGCCAAAATAATGCAAGAATTACTGTTATCTGACCCTTAAGTTTGAGAATGATTTGAATAGGCTTTTTTTGGAACACATCAAAACTTTTCTTAGGATTCACTACCGTTTGTGTGTTAGCACAGGGGAAGCAGTGAAAAAGTATCTGCAGATTTCTGTTCCCCCGTTTCATCCCTAAGAATCCATATCTGACAGATAGCAGTCATCTGTTGTTATTTTAAGGAGCAGTAATTCATAATCTACTAACTTCATTGAAAAACTGAGATGCAATTTCTAACACTCTAGACTAAAAAAAAAAAAAAAAAAAAAAAAGGAGAGTATAGCACAACCCCTATAAATCATATTTTTTGCATTTAATGTTATTGTGGTGCGGTGGAACAAGGGGAAACAGAGGAAAAAGCTTTGATCCCTTTGATCAAGCACAGACCACCTATCAGGCTCCTGAGTGCCACTGTGTGTCATGCACATTTTCAAATTTTTGTCATAATAGCTACCAGTCACTGTATCTGAGATTAAAAAGGGAATGGTGATTAAACATGTGATTGAATCCAGACATTTTAATCATACTCCTTCTATCTATTTTTGCAAAGCAGGCTGCCTGCTTTCCCAGCAGTCCACATGAATAGCCAAGGGATGACAATTTGCATGCTAACTGAATTCACGTACCATGCTGATTGTATGGAACATCTGTTGCTGATTGATTGTTTTGATCCTCTGATTTCCAAACTAATATATGAAAATGCAGAAGGTAAAAGGCAAATTATCATGCCAAGGGCAGAGAGCAGATTGTTGCTTTTTTGTTGTTGTTGAAACTCTATGTTGTAGCTATTGATAAATGGCACTGCACTCCCGCTATCATCCTGGACGTGCACTAAAATACCATGCCTTAAATTGCTGCAATTTTCCAGATACTATCTTCCTTCTCAATTTAATTTTGGCATAGCTGGCTTAGATTTGGTTAGAGAAAAGTCTTTCCCTCATCATCTTTCCTAGCCTAAATATCAACCATTGTAAATATAGAACTGACACTTCTGTTCTGCTCTAGGTAGATGTAAAGGAGGAAAGCTATACAGTAGATACTCTTGCATGAAGTAGGCTGCTGCCAAAAATAATGGCAAGTCTTCATGAAGAGAAATAAAGCTACATTTCTAATCCATGATATGCCAGGTTTCAGAAGAGCAAGTTTAATACCATGTGAGTGAGAAAACTGCTGAGGAACTTAATTCTCTTCACAAGTAGATGTAATTTCACCCTACACAAACTCATGTTACTCTTAGGAGGGATGTATGAAATTGCTAATATGATAAGATAGGCTTTGTGAACAATCTTAATACTGTATGTGTAGGCTGGAGGATATGTACGTGTTCAGCCTACAGGTTATCATAGAAGATATCTATGGGGACTTCATGCTGGGAGGCACTGAAGCACCCATTTTCCAGCTGGATAATGTCTCCAGAGAGGTTTGCTGCCTGCCAGAGGCCTGCATTCTGGATATCAAGAAGAGCTTAACAGATCTGATAAAGCCAGAGGACTACTATCTGCTCCTTGTCCTTCAAGCTGGGACACATGAGGTTGCAAAAAGGAAACTAAAAAATATTTTAAAAGACTTCACATCCCCTGGGAGGATGTTGAAGGGATGAGGAGAATGGGTACTGTTCTCCTTGATCCTCCCAGTTTGAGACCAGGACCAAGGCAGAAGGAAGAGAACAGACCAGTTGAATGAGTGGCTGCATGGATGGTGTCATGCTCAGGGTTTCAGGTACTATGGTCCTGCATGCACCTTCTATAGACTGGGCATGCTGATGTCAGATAGGACACAACTGATCAGGAGGAGCAAGAATACACTGGACAGCAAGCTGGCTGGGATGATTACCAAAGCTTTACACTAGATTTGGTAAAGGAAAGGGATGTACTTCTAAGTTACAGAGAAGAGCCAGGGAACAGTGTCACTTTAGGAAGCATCAGGAGGAAACCTCAGATTTGTCTTGGTGTAATGTGGGAGGTGTCCTCCAAGAAATTAACATGACCAATAGCCAACTACTGTGCCTCCACACAAATGCGCATGGTATAGGGAACAGGCAGGACAATTTGGAAACCGTGGTGCAAGTAGAAAACTATTACCTGATTGCTATCACATAAACTCTGTACAACTGGGACACTATGATTGAGGGCTACAAGCTTTTTAGAAGCAATACATAAGGTAGGAAGGATGGGGTGGGGGAGTTGCCCTCTATTTTCAGAACTGGATAGACTGTGCATCTGAAAAACAGCCATCACCAGGTTGAGAGTCTAAGGGTTAAAATTAGGGTCTGGACAAATAGAGGATATCTAGTGGTTGCAGTCTACTACAGGCCACCTGATCAAGGGGGAGTCTGTTAATAGGGCCTTCTTGCTTCAGCTGCAAGCAGAGTTGAATTCATAGTATCTCATCCTGGTGAGGGATTTCAATCATCCAGATATTTTCAGGGAAAGCAACATAGTGGTCCAGAGGAGGGCCATGAAGATGATCAGAGGGCTGGAGCGACTCTCCTATGAAGAAAGGTTGTGGGAGTTGGGCTTGCTCAGCTTGTAGAAGACTCCAGGGAGACATCACTGCAGCCTTCCAGTACTTGAAGGAATCGCTTAAGTAGGAGGATGACCAACTTTTTACACAACTAATAGTGATAGGACAAGGGGGAATGGCTTTTAACTAAAAGAGAGTAGATTTAATTTAATGCTAGGTGGAAATTTTTAACCAAGAGGGTGATGAGGTACTGGAACAGATTGCCCCACTCCTGGAGGTGTTTAAGGCCACGGTGGATGAGGACCTGGGCAGCCCATTCTAGTGAGTGGCAACTCTGCCCATGGAGATTGGAACTAGGTATTTTAAAGGTCCCTTCCAACCCAAACCATTCTATGATTCTATGATTATCTGAATGTCTTAGTTTCCAGATTGCAAAGAATGAATAGAAATGGCTTGAAATAAATGTTGAGAAATAGTCCATTAATCCATCACCAGCTGTTGATTCACTGTGTAACTGGCTACAGAGATTTGTTACATATTCAAGATTACCATAGGAACAGCCCTGGATTAAATCATTTCAGCTCTCCTAAAGTCTGACTACACTGCAGCTCCGCTTCTCTGCTCTGCATGTGAATATCTCATTTGCCTTTTCAAATTTCCAGTATCTATGTTGATTCTGTGAAACGCCTGCTTCTAATTCCCCCGGTGATTCATTCTCATGATTATTATATGGGATATTGTTTTTAATTTTTCTTTTTGTCTTTTTTATTTTTTCAGCAGAATTCATTGTGAAAGAACAATGATTATTGCAGCATTTATGAACGTGCATGGTCTTTGTCAGAAAGTAGGGTCAGATCCCTGCCTGATCTTTCCCATTGGGTTTCCAGGCATTAGCCCAAACAATGAAGAATAAAGAGAACCAAAAAGGAAAAAGATCTTTTAAAAAAGTGTAGCTGGGATGAAGGCAATTCAACCAAGCAAACACAGTAACTTGGTCGTGACTTCCAATGCCAGAAAATGTTGAAAATCATCTTAACAAGAAAAGAGGGCAAAATTTCTGTTGCTCCAGAGATTGCTGTACTTGATTTACACTACTTTTTGTATGGACTGAAAATTAATTTTCCATGGACACTAGTATGATCTAGAGTGGTTGCAAAAGAGAATATGAAAAGTGAGTAGAAAAAGACATTCAAGTCCTGTGAATCAAAATGCATCACTAATTCACTGAAACGTGCTCATGACTATTATGGCTAATGGTTTCACTACTGAACTGAAGGAGTAAGGAATTTTTAAGCAGTGTTTTCTTTCTTGCAAGTGCTTCTTTCTTTCTTTCTTTCTTTTTCCTCAAATTTAAATAATCAATTCAAAATTCAAAGGTATTTTGTTTGTATTGTTTTGATAAAAATACCCTACGTTTTCAGTGTATCCTGTTACTCAAGTTTGTTTAATGATCTCAAAATAACTTTCAGGTCAGTCCTGTAGACTTTCACAAAAAATAAGACTGGGTCTAAACTACTAATGTGAAAATAGAGGAGGAAAATTCATTTGTGCATATTGCAAAGAAAGGACATAAATCAATTGGTTTATTTATCCACAGTTCACATTTCACTTCAGGAGAAGGTTACTCCAGTTTTAATAATTGTTTTTATTCTAAAACTGATAAAATGAATGCATATAAACAACAGAGAAATTTGGACATTTTAATTAAAACATGCCCAGGAAGGAACAAAAATCTTCATTATGATGCAAATAAAAGATGCATATTCTTCTTCTCTTCTCCCATCTCTTCTCCTCCCCTCTCCTTTTTCCTTTGTTTTGCTTTGCTTTTTTTGTTTTGTTTTGTTCTCCTTTTTTTTCCTTTTCTCTTTCCTTTTTTTTTTTATCTCCTTCCCCTCTCCCTTTCCCTTCCTTTTATTCTTCTTTTCCTTTCTCTTTCCCTTTCCCCTTCCCTTTTTCTTTCCCTTCCCTTGATCCAAGACAGAGAAGAAGAGCCAGATTTAGAGACTGGAGGGTTATAAACTTCTCAGTCTTTCATTGTTCTCCTGAACTAACTCTCTAGCAATATACGCAGTGGTATATTCCACAATTTTCAGTTTTTGTCAGGATTGTCCCACAAATCACAGTTTCTGCTTTCCAGACAGCACCACAAGATGTAGGATTTTTACATCTTAAATGTCTGCTCTCTATAATGAGAAGTGACTAGTGGTTGTTTGCCGCGGTTTGCACCAAGTTGTTCATACTGTACAGGCAGAACCACAGGAAGAGCTGGAACTCCTGTGAATTTTCCATTAAGTTAGTTTGACAAGTCAAATACTTCGCTACCATAAATGACATTAAACCATAAATATGCAAACAAAAGAACTTGATTCATGTGCTCCTGTGGTTGTTGGACAACTTAGTAAGAAAGGCAACCTCCAAAAATAACTTTGCCTGTAGAGCCACAACTTCTTGTCTCAAGTCTGGATCATAGGAATGCCTTCCCAGCAACATCTCATCCTTTAATTTGGCTAGTGTAATTACTAATCAAGTTGCGGAATGCCAATGTTAGACATCCCAGCAATGCTGAATGCTTTTGATAAACAGTGGTGCTGCCGAGCTCAGAACAGAAGAGTAAACTCAGAAAGACAGGTCAGCTAACTTTTTGCTCTCCAAGCATCCCACAAGAAACTTTGCAAAGCTGCAGTGATATGACTTTCAGAAGGTGTGCTCTCTGTTCTTATGGCCTAAGAAACTGGATGCTATTGTGAAATCTATAGTTACACAGCAGCTACAGGGTATCCATCAAATTTGCTAAGCAAAGATGGAACAAACTTTACTAGCTAGTTTCATCATTTATCAGGATGCTTCAAGAGGCTGTAGACCTGAATTTACCAAACCAATCTGATTCAGATTTGATTGTGTTGTGCTGAAGCACATGGGATGATGTGATGATCAATACTGGCTGCCCACAGCATCTCAGGAGTCTCTGCTGTCATCTCTATGTGGACAACTTCAGCCACAGGTTCTGGCAAACTCTGAGCTTTTACACTGAGTCTAAAATATGAGGCATCATTAGCACTAAACCGGTTTTTGTTTCTCCTTGCTAAGGAGGACCAGCGTTTCTCTTTATAGTGGAGCAAATACTGGAGCTGATATCAAATGTGATATAGAATAGATTCCTACAATACACTGAAAGATATGATCTAATGCTCACTCAAGTTACAGCACTGTAAGACACTCCTAATATTTCCACATATTCATAGAACTTTAGATTGAGTTTGGAAGTGTACTAACATAGCCCTGTGGGTTCTGTCCTGGTCATGGCCCAAAGGGTTTTGTCCACTACATTCTATACTGTGCTTCCCATCTGTACTTCTTGTGTGAGGGTGCCTGGAATAACCCTAAATCTGTTTCTCTGGAGGCCATGCAGTATTTCCCAGTTAGAACCAATTCTGGATCTTATTAAGAATGAGCATTTTAAAGTTGGATGCTTGCTCAACAGATCTGCTAATGCTGAAGTCTGCCAGATACCATCACTATGGCTGAATCAATGAAAAGCCAAGGACATCGTGCCTTAACTGCAACCATGATCTCAGTCTACACTCCCAACCATTCTCCACTCTCTCATAGGAAATGTCAAGCAAGCAATCCCCATTTTAACTGTGCTGCAAAGGCATTCTTAAGTGATGTTACCTTTTTATCCGTGATTACTCCAATTTTTTTCTCATTTGTGAACATGGAGTGAACTAGTCTAGTCTTGAGATAATTAATGAGTCTGAACACTTGAACTGAAATGGCTTGCATGTGCTGTGCTGAGTCAGGACTCTTTAATCGTGTCAAAGTTGACTCTCCTTCTTCTTCTTATGTAACAAAAAGTAATGGCATAAAAAATTCAAAAACAGAAATAAGGAAATAGCAGAAAAAGATCATATCATTCTGCCAAAGCAAATTATCGTTGTCAAAAAGGACTAACCCATAATGTCTCACTCAGACACACAGATTGCATTTTTTCCAAAACAAGCCAAAAATATTAGCCAACATTTATTTTAGCTTCAGTGCTGAAGTGTAGCTAAATTTCTAGCTGTTTTTTAAAAGCTCCGCTGTAGGAAAAGAGTCCTAATGAATAACAGAGGTCAGGCACCATTAGTCCCTTGATTAAAATAATATTTATTGGCTTCCAAGGATGTGTGCAGATTTACTCATACTGGTAAAAAATGAAAATGTCCTGCTTAGAAACAAAAAAAATACATTTTGGACAAAGACTTGAGTTTTGGGTGGGATGATGTTATGACAGTAATCACACAACAGCACAGCTTGTGTGAGAAGCAGAAGGGAAAAACATTCATTCATTTCTGAACGTTTTGTAAGAGGTATTCACACAAGCAGCTCCAGTTTAGTTCATCATCTGGTCCCAGGGTTTAGAGCTTAGGACATCTGTGCTTTGCTTTCTCTTTTAAGTCCTTTTCCACAGAAGCAGCATATAACACTCTATGTGAACAAAGCAATGCCAGCTGATTAACATCTGTTGGTTTGATTAAAGTCATATAGATGGCAAAATTTCAGGTTCTAGTAAGGCTGGTTTGCTCTTTTAACAAAGACAGTCATTGTGTAACAAGCTGCCATTGTTGTAGCTGCTCATATGCTTTAGATTCACATTTCACACCTGAAAAGGGGGACCGAGGCAGTCTACACTGGTTGTGCAAATTCCCTTTTATGTTCAGCCACTAAAATGTATTAGTAAGCATGCCAGCTACTGTGTTTACCACAGAAAAAAAAAATGTAATAGAAATTTTAGACTGCAGGTTATACTGGCTGAGTGAGCTTTAGGTAATGAGTACGTTGGGATTTCCTTGCAGGTACATAAGCAGCCCCTAATGTGGATGTAATTGTCCTGGTAACTGCATCATAAATGACAGCAGTCACATTAGGGCAAATTTTGCATCAAATGAACTAAATCTCTTGTCAACAACCCTGTGCCTGTGCTGGGGGCTTCCTCCAGTACCAGTTAGGTTCCAGTTAGGATGGCTTGTCATCAGTTAGGTCGTACCACCATAGTTCAGATTCCGAACTATGATTTCAAAGAACTGTTGTACCTGCACAGCATCTGGATGCCCAAAAGCATGACACATGAACGGAAGGATCACAACATATTCCATGAACTAAACTTCCTGATGTGTCTTAAAGACATTTGGTTGGCCTCGTTGTTCGCCTTTCATAATTTTCAAGGTAGCTAAGGCAAATCTGTCTCTGCAGTTCTATTTTGCTGAAGTCACTGGGTGATAGTGGCAAGAGATAACATCTGCTGATATATGTGTTTCTTGGATACTTGAAATCTTTCAGAAAAAAAGATCACTTTTTGTGAAGGACATTATCATCACCAGGATAATTATATCCAAAGCTGATATTCTAAAGGAGTTCAGGGATTTCCTTTTATATAAGAAAGTGAGATGATTAAATGCCCTTGCAGTGTCTGTTTCTTTCAACAAGTAGATTTTTGCAGAACTGTTACAATCTGAAATGTCCCATATGGTGCTTTCCAGTTGCACTGGAGCATGTATTTTCTTGTAATTGCACAGCTTACCTAATTCCCTTGATCCTGAGATCTATTTTGTTCTAAAAAACTTTTTATAAGGGAAGCATCTGTTTTATGCAAAAAAAATCCACCATTTTTAAGGAGTTGTGATGTGGAGGACATAAGAAGCATGATTTTGGAGACCCGGAGTGACTGTAGGAATCCATCTGGAAATTCCAAGTAAAAGCTAAGTCTTAAAAGATACAGAAAACCAAAAGCCCAGGGTATGCAAAGCTGATGTGTAAATCAGGCCTGTTACACTGTCTCCCACAAATTACTCACTATTTTGTTCATTAATCTTTGTTACTTTATCATTTTTTATCAGAATAGGTGTGTCATAGGAGTCTATTTAACACTACATTAAAGGATTCTGCCAGTATGAATAAACATAGGCAACTACTAATTTTGTATATGAAGTTAAAAAAAGAAAAAGACTTCAGGATACAACTCTGTAAGACTTACGTAGCTCTTAAGTCTTATGTTCATAAAATTAAACATAATTAAAATCAGTAATAACAGAGGCAGTACTTTTGGTACCTGAAAAAAAAAAGAATCCTTGGGAAGGGGACCGAGTTCAGCTCTGTGACTAAATTTTAATGACTTTTTGCCCAAATAAGATTGGCAGAGACTGCTGAGGATTTTGCAGAGGAAAGGGAGTTTGTGTTTCTCTGGGAACGGGGGTGGCTCTGAGGAATTATCTTAGGAAATGATATTCACAGATAACTCCAGCTAACAAATTCCTTTCCAGTAAGAACAGCCTGGTACACTGACAGCACTCTTAGTGACTACTGATCTCTTCCAAGGGTGCACTGAAATTTTTTAAGCTTATAAAGCTCTAGGATTTTTTTTTTTTTTTTGTACTAGAGGGTTTCCATTTGCAAGATGTGCATAGGGACTGTGTGTGGGAGGGGCGGGGGCTGTGGTAGGGACATGTAGACAGCAGGACAAGTGTGAGTCAGACACGCCTCATTGAACAGCCATTTTGGGCTGCTTGGGACTGGGACACCTGGACTCCAGCATGAAAAAGGAAAGGAAGAGGGCTAAAGGGATGGAAAACTTTTAGGGTATTGCAAAAGACCAGATCAGGCTTATTTATTCTTTTCATTAACACATGAACATAACAAGGTCATTGCCATAGCTGGCACTCAGCTAGCCCAGCACAGGCTGTAAGTTAAGGATGAACAGCCCTGCTATCTAACCAGAAGAGATATTTCAGTTTTCATTTTCAAATCGAATTGAATTGAAACAAATAACTACCACAATCAAACCTTTTATTCATACCAACTCATTACTTTACTGTCTGAAAAATTTAGAGGGAGACACAGTGTTTTGCCCCACATTTATTGTGCATTTGCTGAACTGAATACTCAACGAAAGGGTATTTTCATTATGAGTGAAATGTCTGACTTCACTGAAAAAGACATTATCACTAGTAAAATAAAACGTCATACACATCTTTCTGGTTGTTGTATTGATGGGTTTATTTGGTGGTGGTGGCTGTGATGTGTGTGTTTTTTTTTAAAGTATTGAACTAACTAAAATTAGAAATCAAAGCCTGGTTTCCCTGCAGGCACACAAATGCTATATTGTATATTTGATTTATCAGGACCCAGCTGGACAAGGCTGCTATTGTCTATCCATCAGAATATGCAGCAACAACAGACAGAGATCCGTTTAAGAACCAGATGACAGTTCTGTGTTTCTTTTGTGCTATTTAGCCTGTGTTCTCCACCATCACAAATGAGGTATTAAGGAGTTACATGATCTTCATCACATAATCCATAATTCAGAAAAGATTCTCCCAAGGCTGCCCTGAGGACTCCAAGCCAAATGTCAGTCCCAGACCCCAACAAATACCTTTCTTCACTGTTGAAAAAAATCAAGTTAATTGCATCAGAAGTCCATGTGCACAGAGCACAGAGAGATAGAAACCCAACAACATGCTGGAAATGTAGTTTGCATGTTTCCATGCTGTCAACAGCGGTGTGCAAGATAACACCTTTGGCACGTAACAGACTGGCATAGGTCTAAATAAAGCCTAAGCTCTAACTAATGGTTCTGGATTGTCAAGGAAGATCTGGCTTCTTTTACAGGATGCACACATGCATCCAAATTCCCCTCGCACCACTGAGGGCCTTTTCCCAATTTCATCTGGTTTTGAATACCTCAAGTGCTAAGACATTTCTCCTTGGGTAAACATCCATTAACTCTAATGCATGCCTGGACCTGTCCCTAGCTCCATGAATCACCAGGTCAGAAAGCGTGAAGAAAGAAAACATGACAAATGCTTAAATTGAACTGTCTTCATCTCCATAACTGCATAGCACGGAAATGGAGGGACCTCATGATGGCCAACCCCTAGGCAGGTTCAAGTCTACCCCTAGGCTCTCCCCAGAAGGTGATGTTTGGGCTTCCACAGATGTGTTAAGAAACAGTTAATCTTTTCCTCTCTCTTATATGCATCTTCATTAACTTTGTGCCTCCTGTGGATTATATTTCATAAGGATTTTTTTTCCTGCTGCCCCTTTGGTCTGTCTCTAATTGATCTGCACCTTTTTTTTGAAAGGAGAGATTCCTTTATGGTCCAGATAAAGCCTAATAAGAGACAAAGTATTTTTTCTTAAGTTCTGGCTAGAATGCTTTTGACATTAGAAACTAGAACCACATTTCCCTTTGGCTCTCATTTTGTTTACTTATTACTAACACAACCAATTATACTGCACCTTGAAAAGTCCTATTTTTTTCCTTCAAATTTTTCTCTGTAGAATTCTGTTAATCCACTTAATTGATTTCTGACTTTCTCAGATTTTCAGAGTTGTTTTAAATACTGATCTTTTCTTATAGTCTGCCATAGAGTCCCCTCACAGATTTTTGCTTCTTCTGAATTTGGTAAACATATTTGTTATTCTGCCAGTCTAATCTATACTGAAAGTGCTGCTGAAGGATACTGGATGAAGATGTCCTTGCACAGTTGTACCTATAGGTGTAATTGCTAAGTAACTACTGTTTGGTTTCAGATTTTCAAGCCATTCTGCATCTACTGATCTTGACCTAGGTTTGACCTAAGATAGTCGGAGTACTGATTTCCTATTCTTTATGGATATGGCACATAGAGAGCATATTTTTGAAAAACTTTCCTGGAGGCAAAACATGTCACTATTATTGTTTCCTGCCTATCCATCACACTACTTATTCAGCATGGAAGAAAATTAGATTTGGAGCTAGCTTTGGCTCGATGTGTATTTGGCAATCTGTTCAGACTTCTTCTCATCTTCTTAGTATTCATTATTTTTTTTATTAATGTTTCTCATTATCTTATTGCTTACAATTTTGTTTTGTATAAGAGAGTGTTTCTATACTTTCATGGAGCCCTAAGGTTAAGCTTGACTGATTGAAAATTTTCCCAAATGTCATACATAAAGTGTCCATTTAGTCCAGTGAAATCTTTCTGGCTGAACTTATTAGTGATAAATATGACCAGAGATATTACTTCTGTGTTTTATGTTATGTTACTGAGTTATGTTAAAAGTAGTCCTAATATATGATGGCAACTCATGCTGATGCTTCAAACAAGTATACTTTTAAGGACACAGAAGAAAAGAAGGATTTTTATTCCAAGATTTATAACTGCTTTACTATTAAGACTACTCAATTTCATACTGTGCTATAACAGTTTTCTGAAGCCCTTCAGCAGCAGTAGATAAGCCTTCTCAGATATGCAAAATATCCTTTTACTTTCCTGGCTGCAGTCATGCTTTTTGTGTGTGTGTGTTTTGTTGTTTTTTTTTTTTAAACCTCTGCTATAATTGCATATACCCATAACTGTGGTTGGTTTCTGCAGTTCAGTTCTGGAAACCCAACTTGCTTTTTGTTTCAGAATAATTTATCTACAGATTATATTAACACTTAAGGGAAACTTTATACACAAGATCAACATCTAAGACCACAGTCACACCTCTTGAAATATCCTAACTCTTAAACCTTACCCATCCTCTCCCTCTGCCTTCCCAAATAAATCTGTGGAAATGGGTACCCTTGGAGGAACTGGATGACAACCTCTACATTATGAGGAATACAATGGAGAAAATATTTTTCAAATTATTTGTTCCTTTTATGTTTAGTTCTCTCAAAGCAATCATTTTTTGGTAGATCAGGAAGCACAGTTCTTCCAGAAGTTCCTCATTCATGTCAACATTAAATCTGCTATCTATGTTGCCAGAAATGCTATGTATACTCCAGCACATCATGGTTAAAAGGAGGAACAAAGAGCAGAGCAGTTTGAACTTCAGGATTTAAAAAAAAAAAAAAAAAAAAAAAGAGCAATATGAAGAACTTGCTGAATGTTACCTTCTCTGCACTATCAGAGTCCCAGAATAACAAAACAAAAAAAGGAATTATTTACATTTTTTCAACAAGACATGTGGGACACTGGGAGTCTACTTCCTCAGTGAACTGCTGTCCTGAAATTGATTGCATACTTCCCAATTGGGCGTAACATACAGCAATTGGATAATAACATTTTGATTCTTGGATTTTTATGGATGTATAAATAAACTATTCCCCTAAGAAGATCCATCTAAAACAATTATAAACTGATGAACAATGTGTGAATGCTGCTCACATAGACTTCATGTATCACCCATGTTACACTTTGGAGCTAAAAAGATTCCTGAAAAGCAGGAAAAAAATTGAAAATCGTTATAAAACAGAAATAGAACCATGACCTCATATTTACAGTAATAGGAAAGGTTTTTTAATTTTTTCTTAGAAAGTATGTTAAATTTGTTAACATTAAAAAAAAAAAATCACACAAGATATAAAACTGCTGAGAAAGAGGAAATTACAGAAGGGGATGTAGGGATACAGACAGGGGGAATCATAGGGACCAGGGGCACACTGAAAAGGCAAACCACAGGAGAGGCTGGGAGCTGCAAAAGAAAATGTGAGGGCTGGGTCACATAGAGATCAGGTGGGAGTGGGAGGCTGGGATGATAGCAAGGATGTGAAGAGGAGCAGAGGAAGGTACAGGCAAATATATACAAAACATGATGTTTGATGCCATCTCCCATAACATCTTGGTTATGAAACTTAGAAAGTATGGGATAGATATGTCGACAGTGAGGTGGATTAGGATCTGGCTGACTGGCAAACCTTAGAATGTGGTCATCAGCAACACAGAGTCTGGTTGGAGGCATGTAACTAGTGATGTTCCCCAGAGATCAGTGCTGAGTCTGGTCTTGTTCAACAAATTCTGGGATCCCCAGTTAAAAAAAGACAGGGATCTCCTATAAGGAGTCCAGCAGAGGGCTACAAAGATGATTAAGGGCATTTCCCTTATGAGGAAAGGCTGAGTAACCTGAGTCTGTTTCAGCCTGGGGAAAAGAAGACTAAGGAGGGATCTGATACATGTTTATAAATATCTAAAGGGACGTGGGAGGCAAATGGATGAGGTCAGGCCCTTCTCGATGGTGCATGGCAATAGGACAGGGAGTAATAGCCTAAAACTTGAACGTAGGAAGTTGCATACAAACATGTGGAAGAATTTCTTTATGCTAAGGGTGATGGAGCACTGGAACAGGTTGCCAAGAGAGGTTGTGGAGTCTCTCTCTATGGAGATATTCAAGACCCAATGGACTCAATGATCTCTTGAGGTTCCTTCCAACCCCTGCAATTCTGTGATTCTGTGAAATCCTTAGGGCATGGAGGAAAGCATTCACATCCCAGAGTGCTAAGATGGAAGAATGAAGACTGCAGCGCGTATCCAAATGGGATGTACATGATTTGATATATTCATTGAAATCTAAATTTTACAGGCTTAGAAAAACAAAATCAAGGATAAGAGCTCACAGAAGAGCTCAAAAGGAGAAAAATGCCAATATTTGTACTGCTATTCATGTAAATGTTTTGGCTATAACATACTTGATTTTCTTAACAAGTGACTTGACAAGGCAAGGGGAAAAGGGAAGGGAAAAAGGGAGGGGAAGGGAAGGGAAGGGAAGGGAAGGGAAGGGAAGGGAAGGGAAGGGAAGGGAAGGGAAGGGAAGGGAAGGGAAGGGAAGGGAAGGGAAGGGAAGGGAAGGGAAGGGAAGGGAAGGGAAGGGAAGGGAAGGGAAGGGAAGGGAAGAATAAAGCATGACTAACAGCTTTATCCAAGAGTAATGCAAAAAAAAAAAAAAAAAAAAGGAAAAAAAACAGGTTTTATGTGCTCTCTGTTGAAAAGCCTGTCAGAAGTAGATGAAGCTGAATAGGTCAAGTACAGGTCAGAAGCAGTTCAGCTTGTACTGCTTTTAAGTGTTATAGAAGGCACCCTTCATTTTTCAGAAAGTCGGTGGGACAAAAAATGCCCTACAGAAGTAGTTTACGGTCAGTTAGACTTCCTCCAGCACACAGATAGTCTCACAAACAGGAGCAGCCAACCAAAAAAAGGTCCTGATCAGTGTGGAAAAGGATGGTACAACTAAAACACAGCTGGTGTCAAGTGAAAACTTCCTGCTAAGCAACCTACAAAATCAGTCATTTCTGTGTTGGACCTGGATAAACACCAGTATCACCAAAATGTCTGAGTTCAATTAAAATCTCAGGTACATGTGTGCCAATTTCAAGGCAGCTCACTAAGATTTACTAAGATGTCCCACTCTCCTCACTGAATTACAGTATGTTTTGTCTCTGCTGAGATAAATTGCAGTATTCCTAAAAAGTCTTCTATTTGAGCTTGCAGAGCAAGCCAGAGAAGCTCCTAATCTTTAATTATCACTATACAAACCAAAAGGACAATCTTAAAATTATTCTTCTGCAGCTCAGTTGTGCCCCATCACAAAAATTTCTGTGGATCTCCTGGAGGGAAGCTTTCATGCAAGCCAATGCAGAAGTCAAACCTAAAGTGGAAGTGCAAAGAAAAATAAAAGTCTGTAAAACTTTAAATGAAATGGGTTCCGTGCTTTTGTCTAAGTTCCAGACACAACTAGCATCATTCATAATTCAAAAGTTCAAATGATTTTCACACCAACATATACATAAATATAGAAAAACAAACAAACAAACAAACAAAAAAACCCTAAGGTGGCAAATTTCTATTCTGTGAGTTAACTTAGGCATAAAAAAGGGGAATGTGCAACTGATGGTGGAGTGGTGTTGGCTCTGGAGGGATTGCCCATAAGCAACCTGAGGCTGTAGATGCAGTGGCTGGGATATGTGGAAGCTGTGAATTGAGGTTGTCTTGAAATCTTTCTTTACTCTTTTTATACAAAAGGTATCTTCCCCTGGAGTGATTTTAGACTTGCAGCACATTTCATTGTCCTTTCTTCTTCCATGTGATCTTTCTGTCTCTTTTTATTGAATTTATTGATCTTATTGAATTATTTATTATCCACACATATAGGAAGATGTGTGTATTTGCTTCCCAAAAGGTCCACATTAAAGATCTGTAGTCTCACAGAATAAATGTGCTCAAGTTCTCAGGGCTCTGTATAGAGTAAGGTGCTTTCAATACCAGAGGTGCAAAAGATTTTGCCCAGAGAAGCTGGAACATTACAGCATGATGGAACGTGACACTGTGGCATCATACAGCACTAAGACACTAAGGACCACTTTGTGTAAGAGAAGCTGTGCCTTGCCAAAAAAAAAGAATTGCAAGCCTCCTGGCTAATGTGGCAGAACAAGGTAGTTAGAAGTGCATCAGAATCAGTGCATTGCTAATTGTAATGTGATTAGCTCAGAATGGAAGTTAAGCTTTAAGGGCCTTAGTTACCTTAAATAACCATTATTGGAAGCATCACTTATGTCAATAGGCCTACACCACTCAAACAAAATTGAGTGTGGGTGCTGCACAGTTAGACATACCAGCTTGAGCCTTCTGAGTATTTACAGAGCACTTCCTTTTTAATCACATATTCTTACAGGCACTTGAGGTTGTGAAGTGTCAACAAATATTTATACTGCTGTGGAAAGAGCTTCTTTACACAAGTGTGGGGGAAGCTTTGGAGTAAAAAGTAAATTAAAAACCTGCTGTGTGTGTTGTGTTGTTTCTGTGCTCTGCACGCTCTTTGTTTTGGCTGAAATCCAGGCTGAAATCCCAACACACTCCATTTAGGTGGGAAAAAGCTATCTCTGGGACTTCAGCTTTTATCTCTTGGAGTAGAGCTGAATATAAAACAGGAAAGTTTTTCCATTTTTCCAGTGGAAAACTGCTTTGGAAATGAAATTGTATTTATAAAAAGCTCTGCTCACTTTTTGAAGAAAAAAATGATAAGGAATGACTCCTTACCACCCAGGTAGAAATTACATTAGCTGTGAAAATTCAGCAGAGACGGTGACAGTGTTAATTTTACAGACTGCTTGTTACTGATCCTCAGTTATCTGTTAAACCAGAAGATGAAGGAGCCTCCAAAGGTTTCGGTACTGCTAGCGTGGAAAACAGAAAGCTGGGACAAAAGGGAAGCACAATCCAAGAAAGCTCAAATGTCACCAAGTAGGCTGTACCTATTGCAGAATCTGTTGAAACAAAACTGAAACAAACACACTGGCACCCTCACCTCCAGAAAACTAAAATCCAGGAAGTTAACTAGAAACAGAGGCTAGTGGTTTCAGAAACACTGTGTGGTGCTCTGAATGCTGGACTGCATGTGTAGAGTATGAATGCAAGCTGCTCTCATTGAGATCACCATGCAGATTCAGAGTCCGTCCAGAGATTGTGAACCATGACAATGGCGTCTCATGATTCACTGGGGATTTGCATTTTTCCCTCCAGAGCACAGCCCATGAAGACAAACAAAACAACAGAAATGTAATCCCCATCAGTCTCTGTGGCAATATAGGCGAATGTGTAAGTCTTGGTTTTCAGAAATTTAGTATTTCAACCCCAAGAAACCAAAACTTCCACAGAAAGAAAATTCTTTTTTTTAATGAAAAAATCACATGCACAATCCAACTTTTCATCAAAACAGTTTATGAATTTCAGACTTATTTTCTCATGAGGCCAGATCCACCCATGGTGTAAATCATCACGGTCCTGTTGAGTTCACCACTGAGATTACACCAGCTCTAGCCCTACACCCAATTATAACTGAGTACACACAAATATTAGTTTTAATTGTCTGTGGTACAAGAGAGATCCCTGCTGCTGAAGCATAGCTATTTAGCAATTGTTCATTTCACAGTAGTTTAAAAGATGCAGACTTGGCTTCTCTCTATGCCAACAGACACAAAGTAATAATAGCTATCTTCCTTACAGGAGGTAAAAAAGAATAAAAGGACTAAAAATTCAAGCTCAAGTGGAGAATGTTTTAGTTTTAACAACAAACTTCTAAAATCTCAAAGAGTTTCTTCTTCAGGTGCTTTCAAGAGAGAGGAAAAAGAAAGGGTAAATGAAAGGGAAGGAAAAAAACAACCTCAGAGATTGCAGCCTGAGGCTGTAATCCTGCTTTCAAGAGAAGACATTAAAAAGAAAGCTCAGAAAAGCCTTCAAATATCAAGTGAAAGAGTATAAAAGTCATTTGTGCTGTTTTTGATGTGGTTCCCTGACATGGCTTTTGGAATCAGTTTTATCAGCTGTAATTGAGTGGAGATGAAGGAGACAATTTGCTGACCCTCCTCATCTCAGGCCAGGCAGTGTCACTATGAGGCAGCACACCAGCAATGCTCAACCCGCCATCGGCAGGGAAGAAGTCTGATTAGGAGCCCCTGCCTTGTGCAACTTTGCCACTCTCACAGAGTGCCCATAAACATATGCATCTTTGGAAAACTATCATGTGTTTTCAACTTCCTGAAGAATTCTTGTAAAATAGAAGCGAACCACATTAGCCTTTGTCCTGTGCTTTTATTCCACTAATGGACAAATTGGGAGGAGGCTGAGAACAAATGTGCTATTAATTACCCAGATGGCTTTTTAATAGAACCTTGGATGATTGCACAGCCACTAAACATTGTCCAGAAATTTCTTAATAATGCTGGCAAACGAAGCATTGCTTCGGAGAGAATAAAGATACCATTGACCAGGAGGCTAAATTATGTCAGGTTAGTTTAAGAGATAGCAGACAAAGGGTGCATATTGTATGGAAGGAATGACAGGCCATATCCTAGCTGTCCAGCTCCTCCAGCAATGACAGATTTTCTAATTCGCTGCAGATTCTCATAAAAGTGGGTGGTCAGTTCTGGGGAACAAAACACTGGCCCTATTGATCTTGGGTGGGAGAGACCTAATTTGGAATTAACCTAGGTTGATTTAATACAGCAGAGAGTCTTAGTATAAGCATAAAATTGGGATTAATACATTAAATGTTAGGTCAGAATGTTAAATCCCATTGCTGAAAGACCTCCATGCAGACAGCCAAAGCTCAGTATGAGCATTTCAGTTACGTGGGGCCACTGACTGGAGCACGCTGCACTTCCACTGAAGAAACGGTGCATGTAGAAATTAGAAACTGAAGACACTTTCCTGTTTTCTCTGTAAACAATAACTTTAAACATTCACATTCTTAATGTATTTATGTTCAGGCTAATCCTCCTTTCACCTGACATCAAAATGGACAAGAGCTACTTGTCTCAGCTTTATTGGAATGATCTTGTAGAAAGGAGAGCAGTTCTTTGTGTTCTTTGCATGCTCTTTCACAGACAATTTTGGATACATTCAAAGCTGCATGGAAAACTGCCCTACCCCATATCCTTCAGGTAATGAGATTTGGACTCAAGAGAAAACAGAACTGATTTAAAAGAATAACTAAACAGTTGTGAAAATTATGGTAACTCTAATGAGGAAAAGGTAACAGCAAATAAACAATATTTGATACTGCCAAATAAAACACTACAAGAAAATTAACCTGGAGTTGAGAATAAAACAGAACTAAAATGGAAAGTGAACAGATTATAGGTGAGTTTTTCCAGAGTCCCAAAAACTGCGATCCCCACCTGCCATGGTATTTAGCAATATTTGCTTTTTTGCTTCAGAAACTAGGATGAGTGGGAACTCGGCCCCTTCCTATTTTACAAAGCCGTGGTGCAATGTTAGAACAGTTGGGATCATAGAATCATGGAATCATAGAACTGCTCAGGTTGGAAAAGACCTTAAAGATCATCAAGTCCAACTGCAACCTAACCACACTACCCTAACTCTAACAGTCCTCCACTAAATCATGTCCTGACCTTCAGCAGCACTCCTCTTGGAGCAGCTGACTCTACATGAGCGCTCACTGTATTTCACAGAACTCCAAGATAAGGTTAGAGGCCAATAACTGCAAATATAGCATTCTGAAATCATTCTTTAAGTTAGCCAAGGTCTCAAGTCCTGCAATTACTCTCCTGTCTGAATGTACATCTACATGAGTTGCCTCTGCCTTGACTCTATCATTCTCTGCTTACTGCTGTTAATTTTGTACTCTCCTGCATGTATACCTGACTGAGCTGATACTTGTGGGCGATGACCTGGTCCACTCACTACTGAAACTACTTTGACATCAAAACAGACTGTACTGCATTGGTCCTATATGAACAGTATATTCTTATATGTTTACAAAAAATGGATTATGTTAGCTATCTGCAGGCATGGAATATCTCCTTCTTCAAAGGAGAGATTTTATAGTGCAGTTCACTAAAGAACCTCAGACTTAATGAAATGTGCTCCCCCAAGAAATGTGCTTGTATGGGTCCACAGCTGAGCAATCAGAATCAGGAAATCATGATTCACTGGCTTTACTGAGAAAATGGTTGAAATTCAGTAATTTTACATTGATTAGACATCTGTGCTATAATTACCATAGACAGGGAAATCAAGTGCATCATGGCTACACGCAGTCCAATGCCTTTAATTTGAACATAACAGTGGAATAAACAGAGAAGTTGCAATCAGTCCACACTATAGTGCCAGTTCTCTTTTTGGAGAAACTGGAGGTTCTGGAGGTTTCCATCCTCCCTCAGAGGCTGTGACAGAAGATAGTCAAATGAAGAATATTCAGTATTTAGACTATCCAAGCAGAGAATATTTAAGACTTAGGCAATCATCAAGATTCTTCAATTTACTGTTTTTGTGAGCCCAGCAGAAACCTTACGGAAAATCTCTGCACAAGAAAAACAAAAGCAAAAAGCTAGAAAAGAAAACAAGAATCCATCAGCATGAAATAGCTGCTGAAATTCTGTAAATGCTGTACAGCATACTCAGTCCTTAACTGTTAATTTTGAACACAGAGCTACCTCTCAGAAACAGGTATGAGCAGATAAATGTGAGCTTAAGTACAGCAAAGCATCAACAAAATACCTGTAAACTGACAGTTCTTCTTACAAGGACAATATTGCTACTAATGTACAAAACAAAATATGATACATGAGGTCAGGACAGAAGTTGCCTTAGCTCTAAATATGCTGGCAGTGTAACAAACTAAGCTTGCTGCCTGCCAAGAAATACCTGGCCAATACATGCTCATATCCTTTCTTGTTTTCTTTTGAACATATTTTTGTAATTGCTTGTCCGCAGGTACAAAGATGCTTACAGGAAGTCATTAATCTTTCATGAGACCATTCTACCATTTCTTAATTCAGAACAATAAAAGCTTGGAAAGGCATGCATTCTCATGTCACTGTGTACTTCAAGGGAAAGGAAGTTCTAATGGAAGATAAATTTGATCAAATGATAGCAAGAGATAATGAAATAACTGTGTTAAAGAGAGTAGTGTAACAGTAAAGAAAGAAAAAAGCCCTTGAACTTCATTCTTTTTTTCTGATACAAGACCAGATGGGATCTAAAAACATCATGAAGTATTACAGCTGAAAGAGGTGTGATTGGTCCAAGATTTTCCCTTTACCTCTGCCCCAACCTCATCTCACATAGCCACCCCCCCGTGCTTTCAGATACAGAAGATAAAAACACTTCTTGTTTGCTATCTGAAGCAGGTGTGACTGAACTAAATGTAGAGAAGATGTCCAGCTGGAGGGACCCATCAGCCAGCTGCCCAGCGCAGGCTGCTTAGATAAATACCACCTGTTTATAAAGGGCAGGGGAGGGAGCAGGAGAAACCCTACCCTACCCTACCCTACCCTACCCTACCCTACCCTACCCTACCCTACCCTACCCTACCCTACCCTACCCTACCCTACCCTACCCTACCCTACCCTACCCTACCCTACCCTACCCTACCCTACCCTACCCTACCCTACCCTACCCTACCCGTCACAAGACTGAAACCTGCTGGTAAATCCCCAAACTCAAAGAACATAGTCACCAAACTAAAAGGAAATGTGTGTGCAGTGTGCTTAATTTGATTTTAAACAATTATGAGAAGCTTCTGAGAATCAGTGAAAATAATTTAACCAATGTTCATAACACACATGCAGAATAACCAACATCATTCAGAAGGAGGTGGAGATTCCACAGAAGGCACTAACAGCTTTCCAGGTGCTTTCTGAATCAATAACACTGTTGAAGGAAGGCTTGGCTAAATAAGATTATAATTACAAGAACTCAGAGATTGTTCATATTCCTGTTGTGCTTAAAATGTAGGTTCTGCCTCACCATATATCAGAAATATAACATGAAGTTGCTGCCCCTATAAGTAACAGCTTGCTTCTCTGTATCAGTCTGTATAAAACGTCCTGTCCTTTTATATAGAGCATCTTACAGATGTGATAATCTCTTGAACATTATTTGATCTGAAAGTAATTATTAAGCAGTGATTACAACGCATCTGTACTGCTTATGGTCACGTAGGAGTGATTCATTTGCCCAAGATAGACTTTTCTAACAAAGCAAGACGTTTCTTTTTCTGCTGAAATAGCCTGGAGGCAAATAACATTTTTACCATAGAAGCAGCGAAGCACTGCAAGTGTTCACAATCAGGAGATTGTACTCACAAAGCTAGTTTGAGTGGGACTAGAGAGAAATAATCACCCTTTTGAAATCTCTTTCTCCCCATTGTTACTGATACTGTCGATGAAATTAGCCCCAACTTAGGGAAGTGGCATGGTCCTGTGCTTAACATTAACCCGAGCCTGGAAATGTGCTCTCTCTTCCCCACGTGCTGCCATACCTGTATGACCTTCAGCAGTTCATGTGCTCTTTTTCTGCCTCAGTTCCCAATGTCTGAAACAGATATCCAGACACAGCAAAGAAAACTTCATTCATATATTCTTGATCTTATTTTAGAGAACAATGAAAAAAAAAAATGAGAACAAATATAAGCATCAAGGTTTTATGGTTCAAAAGGGAGGTATATAACCTGCAGGACCATGGTTTCAGCTAAACTTTCACAACCACTTGGAGCACGCAAGTTTTGTAGACCTCACTGACATTTTGTTCATATATTATTAATGTGGTGTGTATATACAAACAATTGTGTGTGAATGTTACAACCACTACAAATCTAAAGAGTAAGCTACATAGACTAAATGTCTTTATATATTAAAATTTGTCACTTGCTTGTTATGAAAAGCTTGTATATTTCTTCCAGGTCTCACCTCCTATAGACAGCTAAATGCTGTCTCTAGCTTTGCCCATCTAAGGTTCAGATATTGTGCATCTGTGCCAGGATGCCAGCAGGGACGTTCCTGGGAGATGCCACCTACTGCTTCTGTGCTCAACCAGCACCTTTCATAAAGGGAAATCATAGCTCAGAAAACTATTACAGTACTTCAAAGGAGTGACCAAGCATTTGCATAAGCAAGAGTGATAATAGGAACAGAAGCTAGGACTGCAAAGTTACTTTCACAACTAAGAGGGTCACCAGGGAGTTCTCAGGGCTCTGTATCAAGGTTAGATGTCATCTGGTGTACTCAGTGTCTACTGGTCATCCTGCAGCTGCACAGAGAGTCTGCCCACGTCTTGAATCTCATGCAGGTCAGATCCCTCTTCTCATAACACATGAGGGGGAATGGAAAAAGATTTGGAGAAAAGTGACATGGATGATCAAAGGGACAGAGAAACGTTCAGGCAGGAAACAGCTAAGTAGGCAAGGGCTTGTCAGCCTGGAAAAGACATCTGAGGGAGGCTGTGAGAGAGGCCTGGATAATTAAGAGCAGCACGACAGATACAGATCAACTGCTCATTGTCTGTCCCTAAGAGGCATCAAACAAAAGCAGTAGGTGGCAGGTTTAAAGCAGACAAAAGTTATATATTTGTGCTCACATGCCGAATTGCTAAACTTTGGAGTTTCATCCCACCAAATGCATAGGAAGTTGAGAGCTTACCTATGATTTTAGTGAAGTGCTTTGTACCTCAAGATCTCCTGTGTAGATCTCTGTGTAAAACAAAATATTCCTTAGAGTTTCTTAGTTTTCCTTTTCTGCCTGGTCTGTAATCATGCCAGATATGCTTCAGCTCTTATCTGCAATGCTAAGCCACACCAGTTTGCTGGCGTGGATTGGTACCTCAAAAATTAAATTAAGGCGGAAGATCTTGATTCAGCTAATTATCAATAATTATCATATTGAATGACAGGCAGTTTCTTTATATCAACGACCAATAAGTACTTTATGCATTGCATATGCTTTGATCTGCAAAATTGGCGACATCAGCTCTTAATAATTTTGTTCTTCTCAGATCTGCTTTATTTCCCCCCCACCATTAGAAAATGCTCTGTAGGACACATTTCTGAGAATATATGTTCGTGTTTTTCTTCCTCTGATTCTGATTTCTGTGTTTTTGTTTCTCTGGACTCTTTTATTTATCTTTATATATATGTCGTGTAATAATAAGATATGTAAACAAATCTGTGTGTGTATATGTACGTGTATATGTGTATATATATATGTATATATCTGTTGGTTGCTCCAAAAGTAATGCTTCCTATCTATTTCCATGGAAACTACAACAGATACAAGGAGCACAAAACACTATTTGATAGAGCAAATTCTCAGTTACAAAACACTATTTTTCAACATAGTCACCATCTTTAGCCAGTTCATGTGGATGAGCAGATCAAGTTTCTCTTCATATCATGCATGGCGTTTCAGCTGACCATGGCTGTCTGGAACATGGATTTCCTATCATTTCACCGTCACCACAGCTGAAATGAGCCACCCACTGTCTCACTGTGCTCACATCCAATGTTTGGTCTCCATAAATGTACAACAAGCATCTATGAATGACAGTGGGTGCGTTTTTATTTTGTATAGAGGAATTCAATGACACAGCTTCATACACACTTCCATGTCATATGCCATTTTGTCAGACTGCTCCTCTGCTGCCATCTGTCACACAGCACCAACATGTAATGGAATACTGGTAGGAAGGTTCAGTCCTACTGCCATACCACCACCATCTGCACTCTGATGGCATGGGCCAACGTAACAAAATAGTAGGCATTACTTTTGGAGCAGATCTCACATATATATCTATGTGTATAATATATACACACATATATATAATTGTGTGCAAGCATATGGGTATATATATGCACACACAATTTTAATCCTGGACAGCTAGTTAAACTACTATGCAAGCTTTGATTCTCTTAAGCCTTTTAGACATCATTGACTTAATCAGGAATTTTGCCTTTATGAATGCCAGTGGCCCAGACCAAGTCTAACACTAAAGTATAAATAAATGCACTTCAACTGTGATAGTGTATTTTCCATTCTGTTTACCTGTGGTATGGTATAAAGTGAATTCCTTATGCAGTAATAGTGGAGTCATCTTTCTAAATTGTAAAAAATATTTCCTAGAACTATGGTCCGGTAGTCTGGGGCCTTCTTACATGTCACTTTATCTGTGTAATCTGACCACATACCTCAGTTAATGTCTGTCCCATTTCTGTGACCCACTTACTTTGCTTATGTTTGTGAAATAATGACTTTAGGTAACGATCAGCAGCAGTTGCATATAAATGACTTAAAAAAAAAAATAATAAAAGCCTTTAAAAGTTTCCTATTGGGCTATTTTTTTTTCTGAGGTCGAAGGGCTTGGCATCGTGATATCATATGTGCCAAAGGAATTTGTTTGGGATTTGAGAGATTTTTTTAAAGGGAATCTTTTGTAACGTTATTTAAAATGTGGGCTTTGTTTTAATACACACAAAAATAAATAGATCAGAAAATCCCACCAAAATAATAATAATAATTTACTGTAAAAAACAGAAAAGCAAAAAAAGCAATTGTACCACTGTTTTCTAGGTATGGAAATTCTGATGTTTTTACCAAAGAGTATTTTTCAGTTTTCAGTGTGGCAGCCATAGTTTCTCTAAATAATGTGTGCCTGGAATGAACAAGTGAGATTTCTGAGCACATGGTTGGCTTTCTTGGCAATCATCTCTGTTGCAGCCCAGCTGTTGCCTGTCTTTCAGGCAAGCCTGGCTCTGGCCAGAACCCTGGAGGTGAAACAGAAATAAGAGCAATAACAAAGCTGTTGGAATGCCAAATATTTAATGCTTATTATTATTATTATTTAAAAGATACCCATGTGGCCTACCTTAAAGGGGAAATAAAAGAGCTAAGCTGCTCTGTCTCATACTTTTCCTTAAATTCCCAAGAATCTTAAAGAGTACCTCTGTCTCACTCAGCCATAGTAGTGGATTTGCCAAAATGGTATGTGGAGACTTTTGCACTTGGAGTCCACACATGACATCAGCACTGAGCCTTTCTAATCCAGAAACAACTTAAAACACAAGTGGGTATTTTTGGTTCGTTAAGGTACCTCTTCCTAATTCTTGGAGATTACTAATGTGAAAAAAAATGTAAAAAAAATATTACTCTAATGAAATAATCTCAGGGAAATGTTAGACTATCAACACCACAAACAACAGAAAAAATCTGTGACCTTAATTAGCTATCGCTGTTATTGTTCCCCAACATTGTCAGTGTTCCATTGATTACAGAGGGTTACTTTAATGATTCTCATATTTGAGGAATCATTTTCCAGGAAATGCTGCTACATCTGAACAGGGAGTTACAAAGAGGCTACCCAGTCAATCCACTACATTTTTATTTAGTGGAGGGAGGAGGCCCTTTCCCTCTCCTCAGCACCAGTGAGGCTGCATCTGGAGCACTGTGCCTGGTTTTGGCTTCCACGTTACAAGGATGACATGGACAGACTGGAGAGAATCAAGTGAAGGGCTACTGGATGACAAAGGGACTGGAGCACCTCTCCTGTGAGGAGAGACTGCTCAGATTAGGCTCTGTGCATACAACCACCCTTGAGAGGGAAGATGGAAGAAGGTGGAGTCAGAGAAACCTCAGCAGTGCGCACTGACAAAACTAGAGACAATGAGTACAGTTTAAAAAACACGGAATTCCATCTGAACACAAGAAAATACTTCTTGGCTGTGAAGATGACCTAACACTCGCACAGGTTGCCTAGAGAGTCTGTGGAGTCTCTTCCCTGAAGACTTTCAAAATCCTCCTAGATGTGGGCCTGGGCACCCTGCTCTGGGTGTCCCTGCTCAGGGAGGGTTGGAGCAGATGGACCCAGAGGTCCCTGCCACGCTCAGCAATGCTGTGGTTCTGTAAACACTGACAGAAGTAAGCACCAGCCTTGTGAATTTACTTTATGTCTGTAACGTTTTTCATTAGTCCTTCTTCTCTGATCTAGTAGACTAATAATTGTATATCCAATTTATAGGTTGGAAAACAGTGGTCTGCAGTGATAAAGTACGAGCTGATCTGCAGCAAAGTGAGAAATAACATTCAGCTCCTTCAGTCCCAGGGTGGTACCTTGTGAACACAAGCCAGAGCAATGGAGAATAGTGTTGTTTGTTAACCATAATAATTACAACATGTATGATGATTTAAAAAAAGAAATAGTCTGACAAGAAATGAAGCTTAGACTACAAAGAGCTGCTCTATTTTCAAAGCTGATATTGTATTCCTGACATGTTCAAAGAATGATATTTATGCACTAGAAAGCCACAAGAGCAAAAGTGAAGAATAGTTCGGTTCTCATTTTAATGCCCTGCATGTATCCCATTGGGATCTGCAGATAATTTTCTATCTAATTCGATCAGGTTCTGATTGCAAAAGCTTCTTCAGAAAAAGTCATATCCAATGCTGGGTTAAAGAATCAGCTGCTGAAAGCATTTTTTTATTTAGTTCTCTAAATTTCTGCAAATTCACCATAATGAAACAAGCCCATCAGATTGAAACATTCTACCATTATAGCTAAGATTATTCCCGATCACTTGCATATTGTCTATAACTTTTATGTTTACAATTTTAATCTTTAGCAACAGTGTGATAATCTATAATAATATGTCAAACACCCATGTGATCTAACAAATACTGATGGTGCTCATTTTGGTAAAATATCTATGCTGTTCTATAATTTTTTACCTAGAATCTGCATTAGTTTACGTGGAAAATGAGGACAAAGCATTGCAAACTAAAGAAATGGATCAGAAAGTTGTGTTAATCACAGAAAGCGAAATGTTTTATATTGATAAAGCAAAACCTTATTTGCCCTAAAGATGGAATTTTATTTTATTACATTCAGGTATATCACACCCCCTGAAATGCAACAATAACTAACTGTATGCATGGATAAGTCTATGGTAGGTGGCAACATCATACAGTAGACAACATGATATCTGTGATATCTACATGATACTTGTGATACATTAAGTGTGATTTGCATTGAGCTTGGCATAAGTCTTCTTATTTCTGACCTCATGCAAAAGTTATTACTAACTAACTGGCACATCTCAGCTCCCACATTTGGTACGTGACACACACAATGAGAAGGACTATTTGTTCTGAATGTTCTGAAATAAATTTAGCCTGTTTTCATAGAAAACCATTTCTGAATAAACACTGGTTTTCTCTGAAGTTATCCTCCTGTTTTCTGAATGGTTCTAACAACAATTTAGACCGCTCAGCCCGGTCTTCTCACCAGCCCTTTACTAACAATATGTTTTGATAATAGCTTCTGGAATAAGCAGCCTTTGTACAATAATTACTGAAACATTCTGTGCACATTTCCAGCTGTCTGATCCCAGCAGTGTGCCTGCAGTCTGATACGAGAGCTGCCCCTGAAGTACAGCAGGAGGCAGACAGCAGCCTGGTATAGATGTACCTGTGGCAGCTTAGGTTTAACCAGTTTAGCTAACTCTGGAAACCACGTCTAGGAAAATCATACTGCTGTGATACTGTGGGGGCTCTCTGGTCTCCTCCCAAGGAGGAGATCAGGGCTGCTTTGTGGTTATTACTACAGGTACCAGAACTAGTTCAGTCAGCTGTGCATCTGACCTTGGAGCATTCAGAGTTCCTGCACAAATTCTGTATGGTAGGAGGTCATTTTAATGCGTGGGAGATCAAGCACAGGTCTGTTTCTGGATTTGAGCAGTCAGACTGATATAGCTCTTAGTCTGTACCCAGATTCTGCAGAGGAGAAGGAATAAGTAAAGGTATTACCACAGCAATTGAAGCCTTTCACCAAGGAGAAAACAGGCAGCAAATCGTCTCCTTCTCTTTCCTGGTCCTTATGGAAAAGTGAGTTGCGTGATCTTGAGCAGAGATGTTGCTGGAGTACATCATGGTGTGGAAAGGTGAAATGTGTCTAGCACAAGTTAGGGTAATCCATTCCAGACTCATGTGTAATGCAGGGGAAACAGGTGCAAACAATTGAGCTCGCTGTCAGTAAGCTACAGTGATCGCTTTTGATATCTTAATCGTTAGTTGATCCATGTGCAACATTGGCAACATCACTGTCATAGCTGACTGCCTTCCGCACATCTGCAAACCTTTTTTGGGTGCTTCTTGATGTGTGTGTGAGTCCACAAAGTCCTGACATCATGAGAAACTAAATTGGGCGTGATTGCTGCCATTTCCGTTTTCCTGCTAGAAAACCAGAGAGCTGACAAATGTCAATAACTGCTAATAGCTCACTACTGTTTGTCATGTGCCACACAGGGCAGGTGTGAAGAGAAAGCAGCAAGTTCTTGCAGGCACCACTCAGCAACCAATTCGCGTGCAAGTTTGCTATCTAATCACTTTTGCAGATAAAGGAGTGGCCGCTGCTTCACTTGATGGAACCCTGGGCACAGCTCAACATTAAGCATGTTCCCACTGCGTCTACTTACCTCCAACAAACCATGCTGTGGATTTCCTTACAGATAATAGCAATAGTTTTTAGGCCATAGCATAGCTTTGTGTCTAGTGCTATCAGGAACAAATTAGCCACCTTCTCTCTCTTTTCCCATAGGAAATCTTAATGCAAATACCTACACTTGATTATGAACCCCATTAAACCTGACAGGGAACCTGATGACACAGGCTGATGCAGTGGGTACTTCTGACCCTAGTTCTAACAGGTTACGCTAGCTTGATTATGTCAGGTTTCTTTGCTACTCTATCACAGATGTATGCATGCTATGAATTCTACATTTCAGGTTACTTTTACAACAGAGAAATATTACTGATATCTACACAGTCTGTTTTTGTTCACAGCAAGGTTCTGGGTGAAAATTGTATCTCTTCAGAGTGAGGCTTGTTCATACAAATGTATAGACAATGTTGTATATGTTCCACTAATCTCTTCATTTTTGATCCTTATTTACCTTATGATAGCAAATGTTTTGTCTGGCTATGAGATATATTTCAATCACTATTAATTTGGCTAGGTTTTTTTACTGATTTTTGAGCATTTCTGGAGAATAATGTTATCACAAGTCCAACAGAGAAGTTAGATCTCTTATTGTGTGCAAGGCTGATCTATCATTATGTACTTCCACATGACTGCAACATGCTCAGATAAGGATTTCATCTATTCACTACATATTTCTTCCAGCACTCCCTAAGAATGCAGACAAAAGAAATTAATTCAAGTATTCAGTTTTCTCCACTGTTTAACACACACTGCTGTGGCTCACTGATTTTACCCAGGTAGGTTTACCCAGGCACTATCTTCTAAACAGCCCCACAGTGAAAGGTTCTATTAACTGCTTGTATTTTCTGACAGGGAATCCTTTCGAAAGACTAAATTTCTGTATGTTGGCTGGTGTAAGGAAGTTATGGCAGATATGTATAGTTTGTGGGTTAGATGACATTCAGAAATATTTCTTCCTATCCTAGAAGCAGATAGGTAAGTAAAATCACAAACCTCTGACTTGACTTTCCCGTGTCATCGAAAGTAATCAGAAAATACAGAGAAATAGTCTGTACTGGTTCATTACTAAAGCTGGTAAAATCCAAACAGGGCTCACTGCAGCTTGCTATGCCTGTGCTTGTTTGACTAGTCACTGCATCCTCATGTGGCACATGAGCTGATTCTGTCAATAATTACGTAGGATACTTCAGTCGTTTTGGATTGATGCACACAGGTAAGAAATCTGTTTGTTCTGCATGTTAAGGAATACTAAAACCAGCATTAATGCAAATTACATTGAAGGTGAACAACAGCCATTGTGTGAGTGCTTCACTTCCTCCTTGCCATAGGAAAGAGTGATAGAAATCCCTACAGATGTACATAACCTATTTATTGCCATCTCTGTTTACCAGTTGTGGGAGGGGCAACCAGACTTCATGGAAGAGTATCCAGCAGAGTATCATTTTTCCTCTTACAAGAATTACAAATTAAGGCTGGATATAGAATCATGGAATGGTTTGGGTTGGAAGAGACCTTTAAGATCATCTAGTTCCAACCCCCTGCTGTAGGCAGGGACACCTCCCTCTAGACCAGGTTGCTCAAAGCCCCATCCATCCTGGCCTTGAGTGCTTCCAGGGAGGGGTTATTCACAACCTCACTGGACAGCCTGTTCCAGTGTCTCACCACCCTCACAGTAAAGAATTTTTATTAAATCACAACATAAAAAATGCATTAATATATATGTGTACACATCTAATCAATTAAACTAATTTAGAGGCAATCATGATTAGTCTCCAGTGCCTTTCTAATTTCACTCTCCCTTCGGTCCCAGGAAACTTGTAATTTTCATGAAGAAAAGCACCGACTCCTGGTTTTGTTTGACACATTTTCAAAGGCACAAAATTTCACCTATTCTCTCTGTTTCTACGTAGCGTTATTTGTTCCAGTTGGAAAAAAATTAAATTCTGGAGGTAACCCTTTAGAGCATCTGTTTCAGATCTCATGAAGAGGAAAAGAATGAAAGCCTGACTTATAGACAATGCCATTGAAACTGGCTGTGAAACTTACCTCTGCCCATCTGATGCCTTTTAAAGCACAACCATGTGTGAAAAATAATGAATCTTTATACCTTCCTTTACCCTTTAAAACAAAATTGATGTATTCATTTATAAAGCTGTTTGCTTTTGTTAGTTTTATATTTCATTTCAAAATATATTACTTTATACAATATGGATCATTTAGGAGGTATCTTAATAGGAAATTCTAGTAGTAGACCTTTCGTAGTTCTTTGCAATATCATAATTAAATATTAAAGCATTAGAAAAATATATCTGAACAACATGATTGACCTTTGAAAGAAGAGCCTTGTAAGACCAGAAAGACTTCATATAGTTATATGCAAACTTATGACCATGCAGTAAGACCATCCCAGCTGCTGCACTCAGTGACATAATGCGACATGTATATTCACGCATCTGGACAAGTAAGTCCTCAACAAAAAAGTGCACCTAAGCCCATCTGCACTTTGGATTACCCAGGGCCCCCCAGTCTGTGTCTGCCAGCAGCCCATGGGCTCTCAACAGTGTGGAAACGATCCCAGAGGAGCCACAAGGCAGCACAGCTGACCAAAACATAGCTTGCTGCTGAACAGGGCAGTTCTCAGCACCGAACGGTTGGTGACTGCTGCCAAAGCCTGCACTCCCTGACAGCCAAGTGAGTGCCCAGGGAAGTCACTAGAGGGGTCAGTAATGTTAAAAGGAATTGCATACTGTAATTGGGCAGGTGTCGTGTTATGTTTGGCTCCCATTTTGGCTGGAAATTCACAGTGGAGTGAAGGAAGGAACAGGAGAGAGCTGGTACAACGTGCATGAATATTTGGAGCTACATGTAGTGAGCAGAGAGTGGAACTAAAATAATACAGAATTATGTTCAAAATGAATAGAAGAATCTTAACCCTAACCCTAGTAAAACTGTGCTGAAGGGTTTACAGGGCTTTAAGGAGCACTTGTATAAACTCAGGAAAAAAAAAATCTGTTGAAGGCTATCAGAAAATCAGATACTATGTCTAAGTGAGGAAGACTGTGAACAGCAGACTCTAGACAAGTTTACTGAAGTTTTCACTATCTCTTTGCTCTATTCTTCTGCATTTTGGTAAGCATCTGCCATTGGATACTGCTGAAAACAGAATACTGGGCTGGATAACCTCTAACCTGTAGTGCAGCTTGGTATCTATGTCTGTAATTGCATTGCAAGAAAAAGAAGGGAGTATCTAGTTTAGTGGTTAATTGGCATTTCCACCTTTCTGTAATGAAACCTGGCAACTACACAGAACAGTAGAAGATTTTCCCACATAACCAAATGTGAAGAAAGTCATTTCCAACCCTTCTCCAGTCATATCCAGTTCTCCAGGCAACTTTAGTTTACAGGCTCAGCATTTGGCCCTTTCCTATTCAGGCAAAGATCTTCCTCTCTGCTTTCTCAACTTTCTCAACCAGGATCATTACAACTCTTCAGAAACTCCTATGGAGAGAGAAAATGCCCAATACTTCAATATTGAAGAGGTTTCACTGTTGAACGTATAGAAAGAATAAAGAAGGCTCTTGAAATTTACCCAACAGGCCAGACTACCATAGCTAGCTAGTGTTTTGCCAACATAAAAGGAAAAAAAATTGTCCAAAATCTGCAAAAATTATATGTCCTTGACAACTGTACTCAGGCTAGTCTTTACATCTGTAATTCACATTGGGGAAACTCTGGAAAGAATGAATTGTTCTGGAAGAATCTGGATAAACTATGTTTTAAATTATTTTTGTGGGAAGCAAGCCCTTTAGTCTACTAACAAATGGCTTGCAAACTGACCCTGTATTCTATTTATGCATTAGCTGAATCGTTTAATGCTTTTCAGCTCTCTGTGAGTTGTTCCAAAACAGTCTGTCAATGGTTACATGAGTCATAGGTCATTGTTTCTGAGAGCTGATTGGACAAGTACAATTTTTAACAAGGAGACAAAATGTGAAAAATAGCACCCAGAGAATAAAACACTTCAGAAGTTCTGTGCCAAAACATTAATTGATTATGGTGAAATGTTTTAGTTTGAAGAGTTAGAGCCTCTGAGCACTCAAAACACATGGGTGACATGACCTGCAAATAACAGCTAGCTAGATTCACCACTTCAGCTTAGACTATTTCATACTCCTCAGCCATGTCCATGTGATGTGACTCGGGTCAAAACATAAAGCATGTTTCTTACAAAACCAAATTTGCACTTTACATCTGTTAATCACAGACAGTAAATGCACAGCCTCAAATGCAGTTGAACTTTTTCTCCTTTTTGTTTCTCGGCCAATGCAGAGAGGCTGCATAGGCAGCTTATGTTCAAGAAACATGAAATCCCTGTTACAGAACAGTGCACCTTTAACCGCTGATGTATGAGTGTTGACAAGACGTCACTCCTGCCCCAGGCAGCATCTGCTGCCGTTCCATATATTTCCCCCTGATGAGCCCCAGCGGTACTTGCACACCACACATCAGGTGATTCGATGCAGGAATCTCCCTCCTGGGGTCTGTTTTATGAAATTAACTCAAACCAAACAATTCCTTTTGGCCACACCAGGTAAAAAATAGCTCTTTGGGAGTCCCAAATTATTTGCATTATACAGTATCCAACTTAGAGTTGACTGTTCCTTCTCCTGTCTAGTGGGCTTTGTTTCTTACTGCCTTTAAGTCGAACATACAGCTTTGCAGTATTTTGAGAGCCAGTTCCCCAGAGCAATTTGCTGTCAATGAATCTTCTAGTTCATCTCAGGCTCAAGCAGTGCCCAAGTGCCCAGGAGAACCTCATGAAGTTCAACAAAGCCAAGTGTCTTGCACCTGGGTCATGGCAATCCCCACTACCAATACAAGCCAGTGGCTGTAAGGATATAACACAGACCAGTCAAAAAGGACTCGGGAATGCTGGTAGCTGGCAAGCTGGTCATGAGTCAGCAATGTGTCCTTGCAGCACAGAAAACCAACCATACTCTGGGCTGCATCAAAAGAAGCACGGCCAGCAGGTCAAGGGAGGCGATCCTGCCCCTCTACTCTGCACTGGTGAGACCTCATCTGGAGTACTGCCTCCAGATGTGGAGTCCTCAGTACAGGAGAGACATGGAGCTTCTGGAGTTTGTCCAGAGGAGGGCCACAAGAATGATCCAGGGGATGGAATGCCTCCTCTAGAAGAACAGACTGAGAGAGCTGGGGCTGTTCAACCTGAAGAAGAGAAAGCTCCAGAGAGACCTGATAGTGGCCTTTCAGTATCTAAAGAGTGACTATAAGAAAGCAGGGTCTGTTGTGATAGGACTAGGAGAAATGGTTTCAAATTAAAAGAAGGGAGATTTAGATTGGATATAAAGAAGAAGTTTTTTACAATAAAGGTGGTGAGCTGCCCTGTCCCTGGAGACATTCAAGGTCAAGCTGAATGGGGCTGTGAACAACCTGATGTAGCTATAGGTGTCCCTGTTCACTGCAGTGGAGTTGGAATGGCCCTTAAAGGTCACTTCCAACTTAAACAATTCTATGAATCCATGATTCTGTGATCTCCAGATCTGTACACAGGCTGTCCTCAGGATCACAGCCAATCCAAACACACACTTGGTAGCTGCAGTGTTCACTGTTTGCCCCAGGATGCCCAGGTGGATCATAGGTCCATCACAGAAGTTTCTGGCAACGCTCCCCAAGCCAAACTGACCTCATATTGGCAGCCCTATTGATCCCACTCATTCAGCATTCTATCTTAATTGCTTTCAGTCCATGTGAAAGGGCTTTAGCTTGTGGATACATGGTAGTTATGAGTTCTTTCCTCTCATACACCATGAGGATGATTTTTGCAACAGCTACGTGGCAGCAGGCTGCAGTCACTGAGTCAATTACAATGGGTGTATGTGTTGTCTCAGCCAACACTAGGTATGCAAGTCCCCATCTAACTGGATACATCTACACACATATATTAGTAAGTTATGTGCTCATTTGCAGAGACCTGGAGTACCCCAAACCCTGTCTGACAGCAGTTGGGGCAGGCTTGCTGCTGTGGGCCCCAGCACTGCCCAGCACTGCCCAGCATTGCTGAATGCCCTAGCACCAGGGTTGCCAAACACAACTAGGGCATATTTCTCTGTACCCTAACTAAACACTTCAAACAGGTTTCTCCCTATTATTAATGAAAGGATCTTCTTCCAGCTCTAAACCCTTGAGTAAAACAATGCTTCCTGAAGGTCAAAACGAGCACAAAGGATATAGTGTTTGAGAGCTGAGGACTCTGTTCAGCATCACCAAAGCAATCATTCAAAAGTCATTACCTAAGCACCTGGTTTAAAATCTTCATTCAAATGATGAAAATTCAGCTCTTTGGCTGAAATATTCATGTATTTGTCTTCTAGGCCTTTAAGAAGCCTCCCTTTTAACATTACCATAACAATTTTTGAGTCTCCTGAAACTTGTTGGTTTTTATTTTAAAGTAACTGGATTCTCATGAAACTCTCCCTGGGACTTTTAAGAAAAACACCAAATATTGCAGCAGCAATCAGTCTTGAGAACGAGTTACCCTGCCTTTCAGTGGCACTTAACTCTCACATAAATCACAGCATTTGAATTGATTCTTTGACTCATTATTAGTGATTCCAGGACAAAAAATGCACAAATGTAGTTGAAATTTAGGCCAAATCCACCACAGACGGAAGGAAATAGTTGTGAAATCACTTGTAACGGAGAGAGGATCCTTGGGGCAAGCAATGGGAAGGATGCTTGTATGTGCAGTTAAAAACAAAGTCACTTATACTGACTGTTGAATGTATTACTTTTTTAACAACAATATCTAGACTTAATAGGGTTTTTTTAAGTGGCTAGCTGAATTGTAGCACTTGTATTTTTGGGAGTTGAATGTGAAGAACTAGGAAAGAAAAGTGGCTGGCACTTCTTAAATAAAGCTACTTTTATATTAGTGTAGGAGAAAACATTCATATTATCCATTCAGATCACTCATTTTACACAGGTCCTGGGGTTTCACCTGATTCTTGCAGTTGTAGGTCATACATACCTTAGCTGACCTGACTTCCTGCTCATCATTCAAACTACTTTTTACATGGATGTGCAGCTACTCCTCTCTGACCCTGTGAGTGGATGGACTTGGTGGGTTAGCCCATGGGCTTTCTTCCTAGGTCCTAGACTATTACTATAGTCAAAACGTTATGCTGCCAGGCACAGCAGGCATACTTCTGTAGAAATTCTTTAAGGACTCCCAAAACGGATATACCATAGCTAAGTGCTCCGTGGGATTGATAATCACTTCTTGTGAAACAGGCAAAAAGAGTAGATAATCCGTACACTGGAGAATTTTCTGTTGGAAAATCCTCTGATGTATGGATCATCAAGTCTTTTTTTGCATGGGAGGGCTTTCCACCAGAAATTCTCCAGTGCTTTGCTGAAATCTGCTTTATAGCACCAGAATAGGAGACTTCGCTGTCTGCTCCAAAATTTGCTCTTTGTGTAAGTGGAAAAGTGAGTGGCGTTGTTTAACCTCCTTTGTAGGAATGCTTCAAATTTTCCACGCTTTGTCCTCAAATCCATTTTTCTATTGTACCTTTGTATTCATTTTTATTAAGATCTTTGTTTTATTCTTGAGTCAAGAGATCGCATCCCTGGAGGTAGATTGCATAATTGTGAAATCATAGAGACCAGAGAAACAATCACATAAGTACTCCCCAGAGCATCACCAACATGGAAACAGAAAAAAATGTTCTCCAAAGGCTGGTGCCTCCCAGACAGTTATAACCTTCAGTGTTATGTCAGCTTCTGTCTTGTACATAAACCATAAGACACACGGCCTCTTTGCATCATTATTTTTCATCTGCTTTTATTACTCCATCATTGACACTAGCACTTGAAACGCAGTCTGGAAGTAAAAACTTTCACAGCCACCAGAGCAAAATGATGGTTGACCTGCTTTTTTCAGGTACGTATTTTTTTCTGTATTCTGTAACTGTTCTTCAACCTGTTCAGAACTGACAAAAAGTGAAATTTATCTGCTGTGACCCAGGGATGGCAGGAACAGCTTGACAGAGCCAAGGAGTTGGGTAATCTCTCGTTATCAGAGGGATTATGCCTTTTCTATAGTGTGGTTCAGTGCAATACACACATGAAAAATGGGGGGTGAGGGGCAGCTCTTTTACTGGGCTAAAAAGTCAATTACATCTTCCTTCCCCTCCAATAATTGTGCTTAATCCGACATTTTTTATATAGGCAGCAGCAGTAGCAGCTGGATGGCTGAGCTCAGACAGCTTTGTCTTGAGCTTGTTGTTGACTGGGGAGCAGTCAGCGGGCAGCAAGAAGGCTCAGGCAGTGCAGGCCAGGCCATGGGGGCCGTTAGAAGCAAGTGTATGAGTGAGAGGTCCTAGGCCCTGCCGGACCAGCACCATCCTCCAGTTGATGCCCATCCAGTCCCTTAAATAGCGGCTGCTGCCCTGGCCAACTCCCCTCAGTTTTATAGTTTTCATATGACACGTTATGGTATGAGACATCCCTTTGGCCTGTTTGGGTCAGCTGTCCTGGTTCTGCTCTCTCCCAGCTCAGCACAAGGAGCTGAAACATCCTTGGCTCTGTACAGCACTGCTCAGCAACTAGAACATATCTGTGTTATGAACACTGCTTCCCTCCTAAAGCCAGAACGTAGCATCGTACCAGACAATATGAAGAATATCAGCTCTACTCACCTCAAACCAGGATAGTTTTTAATAAATCTGTGTAGCATGATTAATTTCTTTTACTCAGCTTCAGACTGGAATTATGCTCTTAGTGCATATTTCCCCTTGCTTCTAATGGCCTTTGGCCGTGTACTCTGCAGTCGAAGTTGTAATTATGGCTATAAATACTTTCATGTACAGAGAATGATTTGGCCTCCCATGCCAAGAGACAGAGCCTGCCCCGGGGGTACCTTTGCTAAGGTGAGGAACCCTGCTCCCTTCCCAGCCCTCACCGATCGATTTCAAAACCTTCCCAAACACGAGAGGGGCAGCTCTTTGATACTTTACATCTATTTGCCACAGCGATCCATCTTGCGAAAAAGTAAACACAAGAACATGTCAAGATGTCCTGCTCTCTCTGGTTAGCATTATTCACAGTATATACAGTGTTTTTGCGAGGGGGTGCAAAGACCTTAAAGCAAAAGGTAAAGTCTAACCGAAGAGGGTTTGAGGGTTACATAGATATAGAGATGTATATCAGTTTAAAGCTTTTGATATAACTTTGTGATGTCAGTTTGGGTTAAACCTTGAAGGTTGAGAATGGATATAATAGAGATAGTCCATCACGGGGAATGGGGTTTCCAGAGATCTGTAAGGTCAATCTAAATTATCCCGGAGATTAGCCCTGAGACAGTGAATGGTTCCACAAACATCCCCACTGCTGTCTCAAACAGTGATACGATACGTTCAGACTTTTGTTAGCATTTCCAAGGAGGCTAATCCTGCGAACTCCAGCGAGGAGAAGACATGACTTTGTAGGTGAGGCTGTCACTCTCCATCTCGGTGAGTTATGGGGCTGGGCTGGCAGTAGAAAAGGAGCATACAAGTTACAGGTCAAGCTCTTCAAAGACTGTCAGCTCAAGCAAATCCACTCTGCAAATTTAAAGCTCTTCACCTTGAAGCATCAAGCAATTTATTTCGTTTTAGAAGAGAAATAAGCTGTGACCTTGTTACTTACATTTCTAGCTACTATCTCTGACTTATTGCAGCCATCCTTCAAGCACTTTGTGAGACGTATGCAGCACTTCTTGTCATGGTAAAGCTCCCAGAAAGCTGTTCAGTACTTACTCTGCCAGTCCAAAAGAAGGATGCTAAAATACTTACTCTTTTACATCAGAATTTACAGATCACTGCAGAGATTTGCTACACAGATATAATTCAGGGAGCCCTTTTTTAAAATTAGTTCTTTCATATTTTGTTTGCCACTGTTGAACACATGTACCTGAAAAAGGACTGAGTATGATGCCTGCAAGTAGCACCTCTATATATCATTCCCCTCTGCATGCACAAAGACAGCTTTATACACTCACCTGAGAGATGCACTTTTGCTAGCACGATATAAGTGCTGATTTTTCACTTTTTGGCCCTCATTTGTTTCATAAATTACCTGAGAAAAACCTGCATATGCTCCAGTTTTCAATTGTGTAAATATTTGCTTCAGTGAGATTTTAAGGGAAGTCAGCAGATTCTCTTTGCTAGAAAGCAGACTTAAGTAGAGCTATAGAGATGAATAGCCTTGTAGTAGATTGGGATAACTTAAACTATGCAAAAGGTGAAATGACAAGGAAAAGAAAAAACACGATCAAAAAAAGCTCAGTTTGAATGTTCCAATATTATCCGATCCCTGGTTACTTTTAAAATAATGTTTTATTGATTATGAGCACTAACATAAAGTAAGAATTCCAGTAAAAATCACGTGTAGTTATGGAAGGATCCTGAAGCCAAGGATCGGTGCGGATGCTCTGATTATATCTACATAATTGCATTTTTGAAGAAGTGAAAGAGGGATACATGATGCATTAAAGATTCAAGCAATATTATGTATAAGAAGATGAAAAACCCCTCTGAAGTCAATGGATTTTTTATTTCAGGTGCCCAGAACTACAGAAAACTGAAGGCGCACATGATGAAAGTAGTCTTCTGTTAATGAGGCTCACCAAACCTTCTTCATAGAATCATAGAATGGGCTGGCTTGAAAAGGACCACAATGATCATCTAGTTTCAAGCCCCCTGCTATGTGCAGGATTGCCAACCACCAGACCAGGCTGCCCAGAGCCACATCCAGCGTTGGGATTTGCAAATCAAAGAGTAGGAAAGTCTATTTTTTACTGAAGCATCTATGAAAATGCGGTGTCTCAACATTGCACCTTCTAAGATCATTGCTAATAGAATTACATTTCATTCTATTGGTACTCTGAGTGTAAGAAGTGAGGAGATGCTGAGAGCTGTGCAGGCACACTTGCATCTGTGCCTCTTTGCTCTCATTACCACCAAACACTCATTGTCAACTGAAGTGCCAGAAGCTCTGCAATGTGTAGATTTCATTTCTGGTTTCTGTTCAGAACTAAAACTGTTAAATGACACCAAAAAAAAAAAAAAAAAAAGAAAACAAAGGCAGTTTGTCACATTTCCAGCTCAGTTTTCCAAATTCAAAAAATGTGGACTGGTTGGCCAGGTTTCAAGTAAACACCCAAACAGTTCAAAGCAGTGAGAGGTAGATCCAAACCAAACCAAAGCTCCTGCATTTCAGACACGCTTGGATTCAGATCCAAAATTCTCCGTGGGCCCCTCAGGTACAAAGGGGTGAATCAAAAACACACCCAAATCACCTTTCTGCCCTGTTTCTTCCTTGAGCTCTGAATACATTTGGATCTGAAACCAAGACTGAGCATTGCTTCTTACCCGTTGGGTGTTGCTGATTCCCGTTGGTTGGTTGTTCTGATCAAACCTGAATGCAGATCTTTTGAGATTTGTCCAGAAAAAGAAAGAAAGAAAGAAAGAAAGAAAGAAAGAAAGAAAGAAAGAAAGAAAGAAAGAAAGAGAACGAACGAACGAACGAACGAAAGGAAGAAAGAAAGGAAGAAAGAAAGAAAGAAAAAGAAAGAAAGAAAGAAAGAAAGAAAGAAAGAAAGAAAGAAAGAAAGAAAGAAAGAAAGAAAGAAAGAAAGAAAGAAAGAAAGAAAGAAAGAAAGAAAGAAAGAAAGAAAGAAAGATTTCAGCAAATACTTCTGACTTGGCTATGAGCTCATGAGACAGCATAATTGTGTCTGCTCTGAAGGCCAAAATATTTCAGATGGCAGCGTGAGCTACCATACTTCTATCAGCAAATGCGGTGGCAGTGAGAAGCTCTGTAGTTTCAGGCTTAGTTTTCCAGAAGCGACCAGTAGCTGGGAGTGCTCTGCTTGAGACTCCATCTGCCTCATTTTTGGAACAAGCTGAGCACTTGAATTCTGAAAATTGGAAGGCCTTAGAAATATTGGTCTTTAAAAAAGAAAAATAAATAACGAAGGGTAAAGTAATTATTCCCAGAAAGATGAAACAGTTGCCACACTGTTATTTTTGTACACGGTCTGCCGTTAGTTATTCAGTTCTGAGTAGTGAGCTTTTTTAAAGTGCTGTCTATACTTTCCACAAAAGACAAAATCCTTGATGCGTCAACTTATTCAGACCCAGTCTGTTAGGAGAAGAAGTGCTAAAAAGTGCAAAAAAAACCCACGATTTTAAAAACAAACGTGAATAATAAGAAAACCCTGCGTTAAGGAGGATGCACCGGCTGCACCCCGGGCCCCCCGCAGGAGCACCACCCCGGGCCCTGCGACTACCGCAACACCGACCCGCTCGGCTCGGCGGGGCCCGCGCGGGGCCAGCGGGAGGCGTTCCGTGTAGGGGCAGCGCCACCTGCCGGCAGCATCCGCCGCGGCCTCCGGGGCAGAAGAGCCTGGCTGCGGGTCTGCGAGGAGCCGGACTGCGGGGGCCTGCAGCTCCCGCCCCGCTGGGTCAGAGCTGAAAGCCGGCAAGGAACAAAATCTGAAAACTTCCCGTATTTATTTATTTTTTTCCATCGTTCTCTTCCTCCGACAAAGAATGCTGCGAGACAGAGACTTTCCTCTGACGATCAACCAACTTGTGAAGTTCAGGTTGGATTTCAGGAAAAATTTCTTCTCTGAAAGAGTGGTGAAGCATTGGAATGGGCTGCTCAGGGAGGTGGTGAAGTCACCATCCCTAGAGGTGTTCAAGAAACATAGAGATGTGGCACTGAGGGACATGGTCATTGGGCATGGTGGGGATGAGCTGACAGTTGGACTTGTTGCTCTTAGTGGCCTTTTCCAACCCTAATAAGAATTCAACCTTATAAGAATTCAAGAAATCCTCAGGACAGATAATAGCTAGTGATATTTAGAGCTGATGATCACTGTCAATTAATTAAAAAGTGATGGGTCTTGGCCACATGTTTATCTACAGTTGAGTCTTATGGCTGCAGGATGGAAATGTAACTTCCTTCATTTGAATTGTGGGAACAAACTGAGTGCAATGCCTGACTCATTCTTTGATGTTACGTGTAATCATGTTATGAATCTCATCAAGTGCAAATCGGTAACAAAGAGCTGAATGATTTTTAGCTATAAACCACTGCAGCCTTCCATGGAAATGCATGTCTGGAAGGAAAGCCCTTCAGAATAATAATAATAATAATAATAAAATAGACTCACAGAGTCATTAAGGTTGGAAGAGATCACTAAGATCACCTAGCCCAGCTGTCAGCCCACCACAACCATGCCCACTAGCCCACATCCCTCAGTGCTACATCTACACATTTCTTGAACACCTCCAGGGATGGTGACTCCACCACTGCCCTGGGCAGTCTGTTCCAATAAATAAATAACCAAATCTAGGACAGAACTTCAACAATTATTTTTACCCTTTCCTTTCACTTTTTTCGCCTGCATATTGTCATCTGTCGTTATTTGTGCTGGTTATAAACAGGTCTGACTGCTTGTCAGTGTTTGAACCCATTGGGATCGTGCTTTAACAGGTTCCTTGTGGTGCTGAAGAATTACAATGTCGTACCTGAAATCAACTGTGAGCAGAAAGGGCACGTAAGGCCTTCTTCCTGAGGTATGGGGAGGGATTTTTGAACCCAAGAGTGTCTCGTTTTATCTCTTCTTCCTACAGTGTAGATGCGTAGCAAGCCATTGTCTCTCCATACACCTGGTCTCATTTACATTCTTAGGCCACTAGGCTATGGGCTAAGCACAGTCCAGTTCACCATCTGGCCTGTACTTGGACGGTGACACCTGACTTTTCTGTTGTTCCTCTGCTGGCAAATAGCACTGGGACACGGATCACAAAAACATTCAGCAGAAAAGTAATGGAGTAACAGAGCAATAAGCTGACATTCAGTGTATTTAGCAGGGGAGAGTTTTCCAGAAGCCCCTCCTCCTTTTTTCTTCACAGCTCAGCTTCTCTTCACCAGTTTTTCCTGTACCCTTAGACCCCTTCCAGCCACTCTAAGCCACCGCCACCACTGCAGACTAAAGCCCTTTGCAAGGTTACAGCACCAGCAGTGACAGCAGATAAAGTGGTTGGGATGTACTTGTTCCTGCTTGGTGTGTTCTTTAACCTCCCCCTCACTGACTCTGCTGGTGGAATGCTGCAGTCAGGATTGTGCTCAGTCCACTCATTCCCAGCATAATTCCCACTTTCTCTCCCCAGCCCAGCTTGTGGCATTGGTCACTGCTGAGCACAGGGAGCCCTCTTAAGTCACAACCGTTAAGCCCAGGTCATGTCACATGCTTCGTATGTAAAGTTAGGAAGATGTATAATGTTTTGTAGGATGGGAGCCTAAGAAGGAATTTGTAAGTAACAAATGCAGGCAAGGGGTCAGGAATTGTCACCCTGGGTGTATTAGAGCTTGAAAACAAAAAGCCTAAATAATAACTAGTGGCATGCAGCATGCAGTTTTTGGGTGACCAGGATGGTGCAAGTCCCCATTGCTAATACCCTCCTTCCACATCTGCTCCCCTGCACACATACACATACACGTGCACACATACATACCTACGTGTGGAATCCCACCTGATTCACTACTTGTGTCTTTTGGGAAGAATCTTTCCAAAAAAGCTCAGGATCTGGCGTTCTGCTTTTGTTGAAAGAACGCAGCCTCCAAAGCAACATGCTACACAAGCAAGTCACATTGCCCTGCAGTAATGTTATGAACTCGATACCCTATCCAGAAACAAGACCACAGTGAAATGAGGTGATGTGCTGTTTATGTGAAAGAGTATTTGTACTAGAGACCGGATTTTTTTATTTTATAATCAGGCCTAATAGATCATTATCAGGCTAAAGTAAACCTCTTAAATGCTCAATTGGTGTGCGTGTAAATGAAGCTATGCAGAAAGGCCTCAGGACAGAATGAAGTTTATGAGACTGCGAGCGAACTCTATTTATAAAAGTGTTTGGAAATGAAACAAAGAGTTGTTCATGGCTCGCTCTGTGCACACCATCATCCCTAACAAGCAGCCAGGGACACTGCACTGTTGGGCTTTCCTCGTTCAGGCGGACGGAAAGACACAATCCTGTGTTTCAATACAAACAGGGTTTTCTGGCAAGGAGTCTGATTTTGAAATATTCTGGGATGGAACAGGTGGGAAGCGTAAAAGAAGAGTGCATCTCATCCAGTTTGCGTCAGGAAGAAACGTCAGTGAGAAAGTCCATGCTGTGCTCTAGCAGGGCTGATTTGTGGCTCTGGTTCTTTAGAGGTTTTGTGGATATTGGAGATTTCCAGGAGCGTTTTGCAGTTTCTCTCAGAATTCCAGGCTCGACTCTGCTGTAGTGACCATGCACCAGCACACTGCGCATTTATCACTCTGCGCCCTTGTGCTCCTGTGTCATTAACTGATGGGGAATTTCTGTCAGAAATTAATGTTCTGAGGATCAGATCTACATTTCACTGTAGAATTCCAGTAGGTGTATGGTACACAGTCACAGTTTCTTTCATTATTTCTTTTAATACAGAGTGGATTGTATATTATTTAAAAGTAGGCAATTGGATGCAATTTTTATTTGCAGCCATGAGGAGCAGCTTGTGAGCCCTCCCAGGCACTAACTTGCTTTTTTCACACTTATTCTGGGACTGTTTAGTCTGGGGAAGAGGAGGCTTGGGGGAGACCTTACCACTCTCTACAACCACCTGAAGGGTGAGGAGGTGAGGATCAGCCTCTTCTCCCAGGTAACAGAGGTAAGATGAGAGGTAATGGCCTCAAGTTTTGCCAGGGGAGGTTCAGGTTGGGTATTAGGAAAAATTTCTTCTTAGAGGGTGTGGGGATGCATTGGCACAGGCTGCCCAGGGAGGCGGTGGAGTGACTCTCTAGAGGTGTTCAAGAAATGTGTGAAAGTGGCACTGAGGGACGTGGCTTAGCGGGCATGGTGGGAATGGGTTGGTGGCTGGACTAGATGGTCTTAGAGGTCTTTTCCATCCTTAATCATTCTGTGACCCTATGATTTTTCCAACTCTGAGAAACAATTTTTTATCTCACCCCATATCCATAAGCTGAGCAGCTCTACAGTGCCTCTTTGACAGCTGGATCTGATTAGGAAAAATACGAAAATAACTGGTGACACAGTAATTTTTGTCTTTACAGTTTGCACCTGTTGAACTGTTGGCAAAAACTCAGTTCTGATTCAAACTAGAAAAAAAACATGTGCTGCAGATGCAGGTTGGTGGGGCTGGGAACAAAGGGGGGGTGTGTATCCCTTCAGAAGTTGTATTCTAGCCTGCATAAAGCATCCTTCGGCCTCCTATTTAACTTTCAGAGACCTGTCTGCGTTAGTAGGCATGCTCTTTGAGAGACCCTTGGAATGTACCTCTGCAGTGTTCCCCTGGCGGCCCCCTAACCCCCATCACAGTGGTTTGGAAACTGCCTGAAATACTGAAAGGTGGAGATCCAAGACAGTGAGAGCTCAAGCCATGCCCCCCCAGCTGTGAACACAGTGATGCAGAAGGAGAGCAGGAGGGGTATCCTGGCAGGTGACTGAAATGGTTCCTTCTGTGCAGCAGTGCAAACTGAACATCAAGCTAGAGGTTTCTGCACAACACAGGAAGCTTTCCATATAACCTAAAACTGATATATATGTATTTCACTTTGGCAAACAAATTGGAAGTATCTCCATCACAAGCTGAGTTCATTTTTCTTTAAAAAAAAAAAATGAAAAACTTTTCAGCTGGGTTGATAAATTGCACCTCCTGACTGGAAAAAAATGCAGTTGCTGGCTTGTTTGGTTTTTCTTTTCCTCTCATTGTCTGGCATGTTGCACTGTGCAAACAAATTGAGCTAATGTTTAATTAGGTAAATAGAGCATTAGCATTAGAGCAAGAAGGGCTGGTCAAACGTTCATGGCTCAATACAATCTCATAGGCACTCTGACCAGAAAGGAAATACAGCTCCATGTGGGTGAAAGAAAAATGAGAGCTTTTATATGCAATAATATTTATTGTGCCATTTGAAGTTTGGATGACAATTGTAAACCGCACGTGTGCATACATGTGTATGGACTTATAATAAATAGTTAATGAAATCTGGAGCATAAATCTGGATACAAATGCCGCTGCTGATCTCCTTCTATATATATATATACGATGGACCCAGCCAAAACACAATCCTCAGGTTTTCCAGACCTGGATCTCAATCCAAATGTCGTGGCTCGTGCCCACCCCTACTTCTTTTCAAGGAACTCATTCATCAGTGGTGTGGACATTTCTCTGGACTTTATTTTAGCTGCCAGAGATTTTTTGGCATTTTATAATAAGACTAATTGCAGCGCATGTGAGCCCCAAGGAATGAAGTCTCTTCTCTGCTTTAAAATTAGTAGCTGTGACTGCCAAAGTGACACGCAGAAATATTTTGGAGGGCAGATAGAAAGCTTGATGAGAGTTTCCAAGGCCACACAACAAAGTGCTGACTTTTTCAACTTAACAAATATGGTTTTCCAAAATACTTCTCTTCCTTTATTCCTATGGGACGCTGCAGCTTAAATAAGTAGAACTAGCAACTCTTGGGCTTAACCACTTCATTTCCCCTCCATGAGCTTTCATCTCTCTTTCTGCACAGCTCACTTCTCTTCCTGGCTGTTTTGAATATTGATTCCTTGGCTAATAAAACTTTACAAGTGATTTTGAAAACAAACAATACTATATTATCCCTTTTTTTTAACTCGTGAAATAAATATTCCATCAAAGAGACTTTTATGTCTCACAGTGGCAGTTCTCAAATGACCAGCATGGTATCATGTTCAAAACAGGGCACGGTCCATTTTTACAGTAGATTTACTCAATCACAGTTACTAATCGGATTAGTACTGCTTTTATGTCTGACAAATTTTTAAAAGTTGGGACTCATTAAAGCACTTGCATATAGAGAGCTTACGGTGCAGCACTGTGTTTTTCCAGTTAACCATTTCTGCTTTGAAAAAAATCGGGCAAACAATCTTTTCTCATGTTTGTAGAAGGTGAGTTGCTCTGCTAGGTTGCAGTGCCACCAAGTATTGAAGTTCATCTCAACTGAGCAAAACTTGTGCTCATGTGTGCAGTAAGGAGTATCCAATGAGAAGGTAGGGTAGGTTGAGTGCTAGGATGGAGCTCATGCATGCCACTATTTAATGGGAAAACATTTCCTTACGCCTTGCTCTTCCTTCTTGACCATATGCAAGACCAAAACCTTCCAATTGAACTGCAACTTTCTATATTGTTTCTTCACAACTGAATCAAGTTGTCCACAATTCTAAGAAAAATATGTGTGAGAATAAGCTGTGATGACCTTCACCGTGATTCAATTAACACCTTAAGAGGAAACTACCTGCACACCTACAAAGGGAGAATTTGGCCAGCAAAAAGCTAAGCTTTGCTTAAGAGACTGAATTCCCACAAAGTCGGGGAGTTGTTCCAAATGTTGTTCGAGTGTAATACAGGCCTTGTTTGGATGTTAGGTGTATCTCCTTTTACTTCAGCTGTTCTCATATACTGCACAAGAAAACAATTAGGAACATTTTACTCATATGGCTACAGGAGGGTCCAATATTCTCTAGCTGAAAGTTGTTTGAATGTTGAAGCAGAATCAGTGCTGTCTGAGGGGGAACCCAGACAAAGCAGACAAAAGCAGTACAAAATGAAGTCTAACCCTTTATTTCTACCGGAAATTCCCTCCTGGAGCAGGGGAAGAAAGTGGAAAGCATGCATTTCACTAGCTGTTACAGCGTTAAAACTGTAGGAGGGGTTCTGACTGGCTCTCTGCTGAATAGGCAGAAATAGGGTGTAAGATTGTTATTGGAAAACGTAGCACCAAAAGCAACTACCAGCATCTATCTCTTCTCGAAAGTCAACTCTATTTTAGTTTGAAAAGACTGTTAACAAAAGACCGTCTTGCTAATATCACCACAGATGCTCATGTCTGCAAATGGTTCCACTGCTGCTCTCCCATATGCATGCAAACAAGCAGACTTTGTACCATCATTAAAATACTTTTGTTTGTGTGAGGTTAGACAGTCAGAAGGGTATGAGCAAAGACTGGATTTTCAATGGCAAAGAAAAATAATGTATTTAATACTTTTTTAACATGAATCAATTATACCAGAAGGATTTAAGTAGAAATGGATGTACTAGAATATGAAATATATTGTTATTTTTTATAATGAAATATAGTCTTGCATTATACACGCTCTCTATAAACACTAACATTATGAGAAAGCAAATGGGTTACTATCAGCCAAGCACAAGCCAGAAAAAGATCAAATTAAATTTCCACACTGAAGTTTATCCTCTGTCCCCTGTGTATGTGCAGTGCTGTGAGATCTTTGACATTAATATCGTATGTCATTTTTCCAAGCAATAAAGTGCAGTAGCATATATCTTTTAAAAAAATACTTAATTCACAGATATAGATACATGTACAATGGAGTCTTGCTGTCTGCAAGTCAGCTTTCTTATTTGGAAAGGAAAAACAAAATAAAGATAGAACCTAAAAGCTGTGGTCTCCTCAGCAAGATTGCAAAGCTGCGCAGATCTGCAGAGTAACAGCAGTGTAGGAATATAAATCTTTCTAGCTATTCATTAACAGAGCTATTAACTAGACTGAGGGGGACACTATTAATACATTTCTTTCTCTTTCTTGTGGTCAGGGAGGAGTTTCAATGAAAAGCAGGAGAGGAATCTGTTGGGTTTTTTTTCACTCCACACCATTAACTCCTCAAGAGTCTCAGAGATGAACACCCTGAGCTGAAGATCATCCTAAGAAGCTCTAATGGTATGAAACAAACAACTAACACACATATACATTCACTCCTAAATTTAAGTAGATACCTAAACCCCATATGCTTTGCCAGTTCCGTAGTTCCTAGCTATGAGATGAATTGTGTACATGAGGCACTGGGAGCAGAGCATAGAATAGTGTTGGGAGTAGTTCCTTGCTGAACACCATGTAATGATGAACCTCAGAGAAAAAACATTGAAAGTGCTGACATGAGCATGAGGGGGGCCAGTGGGGAGAATCATAGAATGGCCTGGGTTGAAAAGGACCACAATGACCACCTAGTTTCAACCCCCCTGCTATGTGCAGAGTCGCCAACCACTAGACCAGGCTGCCCAGAGCCACATCCAGCCTGACCTTGAGTGCCTCCAGGGATGGGGCATCCACAACCTCCTTGGGCAACCTGTTCCAGTGTGTCACCACCCTCTGTATGAAAAACTTCTTCCTAATATCCAACATAAACCTCCCCTGTCTCAGATTAAAACCATTCCCCTTTGTCCTATCACTATCCATCCTCATAAGCAGACGTTTCCCTTCCTGTTTATATGCTCCATTCAAGAATTGGAAGGCCACAGTGAGGTCTCCTTGGAGCCTTCTCTTCTCCAGGCTAAACAAGCCCAGTTCTCTCAACCTTTCTGAATAGGAGAGGAGCTCCAGCCCTTTGATCATCGAGAAAGGCACTGCAGAGAGACCTGGATAGGCTGGATCAGTGGGCCAAGGTGAACTGTATGAATTTCAATAGGGCCAAGTGTCGAGTCCTGCATTTTGGTCACAACAACCCCAGGCAACCCTACAGGCTTGGGGAGGAGTGGCTGGAAAGCTGCCTGATGGAAAGGGACCTTGATGTACTGATGGACAGTCAGGTGAATATGAGCCAGCAGTGTGCCCAGATGGCCAAGAAGGTCAATGGCATCCTGGCTTGTATCAGGAATGGTGTGGTGAGCAGGACTAGGGAAGTAATCCTGCCCTGTACTCGGCATTGGTGAGGCCTCATCTTGAGTACTGTGTTCAGTTTTGGACACCTCAGTATAGAAAGGACATGGAGGTGCTGCAGCAGATCCAAAGAAGGGCAACAAGGCTTATGAAGGGCTTGGAGAATATGTCCTACAAGGAGCAACTGAAGGAACTGGGGATGTTTAGTCTGGGAAAGGGGAGGCTGAGAGGAGACCTTATTGCTCTTCCAATACCTGAAAGGTGCTTACAGCGAGAGCGAGGTTGGTCTCTTCTCACAGGTAGCGAGTGACAGGACGAGGAAATGGCCTCAAGTTGCACCACGGGAGGTTTAGGTTGGATATCAGGGAAAACCTCTTTACAGAAAGGGTTGTAAAGTACTGGAATAGGCTCCCCAGGGAGGTGGTTGAGTCACCATCCCTGGATGTGTTTAAAAACCATTTGGATGTGGTGCTCAGGGACATGATTTAGCGGAGGGTTGTTAGTTAGGGTAGTATGGTTAGTTTGTGGTTGGACTTGTTGATCTTTAAGGTCTTTTCTAATCTGAGCAATTCTATGATTCTATGACATACTGGTCATAGGATTTAGCATGTAAATTCCTGGTTCCAGTATCACAACCTGTTTACTTAAAAATAATAATAATAATAATAAAAACCAAACAGATACAGTAAAAGCATTGCCAGTAAAAGTTCACAGTCAATACTGGAATAAAGAATTACCATAGGAAGGCCCCAGACTCCAGGTGCATTTGCTGGGATGCCTTCAACTTGGACCAGCAAGCCTTATAATAGAGCGACATTTTCCCCATCAGCAGGTCAGGAGAAAAGGCATATTTCATGCTCAGGTTGCTGACCCAGACCTCTGGCTGAAAGGGAATGATATTAATGTGCTCTGGAGTAGGTTTATCTGACTCTTAATCAGCAAGCCGTTAGCCTGACACAAGGGTCAAAGTAGGGAGTATAAAACACACTGGTATAAGAGTGATCCATGGGATTTCCAGAAAAGGCTTGGAAAAAGAGAGTCTGTGGCACTTCCTCTAATTATTTTTATTACCGTGATTGACTTCAAAACAGCAGCTCAGGAAAAGAAATAGGAAGGTAAAACCTTGACCCGATTGAAATTGATGGGAATTTTATTACTGACCTCACTGAGATAAAACGTGACTTTTCCCTAAGCTTAAGAGAGTACCTGCTTGTTTTGAGCACTTAAATACTGCATGACATTGTTCAGCCTGGAGAAGGCTCAGGAGAGACATCACTGCAGCCTTGCAGTACTTAAAGGGAGCTTTTAAGCAGAAGGGAAATCATCTTTTTACACATTCTGATAGTAATAGGACAAGGTTTTAAGCTAAAAGAGGGAGATTTAGATTAGATGTTACTGAGAAGGTGGTGAGGCATTGGCAGAGGCTGCCCAAAGAAGCTGTGGGTGTCCCATTCCTGGAGGTGTTCAAGGCCAGGTTGCACAGGCCCTGGGCAGCCTGAGCTGGTGAGAGTCAGGGATTGGGGCTAGCTGATCTTTGAGGCCCTTTCCAACCCAAGCCATTTTATGGTTCTATGAAGATAGCCAGGAATTTCAGTGAAGCAGAGAAATCTCCCTCTCATTTCCTTTGCAAATTAGACTGTCAAATCAAAAACTGTGGCTTCTCTCTTTCCTTCTGGGTGTGATTCCCTAGCATCTCTATGGGCCCTGATTACACTGATCAGCATTAATTGCCCTGACCAGCCTCACCTGGAACCTCCACTACACCTTCTGCTCCTGGGCCTAAGGTCTCCATTTAAGTTCAGCCCCAAGCTCTTGTTGTTTTCCTAGGGTTATTTTTTAGCAGTGTTCCTTTAGTAGAGTTGGCTTTTTTCCTAATCTAATTCCAGCTTCTAGGTATGTATCAGACCTGTGCAGGAGTCTTGCTACTGATCCTTACCTTGCTGTTTCTGACCGCTATCCTGGCTGGACTCGGAACCTAAAACCTTAGCTTTTTGGAGACTGTCATTGGGTAGTTTGTAATAATTGTGGCCAACATGATCCTGCCCAGGAACAGCGTGGTTGTATGCTGAATGGAAGATTTCTGCGGGTGCTCTGTTCACCCTTTGCTCCTAGCTTGTCCCTGCTTGTGGTGCACCTCTGCTTCTGCTGCTATCTGTAGAGCTCCTCCCCAAAATGAAGCACCCAGTTGAAGCTGATGCTACTGAGTGTGGAAGCTCTTTCTGGTAAGAATCTTATCAGTAGGAATAAGGCAGTAGAGAAAAGCATTGTTCAGGCCTACTTATGATCTTTCTGCTTTGTTAAAGTTTTATAATAAACTATGTTACTGATTGAGTCAGTGGTTTCTTCGTTATTTCAGAAAGAAAATGAAAGCTACAGACTTCTAATACGCTTTTGCTGGAGTAACGACAGTTAATTGCATAAATAGCAACTGTTATCTGGAAGACTTTGATAAGAATAAATTAGTGTTACATACTAAGTGACATCGTTGGCTGCTTTCCTATGTAGAGCAATTGCATTTGTGCTGCTTGGTTCATTTTAAACAAAGTTATTATCCCCAGGAAAGCATAGAGGTTTAGGTGAAATAAATAAACTTTACAGAAAACAGTTGCATCAGTATGCAAATGTGTTCCTCATCAGAGCATTATGTTCCATCATTTAAAGAAGTTTGGAAACTAATGTGCATTGAGGGATGCGAGTGTATAGCAGGGAACTGGTAATTGGATGCAGAGTGCTTCATTATTCCTGCAGGCTAAGAACTACAATTCCAGGTCAGTAGACTCATGTTTATTTTTCTGGTTTCATTGCTTTTCAAATTACTTGTCGTAGTGAGAGATGTTAGCCCCAGTGCTCCATGGGGTACACCTGAATTTAGGGGCTCCCACTCTGTTGTGTGTATGCAGTAGTCTATATATGTCTCCCTCCTTCTTCCACATGCTTCAGTGCTCTGAAGGCACTCACATAAATTTAAGTCTCTTCTTTACTTTTAAGGGAGCTTTTTAGGTAGTGTTACACTGAAGGTGGACTAGTACTTCTTCCTTGTCAGCCCACAGTTCCCAGGGTTTTCCTTGTTTTCTTAATGTACACCAGAGCAAATGACTGCAGTGGCTGGTTTTCTGGGGAGGGCTGGAGTAGCCATTGCCATTCCTCTGCTGAGCTCTTTGTTTTCTATTTCCCTAGTATGGCACTGAGAAAGCTGGATTCAGTAGTGTCAGTTCAGTGATTAGAACTGACACATTCAAACCATTGTGGGTTTTTTAAGCAAGAAAAATAAAGTTTTCCACTTGCTGCTTTTTCATTTTTTTTTTTATTTTTTTACTCTGACAGTGTAGTAGGTGGTTACCCTTATTAGCTGTCCTTAAAGCTGCTAATGTGCCTGTGGCAATCCTTTCCTATTAACGTTTTCAAGTAATCATTAACAAATTAGAACTGCATGCTTAAGATTTGGATCTCCATAAGTGCAATTTTCTGCTTCATTGCAAAATTAATGGTGTATCGAAGAGTCTGGACTATGAATTCCAATAGTTGCCTTACATGAAAAATAACCAGTGACAATGTTCTGTCTCCAGGTCCTGTATGTCTTATGCTTGTACAGTCCTGAGGGGAAGGGTGTTTTATACTGGTGGTGTGAAAATGGGACAAGTTCCTGACAGAACTGTATCTGTATTCAATAGATACAAAACTGGTATGTATTCAGTAAGACCTCCAAGAATTTCTCTTCTGTAATTTTGTCCAGTAGCTGAGTAAACTTGCACAACGTCTTATCATCCAACACATCCTGTGGCAAGAGTTTCCACAGCATGTAAGTCTCCCCTTTCGTTTTGAAAATGTCACATTTCTTTTCTTTGATGTCTCTTCATTCTGCTATCACAATAGATGGGCAAATTGGGAGTGGTTATTTGCTTTTCCACATCAGTAGCAATTTTAGACACCTACTGTATGCTGCCTTTCAGTCCACTCTAGTCTGAAGTTTTGCTATAATCTGCTCTTTTGTGTGAAAGCTGTAATATCACTTTGATTGTGCTTGTCTCCCTGTGAGTATCTGTTGTAATCATACTGTATTATTTATAAGTAGGAATGATAGGACCTGAGGTCAGCATGCTGCGGAGTTGTAGTATCGCGTAGTATTCTTGCAATAAACAATGCACTCAGAAAAAGATTGAGAAATAAAATATCAGTTTGAAGTTCAAGTGCACTCTGGCTTAAAGAGAAACCAAACCTACAGACCATCTACCAAGTCAGGGGATATGCTCATTAACACAAGTAACTTTAAACACCTTAAGCTGCCTTCATTTAAACTGCCATTCAATTCAGTCAGCTAATTCAGCTCTTGATCAAACTGAAATTAAGTCTAGGACAATAGAGGACTGAAATATTCTTCTATAACAATCCAGAGATTCATACATGATCTTAGAATAATTCCCTAGCTCTTCAGGTAAATCCAAATCCCTTAACCTGTATTTGTGTGCCAGACCTTTACTGTTGAGCTATGGATGTGCTCAAGCACTTGAGTTGAGCACTTTGCCAGAGCTTTAGCTACTTGAGAGCTTCAGTAGTGCAAACATCTAGGGGTAACTGAGGCAATTAAAACAAAACAAATGAACAATTTCTTATTTCCATACTAACGGAAATGAGTAGTACTGATGCCACTTGGCAGATGGTAACTTTTCTGTGAGCTTTTAACATTCAGATTTCTGCTTCATAGCAGTTGTTGGTTGGTTTGTTTTTTTGGTTTTTTTTCGGGCTGACACTGATTAAATGAAGAGTCTGACTTGATGGGTTGAAACCGTGCCTGTACTTGTGTTGTAAATTTTGTTGCATAAAGAGAGAAACTCTACCCCAGCATTGTCAGCCTCCCATCTTTGTACACCAGGTAAAAAAGATTCCCTGACAGCGGGGGAGTGGGGAACAGGACTGTGATCCAAAATGTTGCTTAGGAATTATTTGCATCACTTTATCACATTCCTTACTCTAATAATCACTTAGTCAGCTAAGTCTTCAAAATGGAGAATGCTTTTCACAAACTGAGCTTCTGGCATGATTACCATGCAAGGAAATGATCGCGCCATGCCCTGATGCCTGCTTGAAAGATAGTGGGTTTTTTTCAGTAATTCTGCTAGGAATGTGTTCCTAAAGGAGACTGTTTGCCAAAAGAAAATAGGATCTAGATAAAAACAATCAACTGCATAATGAGTGCTAGAACTGCTGATTATCAGTTTATGTAAGTAGATTAGTTGTTAGGCAACAGAGCAGAGATGAGAAAGAAGGATTAGGAAGATGGAAAGCAGCCCCCACATTTATGGTTGCTTCTATAGTAAAACAATACTGCTCCTCCCAGCACAGGAGCAAGCATCTGTTTTCATAAAATATACAAATATCTTGTGGTGCTTTCTGCTATTTTGGTTAGTATTGTTTGTTTTGTTTGTACACCAGAAGACTCAACTGGCAGAAATGCTCTTTCTCCAGTTAGCTTCATTGCCTAGAGTAATGGAGGGGGTAAAATGCTTAAGCTGAAACAGGCACAGATCGTAACAGGTGTATGTAAACCAGGCTGCAGGAAAGAACAGCTAAGTTATAAAGAGGCTGATGATTCTGGAGTTGCTGACCCAAAATAGTCTGTCTGCATGCATAAGTGAAGCACTCTGGGGATAGTTTAGCTGAAGCCCAGAAGCTTGCTTTGACCCAGCACTATACCCAAGCTAACTCCCTCTCAAGGGCTCACTGCGCAGCTCTCTGCAGTGCTTTTAATGCTACCCTTTGCATGAGATTTGGAGTTCATCCCCATGCCACTGCCTTTGCAGTGCCATCAGTCTACTTGTGTGGACATGTGTTCATTTATGGAAACAATGAAGATGTGGACATTTAACCTTATTTCACAGTACACGATGGGAATAGCAATCACCAGAAGGGTTCCGTGGTGTTTGAACAAGACCTAGGCCATGATTTTTCACAGTCAGTAGAAATGAGGAAGGCTCTATCACCCTTTTTATTAATATTTTGGTGTTGAAAGCCTTTCAAGACCTGTATCTCTTTCTGCTAGCCGGTTCCATGTTGTGTTTTCAGATATCACTCTGAAATGCTGGGTAGAATAGCCTGCATCTTGACATCTTGGGTCACGATGATATTTAAAGACCTTATTTTTTTATGTTGTGCTAGTTTTCCAGACTCTCCCAGCTCAAAATGTCAAATTGTGATAATTGGTAATTAAATTACCCAAATGTCAAGATGTTGTAGTTGTAACATATAATAACCAATTCCTGGTTTGGAAGCTATGCTGCTGTCTGAAAATGCTTTCTTCTCATTTGTTAGCAATACACCTCTTAGATCATCACTGTCAAAATGAGATTTTTCCAAATGCTCCTATTTTTGTCTTGTCTGTTGACCTGCAGTTGACTTGATGTTAATTCTGTCTGTCTAGATGTATATTAATTTATGAATGTCAAAAAGTTGACTCATCCCTGATGCTCAGATGACAGAGGGCAACCCCTCTTAGCTGGTGGAATGTTGGGTGGATGTGAATGAAGATGGCAGGACAGATGAAGACCTTTAATTATGTTCAGATAAACCACTAATCCAAACAATAATTGATTACAGATCTAAGAATGCTAAGTAGGAATAACTAGTGTTTTCCAACTTAGTGCATCTTACCTCATCTCACTGATGCCCCAAATCAGCTGAGATGGACCACGTGAAGTTCAACAAGGAGAAGGTTAAGTCCTACACCTGGGGAGGAACAAATGCATGCACGAGAACATGCTGGAGCCACCCATCTGGAAAGCGGCTGACAAGGTCCTGGGGGTCATCATCTTTGTGAGGTTAGCAACAGTAAACTGTATCAGTATGCATATGTTCACTCCAATTGGGTGCTAGTAAAACCCTTTATTTAATAAAAAATCAGCTGTGAGTCTTTAAATTTAATCCCGAAGTTAAATTTTTTGGCTCTGAATATGGCTGTCTGACACACAGATGAGATACCACTGGCACAATGTTATTGGGACTTTTGTGAAGACCAAACAAATTATTGCTTTGACAGTCACTGTTTCTGCACATCTTATTGACAAATCAGAGCTGGAAGTGAGAGGCTTTGTGTTTTAAGTGGAATTCTGTTGCTTTTCTGTTAGACAGTAGAGCTGAAAAAACTTGCTCCATCCTTTCTCAAAGTAGCCAAGCATAAGAGGCTGTTTAATAGCAAACAAGGGGCCATCTACCTTGCATGTAGAGCATTTTAACTGCTGACTTGCAGGCCAAGCCCTGCTTGGTAGGTGAGAAGCTATTGCCTATGAAAAGGCTAGTGAGTTATTCGCTTCTGTTATCCCATGCACAATCCCTCATTACCAAAACATGATTTGAGTCTTTTGTTGTTCATCCAGACTGAGGAAGGCCACACCTAGCTGTCTGAATTATAATGCTGACTACATACATATAAACACTTATTTGTCTGAGAGAACATAAGCTGGAGGGGAGCTTTGGGGTTTTCATTTTTCAAAGGCATAAATTAGTGATGGCTACAATTATTGCTGCAGTCTTAGTATATAATTGTAGACTTTAAGCTACTAATTACAATTTGATACCACCATTTTCCCCCCACAGTTTGAAACTACTGTTTAATTTCTTTGCATAAAATTCACCAAGCTGTTGAAAAGAACAGTAGAACTGGACAGAAGACTTGAAAAAAACTTCGCTTATGTTGCCATAAAAAAAAAAAAAGCTGTTAATTAAAAGAACTGGTTCCCAAAGCCCGAGCTCATTAGCCTAGGCAAATTTTATAGTGCCATTTAAGTCATATTTAAAGAACTTTCTCCATGTTGTGGCCTATCCTGCCTTCCCTTGTGCTCATTACTTGTATTTAGCTTTGCAAGCTGTAATGTTCATACTCAGTTAAGGTTGTGTAGTCAGTGCCATGGTAGAGAATGCAAAGAGAATTTGGTTTGGAATAAGTTCTTTCACTTTTCTTCTCAACTGAGAAAGTATTTTAGGATAATATTGACAATTTACACCTTGGCAAAATCTAGTACAAATTGATATATTTTTAACTGTGAAGTAATTTATATGGTTGCTTACTAACCTGGAACATTAAGTTTCAGAGGAAGGATAATTATTTTAAAACTGTCTTTAGAAATGGTCCAAAGGATTTAATAAGCAATCTGAGATTGCTAAATACTACCTGTTAAGCAGAAGCAGCAAGTGAGATTCAAGAGATCTCAACCCTTCAGAAGAGTCTGTCTATAGGAAAGAGATGTACTCTCATCATTCAGTTTTAAGCTTTTCAGTGGTAGAAGCAGTCAACAGATATCCCTGTTCTACCTATATAGACAACCTGAAGAGAGACGTGATGATTTGTTGCAGTTCTGCTGTATATAATAGAATTACTCTAAGAACATTGATTTCTCACCTGACATTACCTATCTGAAAAAGCTAGTAGGCAGCATTCCCTCTCTAGTTAATGGGAAAAGGCTTATCTAAAGGGAGATTGATCCTGTCCTAAATAGGTGTCAGAGCAGACAAAATGAAACACTTAAATGTGGTTTTTCTCTCTGGCTGTTGAGGATCCAAAGCAACTTAATATCCTATTATATTTTCATTTAAATCTAAGTTCAGGAATGATTTTATTACTGCAGAACAGCTTGGGAGAGGGCTGTAGCGTGTAATCTTGCATGTAGTTGTAGCTATTGTTTGACACCATTGTCCAGAGTCCAGACTACAGAAATATTCTTTCATTTTACTGTGACTTTTTCATTATTTAATTCAAACAGTATAATGGATCATAGAATCCTTGGAGTTGGAAGGGACATCTGAGGGCCATGTTGTCCAATTCCCTTGCAATGAACAGGGACACCACAGCTAGATCAGGTTGCCCAGGGCCTTATCCAGTCTCGCTTTGACAGTCTCCAGGAGTGGACCATCAACCACAATATTATGTAACCCATTCCAGTGCCTCACCCCCCTCACTGTGGAAGACTTTCCTTATATCTAACCTAAATCTACCCTCCCTGAGCTTGAAGCTGTTTCCCCTTGTTCTGTTGTCACAGATCCTGCTAAAGAGTCTGTCTCCTTTCCTGAAGCTCCCCTCTGGATACTTAAAGGTCACTATCAGGTCACCTTGCAGCCTTCTCTTTTCCAAGCTGAACAGTTCCAGCTCTCTAAGCCTGTCCTCATAGAAGAGGTATTCCATTCCATGGATCGTTTTTGTGGCCCTTCTCTGGATGTGCTTCAACAGGCACATGTCTCATGTGTCTCTCTTGTACTGAAGACTCCACATCTGGATGCAGTACTCTGGATAAGGCCTCATCAGCAGAGTAGAGGGGCAGGATCACCTCCCTCAAACTGGTGGTCGTGCATCTCTTGATTCAGCCCAAAATAATACAGTTGGCTTTCTGTGCTGCAAGGACATGCTGCTGGCTCATGTCCAGCCTGACATCCACCAGTACTTCCAGGTCTTTTTCAGCAGGGCTACACTCAATCCTTCCATCCCCCAGTTTGTATTGGTAATGAAGGTTGCCTCAACCCAGGTGCAAGACCTTGCACTTAGGTTTGTTGAATCTCACGAGTGTCACCTGAGCCCACTGCTTAGCATGTCCAGATCCCTCTGGATAGTATTCTGTCCCACTGGTGTGTTGACTGCAACCCACAGCTTGGTGTCATCCACGAAATTGCTGAGGGTGTACTTAGGCCCACTGTTGATGTCACTGATGAGGATATTAAAGAGTATTGTCCCCAGTACTAATGCCTGGGAGACACCACTTGTCACTGATCTTCATCCAGACACTGAGCCATTGACCACCAGTCTGTGGACTTGGTCCTGCAGCCAGTTCTTCATCCACTGAATAGTCCACCCATCACATCCATACCTTTCCAATTTGCAGAGAAGGATGCTGTGGGGTACCTTGTCAAAGGCCTTACTGAAGTCAAGATAGGTGACATCAGTGGCTCTTCCCTTGTCCATTGGTGTAGTGATGCCATCATAAAAAGGCCACCATGTTGGTCAAGCAGGATTTGCCCTTGGTTGAAGCCCTGCTGGTTCTCCCCTGTCACCTCCCTGCCTTCCATTTGCTTTAGCAAGGATTCCAGGAGAATCTGTTCCATGATCTTCCCTGGCACAGAGGTGAGACTAATGGGTCTGAAGACCTGATCATTAACAGAATTGTCAACAGAATCATAGTATGGCTTAGGTTGGAAGGGACCTCAAGGATCATGAAGCTCCAACTCCCTGCCACAGGCAGGACCACCAACCTCCATATCTAATACTAGATCAGGCTGCCCAGGGCCCCATCCAGCCTGGCCTTGAACACCTCCTTGAATGGTGCAGTGATATAACTGTTGTATGCACCTACATGGGAGTTGATATGTCATGGCCTGAGCTAGTGATTGAGCACCTGGTAAAGGGGTGTAGTCAGCCCTGGTAACACTGGTGAAAGTAGTTCACCTGTGCAACCAGGAGGGGGTTCTTTCCTAACCTCATTAAGGGCTGGCTGTCACAAGGGAAGGATCTCTATGCAGATGACACCTCCTTTGGAGTGTTTGGTGAGCCCTGATCCTTGGGAAGGGGTAAGGAATTCCTTCTTTATTACTGAATTGTGACCTCTGCCTTTCTTGGGTGATCTAAGACTGGTTTAAAGCAGCTATATCTGCTATCCCCTATCCTTCCAACAGCATAACATCAACCAGGCAGAATCCATTTTCAGTCAAATGCTGTTCAGTAAATATGTGAATCTCCATGTTGGAAGTAACTTCTGTAAAGGCCCAGATAGGGGCACAAGCGAAATACAAAAAGATAATGGTTCTCCTCAGGTCTCTCAAAATTATAAGCGAAGGCCTGTCTGAATTCTGGGTTGATAGGAATGAGTAATACACCAGTACTGAGTCACTGCAAATTATGTTGCTGATTGGAGGTGGGGCAAGGGGGAGGAAATATAATTGTTATTTAAAGTAGGAGTATAACACATGGGCATAAGTAATGCATCAGATATACTCAACTAGTAGTGCTGGAGTACTGTGGAGTTGGTGATGCTGCACTTAGAGGAGGATGTGGATCAAATGAAAGGGAGAGCAGAAAGGATCGACAGCCTTGAAGAAAGGACATACACAATTTGTGTATGTGTATGGCTTTGTGTTTTTGGCACTCAGAAGTCTGAGAATGTGATAATAACCTTCAAATATGTAAAATACTGCTTCTCAGAGGAAGAAAAATCATCCGCTGTGGGAGACAGGGAGGACAACAGAAGGCTAAGACTATAATAAAGAGTCTGGATGTAGCAGGCTTCTGACCAAGATCTAGGAGAGATTACCTGGGATGTTATATTTTTCCAAACAAGCCAGAAGGTTTCTGCCAAGAATGGCACAGTGGTGCTGCTTTGCGACAAGCAAACTATAAAATGATGTCTGAGGTCCCTTCCTACTCTATAATACAATACATTAGACTTGATCTAATGTGTGGAGCATGCTATGTGGAAAATATACTGAGAACTACTAGTTCACACTGTCTGTTTGGAATGTCCTCCTATCCAGCTTCATACTTAAAAGTGACCTCCAAACTTGTAGATTTGTAACTTATTTTTTCTATCACAGCAGCCAAGAATTGTCCAGGGATATTTAGACCTTGATTCTCAGTAGTTTATCTACTTCCCACATAACCAAATGGGTAAATGTATCTTTTCTAGTGTGTCTGTATGTCCACGTTAAGAAAATACTTGTTTTTAATCAGAGGGACTTAAGGTCACTTATGTGTGCTGAGCAGGTGGCTCACCAGCAGACTTTACTACCAACTTTTCATTACTAAAACCAACTACCTTTGTGTTGCATGTGTACATACATACTTCTACACCATATAATGAAAATGGAAGATTGTAGGTTTGAAAGAGTCTTTGAGATGTAAGACTATGGTAGAAAAGAGGTTTAGTGCTTTGATTGTGTAAATATGCAAAGGTTAATCTCTGGGCTTGGTGCTCTTAGGAAGAAATATGTACAGTCCAAATAACAAGGAAGAGGTAGAATGGAGCACCCTGAAGGGTTAAAGTGAACTTTAGTCTTTCACTGATCACCCTCTGGTACTGTGTCTTCATAAATTTCCTCTGTTTATGGAGTGTTTTTGATGGCTGGCAATTCTTTGTTGAAAGTTAAGTGCTCTTTTATATGAATAAATAAAGAAGACTTTGGTTTGAATGAATACATTATTTTGACAAATGTTTATTGGAACCCCAATTATGGCTTCATAAATCAGTACTATCTGTGGTACATCAGGTGAGCTCACCAATGCCATCAAACGGCACATTGAATATTAGTAGGATAATTAAAACAATTCTGTTGAATGTTGTCCCTCTTACTCAGGCCTGACAGTAGTCAAAACAGGAAGAAATTGTTTATTGTTTTTATTTAACTTATTAAAATACTTCTTGTAAGATGTAATGGACCTAAATTTTTTTCTTTAAATAAAAGAAAGAAAAGACATTTGTTTTCAATTTGCAGTTAGATTAAAATGACAAGGTCAGGCACAATGCATAAACTGAGTGGCAGCTGAATTTTAAGAGTAGTCAGGGAACAGAAAGGACGTGTGTAATATCTATTGTTTGAACTTTACACCTTGGTGAAGTGGGGGTTTATTTGTTTTGACTGAAGTGGCCTCTGACGGTATGAAATGTGTCTATAACCAATCCATGTGCTTTCTTGCTTTTCCCTCTCCCTTCTACAATGAATTAGGATGACCAAATGTATTCAAAGACATTGAATTTGTTAATTAAGAGAAAATATTGAATGCAAGGTCAAGAAGAAAGGGAGGGTACTCAAACTGCGGAAAAAAAGAAAGTCTACAAGGGACGTGCTGACAGGAATTCACTTTTCTTTAAGACCCTCTGACTGATAGTGGCAAAATGGAGATTGTTCAATATCTGTGGTAGGGCACCAAAGGTCTGTTTAAGCTTTACGAAAAGAACCTGCATGGCTTTCCAAAGGATCTGTTCCAAAGTTTAGAATAAGAATGAACTTAGATCCCCAAGAACGCACAAGCATGAAATGGGGAATGAAAGTTAAGTATAAGGTGTGTGTGTTAGTGTGATATAAATTACAACATAGATCCCTTTGTTGCCAAATTTAACTTCCATATAGCAATCCTCTTCTGTAGCTCAGAAGAGGGAATGATGAGACATAAAGAGAACGCAAAAGGAGAGCAAGAGAAACCCACAAACCATGCACTTTTTCTTCCATGAAACAAAAATGAGTGTTAAGAGTCAGACAGAGATATGACAATGAAATACTTTCAGTTGGAATTTGTGAGTTTGCTGAAAGGGAGGGGAAAAAAAAAGTCACCAGGACAAATTTGTTTTGATTCAGCATAAACTGACCTTCCTCCAGCACAACTAAGGCTCCACGTTTCTAGCATCTGGCAAGCAGGCAGACAACCTGGAGGCCCCAGGGCTGAAAGCCCGATGCTCAGTTTCTCAGAAGCTCATGTTTCCCCAGAGATCTGCTTCCCAGATAATGTGCAAGATTTGAGGTCTTCTTCCAAGTAGTAGTTAGAAAAAAATACATGTATTTTTCTGCAAGGTAAAGTTCTCACTTTTCTACCCTGCTTTCCATAGTCCCTTCTTATTACTTCAGAGGAAACAGAAGTATAGACAAAAATAAAGGTATTTTAGTCTTCATTATTTAGGATTTATTTTTGTGTGAAAGAAGTAGTAAATTCATCCTAAAACCATGTATTTTGCTGCCAAAGCACCAGCATAAGTAATAAATATGCTATAGAGAAAGGAAACAGAACTTGGGACAAAGATGGTATATGCAGAAGGATGGAGACTTACGCCCTTTCTCTTCCTTTTGCAGCATTTGCATGGCAAATAAATCTCTTCTCCAGAGTAGAAAAAAGTGTTGGTTTATATATTTATTTAAGGAAAACTATTGCTCGAGTCTCATAGGTTGTGTTTTTGGTTTTTTTTTAAGTTGGAGATGAGGGATTTTCAGAAGTAATTTCCTCTTACTACACTGCTTTTTCACGTGCATCCTCAGAAAGTCAAATGATGTGGTCCATACTGTGCACTTAGAAATTAATTCCCTCAACCAGGATTAAGGAGATGTAAATGGTTGGTGTTGTGAAGAGAACTGTGAAAGCAATTATTTGACAGCACAACAGGAAGGGAATGTTTAGAAACTTCACTGAGCTCTGCTTAGGCTGGAAGAGTAATAGTCACAGGGCGGTCAGCAGTCTGGACAAAAGGCACAGAAAACAACTCTTCAGCACCCTGAGTATCAACCGAAGCATCAGCCCTTCCCCCAGAGTTTCAGAGATGTTTGCTGTCAATCAATAATTCTAACAGATTTTGTTCCTGGCAAAGTTTATCAGCTGCGCTCATCTTTAGTCTCTTTTCTCAAGCACTGATTCCTCCCTTTGCCTGTGGCTACACTAATAGCAAATGTGAATCATTGGAGGAGAGAAAAAGCCCATTTTTCACAGCTCAGATGTAAAACCCAGCAGCTCTGAGAGGCTTCACCTTAGGTTTTATTTCTGAAGAAGCTGCGGCTGGTGACAAAGACAAAAGAAGCTGTACCACTGCATACTTTGCATAGCTTCCTCCTTCAGTGGAAACCAGCATTTAAGTGTTGTATCCTGTAGCTCAGAGGATAGGAAAGCTTCAAGGAGGATAGTTCTTCCTATATTTCTGAGACATGTATTGCTGTCAATAAATCACTCAAGCTGCTATTATAGTCCAGAACAACAAACTGGCATCACTCCTAAATAAAGGGTGTGTGAAAGATTAGCAGAACAAAGGCAGTAAAGGAGTCACTAAAACACCTAGAAGATAAAATGCTTTAAAATATCTTCTCATGTTTTCTTGTGGCATGACAGTGATTGGGTCATAAATCAAAGCTATTCTTCTTCATGGGATGTTTAAGGAGAAGGCAGTAAGGTTTGTACCTATGTTCATCTGTATAAAAACTGCAGCTCTTACAGTAATGGGAAGAAACAGCCAGCTCACGGATCACCACCCCTCAATATTTCAAATACACTTCTCTTTCCTTCCAGCAAGAAAAGTAAGCCTTGCTTTTAACAGAGTTAACGTAAATAAACAGAACACATCGGTAATGCTAACTTTCATTTGACTAGCTTTTAGCTTTTCCTATGTTTTATTTGCACTGCTAAAAACTAAAACAGTGAATTGAGTTGGATGGATAAATTGATTCCTTTTCAAAAGTAACACTGACTAGCATGTAGAAAAATATTCATGTTATAAAGGCAATTTATATAACATCATGGAAAAGTTATTCAGAGCTGATAACTCTAATACATTATGTGCTACTTAGTAAAAATACATAAGAAACAAAGACAGAGAAGCACCCTCTGCAGCGTTTGCTTTGCAGTCTACACCAAAACCTATACTGCTCATTGCATTATGAAATTTTGAAATCTACCAACTTCCATGTTGTCTCCTCCCCTTCTATCAACTTCATCGAAAAATGTCCGTTGTTTGCAATAAGTGGTGGGGTGAAAATACTTGTAATAAACAGCAAGAAAAATAAGACCTAACACCAAACTGATAACAGCTAAGCCACTCACAATTGTAAGATGTACTTTCTCTATAACAGCAGGTTTCCAAAACAAACATACAAGCAAAATGCCTACAGTTACAATGGTGTGCGTAGCATAATAAATAGAAATGTAAGCTTTTGTTTTTCTCCCCTTTATGTTAAAAAAAGTAAAAAGGAGAATGATTCCAACAACAGTTCTGTACAGATATTCCATCTCCTTGGATTTGCAAAATGTTGTGTGCTGTTTCAAAGTCCAGGCAAAGCCGCAGCTCCAAAGAAGTATCAGCACAATTACAGAACTTCTAACGCTTAGTAGAGTGATCAGTGAAATACTGAGTATCCAAGAAGTGATGGTAAGCAGTTTATAGAAGAGATACACTAACTTGGGGAGCGCTTCTAATTCCTCTTTATCAGGCAGAGATTTTCGTAGTGATATTTGATAATCAACCATTGAAAAGGAAATACCACAAAATGAAATAATAATGGCAGCATCTAAACAAAACACAAAAACAAATGTTAGACTTAAGACAAGGAATTTCTTTTACATTAGAACTTCTGAAGGTTTGGACAAGTTTGTGCTTTCTTTGCACTATCTTCATACCAACTTCATATTTCCTCTATGCTCCTGAACAAGACACGTTAATTTTAAGGCTCAGTTTAGTTGCATAAATCTAGACATCTGTTGTTATTTGGGATCTCTTGCTGTTGCTCATCTCATAGATGTTGTGCATTGTGTTTGTCATTTGCACACACAGATGACTTAGAAACTCTTAAGGTGTTGTAGAAAGCCCATAAATAGTTAAGTTTGGGCAACTGATATTGAGACAGGGATGTTTGTTATGTTGGCATCTAAAATTGAGTCTTGACCCTTTGTGTTTAAGATGAGATTCATCTGACCATTTTATCACAGTACCTGTCAACTCATGGACTACCAAAGAACCCTACCTAACAGTGCTGATCTCTCCAGACAGAAATTATAATGAAATGCAAAGCAATTATACAGTGGAGTATACATTTACCAAAATATGTTTAAAATATTATCCAATAACACAAGTTATGTTTTTAGGTAAGATCCTCAACTTTCAAATCACAGTGAAAGAAATACTCACACTGGTAGAAATTATGGTTGTTGTATTCCATGAGTACATAAATCTGAACAAAGAGCTGTGGTGTGGTCTCAAGAAAAGTCTTGAATACCCTGAGCATGTTAATATCGGTCAGTACATCAATAGCTTGCTTCTGAATGATGTTGGGAGGGTCTGTTTCTGATACATCTCCACTGCTATCTTGTCTAAATGCAGCTTGGCAGCCATACTTCAAGGCAAACCAATATCTATTTAAAAAGCAAAAAAGAGAGAGAGACTTGGTTAGACCATGTTTTTTAAAAATCCAGTTCTATAAGTGTATATTGTCTAACAAAGCCTTTTTCCATTTCATTTTCCATTCATATTTTATCTTTGAGTGTACCTTCTGCTAAGATAAAATCTAGACCAGTATCTGACTGGTGTCAGTTATATCAGATATTCGTTTATGCCCAGTAATACTGATGCAACATAAAACCACTAGAAGAGAACAAGACTTGCTTGAATAAACATTACAAGTATTACTTTGTTGGGTTTTTATTTTTTGAAAGACACCAAATTTCTGAAAATTCCCTCAGCAGCTCTTCTCACTCTCTCAAACATACTCATTTACTTTCTTTGTATCCTTATAAAGGTATTAGTGAATACCCAGCTGTGAACATCCAGCACGTATAGGTCTATAAACCCCAAGGATAATATCTGATGAACTACAAACATACAACAGGATTTCAGCAAAAATAAATAAATAAATAAAACCATTCAAGTGTTCTTTTCTAAATAGTCACAAAGACTTTAATTTCAGAAAATTACTTTCAAGACAGATGGATCTCCTGGGACTGCAGATTCTATTATCTGAGTAGTTTTACATAAACACGTCATTTGCTTCAGCAAATGATTGCACCTGCATGACTTTTAGAACAGTTGTAGTTTATTTTCCATTAAGACTAAATGAAAATTTCTTCTAAAAGAACTGAAAACTCAAAAAGACACGGAATTTGTAATCTTTACACCTGTGTTTAGGAAAACAGAATGGTGGCTGCAACATGATGTAGGACCAGAAATCCTGCTGCTGCAAATTATGGTATTTCTGTTGTACTTGATGGAGTCGCTCACACTTGCCCCTGGTGAATGATCTGGCTCATAGTACTAGTGTTCTGCAAGCCAGGGGAGGTGGGTAATGTTCTACCTGTGAGAGATGAAATGCGTCAATTCCAGAGGAATGGGTTCTCACTGCCAATAACCTACTGCCAGCCAACTCCCTCATCATGAAGCAAAGCAATGCTTGCTCTCTTCCACCAGTTACCTGATTTCAAGTGGCTGTGCACTGTAGGCTAGAACTGAAGCACAGCACTGTCATTGTAGGAGGCCATAAGCTTTGTGCTGGCTTTGCAAGGCCTTGAGAGTTCTGCTTGTCAGGCTTAGTCTATGTGAAGCTTTCTTGACCTGCCTGCAACCTTATTTTTCTTTGTGTAACCAAAATTGGTTTAGCTTGGGCTTGCTGCAGAAAAACAAAACAAAACAAAACAAAAAAGCTGGTTTTTTTCTGACCAATCATTTGGTGCTTTTGTTTATTTTTGTGTGGCACACAGTCATAGTTTTACATACGTAACACTAACAATCTGGTATTCTAAATTGAATGAGATATACGACTGACATTATAACATAGTATAGAGAAGCATAGTTTTGGTTTGCTAGCAGAGATCTTGAGATGCGGAGACACAGGAGAAAAAGCAGTGTATAGGATGATAAGGGATGTCTGGGCATGGGAGGCAACAAGGCTATAAACTGATCACTAGTGGTGATGTGTGAAGCCATGAAGTAACAAAAAGAGTTTATGAGGATTGAGACATGCTGCTGCTATGGTAATAGGTGTACTAATATAGGAATACAGCTTCCTCATGAGGGGAGCAGAGGGGCAGCGCTGAGCTCTGCTCTCTGGTGACAGTGACAGGACCTGAGGGAACAGCATGGAGCTGTCTCAGGAGAGGGTCAGGTGGAGGTTAGGAAAAGGTTATTCCCCAAGAGAGTAATCAGTCCCAGCACTACAGCATATGTCCCATCTCATCAAACTACACCAATGAAGATTTGGGTGCCAGCTAGAATGTATAGTTCCATGGAGGAAGGATGTGAGAGAGACCTGGTAGCAACAGTTATCCCTTCTGAATTCTGGTCAGGTAATCACAATTTGCAGCTTTAAGTAAATCTTTAATTAAAGGAAATTTCTTCTTTTCTGCACATTAAGCTTAATCTTCCAAGTATCAAAAGGCTTGGGCTAAGTCCATGAAACTGAAGTGACTATGTCAATACCTTGGGGCAATACATTTGCGTTAAGAAAGCATGAGTAAGTAAAAGTACAGTACTAACTTTCCACTTTTAATTAACTATCTGTACCTCACTGACTTTGTACCTTAAATATCTTCCTAACAACTTCATTCTGCAGATCTTGTTGCACACATAAACTTCTAGAGGCATGTTAGGAGTTTCACAACTCATTTTTGATCCACTTGTGGTCTGGGAATGTTTTACCAGGTGCTAAACTACCAGTACCACTGAAGATCATCTATATTGATTCTGATTTTTTTCTCTTCACCTTTTTTTAAAATGTTGTGAAATAATACCAGGTTAAGAGGTTGCTCTATTGTTTCATGTACTTAGAATTTGTATATACAGATAAGCAAAATGTTTTTCATCTGTTTAAAGATGTGGGGCATCTCAATCCTTTCTTGAAGCACCAAGAGGTACAATAGCAGCTACCAATATCACAATGGCAGCTGCTGCTAAGGCCTGCTGTTCTGACAGAACCGTTATTCCTTGCTAAAATTTAGTCTTCTTCAAGTGTCCTTGACTGATGCTGCAAACTCTACAAGTCAGTGGATTCATATGCTGCTCCAGGGAAATGTTCCCTTTTTCCATATTCACTGATTGTGTTACCTTCCTAATGTTGGCTGTTATGCTGCAGTCTGTTCTCAATTCTACTAACATCTGCAGGACCCACTTATTTAAGTCAGGTTGAAAATAATTTTAGTTGGTATGGCTAATATATACTATAAGAACTCCATTCTTTAAAAACTCCATTCAGATAATAACATTTGTTATAAAATTTAATTTTATGTCAGTTATCTTTCTTTTTAAGTTTTAATAAAGCCTTATTAGATATTGAATAATTTTAATTTCTTTCTTTTATATACATATATATTATACATTCATATATATATATATACTCATATGACTTCCATAATTATTATTTAGCATTGACAATATGATAACAAAACTGGATGAATTCCTATTAATCTGAGTACTGTACAAACATAACACAGTGAAATTCCCTGTTTCAAAGACAAAGGAAGAAGTGTAAAAGACATAAGAGAAGGAAGAAATGAAGAAAGAAATGAAGGAAGAGAGTTTGGTGAAGTGTTGTAACATCTTTGCAAATTCAGGCATCTTCAGTTCACTGGCTGAGTCAGTATTTACTGGCTAAGCCCCCATTTCCCTCTTTGATGGGTGGAGAGGATAGGTTCCTGCCCTCTGGGTAAGCTCACCTTAATAGTTGTGACCTGACTCTTGACAATATCTATTTTGTATTGACTATGGAGATAAACTTGGGAGACTCACTGTCTACATTTACTGGGTATATCAGATGACTGAGGAGGGGACAGGAGGGGAGTGTACATGTATGCACTTAAGAAAACAAATGTAATAGGAAGTATATAATAGCTGAGGGTACAATACAAGGTACAAGCACAGGTGTCAGCTTGCTGTTAACAACTTACACCTTACAGTGTGCATTATCACAGTACTGAATTTTGAGGAGTGGCTCAGTTATATATATCAACCTGGGAACTTTCTCCAAGCAGAAGCAGCAGCCTAAGAGAAAACACCATTTGTCCAATAGAGAACAAGGGGACCAAGACAGCCACATTGAACTGAATGCAGAGGACAAAATTACGCTTACTGGATAACAAACTACTAAGAGAAGATGTCACTAATTGTATGAAGGGAACAGGGAAAATTTGTGGTAAGATGTAACCAATTGAAGAAGCAGGAAATAAAGTAATTCATTGAAAATGTGTCTGTAGAAGCAACGTTTTAAATAGATGAATTGATGTAAGAGTTAAATCAAGATTACATCACCAAGAACTGTAGATGATCAGAACTTCAATCTGAATGCTGAAGAGGAGAGTTTTTAAAGATAGGCACAAATCAGAGGGAGATTTTAGGGGCAACCTGGGTGTGTAAAACCAAGCCAAAGGTGAAACCAGAATCAAATACAGATTACAGAGAATGATGTCATTGTAGAGAAAGGGGAAGAAGGGAGGCTTACCATATGCCACCGCAGTTACTGGTTTAACATTTATCATCAGTTATAAGAAACTGAGGTCAGAGCTTTAATTTCCTTTGGAAGAAACAAACTCAGATTAACTGAAAAATGAAGATTTAAAAGTCTTGGAAATGGACAAAAAGGAGGGTGCTGCAGAGGGCCCTGAGACGTCTCCCTAAAAGGCAGAATGCAGTAGAATCCCCATGGCTGGATCTTTGTACATCTCACGTGAACCAACCCGTGCCCATGGATTTGAACATGAAGCCATTCAGAGAAATTGAAGAGGGATATTTTCTCTTTCAAAATATAGTATTGTAAAGCTTTTCTAATGCCTGACACCAGAAAGATTAAACTTGGCAGTAAATGCTCCTCTGTGAAGTCTAAGACTTCAGGATTGTAAGAGGAGCAGCAGAAAAGTAAAGCTGGTGGGCAAAAGAATAAAGAATATTGAGAAGCAAAAGTTAACTGTGGTGAATAAAACCTTCAAAATTCTCCTTAAACCATGATAACATAAAATGAATAAAACGTGTGTGCAAGGGGAAGTTTTACATTGACACAAATATACATTTCATTACTGTCCTTTAATTTGTATAGAAATGTAAAGCAGGCTTTTAAAATAAGTATTTTATTAAGTGTCTCTGAGGAGTCTGTATCTTCCTGTGTTTATTGCACATTACTTACACAAAATAATTAAAATTCAGTTCCTAGGGACTTTTCACTAAAGCCTTTCAAATCATTTTGAAAACAAAAGTAAAACCTTAGTGATAATGATCTCTTTAGTGATAATGATAATTTTATAGCCACTACAGAAGCTAAAGAATATTTAACGTATAATATCTTAAGTTTTCCTGCACATGGACCTGTCAGGAAACAGAGGTTCCAATCACCATTAACTCAGTCCCTACAGAAAGTATCCTTCTTTAGTATTCAACAATTCATTTCTCTCCCAAATCTTGGGGTTTACTAAGTATTGATAGATATTTGGATTTACAGATTACCTCTTACTTCAGCTACCTCACCTACTTAGTGTAACCAAATGAATTCTCTTCCTACCATCACTTTAAGTACTTACATTTCTTAATAAAACAGCATTTCTCTGTAAAGCAAGAACTGTTTATAAATGAACCTCATCAAAAGGTCAATGAATCAAATGGATTATTACTGATAAGTAAAATTGCATGAAAATCTGCATTTGCAGCAAAACCTGACATAAGCATAAGCAGCAGTATCCATTTCCTTATGTGGACCAGTGACTGTTAACACAAGTGTCCCTGAAGCCATATTAACATGACAGGCTGGCACTGGAATTTCTTTAAAAAAAATGGCTAAAAGCAGTATGATTTCTCATTTTAAATTAATACAAACAAACAAAGAAAGACAAGGCTTACCTTATAAAAATTCCACAGTGAAAGAAATGAACTAGAAAAATCCAATCCAGCTTCCCAGGATGAGTACCATTCCAGTCATTTTTAAACCAATGATAACTGAATATCTGAGTTACTAGTGACGAAAGGCCTCTAAAACAGAGTATCAGTACAGCCCAAAAGTATTGTCCCTGATAGAAATATTTACTAGCAACCCAGAAATCCACTCCAATATCAGCTATATAAACTATAATTCCACCAAGTAAAAAAATAAAATTCCATTTGGTAAATTTCATCATGCATTAGATTGTCACTGTTGTCATTCTGTCCTCATTTTATGTGAAGGAAAGTCAGAATAAATCTAAATGCTTTCATACAGCAGTGTCCTTTTTCCTGTTTGTAGTGCTTTATGAAGACAAAAGTTGGTTATGTGTTTTTATTATGGAAAACTGAATCAAAACAAAAATACTTCCATTTTCCCATGTTCTCGATTGAAATATTAAGCTAACTTCATTGATGCATGCCTACTCTGCAAAACACAAATCTAGATTGTCTCTGTACTTGGTGCAGTCATTCTTCTTTACTGGTTCCTAAACAGAAGAAAAAGGAAGATCATCAGCAACAATAATAGCGTTTTGAATTGAATCACAGCAATTTTTTATTTATTTGTTTTTTAATTATCACACTTCACATACAAAACACAGAATTTACTGAGATATCTGTGAACAACCAGTGTAAATGAAGCTGCACCTCTCAACACCCCACCGTCACCCACCCTCCCAACCGCTGTGTTTCTTCACCTTATCAAGCAGCTGCTGAGACAACTTTTAATTGTAGCAAAGTAATAAGAAACAAGCTTACCTCTAATCACTTTAAAACCAGTTTATGGGAAAAAAAGAGTGACTCCATCCCAGAACTCGAACTTGCATGTGACTCACTGTGCACAAGGCTGAGAGAACTCCTGTACTGAGTACACAGTGGCATATCAGAGTACAACGTCACTATGCCATTTCCATCTGAGTGGCTGACTTCGTGTGCATGCACCTCATGGTTTCACCTTTTGTGCTCATTTGTCCCAGTGCAGCAACAAAGTGCTGAACAGGCCTGTGGTTCTCCTGTGAAGGAGACATGGAAGGAGCCAGGCCTGCTCCTGCACCTCACTGACAGACGTCTCACAGCCTGCATCAGTAGCAGCTATGTGCAGATGACCTAACCACACTATCTACCACAAATGGAATTTGTTCACAGTCCAAACTCTGTAGATTGCCTAACATAGCAAGGATTGTTGTGATCTCTTTGATTAGTCCTTCCACAGATCAGTGATAGTTGACAGGTGAATCATAAAAGCTATAAGGAAGTACATACATCCTTTGTCTCATTCACTTCCACCTCTTCTAAGCTGTAAACATTAGAATTAGAGCATTGCCGGTTCTGTTTGCATTTCTTAGACAAAATAAGCTTCTGGCAGCAACCCCAAAGAAGAAGCAGGAGGTGTCAGAGCAGCAGGTTCAGTCCTGCTACCCAAGGGCAGCAGGCCATGCCATGAGGGCAATTGCATCATTGTCCATGGCCAGCTGCTGCAGATTTTTGTGAGTTTAGGCACACCATCCCTGAGGAATGAGGTCACACAATCAGTTTACAGCACATGAACCTGTAGAAAGGTAACGACTGTTCTAAGCTGTGTTGACTTTGTCTACATCCTGGCCCAGGTACCAATCTGAAAAGAGAACCTAGGCTCCTAAGTTCCTAAAGAGGACAGTGGGGACATATCAGCCTAAATATGTGCTGGGTCTGGGTCTCTAAGCATCATTATTATTATTATTATTTAATCTAGGCCCTAGCTATTCCTAGTCTCTTGTCTATCTCCTACTGAGGTTGCACATCCTGGCCCAGTAAAGGTCAGTAAGGTGATCTCATAGTTAGGACAGCTGGTATCCTTTCACTATCCTTTCTTATCCCCTCCAAAACATCACTAGCCTCTTTCAAATCACTAGTGAAACTACATCCAAATAACAGGCAGATTCAGGGAGGTTGACTTTAGTACAATCTAGCATAAACTGAGCTTTATGAATGTTTCATAAGCTGAAAACTTATGTATGAATCAACTTAATAGCTTATAAGCAGGGTTCATTCAATAAAATTGAAAACAAAAGCCCTGTATTTACTTTGTAGAAGAGCATCATGTCAGTCTGCAACTGGATGTGCAGCCTTTTTATGACAAGAACATTATGCATGATTTTTGGAACAGATCAAAAAAGAACAAGGTTCACTATTTGTGTAGAAGACACAACAGTAAAAGGAAAGTCAATGATAGGCTGCAAACAGAAATTTCCTTGGGCAGGTAATTAATGGCCAAAGAAGGCAGTATAGTAGGCTTCATATTTAATAAATAATACTATATTAGACATTTGAGTGGTGAAGAGTAGCCTCTAATTTTATACCTGTAATGAATAACAAGGGTAATTGGACTTCTCCATCTTTACAACCTTCCCAGACTTCTGTGAGTACTCCACAAGCAGGAGTTATCTTATTGTCTTATTAACCCTAATTAGAAAGGAAGTTTTACAGGGTACATCCAGATACAGAAAAAACATCATGAAGAGTACCTTTGGTGACTTCTACCACCAAAACGCATCCTGCTCACACAGCTGCCATACTGTCTGTCTGCAGTCCTGCCTGGTATGGAAAGCCATCAGGTAAGCTGAGACTTACAAAGACTTACAAATCCACATCCCCCACAGTCCTACGTCTTAATATCAAGACCAAGCATGAATGTCTGCTCACAGGTGAAATCTCTGTTGAAGATCTCAGCTTTTAACACCCCCTATATTTTATCCTCAAGAACATTCCAAAGAGCAGAACATTGTTGTGCACCAGTTGGGGAACGATTAAATACTACCAGAGAGAATGCCTTATATCACTCGCAGTTATCTTGTCTTCAACACACAAGAGCTAGCATGACAGGAGCAAGCAGAGTATTGAATCTGTCACCCAACAGAAATGTAAGCCTGCCTTGAAAGCTAAACTAATTCAACAGAATTAGTTTATAATAAAGCAGAACCAACAAAATGTTATTAACTAGAGTTTCTGTTTTCACGATTCTTTTCAAGTGCTATTACAAAATGCAGACTTACCATAACGCTGGCCTCAATAAACGTGCAACAGATTTTTCATGTAAAAAAACCTGCAGATTTGCATATTTGCAGGTTTCCCATCCAGACTTCCCTAAGACTCATAATACAAGAAAAGTTTCAGGACTTACCAACATAACACAAACTGAAACTAAAACCATATGCAAAGCATGTGACATAGTTAATGATTTTCTACCTGTCAAGAACTGTTATTCTTATGAATGCGTTATAAAAATTCCATTCTAAAGGGTCTATTTATAAATCCCTGTCTGTGTTTAATATATTATAAAACTCCCTTCAATAAATGAATGTGACACTTTACTCCTTAAAGGTCAAAAGAAAAAAAAAGAAGAAAAAACAGTGTCTCACTTTCCCTCTGTGTGTGTGTATGCACATTCAAACTGAGAATATAGCTTGTCAGACTTGCTGAGCAAAAGCCAATAGATATTTATGGAAGCATATGAATATATGTGTGTTTATATATGTGTGTTTATACAGAAATTTATAAATATTTATTAATTTGTATGCACACTTCTATAGCTCAAAGAGTTATGAACAAATTGTTTTGGCTACGTTAGAAAGATAAAATGCACTTTAAGATATTTGTGAAAAGCTTTTCTATGTAATAATATGTGAAGACACTGCATGTGTCCAGTGACGAGAGATTAAAACTTCCCTCTGGTAAAACTGCAGGTGTTTGCAAGAGTCTGCTCCAGCTGTACTATCAGCACTCAACACAACCTTCATGCTGCTGAGAAAATCCAGAGCACATTTAAAAGAGCTGCAGGATACAATGAGCAGGTGTTGGTATTCAGCCTCTCTGTGCCACACAGGGTGATACAAGCCCTCAGCAAGAGCAGTCTATAGCTCTTCTAGATCTTAGGGCAGGAGACACAACCAAATCAGTATCTTCATAGGGACTATAAGATGACTGCTTCCCCTTTCCTGTGCTCCCTCCCATCTATAGATTGGAATACTAAGCAGTTTTTGCAGCGCCTGAAATTTATTATTATTTTCATGGCACCATTTAAATAAAGGCATCAATTTATCTGAGATTTTTTCAAAGTTAAAGAACAGTATCTGAATCCCAAGCAGTCCAGCAGAATTCCTGGTTCAACAGTACGCGGTTCATTCATCTCTATGAGATAACGCATTAGGAAAACCTCTTCAGACCTCAGCAGGTGAATGCATTATCCACAAGTGCCCCCTGGAAGATGAAACAGAGGTCTTTCTGCCTATATGAGATCTCAATGATGGTTCAAAGATAATAGAGCTGCTGCATTCATGCCAAACAAACTCTTCTTTATGGTTCTGAGCATCATTAACAAATTAATTTAAAATACAGTTTTATATTGCTCCTCAACAAAATCCAGGTGACTTCAGGAAAGAAGCAGCTCAGCAACTGTAATGATACCCGCTCAGTCCTATAAATGATCAAATTAACACAAGCACTTGGTTAGAATATAGTATTTGTGGACAATATTTACAGAGTCACAGAATTGCAGGGGTTGGAAGCGACCTCTGAAGTTCATCTAGACCAAGCCCTCTGCTAAAGGAGGTTCTGTACAGCAGGTCACATAGGAAAATGTCCAGGCAGGTTTTGAATATCTCCAGAGAAGGAGACTCCACAACCTCCCCAGGCAGCCTGTTCCTGTGCTCTGTCACCTTCACTGTAAAGTTCTTTCCCATGTTCAGAGGGAACACCTTGTGTTCTAGTTTGTGTCCGTTGCCCTTCATTCTGTCACTGCGCACCACTGAGAAGAGCCTGGCCCACCCACTTGACTCCCACCCTGCAGATATTTATAAACAGTGATAAGATCCCCTCTCGGCCTCCTCTTTTCCAGGCTGAACAGTCCCAGGTCTCTCAGCCTTTACATGTGACTAAGCTACCACGAGCTTTTGCAGCACATTGAAAGTCTGATACCAGCATAATCTCTGCCAAAAAAAAAAAAAAAGGACATGCATCTCACCCATACTTTCTTGTATCCCCCAGACTTTATTATACACTTGCATAAAAGCCACTGGAATGCACTGGTTCTTCATAACTTTGACTTCACCAGGAGCTCAATGGATGCGACTGCACAAGCAAGACAAGGTTGTGATGACCTGGCTGTGGACTAGACTACCTACAGTTAGCAGTTTTTTGCCAAGCCTACCCCTCTCCATGAGTCTGGGCCAGATGTGAAAAGCAGGTGCCCTCCAGTACAACACAGATTTCTTCTAAATCTTGAAAAACTTCAATGACCTTAGTCAATTACTAATGCGACTCTTTTAAGTATGAAAGAGCTTTTGATCATTTGAGGTATGTGTTCTACCAGAAAGATAATAATATTCATAATTTAGCAGCAGAGCAATAAATACATTAACTAATGTGTTTGCTATATTTTTAAATACTTAGAACTCAAGCTCAAGTCTTAAAATTTCTACAAAGCTTTGCAAGCTGTCCAAATGGTAACTAAGCTCCTGTGGCTTTAAGGGAAGGCATCTTAAATTAGCCATGGCACAAAGGCATTGCTGTGACCTTTGTTGTTATCAAATAAATTACACATATCTGATCCTTGGACTTATTAGTCAAGTAACTCATGAGCTAAATTACTGTCTGGATGACTTGTTTGTTTTCTAGCTCGACTTGCCATTGAAGAAAGCGCATTATGACAAAAATCCTATGGTATTCAATACACATCTTGTTATTTGTTTCTAAATAGAGCAGGAAGGACTTTCTCTCTCTGCTTTGATTAGCGTTAACAAGACAGTGGATATTTTACCTTTGGAATAGTCAACTTTTTTCAAACATCAGAAACTAAGGTCCTCATTAGGACTAGCACTTAGTTTTCCCCTCAAAAATGTGTATTGATAATGTAAAACAGCAACTTAGTGAACCAAAGAACATCTTGAGGCTCTGCGCTCACATGCGATTGTACCAAATTAGAGAGTATAATAGCAAGACTTTCAATGTGTGCCTATTATCCCCATTTTATAAGAGAAACATTAAACTTTAAGCTGGTGGGCTTGTGCAGGAAATGAAGACCACAATGAAAGAAAGAACCTGGAATTAATTCTCCAAAGGCACCCACTGCTGCCACCTACAGACAAAACAGAATCCGAGCTCCCACCTAATAGAACTCACGATTTTACTATGCCATAGTAATAAGAATTCCCACAGAATAAGTCTGCACCCCCCCACCCCCCCAAACAATTATTAAATTTTACAAAATCAAACCTGTGATGATAAAAATAACCTGTGCCTTATTACTCTGTTGTCAATGACATGTAAATCTTCGTTTTAGAAATATCCTCTACATTTTCAGAATAGGAAACCACTGAAATACTTGCATTTGATTAGATAGTACCTTTGCTTAATGGCAGAGCAACTGAGCTTCACCTAGGGAATGAAAATGGGTTGGATGTACCAGCAAATGGGTCTATATGTGTGCTACAAAGTCAACATAATTGAGTACCTTATGAGTAAATTCAGGTTTAGTCACGTGTCTTTACAAAACAAGACTGGAAAATTATATGGGAAGACACTGAAATATTGGAATACTGCATATAGTACATCTCCCTTATTCCAGTAGCACACATGCACGCACAAAAGCTTCTTTCCTTGCACATAAAGCATCCTTTTACAATGTCAGTGCGTCATGCTTTGATGAGTTTGAAAATAAAAACTAAACTTAATGTTTTGATAGGAATAATTCAGATGAATAATGGCAATTGGCTTGAAGGCCTAAACATAGGGTTGTCCAGTATCTGCATGATGGTCCAATTGCTGTCTGTGGCTTTTCTGATGCCTGGCAATTCACAGCTGCAATTAAAGTCCATGCCCAGGAGTAGATTTTTGTAATTGCTGCAAATATAGACCTGCACAACATACTGCCAAAAAGCCTCTTGTGCATCACAAAACAGATTGTTTTGCTGAGTGAAGGACTGAAAATAATTCATACTGTTTGAGTAGCTGAAGGGCTGGTTAGCACTGTAAGAGTACTAACATGCAGCTAAATTAGCACTGACGAAGCAGCATAGAGGCAAGCACGCTGTTGGCACCTGAACAGCGAAGATACAGTGCTGCTGTCTGACCTGGCAGATGAAAACACTGTTTGTTCTCTAACCTTGGAGGCCAGCTGGAAAAGCTGAGTTGTGTATTAACACCAACAAGCAGAACAAGGTCAGGCTGGTAACCAGGTCTGCCTCAGAGCTGCCTCCCTGCCAGCTGCCATCCTTTGCCTCACCACTGCCCAGGAAGCCAAACGCATCAGGCGGATCTGCAGCAGAATAAGAGCTTGCAATGGGAAGAGGAGAGACATCACATAGGAGTGGGGAACACCAGTTTGTCATAGACGGAAACATGCAGACCTTTATTACCATGTTAACTCTTCAATAACTCATATCCTGGCATATATAGCGTATGTTACTTGCTGTGAAATTGTACTGAAGTTTAGTTTTTCAGTTCCAAGAGACACTGAGTTGTTTGTAGCTTACAAGCCTTCTGGAAGCACACCTCTCAAGACTGTATCTGTGGATACGTGCCCCTTCAGAAAGCACAGGGAATATGGCCTGCAAATCTGACTACACAAACCCTATAGGACAGTCTCAGATTGCATACATTTTCCTATAAGGAGCATTTAAAAATTTAAGCTAAAAAAAAAAAAAAAAGCTACCACAGACACACTTTTCTGTCTTGTATCTTTATTATTACTTTTAAAATTACATTTATTTCATGACATTATTTAACTATGCATATTGTAACTCTTAGGCTGTATGTAATACACAGGATCCTTTATATGTATACACAATGAGACTAATGCAGACCTTGAAATTGCTGAAGTTGCCTACATTACTACTACCTGCTTTAATTTCAGCTTAAATCGTATTTATCCTCCTTTTGCAGGTTATTTAAGGAGGGAAGGCGCCTGCTGCAATGTCTCTAACAACGCCAGCAGAAAGGTGACTGTCAGAGGACGCACTACACGTCTGAACAAATCTATTTCAGCGTGTCACAGACTGTGCAGGCAGGATATTACTGCCAGCATGGCAAGGACGACAGTTCCACAATTCGCTTTGAAATGCTGACTGCCGGATGGCCCCTATAGGGCACACAAGGAGCACGTACCGCCCCTAACAACCGTCATTTTCTAGGATTCTGGCGGTGCCGCCCCGCAGCGGAGAAGGGCCCTCAGAGGGAGGAGCGCGGCCGGGGGGCGGTGCGAGGCAGAGCGTGGCTTCCGCCTTCCCGCCGGCTGTCCCTCGGCGGCTCGGGGCGGCGGGAAGGCCGAGCGGTGGACATGGCGTCGCTGCTGCCGCGCATCGAGCGGCTGTCGTCGCGTGTGGTGCGGGTGCTGGGCTGTAACCCGGGGCCTATGACTCTGCAGGGCACCAACACGTACCTGGTGGGCACCGGGCTCAGGTAGCGGCGGGGCTCGGCGCAGCGCGGGGCGGGCGGCCTCGGGGCTGGGCGGTGTGTGTGTGTAATAGCCCGGGTCAGCCTGCCTGAGCGTAGTGCAGCCAATGGGAAGGGTGCTGGAGCCAAGGCCGTGCTGTGTCGGTGGTGGAAGTAAACTGTGATCGTCTGTAAGGACTGAGGATTGAAAACTGCGTTGCTTCTAATGACTAAAAAGCTGAGACAGTAGTAAAGTTTAGCTGGGGATATTTGCTGTTGCCCCAGTAACATGCAGTTGTGTGGTTGCTTTTTTTTTTTTCCTTTATTTTTAAACGTTATTTAACTCACACAAGCACTCTAAAGTCTATGGTTGGTTGTTTTTTAATTTCCTTTTCTTTTTTTTCTTGACCCACGTGTAGAAGAATCCTTATTGACACAGGCGAGCCAGCTATTCCTGAATACATTGGCTGCTTGAAGCAGGCCCTGTCCGAGTTCAACATCTCTATTCAGGAGATCTTAGTGACACACTGGCATCGTGATCATACCGGTGGAATACCTGATATCTGCACAAACATCCCTAATGGTAGGCCACAGGTTTCAGATCTTGTTGCAAGTGTGTTAGATGTGTGGCAAGAAGCAACTTAGAATGATTCTTTGTGCAACAATTGGAATAACCTTTTGCAGTCTCCACATAATCCATGTGCAGCTTCACTGTACCACTATACTGTGTAGACTGTAGACACAGACTGCTGTGTAGTCTGAATATCATACTTATAGTACTCTATTTTTCCTCAATACCTATGTGTAAGTTCATAGAGAATTTTTATTACAAGTGAATAATGAGCAGTTTGCATAGTATTAAAAGATATGAGGATAGCACAGCGCTTTTTCCTTTCTGCATTGACAGTAGTGACGAACCGACTCTTATTTTTACTTGTGTAAAAAACAACAAATAATCTCTCTAAAAAAACCATGCATAACATTGAGACTTCATACAGTAAACCATTGGTAATTGCTGGCAAATTTTCAGGCCTCAAATCATAAGAAGATAGGGATGTTATTTAGGATAAATTCTAATGTCAGGTGCATATTCTGTAGCGATAGCTGAGAAGATATTAAGATAACAGAGTAAGCAGTGTAGATAATGCAGCTCATCTTATCTTCATTGGACTTTGTCACAGTCTTTATCAGATTTTATTGAGTTGCCAGATGCATGTCTTCAAAAAAGCCCTGGCAGTACCAAAACCAGCATGGATGTCTTAGTGAGAATCTTATTAACTCCTTAAAGTTTAAGACTTGCAAGGGGTATAAGTGCCTGATTTTGGGGTTGTGTGCTGTCTGTAGCCAAGGCAATGAAAGCATGTACAATTTAGAATGAAAGATGCTGAGGGAGGTTTCTTGTCAAACAATTTGGTGTTAGATAAATGTTGAATAGTGCTTCTGTGAATCATAATGTTGGACTTGAATGCTATTTCACAGACTTATTTTTTTGCTCTTGATAAGTCAATAAGGAACAACGTTTTCATCACTGGAATTCCACTTATACATAGTTATGTATAATTTCACTCATGCTTTTTACTCTTCAAAGTTACTGCTGGTACAGAGTACGGTATATAAAATTCAGAGCCTTCACTACTTGGTGTTTCTGGCTCTAGAAGAAAGTTATTTTATAAACATAAAATTAGTGGTTAGTGTTGTTTACTTGAAGATTTGCTTTCATACACTGTAATAATTTATAGTGCATCTACAAAAAGTAAAAGTAATTCTGTGGTATTCACTTTGTTAGTGAGAAAATACGAATCATTGTTTGCTTTCTTTAAATAGACTCTGAATATCGCATCTGTAAGCTTCCTCGTGTCCCTCACTGTGAAGAAATAATAGGAGATGGAGGACATAAATATTTATATCTTAAAGATGGAGACGTGATACAGACAGAGGGAGCCACACTCAGGTAAGCAGCAATTTCTGCAGCTTTGTTTGATCTCCTGTTTCTTCAGAAATCTCGTGTGTATATGTAATCCATACATCTGACCCTGCCAACGTTTACCCATGTAGACTACCTGTCGTGACTCAGCAGGGCGTGTCTGTGCAAAGAAGTAGTTCTTATGAATATTATCAGGAATCAACCTTTAGTCTTTGGCCTCACCAGAGAAACGCTTTCCTTGAGAAATATTTCCTTAGGGGAAACCCACAGGGATTTTATGTAACTTCTCTTTACTCTTAGATACATAGTTGTGATGTGAAATTGATACTTCAGTGATGTTTCTCATGATCTCTGTGAACATCATAAAATGCTTCTCAAGGAAACATTACAACATTAAGTATTTAGCATTAAAATGTTAAATTCTAATCATTTTTCCTGTCAGGTTCTTGTCGGGTAACAGTTGGGAAAGACTTCTTCCCTGAGAACACATTGCCTCTCTTGTTTGCAATGATCAGTCTGAAACAAAACCCCCAAAAAACCAGGAGAATTCTGTCTTCAGAATTCTTTTATCAGCAATGCATTGCACATCTCAGGACAAATTCTGCTTATTTTCTTCAATTTAGGTGTGAATTGTATTCCACTTGAAGAATGTGCCTGCTGGCTGGCAGGTAGAAAAGCAATGAAGATAAAGAATATATTTGATCAAAAGTTTAAGTTTTAAAAAGATATGTAGAGAGAGCATAGCAGTATTGAAGACATTTCACTGTCCTAAGTGGCCCATGTTTGGAGAAAATCAGCTTAGGCATGGAAAACAATTTGATTCCAAACAAATCTAGAGGTGATATGTTTTGAAGTATGCAGTTACGCAACCAACCTTTATGCTTGGTTAAGAGCATATAAACTCAACTGGCTAAGGATACTCATAGATGCCCTGCTGGTTCTAAAGCAACAATGTCAACATATTTCATTTCTAGTTAGCAACTTCCAGTTTTTCAAGGAGGATGCCAGCCTGTGTTGGTTTCGTTCATGTCTGGTTTTTTGCATGTTAGTATTGAAGCTTCCTGGTGAAGTTACATTAGGAAAGCCATTCACCTGATTTTCTGTTGCCTCAGTGGGGCAATGACTCACCTGCTTTCTACAGCACTCAGTATTCCAGAATTGAGAGCCATTGCAACAGTGCTGTGCTTCTGGCCTCCCAGCCCTGTGCTGATATGTCTGGGGCTGTTTAGTGTTAGTTTATACACCATGCTTGACACCAGCTCTGTGCATCCGATTGACAAGTAAATTCTGCTGAATTAAAGCAATGATGTTGGTCTGAGCTTGAGTCAGAGGATTTCTGCCTTTCAAAAACTGTAGTGTAGCTCCTTAGCAGGTCTGGTTACTATATACATGTCAACTGTCCTTTAACACAGTACTTCAGCAAGCTGTGGTGTCTTAAATCTGTACCTTTCAGACGTTTCATGACCTGTACATAAAAGAACTAAAAGACCACCAGTCCTTGTATTTTACAGTTCTGCTCTACTGTGTCATGAGGCCTTCAGGGTAAAATAAATACGGGGAGGCAGAATGTTATTTGTGTTATGTCTGTTAATATACGAGGAATTTCTGAGAATCAGCAACATCACCCTTACCCTTTGTTGCCAAGTGCAGTGTGTATGTCAGGAACTTTTCAATCTGAAAACAAATTGTCATTTTTTTCTTTCTTAAAGTATGAGAGTAAAGCCTTCTATAACAGAAGTTTTACATGACTAGCCAGCTGCACTAACGCACTGCCTCTGTGCTAACTAAGACAAAGCATGTTATAGATGGTCATCTGTATTCTCTATGTGGTATAAGAAAATGGACAGAGATTAAACAAAATACCATTGTGTTTACACTGACATTGCAGAAATTCTCAGTATGATACCTTTTGGGATTCTTCCTGTAGGCTCCTTTGTAAGGGTATGATTTTATCACTGTTGTTTTTAGCATCTGAAAATGAAGGTAGAAATTCTGTATGACTGCTGAATGAAAATCCTAAACTTTTTTCTTGTTCTTATCTTTTCTTGTTCTTAAACAGAGTTTTGTATACACCTGGGCACACTGATGATCATATGTCTCTACATCTAGAAGAGGAAAATGCTATATTCTCTGGTGACTGTATTTTAGGGGAAGGAACAACAGTAATTGAAGACCTGTATGATTACATGAAAAGTTTGAAAATGTTATTACAAATGAAACCAGATTTAATATATCCAGGTTAGTGGTTCTGTTTTTAACTGCTGTGTGTTACTGTATCAACTCCTACAGTCAAACACTGTTGTTAATGTAACAATTCATGTTGAATATTTGATGTATGCCTGGTACTAAACTGAGTTAATGGCTTGGACATCTGTGATACTTAAAAATCTCTCTGTGGCAGATAGTTTTCTTTCCTGTGGTTTCTTCCTTTGATTCTTGTTCTTTCTGCATTAAAAGCCTACAGAAGCCAGCATCTTTGTTGCAATCATATAAGAAGTTGGCTGTTCTTTCATTAACCGATCTATGACCAGTGTTACCTTAGAAGGAAAAAATAGTTGTTTTGGTCCTCTGCAGCATGTGTACTCAGCCACTATGCAATGTTTTTTGAGAGAGAAGTGTGTCCTTTGCAACAAATTAATCACAAATTCATCTTGGAAGGCTGCAGAACTGTCAAATGGTTATGTTAGTTAATGACTTAGCTTAATTGGAACAAGAGCCAACAAGTCAAACATTGTGTTCTAAAAATAAATTGCTGATTCATTCAGTCTAAAACTCCGCTTTTCGTTTTTCTCCTCTTATTCCCAAGCTTTGGGGGAGGTGTGTTTAATTTCTGTATAAGCCACGTGTCTGTTTCTATTTGAGAATAATGGATTTTAGGAATGTGTGATGTAACTGAGCTTCAACTTCCTCACTTTCTTTCTTAGTTACATCTCAGGAATTTCTCTGACTTTTTCTGATTCATCTTTTTTCAACTTGTCAGAGTGACTTTCTACATTCCCATTTCTGTCTACATCCAATAACTTTGTTTAGCCTACATAACCAAATCTCTTTTGTGTTCTTTTTTAATACAGGTATAGTAGGTATTTAAGATCTAAGATCATAAAAAGGCTTAGATCTATTTTTTTAAAAATGCAATTTAAGAAAAATACCATTCTGTATATTCCATGGATGTGGAGGCTGACACAAACATAAATAGTACTTATAGTAATTGACTAAACTAGTGGTAAAACTAAGAATATTTGAGCTTCCTGAATCTCAATCTGTTGATCAATGAAATGTTCTACTTTTTTTTCTTAAAGTGTACAGAGCACAATTTATTCCTTTAATTGAATTTCTGTCTTCCAAAACCACGGATATGCCAAATTGTGTTTGGTTTATCACTTCTATCTGCTGTGTCTCGCTCTCTCCTTCATTATTTATCTAGATTACACATTCACCAAGGTTGAATGTTTGTCCCATTTATTTGTAACCGTTTGCAACACTGCTGTGTATATATTCATGTTCTGCTTGCAATTAGGAAGACAGTAGGATATTACTCATTTTCACTGATGAGTAGCTAGGTGTTGGTATGATTTATAATGCTATGATTTATAACTTTGTTTCTTTATCCACACATCATAAAATGGATGTGCAATTGTGTAAAAGATAGTTATTGCCAAGTCAAAACAGTTGTTTCTGTTACTGGTATGTACTGCAGTAAAAAGATAACCGTAGCAGAAGATAGTTTGTTTTACTGACACATTCTGTATAGCCTCAGTAGATCGATATGGCCTCAGTATATTGCAGTTTTACATCTTCATAATCCCTGCATAGTTTGTCTTCTCTCTGTGCATGGCACTCGCATTACAGCCTCAGAAGTAGATACAGGTGAGCATGAATTTTTATAGCCTGTAGTCACCTTGTTGGGTTTTAGAAGCTGAATTTTGCCAAACCTCCCCTTTTCTTGTTGGATGCTTTTTGGGTTTTTTTTTGTTTGTTTGTTTGTTTGTTGGTTGGTTTGGTTTATTTTTTAAAATTGAATGTGGAAATGACTTTGGGCAAAGTACTCCTTACAGTATTTTACAGCTCGTGGTTGGTGAGAATCCTTGGGAACAGAAAAGGGCCCTTTGGCCAGCAGAGGTCGCCCTATCCTGTAATAATAAACACTGCTGCTTGATGGCATAGAAGAAATGGTACAGTAGTTAGAAATCTGTGCAAGACTTTAGGAGCCAATTCTTTTCTTTAGTTTCATCCTTCTTGCTTCCATTTCTCACGGGTGAAACAAGAGAACCTATATTACCTTACAGGATTCTATAAGAATAAATGGGTGATCATCAGGGATATACAGAGGTCTCAAATATGAAGCTGTCTGACGTAATGTCTAAGTTATTTTTGAAAAGGTAGTTATATTTTAAGATATCTTCTTCAAATACTGAGAAATACTTTAAATTTATGTAGATCTTAATTTTTTAGTGAAGTTAATTCTGTTGCTATCCCTGAAAAATTGCAGGTGTGAAAGATCCACACCTAAATTGAATTCCAAGCTTTATGGCATTAAGTACTCAAGCACATAAAGTGCTTTATTGTGTCTTCTGTCTTTAGAGAATGTAAGAGAATGGGCAGTCGACGTTATAGTCCTTGCTCTGTATATTTTAATGGTTATCTAAATTGAAACTTTTTTTATGAATGACAACGTATTTGCAAAAGCTACTGTTATATTTATAGCTCTTTTTATAAGGAAAAATAACTTCAGATTAAATATAATCAATATAATCATGAAAAATAAGTGCATGTGACAGTACAGTTTTATGTTGGCCTTAACGTATCTTTTATTGACAATTTTTTACTTGAAGTCTGTTGAAGGGAGTGTACAAGTTAAGAAACTTTTGACTCTGGCTAAAGCATAGATTTCTTTGATGCTTTTTTTTTATTTCACAGGTATTCAGATTATGAAAAATTAATTGCTCTTTCTCTATAAGGTGCCTGTCTTCAGGTGACATAAGCCATGATTTAAACTACCTGAAAGCTAAAAACCTGTTTGGTCAGTCAACCCAAAACTACGAGTAGAGAATAAGATAATTTTTCAGAAACAGTCCAAGAGCATCAAAGAAAATTGTTTGGGATGGTAACAAATAACTTCTAAAGGAAAGCTAATTTTACTTTTAAAGAAAAGTTATATTTTATGACAAAAAAATGACTTAGACTAGCAGAACCAGAAGCTGTTAATGCTACTTTAGGTGGTGTATGCAAGTGAAGATATAAGAAACCTTGCTGTAAAAAGCATGTTACAACTATTCATGCAACAGTGTGTATGAGTGAGTTCTGAAGATAGGTCATGGAAAATGTGTCTCTTACAACGTTACTTCCTTTGCAACGTTACTTCCTTCGCCTCTGTGTTTGCTGGTGTTTCTTACCACTCCTAACAGGAATGGTAGTACAGTGCGTGTGTCTTTGCCTCAGTATTTACTGTATAGAGACCAGTTTCAGTTTAAATCATCAATATCCTTTGTGAAGGGTGAGACAAGCAGATGTAATATAATAATATCTCATCTTTCAAATGTATTCAGTAGTAAACTCTTTTTCTATATTTGTATTAAGCCCTATAGTCGCTATAGTCATTTTTTTTAGCTTATCAAAAGCATTCCCTTTGGACATTCAGACTTTTGAGGTCTCCTAATTCTTCCTTTCCATCTAAATCCTACTGAAGTGCAGACTGTGCTGAAGACACTCAAACTTAATTTCAATTTCTTTATATGAAAAAAAAAATGCTAAGTGCGAAGAGCATCTTGTAGTTTTACAGGGGTACTCAGAGTGATACATACAGATGCTGTTCCTCTCACAATTCTTAGAGCCTGCCAAAGTTCATATAAGAACAAGTCAATTATTCTATAACGTCCTTAAATCCAATGTAAGTAACAGCACTCTGGTGCATGTGTTTCAATTTAGGTCATGGCCCAGTCGTCCGTGATGCAAATGCTAGAATTCAAGGATACATTTCTCACCGAAATGCACGTGAAGAGCAAATTCTGAATGTTTTCCAGAAGAACGCTGGAAAATCATATACATCTTCAGAGCTTGTAAAGATAGTCTATAAGGTAATTACAGATGGGAGTTTTTTAGATTTAACTAAAGAAAATTGAGAGTATGTTCCTAAAATTGTATATAGTAGCCTAACTGATTGAAGACCATGGTGGCTTTAAGAAAAAGGTTGAATGATTTCTGCCTGTTCAAAACGTGTATTTTAAATAGCATTGTTTAAGCATTGGATTGGATTGGAGCTCAGATGATCCTTACAGATTTCTTATTCCACTAAGTAGATAGCCTTAAGCTTGGTTTCATCGCACCAAGCTAAAATGCAGCTGTAGTGCTTGGTTCTAAGTGAAAAGTATGAGATTACTGTTAATTGCTGACTTGTCCTCATTCATTGGTCTGCAGTTTTGCAGAGATAGGTATTGCACTCAGAAGTCAGGTAGCTCACGCGTGTCATTAGAAAAGCATCCCTACTCCTTCATGTAACCTTCCTCATGTAACCTCAGTAATTTGTACATGTGATATGGGAGTTATCACACTTAGCAAACATAAAGAGGTGCAGAGGTTAAAGAGATGCAACTTTAGCTTCAGAGGAAGATATAATAATTGTCAATGGCTGTAGTATGTGAAGATGTCTGTAACAGCTTCACAGCTATTTTTGTCATGCTTCTACTAAGCCCCAGTTTCCAAAGGAGAGAATGTAAGTCACATTGAACATTTTGCATTGCTGCTGTACCATTATCTGTGGCTATTTACTTCTTTCACTTTCTAAGTGTAGAGCCATCTTCATGCTTTTGTAAATCACAAACCATTTTTCCTGTCACTATAAGAGTTTTTTTCAGTACTATGAAAGCTTTAAAATAAAAAGCTCTGAAAAAATACACTTTTTAGAGATTCACAATTTATTGAGACCGTTTTCTAGAGAGTTTCTTTCTTACTTCAGATCTTGGAGAGGAACTTTTTAATTTTCTATAAGAAGGCTTTATATATATGAAGATAATGCAGCAGAAGGGAATTTTGAGAAATATTATTGATTAATACTTACGAAGCACTGTAAAATTTTAAGATACACTCTGTCCTCCTGAAGCTGTATTTTTAAATTGCTTACACATTTATGGATAGTAGTTGTTAAAGGATATTAAAATTCATGCCAATATTGTCATGGAATAGAAGTAATCGATACCTGTGGAGAAATGCATCTTTGATTTTGTCATTGAAACCTGTGGAAAAATGCTTAGCTATACTGACAACCCAGTGTAGATCAAGCTCAGAAGAACACAGTCTTAGAGTTGGTCAAAGCTTGTATAATGAAAGTGTATGATGCAAAAAATGGGCACAGTAAACAGAAATGTGTTATTAGTCTAGAGTTTAAATGGGTTGAAATTGATTTAGTCATTTCAGGTTTTAGTCATTGCATAGCTAACTAAATGTGCAACGTAGTAATTAGAAGAGGAAAAACTATGTTAATAAACAATGATATTAATGTATTAAATATATATTTGGGAGATACTTAAATACAATACATATGTTTGTGTTCCCGTTAGGACATTCCTGAAAATTTACTTCTAGCAGCAGAAAACAACCTTATAGTCCACCTGAAGAAGTTGGAAAAAGAAGGAAAAGTGTGTAAGTTGGGGACGATGGGATGTAAAGATAGCCATTTCCATTTTGATTTTGTGTGTAATGTTTATTGTTTCCGGAGTGAGGGGAGGAGGAAGAGACAGACTGCATTTAACTCAACACACAGCAGCTGTCATTCAGATAATCTGAAGTAGAATTAGGTAGAAAAAGCCTGTGGTTGTTTGATGTATCTATACTCGTAGAAAACATTTTATAACATGTGACGTGCCCAAAGTACCAATCATTGTAATGCATATATCTTTAAACTTTGATTTGAAACTTACCATTGAATATATTAATAGTGCTAGTGTTTATATCTCTTTGTATCTTCTGAAACTTATACCTAAATATGCGTGTACATAGCATTCTGTGGGATTGCATTTCGTGCCTTCTTTAAATGTGCGTTGTTGAATATGTGTGTTAAAATCAGGCAGAGTTAATTTTTTCACTTTCTGATTAACGTAGTACATAAGCTGAGCAATTATATTTAGTTTATTATTTTTACATTGTTGCCTTTAGTGAGCAAAAGGAAGTATTTTATTTCTGTAATGGCAGGAGCAATTGGAAACGCTTTTATCCTATGGGCTGAGGAAAATATTGAATTCTGTACATTACATAAGTACACTCAGAACTGTCCATGATTAAGCAATTATGTGCAAATTCTTACCTGTTCAAAATTGTCATCATTTACCAATGTAAGCAATGTGAAATTGGTGCCTTTTTTCCATTGTAGGTGTCCTGTTTATTTTAATAATTAATCATCTGATAGGCTCAATACTGATTGAAAAATTGAGAATGAATTTTTGTTATTGTTATAACATGATATTCATTCCAAGAAAATGGACTAGAATCGTGTAAACACAGTTGTTTTTATTAAAGTTCAAATACAGTGTCTTTATGCATTCTTCATTCAGAATGCCATGACAGCACACCGACTGGCACTGCACCAGTTTCAGTTCTTGGTTGTTGATGCACCTTACTGAGCACAAACCTACACGTTTCTCCGGCCTGGCTACACAGAGTTCCTCCAGGGTATCAGATGCTGCTGACTAAACTTCTCTCTTCCTTTTCTCTGCTGGAGTAGCTCAAGCAACAGCATTTTATGTTTAAATGAAGTGGTAGATAAATTGACTTTCTCTTCAGCGACCTTTCATACATACAAATTGCAGCCTTTCATACAGTAGGCTGCGTGTATATATCTTAAATGTCCAGAAATTAATTCTGCAGAGTAATTTACATACTTTCATCTTCTAAGCCAGTTTTGTTCAGAACAATATTCCATGTTTAGTGGACACCATTTTCCTCAGAAAGGTGCTTAGCTCTGAATGTTGAAGAGATAGCAAATAAGGAGCTTCAGTCAGATACCTGTTCACAAAGCAGCATCTGCTTGAAGCCATTAGGGAGTTGTAGTAACTAGAAGATAACTGATCAGAGTGATTTTCATGGTTCTTTTACACAATTTTGCTGCCTTCTCTTGCTTTCTGAGGAGCACAAGAAGTGCCTTTTAAAGGTTTTAGATTTGGTTTGGTTTTTGATCTTCATTTTGTGAGCACAGACAAGGAAGAAAGCCATCTCATCAGAAAACTTGAGACATCAATGTGCTGACTTCTACAGCCTAGAGAATAGTTGCTGACTTTTTCAGTACAAACTTAGACTGGGAGCTGTGATGCACACTTAACATCATGTGACCAGTGTTGGTTTTTCATTTCAAATTAAGCACATCTGTTAAGGAAAACTGATTCTGTTGGTTCTCAACAGGTAGCGTACAAATGCTTGCATACTCCCTTTTCATGTTTGTTTGCTTACCATATAGTCTGATTTACTGCATTTCAGATGTTGTCATCATGATGAAAGACAGGAGTTGTAGCCATAGTGCTGTTTGCTTAATTTTCACAAGTATTATCTTAAAGAAGCGTGTTGTCAGTGTTGGTAATGAATATGACAGGCATATTCCACTGTTACTGAAGAGCTACTCCGTGCAGATTATGACCATATGCTGCTTGCTGCAGTCGTTCATTTACCACTTCATTCTAGGGATTGCAGTTTATATGGGTACATAATTTTTATAACTTCAATTAAGAGTGATAATGGCTCTTACTCATTTTTCTCCCTTTAGACAGAAAAATAATGCCTTGCATACAGAGCATGGCACAATACATACATGTAAACTCTCACATTTGGAACGTTGTCATTGTTTCAAATTCTTAAAATACAGCTGAAGAGATAAAAAAAAAAAATTCAACTGCTATAAATTTAGCAGCACAGTTCCCAAGTTCACAAATTCCACAAAAAGCAACAAGTGTTCCTCTACCTCCAATTTATTACTGTCTAGCACTTTTAATATCCTGAACATTAAATAACTGCATTAAACCCATTAAACCCATTGTTTTAATTAATATCACTAGAACTTACATTGTGATACAGTCAGTGTTAATCAGTTTCCACTAAAATTCAGCACTGGCCTGCAGGAAAGCAACCTGATGATCTTCCATCAAAAATGACATATACGGATGTGCACGTATGTGCAGATTGAGATAGTCTATTGTTTATATGTAGCATCTAAGCGTTAGCTTGTGACTAATTTGCTCTCTTTGTCTTAACAGTACGTGATGCATCTCCCAGCTTCAGATGGAGAAACAATCTGTAACTTACACAAGATTGCTCGAGAGCATTTTCAGCCTGCACAGTTGCTGCATGAAAAAAGAGAATGATGAGCTCAGACAATATGTGAAGTAAAAGTCTTTCATTTGTTTTTTAGGTTCTAACAATTTAAAAGTGATGTTTATTTTGCTTAATTAATTGGCAATCGTAAAAACAAATCTGTAGTAAAAAGAACAAAGAAGATCTGATATTTAAGCTGCTTTCATTGTGCATTTCAAAAAGTGGCTTTCTGATAACTTCTCTGTAAATTCTAAGAACAACCAATTTTTGCTAACAAGTGGCAACACTGTTTTTCATATTCTTTTCATGTAATGTAATTCATATTCATTTACATGTAATGTAAATGTCTGTGCACATTTTAGCTGGCAGCTCACTGCAGTATGTTTTAACAAATGCTGAGAGTACTTCCAGATATATCTGTTTTCTTATGGAAACACCATTTCTGTGAAATTTAAAGGATCATTAATTTCACCTAATTAATGTCAAAACACGCACAGCATTAGGGCAGGCTTTAATTCTATATCTTCTAAGTTTCTGCAAGAATGTGGTTTAAAAGCTACTTAAATTGAGATATATTTGTAAACTGTATAAGGTTATGTTTTTCTATCACTTTCTAACAAGCTTGGAATTGTGTTACTAACACCATTTAAAGAGCGAATGTTTTAACTAAAGGTTGTATTTGATTGTAAGATACTGTATAGTGTAGTAAAATACATTTGAAGATGAATTTAAACTTCAGTTTTCTGTGTAGCTTCCAGAGTAATATATAAATATTTGTATTATATTGTGCAGTTAACATACGTTTTTGATTGATTCACTTTTTTAACGTTGGTCCAACCTTAAAGAAGTCACATATGAGATGTTTAAAGGTACTAAAGACAAATATATGTTGTTAAAAATCCTTGAGAACCTTTCAAGTTGAATCCTGTATCTTCATTTGTGGAACATATGTATGTTTGGGTATTTTTAGTGGGCATAGCTTAATAGCTATCAGTATCTGATGAAGCTGATAACATTTGTTCATGATTATGGCATTTTGCTTCAGGAGAAGAGAAGTTTAAGTGAAATGGTACAGTTTTGTCATGGTGGGAAGCCTGAGAACCTAAAACACAGTAGGGTTTGGTATGAAGTGATGATGTCTCGTTACCTTCCCAAGCTAAAGAAGTCTACTGACATCCAAAATGTCACTGAACCATTTTCTTCTGTTTGACTGTGTTTATGGAAGTGCTTCAGAACTGAGTTAAATTGCAGACAGTGAAGAAAGAGATGTGATGCAAAGAACTACATATTCCATGCTGATGCAGCCAACACCTAGAATTCTTGAAAGATGAGGGAAATAGCAGTTTGACCAGACTTGAGTTGTCTTTCGTGATACATTTGGTGTCTCTGAAATACTGAAAGCAGAGATTGCACTATTACTAAGATGTATACTTGCATCTGTGACATTGCACAAGTCATAAGATTCCTTGCTATGAGACTTCAGGTTTGTTTATAAATGGGAAAATAAGCCATAAGCAGTGCGTGTATAAAAATGAGGATCAGCCTGTTTCCAACCCCTGCCTTGAGTCTGTTAGTCTGTGCAGAATATATTTAGGATCGAGAATAAAAACAGGAGAAGAGGCAATTTCTATCTCATCAAAATGGAAGGGCAAATGTCATTCAGTGCATTAACTTTGTAAACAGCTGGGAACAGAATCTTGAAGGAGCACTAAATTGAGTAGTTTTAATATGCTGTCCTGAGATGTAGCACGCAGAAATGTAGGTTATTAGGTTTAAGAACTAGGAAATAATTTTGACAGTAGGTATAACGTTTTCAAGTTTCCCATTCTGCTTCTTGCTAAGTTTATATTTCTTTAAAAATATCTTTCTTGAGCATATTTTTAAGCATTATTGATGATGGAAAGGTTCCCAAATAGGAAGGGCACTGTTCTGTCTCTATCTGTTACGTCAGCTGCAGTAATGTGGTTACTACTAAATCCGCCACAATCTTCCAACCTGAAATAGATTTCAGACCTCCTTCCTAAAATCATTTTGAAGTGTAGTCTTCCACTATGTGGAAAGCTGGAACAAAATCTGGCAAACATAGACCAACAGCCCATTGGTAAGTAGTAGACTGAGGACTGACAGGTATTTCAGATCATAACACTTTGCCTAAAGCACCGTAAGAAACATCACATGGCAGAAGAGAGAACTCCAATGAAATGAATGTGTGGAAAACGCTCAGATGAGGCAATGGGTTGCTTTATTTTCCTTTTCAGTGTAGAGGTTTGTATCATGAAGATAAACACAAAAAGCCAGTTGAAACCAAGAAGATCTCTGTGCCTGTAGAGGAAGACAGTAGCCAGGCACTCAGGGCATTTGCTGATTATTGCTTGAAAAAAACGATGTCCCATCCCAGATAGTTAAATCCCATTCCCTGAGTTCTGTGGATTTGTTTTCTTTTAAGGTTGGAGTTGAGAAACAAATTCAAGACTACACTGAAAAAAGAGTCTTTTAATTTTTATCCTAACTCAGTGTACTTCACTTCTACATTATATTACATGTGTAACCATGTGGAATGCAATTGAGGATCTACTTTCACATCATCGTTTTTGAAATAATGTTCTTCTTCCTTTAGAATTACAAAGTATTTGGCCAAGAGATGGAGAGATTCCTAAGATTGAAAAAAATATATTAGTACTGAAACAGGAATGCTTGTTCAATTTCAACTACTTACATATATTTGAAAAAAAGAAAAGGCAAAAAAATGCAGTAGTTTATTCTGTATTCTAAGTATCCCAGACCATCTCCAGTTACCAAGTATTCCTGCCTCCGTGATTGAATAAATTTTTACAGGGCTTCTGAGCATCTTCACAGATATTATTTGTTGTAGTGTACCTCTGGTTCTGGAAAGACTTGATTTAATGCTTGAGGCCTGAGCATAAATCTAGTTTTTATTGACTGGTGTCATTCAGACTCCTGAGCAATAGTCCTGTGTGCCAAGTTCAGAATCCTTATTTCTTGTTACTGTATGCTTTTTGAATGATTTTCATTTTCCTTTTTCCTACGTGAAGTACAGTGTGGCTCTATACTGTCAATCTGAATAGCTCTCAGAAAATAGATGGACGAATGTTACAGTTCCCAGCATGAGTTTCAGGCTTACCAGTAAATGATCAACCTAAGATAAGTCGTCTTGTCTTGCCATTGTTTTCAGGGAACTTCTTTAACCCGGAGGATCCTCAGTCCTCTTCCTGCCCATATCATGATTGCTTAATTCCCTCATCCCTCTTTATTATTTTGTCCAGTTCTTGCCAGTTGGAGTATTGTCCTTCTAACGTAAAAAAAGCGGTAAGTGGCAAGATGCATTTTTAGTTCCTTGTGGTCTATTATTATCTTATCAGCACTGACAGTGATCGAGATTGTGATTTCATCTGATGACTTTGTTTGTTTGTGATATTTTTATTGCAGCCCTTACCTTATTTTAACTATGCTTAATGACTTTCTAACTATGGTCTGTATGCATATCTTAAATTGTTTCCATGGGCATCTTTTAGTAAAGTTGCTGACAGACTTTCAAATGAAATAGAATCATGAAATAGAACCACGAAAAAGAATCATTTAGGTTGGAAATGACCCTTAAAGTCATGAAATCCAATCATCCACCTCACACCACCAGTCCCACCACTAACGCACATCCCTAAGAGCAGCATCTGCATGTCTCTCGTATACTTCCAGGGATGGGAACTCCACTGCTTCCCTGAGCAGTCCAGCCCATGGCTGTGTCTCACCACTCACTCTCTTCATGAATAAGTTCTTCCTAATGTCTGATGATTTCCAATAATCCTAAAATTCATCATTAGGGGTGTTCTCTGCTTTGTGCCGTCAGCTTTTATTCATGAATTCATTTAGGCACGTTAAAAATGGTCGATCACCTGGTGTCTCACACTAACCACTCCACCCTCCAAGGCACCAGTCTGCAGAGAAAGCTGGTCATGGCCTGGATGTGGTGTGCATTCTGCTCTGGCAAGCCTGAGCCACACTAAAGAGTTGTGTCTATCTCCCATCCTGAATTCAGAACCCACCCTGACAACGCTCAGCTTCAGCCATCAGTTACTCTGGAGACTGTTCTTCTCCAGTGGGAGCATCTGTCAGGTGGAAGATTTGATAAATAAAATAAGTTTGACTAAATATTTGGAGGAAGGAGAGGTTTGAGGACACCTTTGCCTTCATTTTTCTCCCTACATCTATGCTGATCTTTCTCACATATACCTGTTTTAAGTCAAGAATAGGCTTTTGTTCGGGGGCAATTTGGGTTTTTTGGTACTGTTTGTTGATGTCTGATGTCTGTTGTTTTGATGCCTTTTCCCCATTCCATATTTTTGATTTAGGGTTTTTTTGTTGTTGTTTTTCTTCCTTGCTTTTTTTTTTTTTTCCTCTCTAATGGGATAACTTTTCTTGTCCTGGGATTCCAGGTTGTTTGGATGCGTGTTGTTCCAGGCTATGGGCTGGCAGGAGCCTGCTGTTAATTCATACCGTCAGGCCGTGCAATAGCAGAAACCATAACAAACCCAGCGAGTGCCGTTTCCTAACGGCATCCTTCGTTCACCCGACGTCCAGCTAGTAACGGCCTAATGGAGACTAAACTTCGCCAGAGAAAGGGAGGAGAAGGAATCCGACGGCGGCTTTGGGCAACGCAGGAGCCGGGCCCAGCGCGGGCCGCCGGGCAGCCGCAGCCACGTAGAGCCGTCCGAGGAGTCGCGGCCGCCCCTCAGGCAGCCGTCGGGGGCTGCGAGGCGCCGGGCCGCCGCCTCCCCGCCCGCGGGCGGGCGGGCCGAAGACCCCTCCGGCCGGCAGGGGCGCTGGCGGGCGGCGGCGGGGGCTGCTCCCAGCGGCCGGGCAGCGGAGGAAGGGCCGCGCGGGGCCGCGGCGGGCGGGGCGGGGTGAAGCGGCGGCTGCTGCCATTCCTCTGCTGCGCGGCCGCCTCCTCCCACCCGCCTCTTCCTGGCCGCGGCGAGAGCTGTGCTGGCAGCGGGGAGGCGGCGGCGCCGAGCTCCCGGCCCGCCATGGCGATCCGCAAGAAGAGCAACAAGAACCCGCCGGTGCTGAGCCACGAGTTCATCGTGCAGAACCACGCCGACATCGTCTCCTGCATGGCCATGATCTTCCTGCTGGGGCTCATGTTCGAGGTGAGGCTCCCGCTCCCTCCTCCCCTCCGCCGGGAGCCCGGGCGGCCCGGGGGCGGGCGGCAGCGCGGTGCCGCGATCGCGGCCGTGCGGAGGAGCCCGGGCGGGCGCCGCGTCCCCGCTCCCCGGGGCCCGGCCCCTCCGGGAACGCCCTCTTCGCCGCCTCGGCGCGGAGACGCGCTGCCCGCCGCAGCCGTCTCCGCGAGCGAGACCGTGCCCCGCCGCCGCGAGGGGCCGAGGCGCGCTTCCCTCCGCCGCGGCGGGGTTACGTGGCACTCGGCCGGGGGAGGGGTGCGCGGCGTGCGGCCGCGCTCGGACCCGGGGAGGCGGAGGGGGGCGGCGGGGAGGCGCGGCCCGGCCCTGCCCTGCCTTACCGCGCTCTTTGTGTGCGCTGCCCGGGCGGCCCCGCCGGCACTACGACTCCCGTGAGGCCGCGCGGCGCCGCGCAGCCCGCAGGGGGAAGGGCGGCCAGCGGTGACGTGTACCTACGGCCGCCGCGCGGGTCGAGGGGCGCGCATCCCCCGGCGGCCGCCGCTTGGCTGGGGCCAGCCCGGCCCACACGGCCTGCGGCGTGCGGAGCTCCGAGTTCCCCAGAAACCCGCCCCAGCCTGGCTGCTGAGCTGAGCTGTGCCGTGCTGGGTTCCCTTCTGAGAGCCGCCGTGAGGGATTTCCGAGGTGTTCCCAGCGTGCCCTATCGCAGAAGGACACGTCCGCTTGGGCTGCCTGGCTTTTCAGAGCCCCGGGCGGGTGGGTATTTTACCCACGCAGATGGCTTTGGGCAGAGTTTTACCTGGCCTTTGTGCTGCCCAGGTGTAGGGGCACGTTGGGGTTTGAAGAACTCCCAGCATCTGAAAAGAAAAGATGGGGCACACCAAGAACACTGCTGTGTGTGGTTTCACTACCAAAAGTCACCCAGAAATCACACCAGACCTTACAGTGTGGTTTTGTGGGGACTGAGGTTAAAGATACAGACCTAAACCCTTCCCGTGTGTGTATGCTTATTGCTTATTTACCACACTGCTGGTAGCATTGGGTGGGTTGGGTGTGCCAAAGTCTTCGTCTCCAGCTTTTCGGTTCAGGACACTTACTTTCTATCTTGGTCCGTGTAGAAGGACCGTGTGCCTCTGTTGTTACACACATGGTGAGGCTGAACAGGTTGCCAGGGTCTCTGAAATGCTTTAGTATGGGTCTTGGAAGTCACCTGCTGCAGTCAGTGCTGGTGTGGTACAGTATTGATGCTGCCTTGCCCTTGCTCAGCTGAACAGTGTTAGCTGAGTGAGCCTTGGCATGGCACGTCAGAACTGGCTGGTGGTGTGAGTCCTCTGGAGGCTCCTTCCACGGATAGCAAGCCCTGGGCAGTTGAACCAATTCTGGCAGACTAGTTGGGTTCCCAGAAGTTACACAGAGACGGTTCCAAGAAAACCCAGTGCTTGTTTATGGAGTGCTTGTTTCAGTGAAAAAGATTTTAAAATAATTGGAAAAAAAAAAAAAGTCCAATTTCTTTTGAATCCTAATAATCTAATGTGTGTCTTCAGGTAGCAAAATGTCTTTTGCTCAGAAGAGGTCACGTGGTCTCTTCTGCCTTCAGAAAGTCAGATGAAGTGGCATGATGAGGGGAGTTGGTTGTTTTCTTGGGAGGAGCAGACATGCTTGGGGAAGAGTGCTAAAACTGGGGGGAAACATTTTCAGTTTAAAATAGTTTATGTCGGTGAGATTCTACAGCACCTCTGCCTTTTCTTTTGCAGATTACAGCAAAAGCAGCTGTCATTTTTGTCACTCTTCAGTATAACATTACCATTCCTGCCACAGGTATGTGCATTGCAGCTGGTTGGTTAGTCATGGGGTGGTACCCTCAGACATCGCTGATGTGTTGTATGCCCTAGGCTGGGGGTAAGTTACTGAGTTTGAATAGACAGTAAAGAGTTTTTAAGGGCTTCACATAAATTGGTTTTGGTAAAACTTTCAAAGAATTGCATTAGGGAAAATGTTTCTGCTCTGCTGGGTTTGTTCTCAATCCTGAAACCCAGTCTCACTGGTTAATAAGTTCACGTTCTTACTCGGGTTATGCAAGTGATGATCTGTTCTACTTAGTGGGGGGTTGGGGGGGAGGGGTTGATAGGTTAACATAATTTTATAGTTCCTTTTCAGTGCATTTGGCTAAGCTTCATAAGTGCACTTAAGTTTCCATTTTTATATTACATCCTTCCAAAATCAAATTGAGTTTCTGATGCGATGGAGAAGATTACTGTAAATGGAGTCTAGTGACCTAGCTCAGGTGGTGGTTTGATTTGACTTATATTTGTCCAGCTGACAACAAATGACTTTTGTCTGAAAGGTTTCACTTTAAGAAACAAACTTATTGGCAATAAAACTGTATCATTGCCTAACAGTTAATTCTGTTTCTGTCTTACAGAAGAACAATCTGCAGAAACAATCTCTCTCTATCACTATGGCATCAAAGACTTGGCTACAATTTTCTTTTATATGCTCGTAGCAATAATCATACACGCCATTATTCAGGAGTATGTATTGGATGTAAGTACAAAACACTAATTCCTTTCATCAAAACAATTGTCAGATTAGACTTTATTAACTTTGAAACTCCAATGCTAAAGTTTACCTTTAAAATGCTAAGACATTCACTGGAACTTTCAGATGTTCTAATGCAGATAACAGATAATGTGAAGTATAAGAACGTATAAATAACAGTGGACTTTCATTTCAGAAAATTAACAGGAAAATGCACTTTTCCAAAACAAAGCATAGCAAGTTCAATGAGTCTGGACAACTTAGCGCGTTCTATCTTTTCTCCTGTGTTTGGGGCACAAGTATTCTCGTCTCTGTAAGTACGCTTCCTCTTGTGTTTCTTATGAGACTACAACTCAGCAAGACCAATAAGTTTTCAGCTTATTCTGGCTTCAGCTGATTTTAATATTAAAGCAGGGGCAGGTTTCAGAATTCTGTATGAGTTGCATCAAAACAAAGTATGAAGTCCGGTAGCATTACTGCTGCTCCGTCTGAGTAAATTGAGTTTGCTGTCAAATGAATAAAATAAAATGTGACTTTTAAACTCTATTAGGATGCTTCATTCTCTGTAATTTTTCTGTGTTCGTTCATTATAGTAAAATAAATGTTTAATATATTAGTTACACAGTGCATTTCGGCAGCCTAAGGAGTGGGCAGAGGACAAGTTGCTGTAGGCTTAGGTGAGCGTGCCCTGTCAGATGCCATGCCCTTTGCTAGCACTGGGCTATGTTTGTGCTCAGCCCAGTTTCTGCTTTCAGAAGAAAGGCATAAGCCATCTCTTGTTCCCACTTACACAGATGCTTACGGAGAAGTATCTGGTTCAGTGTAAGCTCCTAAATTATTCTTCCCTTTCAGGGGTAACCTGTTGTTTAAGTTGAAGGCTCATTTTCTAATGATGATTATAGAAATTTAAAATTTTCAAAAGAAAGGTAGAGTATAATTTTTTTTGTAGCACGATGACTCCAAAAAAAAACTGTCCTTCTCTTAGTTAAGCTCAAAGCTTGTCAGCAGTTTACAAGGAAAGACTTCTATCTGAGCTGGTATTGAAATAACCTCCATCTCAGAAGGAATCTTTTCTTCAGTGAGCACTTGAATTGTTTGTGTTCTTTTTTTTTTCCCTTTAGGCTCATACAATTGTGTTTTGTTGTTCTGGTTTTGTAAATGGAAACGTATCGATCTGCAGCTTTTACTTGTGTGTGGTTGTGTATTTATACGTGCACACATTAGATGTATAAAAATACGTGTGTGTGTGTGTGTGTGTGTCAATTTGTCATTTCTAACTAGGAAACAGCAACACTGTGTGTGACTTCAGAAGCTATGCTTTTGTTTTCCAGGAGAACTATATATCAGATCCAACCTCTCTGTGGAGGGACTACCCACACACTCTGATTCCGTAAGGCCTCTTCCTTAAAGGATCATTCTGGGGGAGGAGAGGGGTGTTGGCATCTTGAAGTCATATACAAATTGCATAGGATAATTCAGCTGAAATTAAATCTGTCACTGATGTTATTTTTTGTTTGTATTGACAGAGAGGCTCTATTCTCTGTCAGTCGGTGGTACACAGTAATCTTTCTGTAGGCTGTTTATTTATAGAATGAAGCTGTGGTGAATATTATTATTTGATCTTTCTGAGAACAAAGCTGTCTGGCAACAAGGATCTCTGTTTTTGTTTAGAGATAGTGATTAAATATATTCACTAGAAAGTTTCTGGAATGTTTTAAGTTTATTAAGAGAAAGTAATACTCTTCAATTCTTGCTGTATTGTGCAGGTTTCAAATGAAGTTTTTCTACATCTTACAGTTGGCATACTGGTTTCATGCTTTCCCAGAATTGTACTTCCAGAAAACTAAAAAAGTAAGTTCAAAATGTAAATGGAAAGAATGCCAAACAAAGCAGCTCAAATGGTAGAGTGATTCATCTCTTTGGGAAAGTGCACTACCCTACATTTCCAACCCCTTCCTTATCTGTGTACTTAAGCTTTTCCTTATTGGAATTCTTGGGTGCTCTGATGTACATGTGAGAAGGCAAATGTTTTGTGTGCAGTTAAACCCTGTATTTCTGAAGTAAAATCACTGTATATCTGTTGTGTAAATACAAATTACTAGCATATCCCGTCTGCTAAAAGAACTTGAGTTTTCCTTTGAACAAAGGAATGGGAGATTTTTTTTGCTTCAGAATCTTTTCTTGTTTCCTATAATGGCTTGTCTGAATAATGTTATTGAAATACAGAATTGCTTCAGGAATCACAATACAGGTATTGAATAGAAGCAGTGAATAATGTGCTAAATCCAAGCAATATTAACTTTTAGGATTTGTTGTAAATGCCACTGTCCTCAGCAGAATTTCTAGTTAGTATTGCAGTGAGTGTTTGAACGGCATCTTTGCCACATGAGAGTTTTGTCCATTGTGTTTCTCAGAATCTGACTGTTAACACTGAGTTCACTGTTGATTTTTGTAGCACAGTTTTTGCCTTTCTTGACCAACTTAAATAGTCTCTTTACACGTTCTTTGCTCAGGCTGATTTTGCATGGACAGCTTCCTTTTAAAAAAACTCTTCTCTTGTTGCTCTGTGACTAGACTGAGTTTCTGCTGTCAGGGTTCTGCTTTATTCAAGGAAATGAAATGTATGTTAGGTAACCACAGGTCTTCGTTCCGGGGCCTAGAGCAGGCTTGGGAAAGTAGTAATGAGCAGCTTTGTTTTCATGCTGAGTGCAGAATCAGCAGTGATGTTTTGCAGATATTTCAGCTGATGCTCCAATATTGCCACACTCGGGCAGTGATATCTCTAGAATTTGAATTAATATCTAAGTATTGGTTGGTTCTGTTTTTTGCTTGTTTTAATGTGACTCTAAGAAAGCTGCCATAAGTGGCAGAAATGCTGTATGCTTAATAGCAGTATTTTGTTTGGTCATTTGGGCCTTTAGCTTTTAGGATAAGTTTTAAGAACATCTGTTCTATTTTATCACTTTTCTGGTTGACACCCCTTTTATCACAGTTTCACCTCTCCTGTCTTGACTTTGCTGCCTTACTACTCATGCAGGAATTGGCTTCTTTTGCTCAGGTCCAGTTGTTTCTACTTCTGACATTTAAAAAAGAAAAATGTGGGGGCTTTCAACTCAGCTTTTTGTATAGTGGTGGATAACTCCACCTGAGTTATTCCAATAGGCCTTAAGTCTGACAGTTTATGTAAGCAGGCAGCGCAGGTTATTTAAATATTACCTTTGTTCTGAAGATAAAGTGCAAAAGACTTGTTCTGGTAGTACTTGGAGAACCAAGTAGTGTTTGTAGTGAGTACACTCGTATTTTCTCTGACATAACCTGTTTTTTGTTTTCTTTGGGATCACTTAGAGTAGGTTTTTAACTATATTCCCTCTCTCTATGTAGTTAGGTGTTGTAACAGGTATTCCATTTTGTGCTTTTGTCAGCTTCGAGGTAAGGTATTGGAGATGTAGTGTAGATCTTGAAAGATTATGTTTTTAGGGGATTTTCTTGTGTTCTTTCATTGGTTGAATTTATGTACGCATATAATAAAACTGAAAGCCCCTTACCTGAAGCGTAGGGAATCTTTAAAAAAGTAGGAGTTCTTGAGCACAAATGAATATGTTCTACACACCATTTCAGAATGGATACTCATACTGTGATCATAGAATCATAGAATCACTAAGGTTGCAAAAGACCCACAGGATCACCCAGTCCAACCATTCGCCCTTCACCAATGGTTCCCGCTAAACCATGTCCCTCAACACAACATCCAAACGCTCTTTGAACACCACCAGGGTCGGTGACTCCACCACCTCTCTGGGCAGCCCATTCCAGTGCCTGACCATCCTTTCAGAGAAGTAGTATTTCCTAACGTCCAGCCTGAATCTTCCCTGGTGCCGCTTGAAGCCATTCCCTCTAGTCCTATCACTAGTCACACGAGAGAAGAGGCTGCCCCCCAGCTCACTACAACCTCCCTTCAGGTAGTTATAGAGAGCAATAATGTCTCCCCTGAGCCTCCTCTTCTCTAGACTGAACAACCCCAGCTCCTTCAGCCACTCTTCATAAGGTCTGTGCTCCAGACCCCTCACCAGCTTTGTTGCCCTCCTCTGGACACGCTCCAGGGACTCGATGTCTTTCTTACAGTGAGGGGCCCAAAACTGGACACAGTAATATATAATATTACACAGTAAGATATAATATGCTTCAGTGAGTCTTCTTTCACAGGTGGCACTTGTATGTATTCTCTTTCACGTTTCTTTCTCTACTTTTTGTGAAGCATTTGCTTGAATGGATGTGACTAAAACCAAACTTGAAGTGTTACCTAGTAGCCTGGTATTGCTGCTTAGTAATGTTATTCTATTTACTGCCAGCAGTGTACCAAAATGGTGAATGATCTTGAATTTTTTAAAATGCATAACAACAGTTGTAAACTTTTCCTTTTTGGTTCATAGACTTTTTATTTCTGCAACAATCTGACAGCATCAGAATGGCAGCAAACATGTCAAACTACAGAAGTTTATCTAGAGACACAATAATTCATACCAATTTTGTATTGTAATAACTGCTACAAGTTCGGATAAGTCTTAACAAAGAAATAAACTTACCTTATGAAAAGCATTTTCAAATGCATTTTCTCACAAAGGTGTATGTCAAAAATGCTGTGTGTTACTGGTAAGTAAGCAGTAAGTGGTGTGGAATTAAGTGATGTAGATTGAGTAACTCAGTGCCGAAACAGGCCACGTGGGGTAGCTGAGAAGACAACAACAATTTCTAAGACTAGGAAGCAATCTGTATTGTAACATCTTATGGCATTGTGTGTAATGTATAATTCTGTTTCTTGTCAATAGGAGGATATCTTTCGCCAAATTGTCTACATTGGACTTTATCTCTTCCATATTGCTGGAGCCTATCTTTTGAAGTAAGTAATTTCTGAAGTTTTACTGTCTTCATTCACTGTCCTAAATGTGTAACAAAATGTTTGAATGTGTATTCTATTTGTCTTAATAGTCTGACCCATCTCGGACTTGTTCTCCTGGTATTGCATTACTTCGTTGAATTTCTTTTCCACATATCTCGTCTTTTCTACTTCAGTGATGAAAGATACCAGAAAGGGTAAGTAGTCAGCATCTTTCAAATTCACATAACCTCTGTCCTGCAAGCCTCATGTGTTTTAACTAAGCAGAAGCCAGGATTACATGGTAGGTTGTCTTGTATTTCCTTAGAGGCTGCTGTCCTCCAGACTAAAAACAACTTTAAAATTTTTGTTTATTATTATTCTTATTTTACTTATTCACCTCTATAAGTAGATGTTAGTAGCCGTATAAAATGAAGCTTAATCTTGCACTACTTTAATTAAAAATAAAAATAAAAAATGTTCCAGGTACACGTCTTGTAGAGAAGGCGAAAGCCTGGGCTGCCAATGCAGTCAGTTCTAAATGAGCTACTAACACACTCATGTTCTGATAGTCACGGCAGGCACTTTCTGTTGAGTTGGAAATCATTTTCAGAACAAACTTTTGTTTTAAGCAATCCTAGGTGAGGCTTTTCTTAATTTTTGTCATCTGTAGTAACTGAAAATACAAAATTAGGACAAGTGAAAAATATTTGAGTTGAGTTCTTAATTCTCAGGTGAGTTAAGAGTAAATATTTGCCTTGCTAGTGTTTGTGCTGCGAGCAGAGAATTCATAGAGTGTTTGTGGTCTTTCTCTTTGCAGATTTTCACTGTGGGCAGTCCTTTTTGTTTTGGGAAGGCTTCTCACCTTGATTCTTTCGGTCCTCACTTTTGGCTTTGGTCTGGCAAGAGCAGAAAATCAGCAGCTGAATTTCAGCACTGGAAACTTCAATATCCTGGCTGTTAGGTATGGTAAACTTGGAACGTCTCCTAAGGGTGATCTGTAAGCCTGTGTTAAACCTGCATGGTGTTAATGTTAGTAGTACCGAATGGTGAAGTGTTTTTATGCACCTGATGGGATCAATGGGCATAGTTTTGGTTAAAAAAAAAAAAGAAAAGAAACTTGTCAAGCACATTGAAGTGAATGGAAGAATTTACAGTCTGTCACAGAGAAATCTATAACTAATTACAAGTTAGGGAAATAAAACAAGATGAAAAGAAATATCCAACTGTAGAGATGCCTTTCACGTCTTAGAGTTATTAGATTGAGCTATAAAGAATTGCAATGACAGCACATCATATCCAGAGAATCTGGTTGAAGATTCTCACCTCTTTCTCTGCCTTTATTATGACTTCTATTGCTGCTGTCTGATGCAGAATGTTCAGTCAACCACTTGGCCTTTTTATGAATTAAACACAGAAAAGGAATTTATTAAAGCATAGCCAATGTCTGCAGTACCCTACAGTCTAAATATTCAGAGCTGGAAGACCCGTGTTCAGGTGATGGGTACCTTGAGTGTAAGGGATGTGTCGTCCAGAAAGAACAGCTCTCTTGCACTGGAAGAGCCAAAGTAAAAAGGCCATTTCTGATATACGAAAAGACTGTATGATGTGCTGTTCTGCTTTCCTTTTTTCTCTGAGCAGCAAGATGAACTTACTGCTAAACCTGTACCTGTTTCTTTTTCAGAATCAGCGTGCTGGCCTCCATCTGCTTGGCTCAAGCATTTATGATGTGGAAATTCATTAATTTCCAACTTCGGAGGTGGAGAGAGCATTCTTCTTCTCAGCCTCAATCGGTGAAAAAGAAGTTTGTCACAGCTAAAGGAAAGACCTCCAGAAAAGAAAGAGGTTTGTATTTTCAAGTTTCCTGTTACTTTGATGTCTCAAAAGCAACTTCAGATAATAGAGAACCTCTTATGACAAAATTGCTCAAGAAAATTCTGTGTTTCTCTCTCATATGGGATGGTTCACTTACAGAAACAGTATTGGTGAATTTATTTTATTGATTAAAAAAGAGCTTGATCTATAAGTTGTGGGCTTGGCTTTCTCTTGTAATTGGTGGAGTGAAGGAATCACTGTTACAGTTAATGCAGCATTGCATTTTATAGTGTTTAATTTTATTACTTGCACAAAATCTGTTGTGCTTATATGGTGTTCAGTTATAAAAAGGGAGCAGATGTTTTTAGATGTTCTCAAGATAGCTTTTAAGTTTTTTTTTTCTTGCAGTGAATTTCAAGCGTATTTTTCAGTGCCACTGAGTGAAGACCCAGTAAATAAGCTCACGTTGAGCTGTCTTTACTAAAAATAGCATTTCGATGCTTCTTTTTAAGGCATAGTAAGCAGTTGTTACCTACTTTAACCTTATGTAAAAGTTTTTGGAAATGAATTGATGACTCCTGGTTTGTGTCAGACTCTTCTTATGGGAAGATGGAAGATGAACAGTCTGCCTTTTCCTCCAGTGAAATTATATACTCAGTTTACGTAAATAAGTCTATAGTACAGCTGAGCTTCTATGTAGTTAAGTGTTAGCTTGAATAATCCCTGCGCTTATTTGAAGCTCAGTCACCTCAAAAGCTTATTTCCGCACGATCCTTTGCTACCAATTGCTCGTTGCCAACCTCTTCTGCTTTTTTAATACATTGAATTTACTGCATGAAGACAGTTGTACTGAGAACTGAGATGTGTCAGAGGTACATTTTCAACTTTTAAGTTTTTTTCATATTGAAATCATGCATTGGAGTGTTTGTTACATCATTTTGGTTGTTCTCTATTAGCACTGTTTGGTGTTTGTACATTGTTAGTTTGGTTGGTTTTGTTGCCCATTGCTAACATGTACATACTCTTTATTTGAGCTGACAGACTTCAGACCCAGATTTTTATTTTATCTTATTATTTTTAAGTTTGATTTGGGTTTTTTGGAGGTGGGGTGTAGGTTTTTAAAATTTACGTGAGATGGTGTATATGAGAGGATGATCTCCCTCTCTACTCCGCCCTTGTGAGGCCCCATCTGGAGTACTGGGTCCAGGTCCAGGACTCCCAGTACAAGAAGGACAGGGAGCTGTTAGAGTGGGTCCAGAGGAGGGCCACAAAGATGATCAGAGGGCCAGAGCACCTCCTCTACAAAGACAGGCTGAGGGAGCTGAGCTTGTTTAGCTTGGAGAAGAGAAGGCTGCGGAGTGACCTCATTGCAGCCTTCCAGTACCTAAAGGGAACCTACAAACAGGAGGGGAGTCAACTCTTTACAAGGGCAGGTAATGGCAGGACAAGGGGAAATGATTTCAGGTTGGAGGAGGGAGGATTTAGGTTGGATGTCAGGGGGAAGTTCTTCACAGAGAGAGTGGTGAGGTGCTGGAACAGTCTGTCCAGAGAGGTGGTGGGTGCTGCTTTCTTGGAGGTGTTCAAGGCCAGATTGGATGGAGCCCTGGGCAGCCTGGTCTAGTATTAGATAAGGAGATTGGCAGCCCTGCCTGTGGCAGGGCTTTGGAACTTGATGATCCTTGGGGTCCCTTCCAACCTATAATTCCATATAGAATTCTATAATTCCATGATACTAGAAAAAAAAATGGGGTGGCATTTTTATCGATAGAACATGTAGGTGTCCTGCTGAATCAGAGCTTAATGTTTAATATGTGTTACTTTGTTTTGTTTGTGAAATTCATTTATATATCTTCTATTTAATCAGTGAGTTAAAATGTAGTAACTTTTAAAACTTTTCTTAAATTTCATTCATTTACTTTGGTAAACTTCTGGTTAACTTGAATTGTGATTGAATTCACGTAATAATTGAGCTATGGCTGCCTTAAAGACCGAGGAATTTTGCAGCTTATTTTAAATGGAAATTTTAAAGAAAGGGTTGATCCCAAAGACTGGTGGTGTTTTGGGCTTTTCTGCTCAGAAGATTCCTGTACCATTGTTTGTTCAGAACACTTGCACAAGATGTGGCATTTTTTTTCTGAGAACTAATACGTGCAATTAAGCTGTGTTTCAAACAGAGGTCTTTGATGTTTATTTTTTGGGGGGAGCTGTATGTGAGTGTGGCAGGCTGCATTTGGGGAGCCAGGGCACAAAATGCCTTTCTTTTAGGCTGTGCCAGAAGCAAGCAATAATAGTGGAAAAAAAAAATTGATGATGTACATGAGATGCCCAAGCACTTGCTGATTTGTGTTCTTTCTTTTTACTTACTTTGACTTAACTGTTAAGAGAATATGAGCTCGGCTGGTTTGAATCTAGCTCACTGTTTGTAAGCTTTATAACAAATAACCTCATTTTTTGAGAGGAACCTGAAGATCACCTGACATAAGCCTGAGATGGTGGTGTCATTTACAGCCAAATAAAGAGACTTTGACTATTCCTGTATGACTAATGGGGCCTGTGACCAGTTGCTTTCTCACGCATGTTGCTGTTTGGTTGATTGGTTTCATTTTTTTGTTCTTGGTTTTTTACTTCAGTTGCTTGTTAGCGTGCATGGGAGCTTTGGGTGTAGGAAAGGAGGGGAGATGGAATATCTGCAGTTATTTCTGTGGATTGGCTACTCCCTCTGGTGATCTGCAACACTTCTGGAGATGGAGAACATGAATTTAACCTCTTATTTATTCAGGAAGGTATAGCAGTTGCTTTAAATCAGAATGGTAGTGCAAGTTAGCTGAGCAGAGATGCAAGGAATAGAGCTGACTACGCACTTCTGCTCTTTTGATCTGCTCTGTAAATTTGGTTACTGTCCGGCAGCAGCTGTGCTTCCATGGGTTGTAGTGACATGAAATAGAGCAATGTGATACCACTATGAAGGAAAGCATCCCCTCTATTTCCCTCTTTTGAGGGCATGATAGATCCATAGACATTGGGTCATTGTTCAGAGCAAATGTTTGCTGTGCATAGGTACCACTTGCTGACCATTTCATATTAAAACTCTTGAGCAGACCCAGAAGTGGGATACAGGTAGAGAGCTGCTAATGGTATCAGGTTCTTACCTTGTGTTCTTAGGTGTCTAGTCCTATGCTTTAGCTCCTTCTATACTTTTCTTATATTTTAACTAATGTTTTACTTCAGTCCATCTTATCTATTTAAATATTTTCTTCAGAAAATAAATGACCTGTATATTTTTTTAACTGTATGATTGATTAACCTTAATTTTTCTACATGTATAAAAAGCTTGTAAGGGTGAGTAAAGGAGTGCAAGTTTCTTAGGCATTAAAAAATGAAATGAAATAGGAAAAGGAATGAAAACCTATGCAAGGTTTTCCTATAGCCTATAACCTATAGGATTAATCCTAAAACCTATAGGATTTCCTATACCATCTGACTCCAGAATTTCACAGGAATGTCCTCCCTACAAGTTGAATATTTCTCATTATCAGAGAATATCTAGCTAGTCTTGATTTTCAGTTTATAATATATATATATAACACACACATTTCAGTATTTGGCCATGTCAGGCAACCGTGCTTCAGTTGTCTTAGTAAACTTTATATTTTGCAGTTGGTAAAAGCTTTGTTATGCTGTTGTGTTATCATGGAATGGCCTGGGTTGAAAAGGACCACAATGCTCATCTAGTTTCAACCCCCCTGCTATGTGCAGGGTTACCAACCTAACTAGACCAGGCTGCCCAAAGCCACATCCAGCCTGGCCTTGAATGCCTCCAGGGATGGGGCATCCACAACCTCTCTGGGCAACCTGTTCCAGTGAATAAGTGGTAATAAATGGTATGGTTCCAGTTATAAATGGTAATGATGAGATTTAACAAAAAAGATGCATCAGAGAAGAAGTTAATGATTGTTTAGGACCTACTAAAATGTAGTAAAATAATAAAGTGTCTCATTCTACTTGATTTTTTTTTTTTTTTTTTTTGTAGAAAATGGAATAAATGGGACAGTGACCTCAAATGGAGCAGACTCGCCTCGTAGCAGGAAGGATAAATCCTCGTAAAACTGGGTTTTATTAAGTTAATTGACAAGTGTCCCCAAAGAATCTGCTTTTTACATGGATGGGCCCTTCAGCACTAGAGATGTAATGGATTAAAGAAAATACAAATCATGTTTTTTGATTATTGCTATTGTTTTGTGAAACTTTTTTTAAAAGCCATTTTGACTAAGAGAAAAGGTTTATCTGTCTTCAAACAAACACTTGGGGGGTGGGGGGGACAAAACACTTTTTAAATAACATTGACACTTTTTTAAACACTTACTGTGATGAAATAACTTCACTTAATGAGGATCACTGATGCAATGTATTATTTCTTTCCAGTTTTTGTAATCTTGGTGATACGTGCTGTTTTCCAACTTCACTTTTTCCTAGTTCTTCAGAACTTCAAATATATTACGCAATTGAAGTAAAAATGTAGTACGCATTTTCAGATACTCTGACTCTTAAGTTAATTACCTTGATTCAAATTCACAGATCAAATTGGAATTCTAAGACCACGCCAGTAAACTTCTTTTATTTTATAGTTGTTAGCTACACAATGTCTGCTCTAAGAATTGCCCCGTATCATTAAAACAAAACTGAACTGATTGGAAATGTTGCGGTGTCTTATTGCTTGTTGGTTAGAAATGTCTTACAAGGAACAGAGAAACCTTTCTGAGATGAAGCTTCAGCACTTGAAAATTAGAAGGGAAAAGTGTATGTCATAGAGTTGATTTGAGTAGCACTGTTAACTCCTGTCTGTGCTTTTAAAGTGTACATATCTTGGACAGTTACTGTGCATTGGACCTTCTTTCAAAACCTGTCTTTCTGATTTTAGATGGTGGAGATTCTTACAATGTGTTGTTTGTTTTAGGTGGGGAGGCATCTAATGCTCCATAAAGAGGGAATTTGTTAGATAAATGGATCAAGTTTTGACAAGCATTCCTTTATTCTAAACGCTTTGCCTTGTTTCGCCTCTGTTAGGAAATAGATTGATTTCTCCTATATATATATTTTTATGAAAGAATATTTAAAAGCTACAACTTCTTAAAATTGGTATATTGTGTGCGCCCTCTGCTACAGCTGGAAGAATCTGGATTTAAGATTTTTTCCATTATCTGTCTTTCATAATTGTATTAAATGTGAAGCCTTGTCCAGTTAATTTTTTCAATTTAATATGCAGTTAATGTTTTTCTTGTGTATCCTTTTGTAATGGGAATCATTCGACTTGGGAATGAGTTAAAGATTTTTACTCAGTCTTGAGAAGTTACTAAATCAGGCTTTCAGGTTAATCCTGGTGTTAGACTGCTTATGAATTGTGTAGGAGTAATTATAAGCAATCAAACTGAGAAATAAACAGGTTAATTAAAAATTGTTACTATAGTTGAGTTTATACCCAACAGCAACAACGAATCTGCATTCTGTGTCTTACACAGTTCGGTTGCTTACTGTACAGAATAAACATTTCTAGTTCAAAATCTTGACTACATGTAACTATCCGTTCTTCAGTCAGACAGTGCTATTTAGAGTTACTACCATGTAATTTGTTACATGTTCCAGGTAGTTCAAGTCATAGTTGGAGTACTTGCTTCACAGCTCCTGAAGTGTACTTGGCAGACTTGGACTTAGTTAACTTGAGAACTCTGGGGCAGCACGCCCTTTAGTGCACCCAGTCTACTTCAGTAGGTGTAGTTATTTTTACGTACTGGTCATAAAAAAAGAAAACTCAAGTGATATAACTGTGAGTCTATCCAATCTGACCATGAAACTGGAAATTTGGAATGCAGAAATGCTGAGGGAATCGATAAATACCGCACAAAATCACATTTCACATCTGATATTTCTAACAGAGACATGCATAGATTCTGTGTGCCTTGCTCTCAAGTTGTACCTTAAGCCAAAAGGGGCAGATGTTTAAAGTTTCTTGTCTGGTACTTGGACTACAAATCAAGTTTGCGTGTGATATCTGGTTGTCTTGGTGCTGTCAGAATCATAAGTTGAAAGAAATTATAAAGGGAGCTTTTAAGGTACTTCTTCAGCTCTTTGATACATTGGAGTCTGAAGATTGTGATTGCTGTGTCCCTAAGGTAGACTGTTTTTGTAGAGCTCATTCTTTGTCACGGGAGTCTTGAAATGTGAACTTCAGATTCACTTCCAAAAACTTCAGAAGAGTGTATTCTTGCCTGTTAGTATTGACATTGCTTTTTGTCTCCTGTTGGCCTTATGGATGTTCTTGGCCTTTGGACTTTACAAGAAGAATTTTTACTTCCATGATGGCTTTGTCTTCATCTTTGCCTTATAGGACCTGTTGCTTTCTGACTGGGTAATCTAGAATGATTTCTCTTGTTCTTGGGTTTGAACAGAGCATTGAATGCCAGTTTCTTTCATCTTCTTATGTCGTAGCTAAAAATGCACATTCATAGTTTTGGGGGAGGCATTCCTGACTTCCTGCAGAAGCAATAATTTTTTAATTTCTGCCTTGCGGTGAAAACCTGTGAATTTAGATTTCTTCTATTTCCAGTTTGTTCCTTGCTTTGCTATAAGATTATTCTTGCCTGTTTGGATAACTTCTTTTGAGTTGCTTAACTTCTGATTTTCAAACTTTATCACATTTCATCTCTCTGTTTGTAATCTGGGATTCGTTAGGATAGAAGATTAGTTGTCTAATAATGTTTTCAAAGCTGCAGTATCAGGAGAATCAGAAATGGAAAAGACCGAAGAGTTTGTTACTACACTTCTATGCCTAACAAAATGCTTTTTGCTTAGGCTGTAGCAGTTTATCGTGATCAGTTACTAGATCCCACAGAGAGAAGGCTTTGTCCATATGAATGGATGTGAAGTGAATGATCCATACAGGCTGTGGCTAAGGGTTTTAATTTTGTTGTCATACCTCTCTCCCCCAACCTTGGAAGAACTCTTTCTAGACTTGCAACTGATGACTGAGCCTCTTTTTGGGGTTTTTTTGGCCCTAAATGTATGTTTGCTTTATGTGCCAGAATTATTTACCAAAGCCGGGACTTTACTGTTACTGAATGATTTCATGCAACTTCGAAGTGTAAACAGGGAGTGCAGAGCTGCTGACATTCATTTTCAGTTTTTGCTCTTGTTAAGACACTTTCTCCTCATGACTGCTTAAAAAGAATGATTTCTCACGTGTAAATTACTTCTGAGGGTTACACTTCACAAACTGCTTTCTGTGTGATCCCGTGCCCAAACTTAGGAGCTATCAAGGAAAGGGGAGGGATTCGTGCAGAGAGAATGCATAGGCTATGGTGTTGCAATACGCTGAAAGTAAATGAAGTATGTTGGGATAAAGTATTGAGGGTATCAGTCATTATGAAGCATCTGATATTTTTTCCGAAGTGTTTTTTTTCTTTGAAAGTACTAGTTGTGTTTATGGAATTACATGACCTCAAATTCTAGTGAGTAGTTTATTACTTTGATAAAAGTAATCGATCTTCTGTAATCAGACTGCTATAAAAAGAGTTAATGTACATTTTTCAGCCCTTTTAGCAATTAACTTAGCAAAAGTAACTGCACCTGAATTAGTTTTGTTGGGAGTCAGATTTGGCGTTGCACGGAAGGAGCATTTTCATGGCCATGCTAAACTGAAAATACTGCAGGTTGCTGCCTAGTGCTGCCTAGAGCTGGTGCAGCTGTAAACCGATGTGTTTGCTTAGTTGTTTCTTTACTGAATTAGTTGCCTCAGAGTAATTCTTGGAGGTACGTGAGTCTTTATAGATAAGCAAGAAGAGGAGATGCTGGAAAAACGTGCCTGAAGGTGTAAGGCAACTATCCTTTTCAGCTGCGCTTTTTTAGGTTGAAAATGACAGATTACACTATGTGTAAGTTGGAAGACCTTATTGAAGGGCTTCCAGTCTTCAGAACAAGAAGGAAACTGGGCTATCTGGTAGCTCTGACATGCCAAACTGATTAAGTATGGCATTTTGCCAGGTTATTTTGGTGAAGGGGAAATAATCAGTATTCTGTAGTGAAATGCATTTTATCCATCTCAGTTTATGGGTTTCCAAGCAGTGGAACTGGTAGTGTAGAAATAGGAATTCTGAAAACGTAATTTCTTCTGGATTAAGGACCAAGATTACTTTCCTTAACAGCTGGGAAACCACAGCTTCTTTTCGCCGTGAACCCTTTATGTGTTGAAGCAGGTCTTCCAAAGAGCTTTGTAAGAACTGCCTTGTCTTTCCGTCGATGCATCTGGGAGGGAGGGTTGTTCAGTTTCTCTTTAAGTTTGTTTTTCTGTTTTCAGGAAGCTGGCTAGCCCATTTCTAGGTCATACTTCTGTTTTGTTCCATTCGTGACTCAGCCCTTGACCTGTGTTCAGAAGGTAGAAACCAGCAGCTTCTATGGCTGCTCTCTTTGTGTTGGTCGTTGCTGGCCTGGCGGTTCTTTGTGGAAAACATCAGTTTTGAAGGAGCTAGAATACCAGGTAGACAATCATACTGCTTGTTTGATTTACAGGCAGGGTGCGAGTCAGCATACAGAGCATACTACATTCTAGTGGCTGGTAGTTTAGTGCCTGTAGGTTCTGTAATAGCTATCCTATTATACAAGTACTTAAGTTATTTCTTGCGCTGGGTGTGACAGTGTCCTACAGGGGAAAATTTTGGACAGATCCTTTGAAAAGAATAGGACTCTTTAAAGAACTGACGTCTGTTATCATCTATTTGTCATATTTGAATTTGATACTGCTTGTTTGTTGGGTTTTTGTTGTGGTTGTTCTTGGCTTTGTTTGTAGCTTTTTTCATTTTCTTTTTCGGCTGTAGGTTGTGATGGATCTCTGTGGTGGGTATACCCTCTTCTCATTGCTATCTCCCTTTTCACTGCTCCCCGAGCTACTCAATTTAGGATCTAATAAGCCTGGTTCTGTGCACATTAAGGAATTTGGCATACTTTTCAGAACTAAAATAGAAGCAGTGCCTGAGTGTTTCTGGAGCAGACACGTAAGAAGAGAGAAGCACATTAAAGCAATATACAGGGTGTCATCAGAACCCGTTTAATGGGAACTGAAACTCTTTATAACATGAATACATTTTGATACAACTTGTATTTCAAGTGAGGTGTTTGAATTTAGCTCACATTCAGATAGCAAGTGCCTTTCTGTCCATGAAACAGAACTACTATTAGCATCTACAACTGTCGGTTCCCCTTCTGTGAGTGATGGGTGAGGAGTCCTGGGCTGCAGCTGCAGTAGGGTTTTTTTCTGCCTCTTAGGGAAGTTCTTTTGATGTCGACAAGAAAAAAAAGTTAACAACTCCTATTTCAGGTTGAAAGAAAAAAGAAAGAGTGCTACCTAGTTTTGGATCTAAGATGATTGCTCTTGATCTCGCGCAGTGTGTCCTGTCACTTTTATTTTGGGTACCTGCAAATACTTTTATTTGTATCCAGCTCAAGAATGGAAAATCTGTGATGTGAGTGCCAGAAATGACAACTCCTTTTTTCTTCTTTTTATGTTAGAATCTTTTTGCAGAATCAGAGCATCTGAGGTGTAGCTTTATGATTTGATAGTTTTTCAGTGCTCGGTTTTTCTTCTTATTTATTGTGGTTAACACGTAAGGTCAGGCGCTGTCATGCAGCACAATGCAGTTGTCATTTCTTTATTCCAAACAGAGGAACGTTATGCAATATGATATACTGAAATGGGAAGAAAAAAAAAAAGAGAAGTGTTAAGTCCTGACTGCTTTAGGAAAAAATGGTATTCCTGGATGTTTCTGTTAGTCCCTATTTTTCTGTATTACCGTTCTCTATTACTGCTTTTCTCATTTAGGAAACTGGGCACTTAGGATTTCTGTATCTGTAGAAAGTAGTTTTGCTGTTACACAAGAAAGATATTGGCAAATCATGGTCAGAGACTTTGATCTTTGTCTGTGTCTTCTTATATTGATTATGAATGTTGAAGAATGTATCTTGCATTGTAATTAACGGATTAAAAATTCAGCCCGTGGTGGTGGGAGTATTGTAATGGGATAGGAATTTCAACTCTTGAACTTCAGGCTGGAAGCCAAACCAAAACTACCTTGTGTTCTCATGCAGGTGATTCCTCCTCTTTGTTTCTTAGATTCATCATTACCTTTGTTTTGTTTATTTAGATTGTAAGTTCTTTGTGGCAAGAGTTGTCTTGTGTGTGTGTGCGTGTGTACCCAGGACAATACGGCCTCGAGCCCCAATCTGTGGAAGCTGTAATAAGCAATCACCTTGTTATCGTTTTCCTGGATATCATAATAAAGAGTATCTAATTAAAATTGTGCTTGGATAGTCTGTTAAATGATGGAGGTTTGCCTACAGTCAAGCTGCACCGGTAGCAGAGAGATGCTCGCTGTTCTCTGTAACGGGTGAACGCAGTCAGGAGACCACCTTAGGCTGAAGAGGAATACCCTGCATCTGAGGCTGGAGCTGGAGCTTGCACAACGTTTATCGGGAGTTCAAGGCTGAGTTTTCCACCTGCCATCAACTTGACAACCTACTTTCGTGCTCCATCATGGGAAGGAGCAGCTTGTTTGTGGTAATGCTTGCATTTAAAGCCTTTGTAGGCGTAGGGCTCACTGACACAGAAGGAAGAAGACTAATAGCAATCTGATAAAACAACCTCTGCATTGATCCACCGGTGGTATAGGCCAGGTGGTAGGGAGCTTTCCCCTGAATTAAGGGAAAGTAAAGACCGACTGTAGAAAATCTATGCCACAAGTGTTGCCTTCAAATGAGTTCGATCCCTGTATGTTACAGGGGTTGAGAGCAGACTGAAGAACCTCCCTATTCAGTTCCAGATGAATCAGTTCTTCTTGTGAAGAACTATTTAACTATTTAATCATTTTAAAATCCTACATGACTAGTCATCCATGAAGACACATCTAGTTCTCAGGTTCATTACAGTTGAGTCAGTTACAATTGAGACGCTCATAGCTCAAGATGAAATTGTGTTATATATTCTCCATTGATTATCTAATTCTAAGAAGCAGAGCTACTTGAGTGATAGATGTAGCTGTCGGGTCACCTGGTGAGGACTGGTGGATGTTGCATGGGTGGCACCCAGGAAGGCTGACAGGTCAGAGAATGGTAGTGTTGGAAGGGGCCTCTGGGGATCATGCAGTCCAACCCCCTGCCTCGCCTTCCCCTGCTGCTCCTCTCGGCGTCATCTCCTTGCCCTGCTGCCCTTCTCAGGTGGGTGACCTGGAAAATGCTGGTGGGCGGTGGAGCAGCTGGAGCCTGCTGAGCCAAGTGTGTGATGAGTTTGGCATGCTGGAGAAAACAGCCGCTAGAGGCCACCACAATCTTTCTGGCAGCTGGGCTTGAGCTTGGGTGTCTGGAAGCCCACAGTCCCGCTACCTTTCCTGCAAAAAAGTATATATATTTTTGTCTCCTTGCAAGCAGCATTTCTGCTGTAACTCAGAAAGCCAAGCATTGGATTAAATTAGTCACAACTCCTTGTAGTTTTGATCTTGCTGCTGACCTATTTTTTTTATTATTTTTTAATTTTTTTAAGAAAAGTGATATTCTGCAGATCTCCAAAGACAACCTTGTTGGGACGGAAACTATTTCCTGACTCACGCTTGGGAGAGCCGGATGTAGATCTTCACTATTAAAGCTTTATTTTGTTCCAAAGCTGCAACATCTTACGTTAAAAACAGAGTACAGAATGCAATGCAAGCCTCAAATTAGATCTGCTGGCTGTGCTCGGTTTTGCAGGCAAGTACACAGTGCTGTGGCAGATGCTGATTTCTTTGCTTGGGGGGGGGGGGGGGATTTAAAAAACCTGCTCTTTGCATCTCCAGCAATTTTTGATGGTTTCAGAATAAGATATGAGATGATGATCCCATAAATCTGTTTTCTGTACTGAAAAAAGGTTTGTTTTTATCTGCTGATAGGAGAGCCGTACTTTTCAGGAGCATTGCCTGTGGACATCCCCCTTAGATGCTGTAGAAGAACTCTGCAGTTAAAGTAATTTCAGTGAAAAAATATATTAAACTTGGCAGCTTGTAGTTTTTGTCTTCAGTAATACAGAGAGGTCTCTTTCCTTTAGCATGTGCCCACTTTCATGTAGTTCTGGGCAGTTCTGGGGTGATTTTGGAAGTCTATTTGCAATGTGTACTTTTTCGTTGTTATCTTCTGGGTTGTTTTACCCTCATCTGCTGGAAAGCACTGCAGAGCAGGATAATTTAGCCCTGGAAGAATAATTAAAATGGCTTTCCTTCAGGAATGTCTTGGGACTTTGGTGGATTCTGGGCAAATTGTCCCTAACATCTGGATTTGGGTAGTCCTGGTGGGGGATGGCAGATGAGTGGGGTCACATTATTAGCTGTGAGCGTTGCTCTGATTTGGAATTCATTAAGCGGCCGTGGGCGGGTTCAGTGTCCGCCCGGCCTGCTCCCAGCTCAGCAGCGCTGCACTGACCACCAGGGCAGAAGTGCAGCGAGTCCATCTGCGTGGCCCTGCGTCAATGTAAATGCATTTGGAAATGGGTCGTGAGGCACACGGTGCTTATGCTGAGAAGGTGGGAGGTCGGGCGCTCTCCTTTGTGGTTGCATTCAGACCTGCAGGAGAACGCAGAGCCGGGAGCTGTGGTCGTGCTGGACCAGCTGAGCCCCTCAGAACTGGAAGCTGTACCCCGCTTCTCCCCCACCCCAGATCTGCCCTCCTTCAAGAACTGAAGAGATTTGAAATGGAAACCTTTTAATTTATAGCAATAATCGCAGCTCAGCAGTGTGGGGGCTATCAGGAGCCTCTAACTGAATGGAGGATGGAGTGTGCCCCACCCTGGAGAGAATGATGTAAATCATCTTAATTCTTGGCACTGGCATTAGAAAAAAAAAAATCAGACATTGTAAACTGTGCAGTCAAGAAAACTCTTGGCTTTCTAGAGGAGAATGTTGAGAAGGAGAAGGAAATGCTGTATCATTTCTAGATGCGACGTGGACGGGGCCACATCCCTCCTGCCCCTTCTTGCTCCCACAGTCTTGCTCTGCCCCGGAAGCCATGGGGGCGTGGGAAGCTGCTTCACCCACCGTGCAGGTTCCTCTTGCAGGGGCCAGCAGACTTACTGTCTCCAGGGCCCTAGAGCTGCTTTGCTTTGCAGAGAGCTGCTGTCCTGGGAAAACCCAGAGCCCATGTGCCTGTGTAGAGCTATGACTTCACGGCTCTGTGGGGAAGGAAGGCGAGATGGGGAGCTGTCAGCCAACTCCATTCACCCCATGTCTGGTGACCAACAGCTGAGGGGCTTCTGATGCTTCCAGTTGCATCAAAACTTCTATTATTCCTTGGCTTTATAGCTGCCAATGGAAGTATTCTACATGCATTTGTATGATCCCTCTTGAACCCATTTAAATACTTGGCATCCACAACGCTCAACTAGTTACACAATTTAATGACGCCTTTTTTTAAAAGGAATGTATTTCCTTTGGCTTGTTTTTTAAACCTGATGATTTCCGTGTGTGTCTTCAGCTGTGAAAAATTGTTCCCTCTTCATCTCTTTCATGTTACACACAATGTTATGTACCTCTCTGTTTAAAGCCCTGGCATTCCCTATCTACTTTGTGTTTTCTTCTGCCCGCCTGATTCTCTCTGCCACTTTTAGGTACCTTTCCTCATTCACTTAAATGTTTGTGGGTTTTTTTTTCTTTTTTCCTGTATAGAATCATAGAACCCTTAGACTTGGAAATGACCTCTTAAAATCACGTAGTCCAACTCCTTGCAATGAACAGGGACACCACAGCTAGATCAGGTTGCCCAGGGCCTGATCCACCCTTATTGGGAAGTAGTTCCTAACAGTTCATTCCCTTCTAGATACATTATTTTTTTCAAGTCTTAAACTACATTTTTTTTTCCAGTATGTATTTCACATCTCTTCTAGTTTCACTGCGCGTGTTTCCATGTTAGATAGTTGAGCAGTTATATTCCTCCAACAATTTGAAAGTGAGGGATTCATTTTAGAACGCTGCTCAGTGATACACAAGCAAATCAAACAGTAACTTCTCAGCACAGAAAAGAGGCTTAGTCCTGCACGCAAGTCTGTCCTGGCCGTGCTCCCTTCCCCTCCTCTCTGCTGGGTTTGTTTGTAGCCTGCTGGGCAGGGCTTGGTCTCTGGTGCTGTTACTGCTGGTGCAAGAATGACATTTTTCAAATGATTCAGAGAAATGCTTTTAAATTTAGCGTTTTTATGCAAATGTCTAATTATTATTTGAATGTAGCATTCTTGACTTTTCTATAAACATAATTAGAGCTGAATTCTGGCCTGTTTAAGGTCAGGGGGAATCAATTCAAAGGTCTGTCATCCCTCACTTCTTATTTTAAGTTTTGCTCTGAGATTACAGTACTCTCATCCATGAGCTTTTATGTGCATGTGCATCCGGAATCTGAAACTAAGTATACAGTGTACAGATATTTAACAGAAAAATATCACCCTCAAAGATGAGAATGCACTGTGAATACCTGAAAAACAGGATCGGATACTTGAATGATGAAAATCAGGAAGAAGTCCTAAGCTGGTCAGAATGCCTTACTTTTGCAGTGTTTCGATAGCAAACACTGGAAGTGTCAAAGGTCTGGGATCACGAGTATCTGAAAAAAGACAGCATAACAAATTAACTGGCAGAAGTGCAGCGGTGTGCCCCAGCTACCAAGAGAAGCTTGGATCTCCACTGGAAGTCAGCTCACACTTAGAGGGTCATAACTAATTTCAAGCCATAAATTTAGAAACAAAAATCTTTAAGATAGAGCTACGTTATTGTTTTGTTTTGCCTTTAAAATATATGTGTGTATTTGCTTTATCTTTGTCTTTGATAATTTCATAAAATCTCATAAAATGCAAAGTTGTTCTCTCCCAGTGTGGAGCTGTCTTCTGGAGCTCTCAGCAGCTTGACTTGGTCTCCCAACATCAACTTCCAAGGATGGCTTTTGATTTCACAGCAAATGGAATTACTGCATAAGGTGGTTAAGAGGTTAATATGAAAACAGTGATGAGTTAAGTTCTGTATTTGAATCTGTCTGTCATCTTTGTGAACCTCAGACCTATCATTTCAAACTTCCTACCTGCTTCTCTTTAAACAGTGGTTTATTTTTAGCTCGCATAGATATTGGGACAGTCACTCAATCATCTATACGTACCTTCCATCCAAGGATCTCAGTGACCTACAGATAGGTTAAAGGGAGCTTATAAACAGGACTGAGCCCAACTGTTTACATGGTCTGATGGCGATAGGTCAAGGCGGAATGGTTCTAAACTAAGAGAGGAGAGATTAGAATTAGATATTAAATTCCTTACTGAGAGGGCATTAAGGCACTGGCACTGCTGCCCAGAGAAGCTGTGGGTGCCCCTTTCCTGGAGGTATTCAAGGCCAGGCTGGATGGGTCCCTGGGCAGCCAAGCTGGTGACTGTCTTCCACAGCAGGGGGCTGGAAATGAGTGGGCTTTAAGGTCCCTTCCAGCCTCAGCCATTCTGTGACTCTGTGTTTTCTGCGCTGTGCCTTGCAGCTGCTGTTTTAAAGATGAATGGTGATGCCTTGGGTTCTGCATGGCCAGGTGAGTCAGCTTCATGGGAAGGCTATTTCTGTTCAGACTGCCCATAACTTCAGAAGCAGATTTGTTTGTTTTTTCTACTCAAGACACATTGCATGAAGAAAACAAACTGCTGTGCCATAGTGCTTTGGATTTTCCGTGCTTCCAACTCAAAGTCCTTTGACCTGGATAACTAAAAATAACTTCAAACAGCATGCATGCTCCAGAATAGCTGAAGACCTGAGGACTTGTAACTAAGTAAAAACCTGATAAAAGATGATCTATGAGTTAGAGATGAGAAGGACCTCAGAGAAAATACTGTTCTCGTCTTACAGCACAACTGGAACCAATGGTCCAAAGGCTTGTGTGGTGCTACAGAGAGCTGGGCCTGATTGCCAGCTCAGCGTATTGAAGGGCCCCACCTCTTCCTCCCCCTGCATGGGTGTGGTGGAAGCGTTGCCTGAGATGCGCTGTCAGAATTCTTCTGTAGTCAGAAGATGTGATGATACTTGTGTTCATTTCAACAGGAGGCAAAAAATAAAAATAAAAAAAAGAACTAAAAAGAAGAAGTGAAGAAGGGCTGGGGTGTGAGGCGCCTTCTGATAACCGAGTCCTGGAGACTGGAGGGTGCCAGCTTTTAGATCAGTGTTCAAGGGGCTATACCAGAAAGGAGAACTTTGTTCTGGCCGTCACACGCCTACAAGGGAGCTGCTGACTGCTCCGCTCAGCCCCTGGGGTACAGTGCAGCCATTTATACTGCTCCAGAAAGTGTCCCCAGTGGAACGAAAACTTTTTCAGCTTTTTCCCCCCTTCCCCTGGCACACGGTCACTTTTCCGTGCCTGCAGCTGTGAGTAATGTTTGTATCTGGGCCTGTAATTTGGTGTGGTTTGGGACTTCCAAGTTCTACAGCAACCCCGCAGTTTTTGGCAGCGGCCGAGTTGCCGAGCGGCGGAATCTTTTGATCTCGGTTCAGGCTGCAAATGAACATTTCATCTAACACCTGAATACCTGCCTTCCCAGAACAATGGGACTCTTGATCGCCTCCTCCCTCCGACACGGTGCAGCTGAGCAGCCCCACAATGGATGGCTGTGCTTCCAGCGCTGTCTGGGGGACTATAAATAGGCTTAAATAATGCGTGGAAGGATCCAGCGTATTGTCTGAGGGATCTAAAATTAGATTCCTCTAATGTTTGTGCATCAGTCTTCCTTTGCTGCAGCAAAATGAGTTCCTTTCCAAAGTATTTAAGCTTGAATTACTGCTCCTTAATAGAAAGGGAGGGCAGGGAGACAATGTGAGGGGAACCCCTGAAGAGATGGTTCTAGTTGCCTTAGGAGGACGTAATGGCTCCAACAAAGTCAGCTACAGCCACTGCTGAGGAAAAACAACTGCAAGTTCCTGGAAAGTACGGACATACGTTCTTACAGTTTGTTTCCAAAATATCAACTTTATACTTTTTGTTTCAAGGACGTTTGCACCTTGAATACAACTTTACAGAACGTGGGGTTGGAAAAATCCCAGAATGCACGTCGGCTTTTTTGTCGGCGATTAAATGACTTCGATTGTCCTATGTTCAGGGTAGTTTCTTTCTTGGTCTCTAACCATTCTTTGCAGCAAATCTAACAGTAGCTGTGTATTTTAGATAAATTTGAATGTTTCCTGATATCAGCTTGAAATATCTGAGTTAGCTGTTACTCCCGTGAATGACTGTATTACTCATTCCATGCAATGAAATAATGCGTTCTTGTTCAAATAAATTCCTATTAAGCTGAAAGAGAACATAAATATTGGTAGTTCCACAGTCTTCTATTCCCATCTTCATACTGCAATGTTTTCTGGGGAGAATTTATTGTATAATGATATTTCATGTAAAAAATTCTAATACACTTGGTGCTTTCTGTAAATTTTGTTAGCAGTGGAAGCACAGAAAATAATTCATTGTTCTGTTGATGAAATTGCAGCTCGACTGGAAAATAGAGCTGCTTATTTTACGTTTAGTTTTGCAAGTGCTCCTCATGCAAGTCTATGGTGCACTGAGACAGAATGAGAGGCATCCTCTGTTTTGTTAGCAGGCTGGAAGCCAGGGCAGGGGAGTGGGCTTCAGGCCCTTGGAGTGCATTGCCATGGCACTGCTAAACAGCACCAATAACGCAACTCAACTTTCACTTTGTGAGGACTGTCTTTGCTTTGTATGTTGGATTTATAATAGCCACTGAAGTGTGCTAAAAAAAAAAATAAACTTTTGAGGTCTATGAAGCAACTGAAGTCTTGAAATGCCCACAGAAAGTAGCGTATAGAATTCTGCACAACCTCGAAAGAGTGGCTGAAGGGTGTGTGTTTAATCTTGCAAAGGAATCCAGCAGTTTCACATCTTTAATTTGCAAGTGAGTTTGTCAGTTTCACTCTTGACTATCGGGCACAGGAAACACTGACAAACTCACTTCTTTTGTACGGAGCTGTATATGTATGAATATCAGACCCCGGTAAGTTTTATTTTCCAGTTTTATCAGCCATTTGAGGGAGACAAATATTTGTGGTCTTTCAACATCAAGACAGTAGGTGAAATTGTATACCCAATATGAACTGTAAGCGTGGTGTACTGTTTAACTCATACTTTGTGCATGTGAACGTGTACATGACCGTGCACTGAGAAAGAAGTTTAGGTGAAGAATTCTTTTTCAAATGAATTTTCACAGAAAGATTTCCACGTGCCCCCACGTTAGCAATGGTTGGTTCTAGCCACGAGAGGGAGCGATGCTTACCATCGCTGAGAATGTGGCTTTAACCAGGAGGGATTAGCATTAATTTTCTAAGTAAAAACTCTTCGTTTCCAATCCTTATCGCTGTTGTGTTTTCATGTTTCCGTGTCTCTTGGCAAAGCGCCTGGAAAAGAGAACGCTAAGTAAAAAAGCATTAAAATGCAACATTGCTGATGAGGACCCTCCAGCTGTGTTGACTTTCACATGAAAACTGCGCAGAGCTCCAGAGCAGGATGTCTCTGTTTTACCTCGGTTAATCTGTGCCCGGCCCACAGCCTGGCTGACGTACCGCTTCTGTCAGGGGATTCCTGCAGCAGAGCTGGAAACTGCACTCACAGCTCCTCATTCTTCAGCACTGTGCTTTTCTTTCCAATTCTCTTCTGCTCTCCTGAAAGCAGCAATTGGAAATATAATTTTATTTCATAATTTACTCAGCAGCAAATGAGTTTGGAAAGGAAATGATTCTCTTTTGCTGCTCCAAGCTGCTGGTGCATTTTTTCCATGATTTTTTTTTTCTTTTGCCTCTAAAATATTCTAGTTGATCTACTAAAAAGTTGAAGTCCTCTACATAGGCCTCCTCACTAAGTGATCCCTGAGCTGGGATGAAAGCACCTGTGGAGAGGAGCTGAAAAGGCTGATAGGGAATGACTTCTTACCTCTACCAGCTGCAGACTAATGGACCTGCACCAGTTGTATGACAGCAGCTGTAAAACAGCACAAAATGGGAGCAGCAGGTGGGACGAGGCTGGTTGCTCTGGGGAAATGGTGGGGATATAAGGCTTGAAAAAGTGAGAGCATTGTGGAAAGAAGGGGTGAGCAGCATGGGAATTTAGTAGCAAATCAGCAGCAGCAGTGGATGGTTAAGGGGTAGGAAGAAGATTGCTGCTGCTTCTGTTTAGTATGACTTTATAACTGCTGTTGTATAGTTGGATATAGGTCCTCAGGCTGGCCCAAGATCCTCACATCTCATAGGTATGATCAAAAGGCTGCTGTATGTATTTACAGGACCAATATGGAGTTATGTGACCTGCATATCTAGGTGCTTCATCTAGGAAATCTGGCACGGGTTGGAATATGGTTTAACAGAATGCTCTTTGTTGTCCCTGCGTACCCATTCCAGTTCCACCTAAACATTTCACATGCGCTTCCTTGACTTGTCACGCGATCAAAATTCAAGTGGAGTTTAAAGGTGTGTTACGAATGAAGGACTGTGGCATTACTGAGTTCCATTTTTCTTGTAGGACATTTAATGCAGAAGATTGCAGGTTTTGCCGGTAGGTTGGTTTTCATCTGGCTTGGAATTTTTTGGTAAGTCTTCCTGTGGAGATCTGGTCTGTAATACATAAATATCACTTGCTTAATATCGTCCCTGTCTCTGTGGGTTCTCTTCTCTGGCAGAAATGAGAAACAACATGTGTGCGGCACCAGAGCTGCAGCAGTCCCTGCTAGCATGATGCAGCCTGGGGGCTGAGGTCAAACCCAGTTTGCCAGGATCTGGAAGTAGCATCCTGTTCATTTGGTGGCATTGTGTTTTTGAGGTGTTATAGAGTAGGGGCAGGGACAGCTAAGTCTAGGGTTTTTGTTTTCTGGGTTTTCATGCAAGTATGTCTGATAATGCTCCATGCTCTTCCTGGGATTTCACAGAGTTTGCATGGGCAGAAGTACAGAAGGCAGAATGAAAGCGACAGATTATTTCTTCATTATGGGGAAGTTGTGAATTTGGTTTGTTTGTTTGTTTGTTGGTCTAAAGAAGCCATGAGGGTCTGAAAGCTGGGTTTTAAACTGTAACAGCATATCTGAATTTGTTGTTCGCAAGCTTGTTCTGTTAAGGCTGTTGCTTTCCTGCTGTAAGATGAACACGATTGAATTTTATACTTTGGCCATGTCTGGAATATGAAATGATGAGGAAAAAATGCACCTTTGGCAATATCCCTGGGGTAAGTAAAGCTGTAGATGGTAGATTAGGCTAGAGGATTCAGTGGAAGTGTAAGTATTTGCGTATGATAGAATTGGCGGCTGCAGAGGGTTTTATTACAGGGTTTGATCTCAGCTATAATAAGAGTCTGAGCCTGGAAACATGAAATGGACCTTTCCCATGAACAAAACTCCATGTGCATATTTGACAGCCAACATGACCAAAAATGCTGGAGCTCACCAATGGGTGTAGCCCAAAGAAGTTTTTTTGTAATACGACCAGAAATATGCTTCAAATCAGAACTGTGCAGTTTTGATCTACTTTTCTTTACTTAGATATGGTAGAGAAACATGGCATGAGTTTAATATATATATCTTTGTACAAAAGCTGTTTATTATACCTACTACTAGCTGCTTTGCTGATTAATTATTTTCTCTGCATCATTTCTCATGGAAGCTTGGTCACTTAAGAGACCTGAGGTTAGTTCCTTTCCCATTCTTCCTTTTTCAGTTCACTGGTAAGAAACTAAATTGTAGTGGTAAGTTGTCCCTGAGATTTTTTTCTGAAAATGCAGATTCCCTCCGTCATTGTTAGACGCATCATACTGGGTCTTTTATTCTCCTGACAAAGGCAGTGGTATGGAGAAAAAGTGAACAGAAGCAGCTCTCCTAATTAACTATTATAGTGATGTTTGATGCATGAATGTTCTGGTTTCTAAAATGTTAGAGGCAAGCTGTATCTTTATGTTTGCGTTTTTTTCCATAAGGTACTAACCTTGATCCACAAATGCACCACAAGTAAGTTAACGACAGCATTATTTGGAGAATATGGAAAAGTGGAATGCTGGTGTAGAACTGTTTAAGCAATTTAGAAAGTATTACAGAAACAAGGAGTCTTTCTAGTGAACTAGTCAGAAAAGGGAGAGTAAGAGGAAATCAGTGCTGAGGTACAGCTGCTGATGACCAGAAGTTTGAATTTGCTTAGGAAAATCAAACATTGCAGATACAACCTTCTGAGCCTACTGGAAAGCAAACTAAGAACAGTGGGCGACAGGCAGGAAACAGCTTATGTTAGAACCCAAAAGAAATTCTGGTTTGCTGTTGGAGATGCTGAAGAAAAACTGGCATGATTAGAGCAGTGTCTCAGCTTTCAAGTCAAGCTTTGCCAGCTGCGCAACTGCAAGTACTTCTGTAGTGCTAGGACATCCTCTTTTCTCTTGTTCTTTTGAGATGACATGAACAAGTGAAAAGCCTATTTCATAATATTGCTCATGCTACTAAAATGCTGCTGTGAAATGCCCAACCTTATTCCTGTTTGTAGTGAAAGATGTTCAGCAGCACGTGGTTGGTCATTACCAATGAGACATCGTATGCATAAAGATAGAAACAATCCAGTGATTGTGGAAAAGCTTAGAAAAACAAATTCTTTGTGTCTACAATACCACCTTTAATTCCAGTTGAGCTGGGGGAGCTTTAGCCTCGGAAGGGTTACTCCATTGCTGGCTGAATCACAGCCACTTCTGCTTGAAAGAGCAGTATCAGTCTGACAACTCAGAGATCTCTTGCACAATAGCTTTGAGTGGGAGGCAGAGCCAGAAGTTGTCTTGGGGGAAGCTGAGAGTGGTTACCAAAACTGGGATCTGGCCAGGGATGCAGGCAAGGCCATCTTTCTGAGACGTGTGTGCCAGTGACTCCCCTTCTCTTTCCCCCTTCAACAAGAAGTCATACCGGACTTCACCATTCGGACTCATTCTGTAAATTCTGACTGCTTTTAAAAACACTTTTATTGAAAACATGTTTTAAATGCCATTGAATTAAAAGTAAATCTTAAAATATAAAAATGGGGATTTTTTTTCCCCCCAGCCACTAGGCACTTCTGGATACTTTCACTTCAGAGATGCTGTTTCAGTGTCAGTTGGATGTTTTGCCGACTTCATTATTTATCTGCATTAACGCTGTGCTTATCCTAAACAATCTCACGTCACTGCTCAGAAGCACGCCAGACTGAGCTGCCCTCCCCCCAGACAAGCAAAAGTTTACAGAAGTTGTAAGAATGTTTGATAGTTTTACCCCTTTTCTCCTTGTTCCATACTTCCATGTTCTCAAGTATATAATCTTACACAAAATGAACAAACAATTGCTAGTGAGCCTCATAACATCCTTGTTGGCTTGGAGACTGAAACTCTTTCAGCCACAAGGAACCTGTAGTATCTCAGAATGCAACTTGCCCTGACTATATCCAGGAATTCAGCAAAGAACTGTGTTTTGTAACTACATCAAACTTCCTTCTTGCCCCTCTCTTTCCTTTTACTTTCATTTTCTTCCCTGTTGAGTCTCAGTTTGAGTCCCCATATAACCTTACATTTGATGGGACTTATTACCTAGTATTCCATAGGGAACCAGCCACGCTCTACTGCTCCAGATATTCTTCTGGAGCTTTCCGGTTGTCTAGGGTTTCTAAAATCTTCTAGTAGTCTAAATGATGCAGAGTTGACTCTATACACACTGTGAATCTACAAAACATTATTCTTAGTATCTCAAGGATGATAAGAAATGTTTCTCCAAATTATTATACTTGTTCTTACATTGCTCTACTCTTTCGGAGAACCAGATCCTCCTTTTCAAATCTTCACCCTTCTGCATTCCTTCATTTCTGCAGAGACACTTACTCAGGTAAATTTTGACCTATAGCAAAACAGTCCAGATTGCTGTGCATCAGCCTTACTCAATAGATGATGTTAATAAGAGTTCTACAATGGTAAAGCATTAATCTCCATCCCTCTTCCATTTTAGGGTCCTTTTAATTTGTGTTGATCAACTGTCTTTCTAGATTGTTAGGAATATTCATGAAATTAGACTGATATGACCTATCAAACTGTATAAAACTGGGAAGGAAGAAAAAAAGATCCATTTTTTTCTCAGTAAGGAAATTTTACTCTTAGTTTTCACTTCTGGTAGTGAGGTAGACAAGGACTTCACACCTCTTCAGGATCCAGCTGTCAGTAAGGTGTTGGAAAAGCACTTGTCCTCTGCACTGCAACTCATTCAAGAATCACCTACAGATAACAATTTTTTAAGTATAGTGTCCTACACCTGCCAAAGCTGTAGTTGATATCAGCAATGCTTGTTGCTCTGGCTGCAGTCATGCATTCTCTGATACTGAATCATGGCTTATTATGTCTTAAAGATGCAGGAAATAGCACTCACAAGTGACAGATCTCTGAAACTTGATGAGAACTTTTGAGTGCCTTCAATCTTGTCACTCTTCTTGACACCAGCTGCCTCTGAGATGCCTGTCTGTTGCACTAGATGCCAAGCCAGCTTTTTATCTTTTCTTTTAGGGCTTCAACTTGGGTTCACAGAAAAATACACTCAAAATCAGTAACGATTTTTTGAAATGCCTGAATCTTTGCAAAGCATTTGGAGCTTATTAATGGAAAAGCACTAGAAACAACTGTGAAAGCATTAGGAAACTGTATTGTGCAAAACACAAAGCTAAGATAGAGACTCTAGCTGTGCCATTCACTTGGTATGTGCTCTCAGCCACCTTTCTTTTTGTTGCCTACTGTACAGAAGATATTTTTTCACTCCTTCAAGGTATAAGAAATGGTATTTTATTTCATATTTAAGACCAGTGCCAGGGTCACCCAAAGGTCTTCGGAGATCTTGTGCCACCAAATCCTTGACAGCAGTCTGGGGGTATCTGTGGCCCTAGATAGCCAAAAGGCCATCCACATGGACTGAATCAGGTTGGATTCATCGTGACAAAGATGAAGGTTCACACTCTTCACAGAGTCCATAGCCAGATTTGTTGCATGTGGACAAATATGTTTAGTAATGTAATTCACTTACCTGCGCCCAGCCCCTTCCCTAAAAAAGCAACTTCTTGCTAATAGAGGAAGCATCTATCCCCTCTGCTTTTCATGTGTCATAGCTTTTTCGGTCATGCACTATGAAATCATGTAATATTTACTATGTCCGGCAAGCATGTTGCAGATGATGGATGGGTACATCGAATTGGAGCCTGCACTCTAGATTTCACCAAGCCCCCTCCTTAAGATGGCCCTGCTTCTCTAGGGAGTGTTAGGCCCCATAACCAGGCCATGCTAGGGCTACTTTTCACAACAGACTTATCTACGAACCTTGCCTTCATTACCTTGCAAAAAGAGAAGAGCTAGAGCTCTCCCACAGTCTTTTGCCGTCCTCCCATTCAATATTCTATTTTGCATAGGCTTTCCTCCTACATTTTTTTTTGTTTTATTTTAGTTTTCATGTGCTTTGTGGCTTTTTTTTTTTTAGGTATTTTTACAACATACATTTAATCCATTTTTATATATACACGCAGATATACTTCCATATATACGTACGTATACACCCACTTCTTTCTAGATGCTTTTTGGATGCATCCCAGTCAGAGCTATGATAAACTGTTTGGGTTTTTTTTTTGGTTGGTTGGTTTCCTTATAGTTCTTTTGCATCATATGTGAATAGTACTACTTAAAATGCATAGCAGCATCAGGAAAGATGGTTCAGAGGGGCACGGAGAATTTCTCTGAAATCTGTCTCATTGATTTTATTTTTTATTTTTTTATGAAGCCATTGGGTTTTGTTTCTTTTTAAAAACACCTCTCAGAAAAAGAGCATCATTTTTCTGTCAGTGATTGTTTACGTTGGTTTGTGTACTGCAGATTTGCAATCCTTTTCCTAGTAGGAATTTTCTAATGAACAATCAGTGTCTGTACTTCTGTTTAGATGTACATTTAGGTACAAACATATTCCAATACCTTCTTTTTTTCTTTTAACAAAATAGTTCTGTATTTCTTGAGATAAGGGGCTGCTTTTGTGGAAGGACTGGCTTTTGCCACTTGTAAAAGTCATTACCCCATTGGTTTCAGTCAAGTTGGCCAAGTGCAACATGCAGAATTGCTGTTCTGTGGAAATGTATTTATTTTTCCAAGAGGTGATTGTGGCTCCCAGAATAGCTGCAGTATGACTGTGTGTAGGAAATTTTAGATTTGCCAGTCTTGGCACTATCCTTTAAACAGTTTCTTTCCTCCTGCATATTACTCCAATACCATCTTTAAAAATAATATATCTCAAGCAATTGCAGGGGCAGTTGGATCCCTCCCTGTTTCCTGGTGAACATCCAGCTTTTGGTGAAATAAGCTGTTTTGCACTTCAAGTTGTATGCAAACTTTCACTTGCATTTATTATCACTTCCCTGGATTAGTCACTGGATATATTATAACAAGCAAATAAGAAATGAGGCGCTTATTTTCTGCAATACTTGGGGGAAGGGAGAGGCAACAGGAAATAAAAGCATAACATGTATTTTTACTTCTCCTGTAGTGCTATTATTATTCATATAGTGCGTAGTGCAAACAGGCCTTTGTTGCTTTTATGCTAATACTTTTATTGAACGTTTTCAGCCAAAAGACATTGACAGGTGCAGAGTGTTGGTAAAAGTTTTGTCTGAAAATGAGGGGAAAATCTCAAAGCCCTTAATCAGCGTCTGGTACACTGCATGTGCAAATGCTGTGGCAGAAGCACAGAGAAAGCAGAAGGAAAGCTGATGCAAACAGACTGAAGTACTGAGGGGCGTACCTGCGGCGTGCCAGCAATTAGTGCTGCCCCTCCTCACTGCTCTGATGAAGGCTGCGTTCATGCGTGTGAATCCTGACTGATTCACACTGTTTATTAAAAGCATGTTGTATGGTTTGTTTTTCTTTCCTTCCTCGGGAGTGTTCTGGTTAAACATTTCCCCCTGTGGGTTTCTTGTGTGGGCTCCGTAAACTGCTCATCTTTGAGAAGTCCCCCCACCCTTCATGCCCCATGGGACAGGAGGCAAGGTGCCCTCTGAAGATGATGTATCCCTCATCCCATCAGGGGATGGAAAGGGATGATGAAAAATAGATGAGAAGAAGCACTGGCTGCCTTTGGGAATGGAAGCCCGTGGCCAGAGCCCAGCTGAAAACAATGGGATGTGGCAGGCATTTGGGAGGGGGCATTACTCTGTGGGGTCCCATCAAGAGCCCCATTTATCAGGGCTTTGGCAAGGACAAGCATTTGGGGTGGGAGAACAAAGGGCTGCGGACAGGAGGAGGTGTTGTCCTCAGGTGCAGCCTGCACAGTAGGTTTTGGTGCTTCTCTGCTTAATAAGGAATACTGAGCTTCTCTGATAGCATCACCTGGGACAGGGAGAGGGTGACACCATGTGATGTCTTCTGCAAGATCTCATTTCAGAAGTGAATTCTATCTTGTGGTCTGCTTAACATGCCATTCTTCTCAGAAATAAAGTAAATGGCCTAATGTTTCTCTCAGAAAATGACTTCTGGTCCCAAAGGGTTACTTCCTTCATTTGGGGAAGAAGATCTGTAATTGAGATTACCACAGATGTCAAGTTGTTTTTCTACGGATGAGTTGGTGTTTACATTTATTTGTGAACCGCCTTTGTAAGACCGCTTGAAGACAGATAGCAAAGTCTTTCAGTGTACATTAAACCAAGCGCTTCCACCTTTCTTTCTAGTTTTAATGCTGTGTTGTCCTATATAGCGAGTGAGTTACGGTAATTAGCAATAGAAAAACCCTTTAAAGGAATCCTGAAGGCCTGACTTATTTTTATATCAATAAAGCTTCTGTAATTTCTTGGCCGTCTCGTAGCTTCAGAGAAAATTCAGAGTACCAGCAGAGTAAGCGTAGTGTGGGAGGGGTTGAGCTGAAGCATAAATTAACTGTATTTCATTTCCCCTTAATAAAGAATTTCAGTTTTTCCACAGCTAACTGTATAATCAATTTGCTCCCCTGCTGGCTTGCTAACTTGCTGTTGGCTTTGCTTCAATAATATCAAGCCTGTAATGAGGGAAAAGGGAGGCTCTAATCACACAGAGGAGAAATAAGCAACTGTGATATAACGTGGAGTTTAGCTGTGCAGAATTTTGCTGCCTCTTTTATCATTGAAGAGCTCAAATATGTTTCCCCCCATGCTCGTTTTACTTCGCGGACTAAAAAGCAGTGTACTCCTCCAGACTCATTAATCATATTTCACTGATTGGATGACACTAAATACTTAAATCCTATTCAGTTTTCTACAGCCTAGAGCTTACTCATTCTTCTCTGTAAAGTTTTATCTTTGAACTGTACTTGCGTAGCTGGAGTGCACTGCAGCTACGTTTTTCTGCATTAGCACATTAATAAATGTGACCGTCGCCTTGTTTCTACCTGCTGTGAAATCCTTACTTCAGGTATACTGTAACAGTAGCGTTCATGCGCCACGAGTCTGGGAGAGATTATCGTGAGGAAAAAATACAGCATAATAACTGCAGAGTTTGTTTTTCCTGCCTTCGCCATGCCTAGAAATTATACCCTGCATTATGGGTTTGCTCAGTTACTCACTTGCAATTCCACATTTTTTTCCAACACTTTGGATATACAAGGCACAAGTTAAACATACAAGATAAACAAAGATTATCTTTAGTCACAGTATCGCCAGACAAAAGGCTCTTCTGAGCTCACAGTCCCCACCCCTACATTTCTATTTCTGCTCTTCATTCTAAATGCTCTATTTCCAGTTGCAGATAATACGCCTGGCAGAACTGTGCAAAAAGAAAAGTCTTTCTGTCAAATTAAATGTATGAGGTTTTTTGTTGCTGTTTGTCTTCAGTACTTGCGGGGAATTACTTGCTTGGGATATTTTTTCTCCTTATTATTATATAAATATATGTTTTTGCTGTCAGTGCAGGGGGGAAATAGCTGAGGGGAGGAGGTGGGGTTAAAGTTCAATTTTAGTTTTCTGCGTCATTTGGTCTCATTTTGAATTGTGGCCATGCGATCAGGCAGCATTCAGTGCAACGAGATGCGGAGTGGGGGAGGCTGAGCCAGTGTCAGAAAAGCTTAGAAGAGAAGTCAAGATCATGAATTAGGATCAGATTTTATTTAGTTTTCTGCTCTTTTTTTTTTTCTTCCCAATTATCAATATATAATTACAGAAACAACACGTTGTTGCTTCCCATGGTGTGCAAAGCAATGGAGTTTGCTACTGATTTTACTGCTGCTGCTAACTGCACAAACTGGTTGTATTTTGAGAGGAGTGGGAGTCCTGGAGGTCCCACAGCTGAAGGTGCATTTCAGGAGTAAGCCAAGTAAATATGCTCATTTTGATGATCATGGGGAACGGCCAAAAGGAGGATGCTATAAGGGGTGAGGGATACTGGATATATAATACTGAATCTTCTCCGATTCTGCTTTGTGTGCTGGCTGGGTTGAGCACATCAAGTCACCGCTTTACTTTTTCATGTAGTTGGAGCCCAAGATTTACAGGGCATACACGGCTTTCTGTCTTGGATCAAAAGAAAGAGTTGCGCTGCCTTTTGATTAATGTTATGATTCCCGGTTTTCAAATCTGAGTGCATAAAGTTAAGAATGAGGAGCCTGTTGTTTTGTTTTTAGCACTTCAGAAAGGAAAAAAAAAATAGTTACTGATTAAAATTTACGTTTCTCCTTCTGCATAAAGCAGATGGGTTCATCTTACATCGTGACACTGAAGTTTCAGAGAACAGCAGCAGTGATCACTTTAGTGGAGAAAGATGGCATACAGGTCCTACTGAAGCCTTACCAGTTGTGCTAATATTTATCACAAACTAGGCCTGAAATTGTCAGTGATCAAGGAAGCTGTCAGTTACATCCATTACATTAAGAGCTGATTTTAAAAGAAGAGCTGGAAAACCTTGAAATAGAGATAGGGACGGCACAATTTAAAGGAAGTTTTTGCGGCATGAGGAAGTACCAGGTCTTCTGGTAGCTGTGCTCTGTTAAACAGCAAAGTTTGTGGCTTCCTTCAGACAATTTAACCTGATTTGAGTGCCAGCTTTCAGAATGACACATTTTTTAAATTTTGGTCAGAATTCTCATGAAATATGCAGATAATGAGCTACTCTGTCCTTATGATGAATATGGTTCATGAAATAAATTGAGAATTACTGAGCGAATATCTCCACAGAAGGAGACTCTACAACCTCCCTGGTCATATTGTTCCAATGTTAAAAAAGTTTTTTCTCATGTTCCAGTGGAACTTTCTATGTTTCAGTTTGAGCCCGTTGCCCCTTGTTCTGTCACTGAGTGCCACTGAAAATATCCTGGCCACAGCGTCTTGACTCCTGCCCATTAGATGGTTACAAGCATTGATAAGATCCCCCCTCAGCCTTCCCTTCTCCAGGCTGAATAGTCCCAGATTTCTCAGCCTTTCCTCATAATGGAGATGCTATCTTTGTGGCCCTCTGCTGGACTCTCTCTACAAGTTCCCTGTCTTTCTTGAACTGAGGACCCCAGAATAGAATACCGGGGCAGAGTAGAGGGGAAGGAGAACCTTTCTCAACCTATTGGCTACACTCTTTAATGCACCCCAGGGTATCATTGGCCTTCTTGGTTGCGAGGTCACACTGCTGGCTCCTGAACATCCTGTTGTTCACCAAAACCATCAGGTCCTTCTCTGCAGAGCTCCTTTCCAGCAGGTCAGCCCCTAATCTGTACTGATTCATGTGGCTATTTGTCTTCAGATGTAGGACTCTACATTTAATCCTGTTGAACCTCATAAGTTTCCTTTCTGCCCACCTCTATAGCCTGTCCAGATCTTGCTGAATGACAGCATAGTCTTCTGGTGTGTCAGCCACTCCTCCCAGCTTTATATCATCAGCAAAGTTGCTGAAGGTGCATTCTATCCCTTCATCCAGGTCACTGATGAAGATGTTGAATAAAATCATACCCAGTACCCATCCCTGGGGAATACTTCTTAGGTACAACCTCGAACTAGACTGCCCCACTGATCACAGTCCTCTGATCACTGACAGTCCACCAGTTCTCAATCTGCCTCACTGACCACTCATCTATCCCACGCTTCACAAGCTTATCTATGAGGATGTTATAGGAGACCATGTCAAAAGCCTTGCTGAAGTCAAGGTAAACAATGTCCACTATTCTCCCCTCATCTTCCCAGCCAGCCATGGCATCACAGAAGGCTACCAGATTGGTCAAACATTATTTTCTCTTGGTGAATCCGTTCTGACTACTCCTGATATCCTCCTTCTCTTCCACTTGCTTGGAGATGACATCCAAAGTAAGCTGTTGCATCACCTTTCCAGGATGGAGTTGAGGCTGACTGGCCTGTCACTTCCTAGCTCCTCCTTTTTGAAGACTGGAGTGACAGTAGCTTTCCTCCAGCCTTCTGGCACCTCTTCTGTTCTCCATGACCTTTCAAAGATGATGGAGAGTAGCTCGGCAAGCACTTCTGCCGGTTCCCTCAGCACTTGTGAGCGCACCTCATCAGGGCCCATGGATTTGTTTGTGTCAAGCTTGCCGAGGTGATCTCTGACCAGATTCTCCTTGATCAAAAAGTCTTCTTTTGCCCAGACTCTATCCTATTTCCAGGGTCTGGGATTCCAGAGGCTCAGTCTTAGCAGTAAAGACTGAAGGGAGGAAAGTGTTCACTAACTCTGCCTCTTCAGTGTCCTTTGTTACAAGGGCACCCACCTCATTCAGCAGTGGGCCCACATTTTTCCTAGTCTTCCTTTTGCTATTGATGTACTCAAAGAAGCATTTCTTGTTGTCTTTGACCTCATTCACCAGATTTAATTCCAGGTGGGCCTTAGCCCTCCTCATTGCATCTCGGTATGCCTTGACAACATTCCTATGTCTCCCCCAAAGCGTCCAGACCCATTTTCCACATTCCGTAGACTTACTTTTTCTTCTGCCATCTTTACCTGATTTTTTTACTCATAGGAATGCATCTATCTTGAACTTGGAAGTGGTGCTTAAATGTCAACCAACTCTCTTGGGCCCCCTTACCTTTCAATGCACTTACCCAAAGGATATCTCCAAGTAGGTCCTTAAAGAGGTCAAAGTTGGCTCTCCTGAAGTCCAGGGTTTCAGTCCTACCAATTGGCTTGTTTCTTCCATGTAAGATCCTGGAATCCACCATCTCATGGTTGCTGCATCCAGGGCTGCCCCCAGCCTTCACTTTCCCAACCAGTCCTTCCTTGTTTGTAAGAACAAGGTCCAGCAGTACACCTCTCCTCATTGGCTCCTTTTACATCTGCATCAGAAATCTCCCACGCACTGCAGAAACCTTCTGGACTGTGTGTGCCTGGTAGTGTTGCTTATCCAGTGAATATCAGGGTGATTGAAATGTTCTCCCTGCAATAATTTTTAGAAGACCGACAGTGTTTTTTTTTGTTTGTTTGTTTTTTTTTAAGTATTTTCATCTTTACTGATTGTCTTTTTTGTTGTTGTTGGTTTGGTTTGGTTTGGTTTCTTTTTTTGTATTGGCTCTTTTCTCAGTACCTCTTATTTTACTATTTCCTGATGTGATTAGCACGCACTTTTGTTAATGACGATGTTGAAAGAGATGAAAGTAGTTTCACAAACCTCCTCAAGCTTAAACACAGTTTAATAAACTTAAATAATCACTGTTCTAAATTTCTGACCTGTAAAGATGGCTATAGATGGCTTTCAAGACCTGAAAAACAGCTTGAAGTCACCCTTTAGGTAAGATGAAGAAGACACATCATGAACCCCTACAAAAACCTGTGAAACAGGCCCTGCCATTGCAGGAAGGCAACCTGGTTGGGTACTACAGCTGTTCCTTCCATTTTTTAAAGCATTTTAAATGAGATTGTACCATCAATTTTGCGTAAGTAATTGATATTTCTTTGAAGAATATTAGACTTGGTGCTGTATCTTACCCAGAGCAACTGTTTTCTCTTCTGGCCTAATGCTTTGCAATGAAAATGAAAGCACCTAGGCATTTCCTGTGTCAGGTTATTCGTAACATGTATCACAAGGGTACCCTAAGGGGTAACTACTCTCCAGAATGCACTTTCAGTTCTAGAAAACAGGCATCCATGTGCCTGCAAGGCCAGACAGAAGACTGTAAAATCTGCTTGATGCAAGGATGAGGGAAAAGGAAGATTTTAAGTAGACCTAATCATAGAGCCTTATATATATGGCTTCTTTGGGTTTTTTTTAGGTCTGATCTTAACTTCCTCCACTCTATATTTCAGTATCTTTGAGCACTCCAAAGTTTTTCTGGAAAATAACCTCAAAATGAATTATTTTGTTGTTGTTGTTTTTCTTTTTTTCTGTAGTGGCTGTCTTGTACACTCAGGTACATTCAAACCTCCCGAAGACTTGCGTACACGTATCTGGATAAAATATAAAGAGCTTTGTAATGGTTGTAAAAAAACTGTAACTGTTATCATTTTCTAGTTTTAGAGCACCTCTATGCACTGTGCTGCTAGTACGAATAGTAACATTATTGTGGTAAAGTGGGAAGAGAGAAATTCCTCAGTGTCATACGGCAATATGGTTAGATTGTTGAATTTAGAGCCATTGGGCATTTCTGGTATTCAGTTTGGTACTTTCTGAGAGCAGTTAACATATCTGATACTGATTTGTTAATGATTAGTCTGCCAAGGGATGTGCTGGGGAGATTGTTTCTCCTTTTCACAAATGTGTTGGATTTCTTCTTCAGAACTTTATCAGATATTATGCTGTACTTTTGTTTTCATTTTGATGAGAGGTGACTTATCTGTTAGTACTCATTCTTTGATATTTCAGGGTATTCCGTATTTGCTCAAAATCTGCACTGAAGTCCACTAGAAAATGCACCAAGCTTTGTGAGGTTATCTATTTCCTGAAGGTACTTTCAGGCCACAGTTTCGACAAATTGCCAGTTACTCTATGTGCCCCAGTTTTTGTGGAAACATCGGAGGGGACCTGATTTTCAGAAAGCATTGAGGACAGGAGAACAGACCACATTAAAATTTCAATTACCCTGAAATTACCAACAGTTAAATCTTGGCCATTACTAGATTCATTTCCCTAGGTAATACTCTGTACTTTGCATATAATCTAGCATAAAAATAATAAGCTTATTTCTTCTTGTTATGCATTTGCTGTAGAAAGCATTTAATTTAAGGAATTTCAATTGCTGTATAATTCTTGTGGTTTACCAATTTCATAACAATTTCAACTTAATTGAAAATATGTAGACACCAGTTTTAAATTCCTCCCTCAAATGATTTTCTTGCCTGTTTATCATAATCAAATGTTTTTCACTTTGTTTTTATGGTTACCTTGGTATTCCTGTGGAGAAACTGGAGTTGTTATGATCCTGCTATGTTTCTACTCACATTCGTTTACTCCTATCGAGTCTTTTTCATAGGAAATCAAAATTCTCTCACTGATCCCCCAAAGAGAATGTGCTCTCCTGTACTGCGCTCTGCTTTCTGCACAGTGATTATTTGTTTATTTTTCCTCTTGCTGGTGGTGGTGGCATTTCATCCTCGGAGATGTGGTTTCTGGTGCAGTTTCTAATGAAATGAAACATGCGCGTCTGAAAACCTGTGTTCAGAAGAAAACAAAGGTCTGCTTAGTGTCTCCAGATGAAGTGCTTGGAGAACTGTTCATTTCCTAATGGAACTGTAAGCAAACCCATGCTACATCTTTGGTTTGGTGTTCCCCCCCCCCCCCCCCCCTCTATTATTTTGTTCATCTTGAAAGACACCTCAGCTTTCCACGTGAAGTTTGAATGTTCCTTCCCCAGCCAGCCTAAGAAAAAGATGATGCTTACTTTTAACGATTTCAAAGTCTGGGCAAGCTAAGATAGGGAGATACACATCCACTTGCATGAAATGCTATACTGCAGGCCTGTGTACTCTTTTCTTCATCAGAAATGGGACTATATGGGCATGAGTATACCGGTTTTCTTATCCATATAATTTGATGGCAGGAAATATTAAAATAAACTACAAAATAAACTATAAATTCAATTTGCATCTTGTCTTAGAGAAGAAACTGGAATATAACTGGGTAAAATACAGATTGCAGCCCAGCATCAAAAAAAAAAAAGGATATGAAGAAATAGAATGATTGCATAAGGTTCTCTATCATTTTCTTTAAGTGGCATTGAATATAATTACTTCACAATTTATCTTCATAAATGTTGTCTTCCCAAACAAACCTACATAAACATGAGTTTTTGTATCCCTTAATAAAACTGAAGAGACTTAACTAACTGTTCTTTGTGAAGCTTCTATGTCTTAATCTATGCAATCAAATTAATTAAGGATTTTTAGTTCAGAGAAAACAGCTATTACTCTGTGGAAAATTCACTCCTAGAAATAGAATTAGTATTTCGTTAATTTTTCTTTTCTTTTTTTTGTAGAACAACGAGGGCCCAGTTTTTAAAGGTGCTGAACCTCTTCTAATTAGTTTGTAAGTGAGTTAATTGCTTATGGAAGCTGTTCTACGAAGATAGTAGGAAAGTACAAATTGGGCTGCAGGTCCGGTTCCATGTCTGGGGCCTGGAGCAGCAGTCCCACCGCTCTTGGTTTGGGCCTGCTCTCTTCTCCTGCAAAATGCCTAAATGGAGCCTGTCAGTGCTGACTCCTCCTGGGCATGCTGCCTGCTATCTGGAGCCGTCTGGCTCCTGATAAGATGCACTGCCCATTGGAAGCAGGTTTTTTGTTCGTATGTTGCCATCATGTGGGGCTTTTTATTTCTTTTTCCCTCACATCTATCAGATGCCCAAGTACCAAGAAAATTTCAGTGAAAGAGCAACTGAGAGTTTTTACTAGGCATGTATTTGATTTTATTTTTCTCTGAACTGCTGTTTTCAGGTGCCAGTAACACAGTGATTTCTATTTTCAGGAGTTTCTGGTGGTGGTGGGGATGGCAGAGGGCTGTGCAGCACAGGCCAGGCCCTGCCCCACATCCTCACCATCTGCACTAGGAAGCTAATGCTCCCTCTGGCCACTCTTGCACAAGATGGCAGAGAAAGTGATTTCTCTGTGGAAAAGGGAGGCTGAGGATTTTTTTTAACATTCTGTGAAAGAGGAAGCAAAGAGCAAGAGAGGATCTGATGGGGGCAAGGGGAGCATCTGGGGCAAATGGCTGTGGGCAGAAGGCGCACGCTGCTGGAAACCAGGCAGATCTCCTGCTGCAAACCTGAGCGGTGTCAGTTTATGCCTGAGCTGACCCTTCACCCCAGAGGTAAATGAGATCTCACTGTTCTGGCTGAGCAGTCCAAAGCAATCAATTTGCTTTCTGAAAGTCAAATGTCTGTATCGCTTTTACTCACCATTACAATTACACTGGGATTGTCAGTATATAAGAACTGGGGAAGTTTGTTTTACACAGCATTTTTCTTCTCAGTGGCTAAGAATGTACCCGTCTTGGAACCCTCCATATTTGTAACCACCCAAAACGTGGGCATTTTGAATGTGAGGGCAGATTTCAGTATACAAAGCACATTGAGCAACTGCTCATCAAATAGTACAGATGTAACAGGATTTTAAATTCTAAAGTTAAAATCTTAGTCTATTGACAGGATTTTAAGCCTCCGGTTTGGAGCTGATATACTGCAAGCTGTTTGGTTTCCATTACTCTGCTTGGAGCAACGTTTTCCCTAGTGTATTATTTATACTTAAAACAGGCAATGAGTAGCAGTATCAATAGGAACATCTCGCACTGCAGAGAGAGGAATGATATTGGCTGGGAAAAAAAAGAAAAGAAAAGAAAAGAAAAGAAAAGAAAAAAAAGCATAGAGTACAGCCAGGGAGAGGTTTTCATGGTCTTGTTTTAACACTTCATGAATTGTTCTGCTTTATGTAATTGATGTCAGTGCTGCAGTTCTGTCCCAGTTAATGAGGAAAGGTAAGGATAGCACACGGCATCCATATAAAAAGGAGCTGACGCAGTGTTTTGATGCACCTGTGTGTGAACCAGTTACACCAGAACTACAGTGTTCTTTTCTTTTCTTTTTTTTTTCCTAGGTGGTAGCTGCAGACATTGTGATTTGAGATAGGGTGAGGTCTCTTTCTGCTTGCATTTAGAATAATACTTGCATCTACAAAACACAGTGCAGAGTTGAATCTTCATGATTTCCCTGGTAGCATCTTTTTTTTCTTTCATTAAAAGCATGCACTATTCCAATGCAGATACTGTCCTTATTGCAATCTGCACAGTATTTTGTAGTGTTTTCTATATTTGGATTATTTGAGCTGTGTGAATGAGATATGTCATTATGGTAGGTCTTGAAGGAACATAGAAAATGTGGGATGCCATTGCTTCAGGTGAATATGTATTTCCATAGCTTAACTGTTCAGGAAGTTCATTTATTTTTAGCAAGATAACTTTTCACTTGCTCTGAAGTAGCAATTTAATCATGATTTGGTTATATATTAAAGGATATCTAGTATGTGCATTTCTGTGTTAAAGAAACAACTTGGTTTTCAGTTTCACCTCTATTTGCATTTGGTTTCCAGAGTTTCTTACTCCATGCACTGAACAAGCATTTTGCATGTAAAGAGGAGAAATTATCTCTTGAAATTATTCTTGTTTATTAGAATTTTATCTTCTCAGAATTATAAATAGATTTAACTTTTCCTCCTGTAGTTGTTGCTATCACTTTGACTTCAGCACGTTTAATTTCAATGAGTACAAATAATTACAGCTGGTGATTTTATAAATCACATTCTGTGCCTATAATGTGCATATAGACACATCTCTACATACAACGCAGGATATCACAAGTGATTAATAGAGTCAGGTGAAACTCCAAATGTTTAAATACTCTGCTTCTGAGAAATAAACAGCACTAATTAGGAATCATTCTTGCATTACTTCTTCATTCCACTGTTTCGGGTTTGCTGGCTTACTTGATTTTCTTGTTTGAGTCATGTGAATTAGGAATGCTTACTCAAAGTAGACAAGTGTACTGCTCCTTCCTCATGTTGTCCTTGGTATCTCTGGTTGTCATTTACTTTTTCTACTTTTTGACAGAGTAGTGAGAAGTGCTTTGGAAGTAAGCTCAACTCTGGCTCGTAAGAATAACAACGATGGGCTGTATCAAGGGCTTGTTTACATTTGTCTATTCTTGTATAACAGCTAAACTGCAGTTTATTTCTAAATGGTTGCATTTGCCACCTTTTTAATTTTAATTCTAATAGATATACAAATACAGGACTTCTCTAACCAAAAATATTATACCAAAATTTAAAAGCATTCATGAAACAGGCACTGGGGAATTTAACATAATTTAAAGTAAGGAATCAAATAGAAAAAGGATACAAAGCATTTAATAGAGTGTACTTAGCATTCTACTCAGTTCTTGTAAGGAGCTTATGAGCTGAAATGCATTTTATCATAAAAGGGTTTGCACATGAGACAATATGGAAAACCAAACTGCATGCTCTCTATCAATAAGTGTGTTACATAACTAAATGCATTATATTTACGAGTTGTGACACAATCAAAATTATATGTATTATACACAATTACACAGTGCTTTCTCTGGATGGTACATATTCTACATATTACAAAACAAAGTTTTGTAATGAAAGATTTTATTAAAATACTGAGGGAGAAGTAATTTCTGAAACAATAACAACAACAGAAAAAGCCTTTTCTATTTGCAAACATATTTTCCTCAAAATTAGAAGCATTTTACAAGCACTGAAGCGGTGGATTTATTCATTTCTTTCATTGATAGCTTTCATTTAAACAGGAAAAAGGATGATAAGTATCTACAAATGAAAGTATGAAAAACTTGTCTTTTAAAATATATAGGTAGCACATAAGTTCAAGTGAAGGTATGTTTGCAAGGCATGTTGTTTTATGCATGACTCCCTCCTGCAAAAACTAGCTAGAACCAGGCTCAACAGCTTTACACAAACACATTTCAATTTCTATCTCCAAATATCTTAAATAGACTCCTGATTAGCAAGGTGCTTAGGCATGCAAGCAGTCCCAATGAGTATCCCCAGCAAAGCTCAATATATTTGCCAAATCACTTACCTTAGGGTGTCTCCTGAATTTTTTGAATTGTTGCATTGTTTACCCTGCTCTAGTTTCTACCCAGAGTGACTCAACAACAGTTAAGCAGCTGGTCGAGTAGGACACCTCTCTCTCATACCAAATCCCGTGCTTGGTCAATTTCTCATTGTTCTTTTCAGCTTGAGTTTCTAGGTGCTGAGTGGGGATGGGATTTCTAGGTTGTTCTTTTTACTTGTTTGTATTTTTATCTTTATTTCTTTTACCCACCCATTCTCTGTCTTGTTTTTAGCTTGTTATGTTTGGTCAGATAAAAACTGTTCACAATAAATATGTAGTCCTAAGCAAAATGGGATCCTGTTCAACAGCCGAACCTCCTAATCCTTAAAGGAGGAAAAATACAGCTCCCAGTTTGAACCTATAGTTAGCTGTGTGTGACATGTTTAAAAATATATATATGTATGTGTAAAACTCAAGCAAATGCAACCATCTCAGTCTCTTAGGAAACACAGTATCTTTCTCCAGCTCTGGATGTTTGTTTGTTTTTACATATCATATTGTTTGGCATAAAGCTACCAGTGAGATAATACTGAGACTTTTCTGTAGTGAAAGAGTGATGTTGTTATGTTGACTTGTCAAAATACTGACGAAGGAGAAACTAATGTAAGAGCACTTATCTTTGGAAAATTCGGCAGATCTACACACAAACTTCCCCAGTGTAGTTTACTCTGCTTTCATTTTATGCTTGGAGTTTGCTGAAATGTACAGACACTTGTCTTTAAAAGACCACCAGATTTTTTAATAATATTTTTTAGTATTTTCTTTTAATATTTTATGAAGCAATAAGTGGGAGAGCTCTTCAGTTGAAGTGCTGTGTCAATATAATCTGTACTATAATATATATGTATATGTGTGTATATAGATATACTAAGATACATTATTAAATTTGAGGACCTAATTGTAATACTTAGTGACATGGTTTAGTGGGCAACACTGGTGGTAGATGGACAGTTGGACTACATGATCTTGGAGGTCTTTTCCAACCTTAATGATTCTGTGATTCTATACCTTAAGTTAGAGTGGCAGGTCTGACCTCTGACAAGAGAAATGCCATCTTGTTGGGGATGGGCACACTGGGATGCACAGAGACACATGGTATGCATGGCAAATGGAGTAGCGTAAGGTCTCAGACAAAGCAGGATGTTCAGTGTCAAAAACACTTTCTCCTTCACCAAGTGGAGAAAGCCCACAGGCCCAGGGACCTGCAGAACAAGATATAAAAGGAGTGTTGAAAGGAACTGAGGTTGCTCAGACTAGAAATATATATATATATATATGTATATATTTTACAAACAGCAGCAGTTCTGCGTATGGTTGAGAAACACTAAGTAAAGAGACCCCAAAAAATCAGATCTCCATACCTATGATAGATTTGAGAATGAAGCTTAAAGTGCAGCAAAAGAAACCATGTCTAAGCTTTAGAAAAACTAATGGTGGGGAGAGCAGGGCAATGCAGTACCTGGGAGGCTGTGATGTCTTCATCACAGGTCATTAAGAACAGGTTAGACCAATGTCTTAGCAGTGAGATAGGCGTTGAGCGTCCTGCTTTCAAGGAGGGGGAGGACATAGATGACCTCCTGACCTCTTTCAGCCTCGTGATCTTGTTGTTTCTTTTTTTCTGGAAAGAGAGTATATATTTAACCCACCTGGCTGCATTTAAACTAAGAGAGAATGTGATCGTTTTCTGTATAGGGATGAAATTCCTCCTCACACTTTGGCACTCTCTAAGTGTAACAAATGAACAGCTCTGGCTCAGGACCATCTGTGTCTCTCACAGAACCTTTTTCCTTCAGTGAGCGTAAGGCTGAGGCTTTGGGCAGAGGAGTATACAAAGGGCGATTGTTTTTAGAAGCCCATGTCCCAGTGGGCACAGCACCTCTTCAGATGTGCTTTAATTCTGTAATTCAGGCTCTTTATTAATTATGAGAGTCAAAACTCAAAGCGACAAGCTTAGGATGTAAGTAGTCTTCTGAAAAGGACAGCAAGAGATAGGGGAGAGCTTTACGCCACTCATCTTCTAAATGTTAAGGACTATAGAGGCTCTTGCAACACATTTGTTGATTTAAACAGCACAGGCAGAACTATTGATAGAGCCCAGTACCTCAGCTGTCAGACTGGAGTCACCAGACAATAGTAAGATTGGGTTGGTTAAGTTATGTGTAAGTATGCGCATTGTTACGTGTTGTGCTTTTCCAAACCACTCCGTGCATTTGCATCATCTTTTAAGAACCTAATCAAGCATATATTATCTTACTGCAAGTACAAACAGTAACACAATCCATTTCTCTTAGTTCCTTCTCTCTATTTAATGTTCAGTTTTTGTGAAAGTTTAACGTTCAGTATTTCTTTTTGCAAATGCTCTGATAATTACTAAAAGCATATTTGAGAACTTAAAAGCGAAAAAATGTTCTGCTTCCGTTTTGCCTTTGCTCACCGTTTCCTGATGGATGATATTTAACTCAACAGCCATGTGTAGTAAGAATAAAAGCAGTATTTCTAACAAAAATAAATAAATAAAGAGAGAGAGACGTGAGCATGTACTATGGTATTGTAGCAACTTCAGAAATGTGAGCTATCTCATACCGATCAAATGCTGTCTATTTGAATACCTGGGAAGGCTGGAGCAATAGCTCTGAGGCTCATTTTGGTGAGATGTTGTTAATTCTGGTGACCAGTGATAATTTAAAAGTCAACTCTGTCAACTTTTCTTCTTTGTTACAAGAAAGGAGAAAACCTTGTGAAGTGTTTTCTGTATGGTGAGCAATGTGTCTTCCCATCCTACATGTGAAGGAATCATGTGGTTGTAGCAGCTGCTCCTAAAACCCCTAAGTGGGAAGACTGCAAGGAGACCACCAGAGCCCTGGAGCACACAGAAGTCAGTGGGCCCCAAGAGCTCCCTAGGGAAGGAAAGGATAAACGTCCAACACCTGCCAGGGAAATCTTCAACCTGTTGGTCTGTGCTCTCTGGCTCACTCTTTAGGAATGACTGTTCCCCATCCCTAATGCCTTCATCTGATGAGTCAGATGGGGCTGATGCTAACCAACTTTCAGGGGGCAAGCCATTAGGCTGAAACGGAGGTAGTCTCAGGAAATTGAAAACTCCTGCCCTGCCATGTAGTCTGAAAAACTCAGGGACGATAACTTCTTTCTTCTAGTATTTATTAGATTAAAATAATGCCATGCAAAGCAAGCAAGCAAGCAAACAAACAAACAAACAAAAAAAAACATTGGTTATTCTGTGGTTTAGGAATGGAAATCAAATGTGGAGCTGAGTTGTGCCAGGCTCCCTGTATTTCATTCTTTACACTTTCTGGACTTTATTTACTTCAGCTAAACGTCTGTAAGATCAAGCTTGTGCTGCCTCTAAACCAAAATGTTACCTGTGGCCTCGAGTTTGGAAAGCCATTTAACTGGTTCTGTGACTAAATCACTGTCATCTCTCCATCTTCATTTCATCTCTTTCATAACAGCATTAAGAACTGCAATACAGAGAGGCAGATCTTAAGTCTGCTGTATGAAATATGTTACTTGTACAGACATGCTGAGTTTTTGCCAGTTAAAAACATGCTTCACCTCCTCTCTGTTGTTTTTTTTTTCCTAATGTCTTTTGCACTCTAATTACATGAGCTAATATATTTACATATGTACATATCTCCAGGTTTATATGGTAAATGGCCAATGGAGAACATGGACTGATCATCCTCAATGTGTAATCTTCTTCACAGGGAATTTAGAAAGTGCATTCAACAGTAAAGATGAAGGGCCCCTTAGACTGAAAGTTGCACAATCATTATATTATGGTTTCGGAGGAAAACATTCTGATGTGTTTGGTCAGTGATGAGAAGTAATTGTTAAATATTAGAGTAATTTTTCTGAGGACATCCAAGGGAGCAAAAAAAGGGTGTGTCTACAGGGGTTGTTAAAGTGTACATGTCAACTTGCTAATGATTGGGTGTCTTTTAAGAAGTGTCAGTTCTTCCTTTGCTCAGCAAAACATTTTATTGTCAAGTTATAGGGAAGGTTGGAAATTTTATATATTCAAGCACAGGAAACCAAGGGAGGAAGACAGTGATGCACAGTTCCAAACAGAAGGTAAGTTAACATTCAGCAGTCTAATTACAAGGGGAAGAGAATTTTTCTCTTTAAGCAGCAAAACACGAAGCAACACTCGTAGCTCTATTTCTTATGTGTAGCTCAGTTATGCTCCTTAGTGTGGATGCTCGATGACTTTGACTTTCTAGATTAAAGTCTCACTATAGGGATGAGCTGAGCCTTTCATACTTCGTAGAAAGAAAGGCAATGTCTTTTTGAACAGGCTACAGGAATATGCAGAATATGTCAGGGCATAAGTATTGCTGAGCACATGCTGCAGGCTGAGAATATAGAAGAGACTGGTAATAAAAGCCTAGAAAATAAAAGATAAAAAGGAAAATAAGGTAAAAAAAAAAAAAAAAAAGAAAATGTTAGAGAAGAGTAATAGGAAAAGTTAGAAGAGTAGTGTGAAATAAAGCAGAGAAGCAGAAAGCATTTTGTCTTCCACTAAAAGCATCAGAGAACCACAGAAGTCCTGAGGCTGGAAGGAACCTGCTCAGGCCAGCAGGGTCACCCAGCGAGGGGTGTCCAGGAGCACCCAGCAGGCAGAGAGAAGCAAGCCTTCCTCTCATGGTTGGGTGTCTGTGCCAACAGCTGAGCAGTCCTGTCGCAGTGCACAAGAAGATATTTAGGGGCAGATTTTGTTTGATCTAGCACTTATTGTGGTCATGGTTGCTATGCATAGCTGAAGGAAAGGAGCGCAAACAAGTGGGCTGAGTAAAATGTGTGAGATTTTAGGTGTGACACTAGAATACAAGGAGAAATATACATCAGTATAGCAGTTGTGCTTGAGTTATGCACATATACTCACCTCAGCTGAACATCACTTTGTCTCAGCCTGAACTACTGACAAAGTAGCATGAATGACACAAGAGTAATTTACTACTAAAAATATTTGCATAAATATTGATTAAAATTCTAATATTTTCTCTATACATTTAGAAATTTCCTATGCAGGTAGTCAGGTGAACTCAGAATTTTTAATAGTACCTTCCTGTAAAGGGTGTTAGTTTAGCAAATTCAAAGCATTTTATGACATGGAATTATTCTCAACTGATTTCTTGTCTTAAAAAAGTTGGGAATTTTTCAAGGTTGTCTGATTAGGAAAAAAAAAAGAAAGAACATGAAGAAAATGATTGTGTTAATAACACATCAAAATGCAACCAAATGTTTGATTCACCAATCTATCAATGCATGAAATGCAAATGTAGCCGAAGTCCCATTGGAGAAGTTGAGCTGGATACTAGATTCTTTAAAAGAATTTAGTGCCACTTAAGTTAGTGTTACTTGGAGAGGGGAGATGTTGGTGAAGGGATAATGGAAGGAGGATACTCAGAGTGTTTGGAGATGGGATATGAGGCCGAAGGGGTTCAGGAGTTGTAGGAACCACAAGGCATGCATAGCAGAACAGGGGAGCGCAGCAAGGTCATGGTGACTGGGAGAGGCATGTGGGGACTGGAAGAAGGTAAAAGTTGCCTCTGTTTTCAAAGGGCTAGATTTGCAAAAGAAGGGGCCAGCCAGTCTGACCTTAGTCTGTGGGAGGATTAAGAAGGTGACAGTGGACAGGCAGTAACAGTTTACATAATGTAAATTCTGCCTGGCCAACCCAACTACCTTCTGCAGTGTGAAGAGTGAAGGGGAGAGCAGTGCATATAAATTACCTTGACTTTTCCAATGCTTTTGAGACAATCACCTGTAGGCTTCTCTTAAGCACATCACAGGGGTATGAACTAGGTAAGCAGAAGGTAAGCTGGGGAGAATCAGCTGGACCAATGGGCTCAAAGGTTGTGATCAGAATGAGCTGACCCAGCTGGCGGCCAGGATTCCCTTGATGGTATTGTGTAACACCTCTGTCAGTGACCTCGGTGATGAGTTGAAGGGCACCCTCAGCAAGCCTGTGGGTAACTTCACAATTGGCCCTACTTGGAGCTGGGGGTTCAATCAGAAGGCTTTGTCACGTCTCCTCATCCTAGAGACAGTGAAGATCATACTGTAGATTTACTTGATTTAAAAATTCATTTTGTTTCCTTTGTGGATTTAAGTTAGGTATATTCTGGATCAACAAAAATTCAACCGATTTCATAGAGGCCATATTTAAATCAAATTGGGGATGTTAATGAGCAAGTAGGGACGTGATTCTCCATAAAAGCAGGCAGAGTGAATCTGCAGGGTAAATGCAGCTGCTCACGAAAAAGACTTCGTTCACCAACATCTGTTTTACATGTAGGCCAGGTGTCAGCAGGTGCACATAAACTTTTTTGTTACACGCTAAAGCTGCAGATGAAGCTTCGTGAGACAGCAGCCATACCTAAGGGGAATACCAAGTTCAGGAACATTAAACAAATTATTCATTACTTTTCAACTTACGGAAGAGCAACTTTAGGACTTATTTGAAAATCAGGCAAGAACACTGCTATGTATGTTAGGTCTACTCACAGTACCCCGTGTGCCAAATTTTATAGAAATACATCATGTAGACAAGATAAATGATTTTAAAGAACAAGGCTCATTGAAAATATATGGTTAAACTGATCAAGGAAACACTGTTACATTCAGATTCCCCTTTTCATGGTGCTGACTGAGGGGGAAAAAAAGTTATGATGAAGAAATTTAACCAAGCTTCACTGAAAATTCTGGGCAATTAAAAGCTTCTCTGTGTTAAATTTCACACCAGGAAAGGTTTGCAGATCACAGCGAATAATCAAGCGAATGCATAAGGCGATGCAGTGAACAAAGTAGGGTTATAAAATAGCGAGGGTACAAGTATAAATGGGAGGAGGATTGCAGAGTAGTAGAATCATAGGATGGCTTAGGTTGGAAGGGACATCAAGGGCCATCCAGTTCCAAACCCCTGCTGCAGGCAGAGTTGCCACCCACTAGGTCAGGCACGAGATCAGGGCCCCATCCAACCTGGCCTTGAAGATGGACAAGGACGGACATTAGAAGATGGCAGAAAGTATATGCTGCTCTTGGTTAGAACTGGAGGAGACTCTATTGAGATGCAAAACCCGTATCTACTCAGCTTAACGCAGCACTGGTGGCAAAACATTAGAGGAGGCTCAGAGAAGAGCTGGAACCTTGAACAAATTCCAGCACTGAAGTGTGTTCAGCAGGTCCGCTTTCCTCTGGAAGATGATGTTTTTGCTTTAAAGAGTAGCAGTCGGGAATAACATAATTCCTGGCCTTTGTACACAACGATACTTCCAACCAGGCTTTATTGGCCTTTGATGATAACATGTATTTGCTGATGAACTAGCAGCTTGGAACAAATTTCAGAGGACTTGAACATATGTGTGCAGTTAGATCCCTTCTTTCACACAGTGTGGCAAGGAGACTCTGCTGCATTGGGGTGGGGGTTCTGTCAGTGCCGAGCCCTGAACTCTGTGCCACACGGGCTGTCTTTGTGTTTGCACCCAGCAAGGTGAAGGGCTGTTCTGGTGGGTGCAGGTAATCATTTAATGAGTACTTTTGTTTACGTTAAAGGATGTGTGGGGTTGGAAAAAAATCAAGCATCCAGAGACTGGAACAAAAATTACTTGTGCAATTCTAAATTGGACTGCTTATGGTCATAATATCAAAGACGTTACATTACTTTTTCCAGCAGACCACTGTCTCATTTAGCATGGGAAAATGAACGGATCATGACCGCGAGGTAAATAAGATTATTGCCTGTATAACTGTTAGCTTATTTGCTACAGAAATTTGCACAGATATAACAAATGAGACCAGAGGAAAAGCTCCGTCCCTTCGCCCCAGGGCTTTTTCCACACACAAGCTGCTCTCCTTTGCCACGTTATTTCAAGGTAACATAAGGATTTCTCCGCACTTCGAGTGGCCCTTCTGTCTCCTGGCTGCTGCCCATGCCGGTGCCAGAAGCACCCTCCAAAAGAGTGACGTCTGTGGGAGGTAGGATCCCTTTTGCAAAGTTCTGGGAATACGAGACTTGGAACAGCCGACCTTCAGAGGTGCCTTCCAACTCAAACGATTCCGCGATCCTATGATTCTAATAGACAGACTACCCCTGCACTTCCTGACGTGAAGTAAATCCAAGCAGATTTCTGAGCGCGGAGTCATGCAACCATTAAGGTTGGAAAATCCTCCCGATGGCCATCCTTAACCAAGTTCTTTCTCCAGAAGAGGAAAACAGAAGTTTTCAATGATTTGGTTGCAAAGACTTTTCTCGAATGTGGTAGTGGGGAAAGAGCGATGTAGAAGCTTTACCTTAGATTTGTTCTGAGAAACAACCGAGCTATTACCGTTCAGTGGAAGAAAAAGAAAACAGTACAATAATCTGAGGCAGACACGAGCATGGGAAGCCATACGCAGAGCAGCCAGTAAGGCAAGAAGTAACCATCTGAAGAGCAAGGGTTATTGTCCCGCCAGTACCGGACAAGCCTGAGGCAAGCAGAGTTCGCCATACCAGCAGCGACAACGCGTAACCCCTGGATGACCACCAAACGCTTAGGGCTGCGCATCCCTCAGAAATAACAATCGTTACCCCCGCTGGGTGCAGCTTGCCATCACTGCCTCCTGTAAAAACACAAAGCCCTTCTGCCAAGGTGGGATTTCTGCACCACGGCATTCACGCGGACTTTGAAGGGCAACGGTCAACGGTCACCCTTCAGCCCTTAACAATCTTTAACTCTCCTATTCAGCCCCCCCACACGGAAAAGACTGCATCTTCATCTCCCCGCCGTGTGAGACACAGCCGATGCCGTGCGTTTGTGCAGCGGTGTCACGCGGCGTTTTCTTTTCTTTTTTTTTTTTTTCCTCTTTTTTTTCTTTTCCAGGGGCAAAGGGAGGCGGTAAGGCTGCCCTCGCGTTTGGGTGAGCGTGGGCCACCGACACTCGCCCCGGGGCAGCGAGGGGCCGCGCTTAAAGTCTCTCCCGCTGAGGACGAAGGACTTTTTTTCCCCCCCCTTTCCTCTCCCCTCCTTTACCCGCCGGAGCGCGGACGGCTGCCATTGTCCGCGGGCGCCGAGCGGGGCAGCGCCGCGGGAGCACCGGCCCGGCCCCCAGAGCGGGGCCCGGCCGCAGCAGCCGCCGCCGTGCCCGGGGGCAGAGGGTGTGCCTTGTGCCTCCCCCCGCCTCCCGCCGCCCGGCCCTCCTCCGGGCAGAAGGGGAGGAGGAGGAGGGCGAGCGGTGGGAGGGTCTCCATTGAAATAAACAAGCAGGCAGTTATTAAAACGGGAACATGGCGGCCGCAGCCCCAGCTTCAGCTTCATCTTACAAAGCGAAGGTCAGCGCCGGCGGCGGCCGCGGCGGGAGGCGACACTGACCCCGGTAACGGCTCCCGCGCGCCCCCTCGGCCCCGCCACGGCGGGGGGTGTGCCCCGGCCCCGGCTCCTGCCCGCCGGGAGCGGAGCGGCGCGGAGAGCGGCGGCGTTGGCGGGCGGCAGCGCGGCCGCGCCGGGGCGGCTTCCCCCGCGCCCGGGCGGGGGGTGAGGAGGGGGGTCGAAGCGAAGCCGGGCGGCGCGGGGCCGCCCCTCGCCGGGCACCGCGCTCGGGCTGCGGGCGGACTTCCCCGGGACGGCCCCTCCGCCGCCGCCGCCGCCACCGGGCCGGGGGGGGGGGGAGTCGGGGCCGCCGGGGGAGGACGGGGCACAGCTGCGGAGAAGGGATGGTTGGGAAACTTGCGGGAGGCTCCGCGCCCGCCGACAAAAGGGGCGATCCGGGAGCAGGGCGGCGCTCGCCCCTTCCCCGTGTGACACCGGCGCGGAGCCGCGGCCGCCCCGCTCCGTTCCGCGGGGAAGGCGGGGGCACAGCGGGCAACTTCTGTAACTTTCTGCGCGGGGGCTGCGCCTGCGTGCGCGCGCCGGGCCGGGCCGAACCGCGGGGGCGGGCGGTGGGGCGGTGGGGCTCCGCGTTCAGGCCGCGGCCGCACGGCGCTGCGCAGCCCGGGGCGCCCCGCCGCCGCCTCCCCGCGATCCGCCCGAGGAGAGGAGGGGAGGGGTGGGGGCCCGGCCGCCGCAGTGCCGTGTGGCTGCGGGTGTGCGCGGGGCGGGGAGCGGCGGGGGAGGAGGAAGAGGAGGAGGAGGAGGAGGAGGAGGAAGGGGTTGTGGCAGCCGGCGGTGGGCGCGGGGCCGGGGTCCCTGGGCGGGTGCCGCTCGCTCCGGTGTCGCTGCGGAGCGGGGGGGGGGGAGGGGGTGAACGCGCGCGGGGGGCGGGGGAGGGGAGGTGCCCGCCGCTTCCCCCCCGCCCCGCCCCGCCGTGTGCGCGCCGCGGGGACCCCGCCGCCGTGCTCGTCCCAGGCCGTGGGGCGCGGCGCTGCCGGGCCTGAGCGCTGCGGGTGGGACCGTGCGGGGCTGCGTGCGGGAGGCCGGCAGGGCACGGCGCTGGAGCGGCGGCGGTGCCGTCCTGCGGGCCGGGGCCGAGGCTCGCTGTCCCGCGCCGGTCGTTGAGCCAGGAAGCGGTGCCCTGGTGGGGGGGAGGACGGCTTTGCTCCTTCGGCAGTAACTGCTGCTGCACGCGTGGTTTTTAGGAAGCAGGTGAATGGGCTGTGAAACTGACCCGGTAATATTTCTGTGGTGTTGAAGTAGAGTTTGGGTTCAGCACATCGTGTCTGGCTATGGCAGTTCCAGCACAGCTCTGTTGCTACTAAAGATAAGTGAGCAGTTTAATGCTGCTTCTTTTCTTAGTTCCAGAATTTGCTTATTTATTAATTTTGTTCTCCTTTGCTGCCACGGTGGCTGATAGCGCTCATTCGCTTTCAGCCTTTTGGGTTGGCGTGGACCAAATTACAAAGCCACTCCTCCCCTGTTCGCTTCCCAGCTCCTCACAGCCCTACAGCAGCACCGGGCCCTACTCCTGCGTGAGCCCTGAGCGGCTGTGGGGCATGGGGAGCTGCTGAGGCGCTGCACCTCCCCGGAGAGCGCTCAGCCCAAACCATTATCCTCAGAGCAGTGCTCTGCTTTGCCTCCCGACGGCTTAAGGACCCCCTGTGAATAGGAACTGTGTCAGTACCAACCTCCTGCAGAGTTTTCAGGACGTTTCTCGCTTACATCGTGGTGGTATCACACATGGGGTACATAAGGCCCGTGCAAATGTGCACATGTATACGTCTGCAGGCACGCATGGGCACTCGTGTTTGTGTTCCTTGTTTTGTCACTTGGAATACAGCTACTCGAGGGCTGTGTTGGAACCGAGCACAGCAGTCAGCTGCGCTGTGTCACGGAGATAAAGCAATGTGTAACTGTACACCCGTGGTTACTCTCCAAGTCTACGACAAGTGCCACGATGAGCTCGGTGTTCACAGCCAGCCCTGGGATCCGGCACCCTGGGCAATGCTGTCATGGCATCGGCCCTCAGAAATACTCGGAACAGCTTTAGAAAGGTTGATCCTAAATGCCATACGAATATTTGGAGGATCGCATAATTTTTCATATGTTTGTATCTCATGTTGGCGAGCGTTGCGCAATAAGGGCCTGGCAGAGGTGCCGTCCCTGTGTCAGTTTTCCAGTCAGCAGTTTCTTTCATTTTGTGTAAAAACTGAAGTTTTTCTCAACTTCGTGTTTTCTCAGGCTTTAGGCCTTTACTGCTAAAAGGGCCCACACATTGCACTGTTACTTCGTAGGCATATATACTTCATACTGCAGCTTCTGAACCTGCTGTGTGCTGCAAAGTAGAGGGTGCGCATCTGCCCTGTTCTTCTTCATGTGTCTTGGCAGTGTCAGTGCTCTGTGAAACCCAATGCATCTGAGTGAGGAATACTTTATTCCTATCAAGAATGATACTGTTGCAGTAAGACAGTTGCATTTAAGTTTTTCAAGCACAGCTACATTTCCCTATGGGGGGAGAGGGGGGGGGGAACCACCACCAACAAAGCACTGAGGATGTGTTTGCATATAATGTAGCATATTGTAGTAAATTGAAACCATAAAGGTTAGTTAGTTGAGAATACTTGTGTTTTTATAATCCTGAAGGTGCAGCTTGTTCAGTGCAGGGCTCTCCCCCAGCGTGGCCGTGTGCAGCACTGCCCCTGTGGCTGAAGGCAGCTCCTATCCAGCCCATCTGCAGTGCGAGGGCTTTCGGCAGGAAGAATAAAGTCCTCGGGAAAGACAGCTGCGGTGACAATGCCCACTGTCTCCTGGTCCTTTCCTTTGTTGCTGATGTCACTGTCTCATGGGCAAAATCTGGGGTTCGGTGCTGAGTTTTGGTAGCACCACCTGGGCTGAGATTTCTGGAAACTGCTGAGGCTTGTGAGATGCGAGCCTTGAGGATGCTGTCAGTTCGTTTAGGAGAAAAGGCTGAACGAAAGGCTGGTGCCAAATTCAAGTACAAATGTAACTCTCTTTGTCTGCTCAGCACTAATAGGCTGCGTGCTGAAGGAAGGCAGTGCTGAGCCACTGCTGTCTCTGCCACGCTCATTTTTGCACACTTGCCATGGTTGGCTTCTCTAAACAATGCAATTCATTTCGAAGTGCATATGAAGTGTTTAACAGATCCCATGCATTTCTATAATATTCTTACCCACGTCCAAATGCTCAGTTTACATTTATTTCTGCGTTTGGCTGCTGAGGTCAAAGGTTGGGTGTGCTGTTACAGGGTATGTGCCCTTCCGTGTGACTTAGCTTTTTGAGCTAGAAACTGGAACGCTGATATTTACTTTGTAGAAGGGTATATGGCAGCATCCATTCAGCTCTCATTCGCTGCTCTCAGATGATGTAGTTACAGATGGCTACTCTGGCAGGAGCCCCTGTTTTTATTTTTAAATAAGGTGAAGTTCAGTGCACCACTTTATTTGTGTTAGTTGTTAAAACATTCTCATGCTCCTGGTGGCAGATAATGACAAATCTCTCCATGCGATGCTGGGAGCAGGGGTGGCGGAGAGGGAAACAGGGAGGGATGGAGGCGGGGGTGGGGGGGGGACACCCTCCTGAGCATATGGAGACATCCAGAAAAAGATGTGCATCGTCAGCTGTGATTCCATTGTGTGCTGGCAGACAGGATCTGAGCCTCTCTTCTCTGGGGAATTTAAGCCTCGCAGAAGTGTTCTTCGACTTTTACCCGTCAGGTTAATCGAGCTTAGATAACGTACACTTCACTTATTTATTATAGATGGCATTTTGATCAAGATAGTATTTTGATAATATTTTTAAGATTTCAGGCAAAATATGCAGTTCCAAGGGCTCCTGCTGTGTGCTGAAATAACATCGTGAACAGCAATGCCTGTCGGTGAAATGGTAACTTGGAGTAGTAAGAGTAATTTCTGTTATGACATCGGTGGTTACGTGCTACTAAAGCAGCTTACCACTTCGAGGTTAGTAGTTTGTCAGCAGTATTTGCATTATGCAAACACTTCCTGTTTTAATGATTCAGTAGCTTTAGCCTTCTCAAGATATACCAGGTAGGAATGTGACGTGGGAAATGACAGCTTGCATAGTTTAGTCAGTGTGGGGTGCAGCATTTAAAACAGAAACAAAAGAGAAAATCATCATGATGCATTTTTACATCAGGGCTTAAAACAAACCACCAAAAAGCCCGAAGTGTTTTGTCGGTATTGTGATGTAAGTTCTTAGAAATAGCATTAGCATGAATTTACCTGATAGGAAAAGAAGCTGAGTGGAGGAAATTAATTTTCTTCTGCTCAGTCCTGCATTTACTTATTACCTAGAACAACGTTTCCTCTCCTGAGCTTTTAGAATATTTCTGCTGCTTTTATAAAATTACTTTGAATTGATGAATAGTTCAAAAAATAGATCTTGAATGTGGTGGATCGACTGCATTACGTTTTGTTAATGTTTATGATTTTTCAATCTCGTTCCGTGGCAATAAGATGTTATTCAAGTTAAGCGTAATAGAAATTGTGCTTGGTTTTAGGGAAATCTTGTAGGCTCCATTCCTATGGAAAGTGTAGGGTCAGTGGGGCGGCTGGCTTTTTGAAGTTAGCGCATTCATTTAGATGTCGAAAGCTATACAACAACACATTAACATTGCACACTTTTTTTCCCCCCTTCTGCAGCTGCATCATTATACCATTCCAATCCTTGCATTTCCTTAAATGGCTTCCATAACAATCTCCCATTAATACAGTTACTGGCAGATAGTATTCTTTCTTTGCTCTCATTTTAGCAGTTATAACTGATAGTAAATCTCACTTTTCTGTGAGCATGGTCTGATTAGATTTTCAGGAGCCTTTTTGTAAAACGCATTTGGTTTTTGCAGGTAAGATGCTGTGCTCTCTGTGCAAATCCCAAGTATGGTTTTTGTGCTGTTTTTTGTTGTTTGCTGAAGAAGTGACTTGCTACTTGGAAAGGATAATGTATTTTGCTGGAGTAGTAAATGTTATGGAAACTGTTCATGTATTAATGAAGCAGCAAGGGGATATAGGTGACAAATTAAAGATACGTACTGAATGTGTTGATTTTAATTCTTGGACAATGCAGATCACATGAGCTTATGTGGGGGGATCCTGGGGTATGGTGAGATCGTATATCTGATGAGCAGTGACTGAGTGTTGCAGTTTTGATGCTTTTCTAGTGAGCTACGTAAGACATATTGTTGCTCTTTGGTAGGATTTATAGTGGACATATCACAATTGGCTGCTTTATTGGCTGCCTCAGTGGAAAAGACTGGGATTGAAGAATGGGCATGGAAAGTGAAATAACATTTTACTTGCTAGGTCAGAATTACTATGGAATCTTACACTGTCTGTGCAGTAATTCATCTGTATGTGAACAAATACAGTTTTTCATTGCTGTTAGTATTGATCTCTAATGAGCCCTACACTGGGATTTTGAAGAAAATTGCTCCAATTAAAAACAATGCAGTGTGTCACTTGTACCTCACAGGTTATGTAGGAAGCACTAAAGTGCATTTCCAAAGGAAACTTTGTGAGGAAGGAGGAAATTCTGCCTATGAATAAATTTGATAGTATATACTGACACTTATTACTGCTATTTTTATGAACTCACAAATGCATCACATGCCTCCATGACAGAATCAAATTTAGAAAATTAAATCAAGGTCATATGCTTTTCATACCTATGCAAGTGAGAGTTCAGGTATTACCTGATCTACAGTGGAGATGACTTTCCTTCAGACTTCTTTCACCAGACTTTGAGTTTGCAAGCTTTTCTGTTTCTAAAGTAATGTCAGGGCTCGTGGACCAGCCACATTTGTTATTCTCAAGAATAAATGTGATTATTTCAACTAGTTTCACTTGCTACTCTTACACAGATTTGTACTTCGGTCTTTGGAGATATGAGCTGTGTCATCCTCCCTTCCTATCAACTTCCTAAAGTAGTTTCTTTCTGGAGGAAGACTGAGGTTATACAGATTAATACATTATTTTAGCAGATTTCAACTGCTGCTTCAGGAAGAGCTCTGCAACTCCAAGTCTGCATGTTTTGAGGGTGGTTTTGGTCTTTTTTTTCCCCTATAATTGAAATTTACAACTGAAAGTACACTGTTTTGTTTTAGTAGAGCTAGAATACTTGTTGCCTTGATCTTTCATTGTTGTGGGTTTTGTTTTTTTTAAGTCAACCTGTTGATACTCTCAAGTGTAGCTTTAATGACTTAGTTTAAAGCTTTTTTAACTACTTTTTAACTACTATTTTTTAACCAACTTGTGTTGGCAGTTGTGTTACAAATGTACTTCTGATTGTTTTGCTCTTTTCTGGGGGGGGGGGGGGGGGGGGGGAATCATGGCTTACTTTGATACAAAGATACTCTGTTTCAAATGAGATCTCCAATTGTTTTCTTGCTACAGTTGTGTGAGAGATTAATCTTAACTGCATAGTAGTAGGATGACTTGTAGGACCATTTCTTCACAGTCTTCAGATTCCCTCTCTCTTAGACTGTGTGTAAATGGTCAGAAAATACATCCATTAAGCTTACATGCATTAAGTAAATGTCTTTCCTACCTATGTCTGAAAGTTGTCCTCCACTCTCCTCTTAGGTATACTGTAGTTTGTCGGGCCAGTGTTGTTTGTTTTGTTTGCAACTTGTAGTCTTTATGAGGCAAGGAGGTAAAACAGCTTCAACACTGACATAGGTAGCTGGAATACAGACACCTCTTTGCACTGTGAAAGAAGGAAATTACTGTGAAGGAATAGAAAATGAAGATGTGAAGTGGCCTGAAGTCAGAGAATGTTGCATTGTTTTGGGCATTACCAATTGCGCCTGGCCTTTAACCTTGCTTTTAAAAGGTTGGTTGTTTTTTTTTTCCACTTTGGTGGATGAAAAATTGATTGAACAGTGGTACTGCAAAATGACAAGTGTGAAGAGTAGTAATTATGATATATTCCATTTTTGTATCATAGCTAAAGCGACGCAGAGACCATTTCCTCATGCATGCTTTTGTTTGAGGCCTGCATACAGGCCTTTGAGCACCACCATTAACAGTATTATATCACTGTGAAAGCTGGCTTTATGCAAGGCTTTCTGTTGAGTTTCCAGAGGCACCCTAAGGACCTTGTGATTCTTGTGGGAACGATTAGCATGGGAATAGGTACTAGTGGTGCAGTTTCCTACAGCGTTGCTTTTCCTTTGTACTTCAGAAAAGGGCCTGAGAAGGAAAGCAAGGACTAATAGGTAATGTCAGTGCCCAGTATTTGTCGCTTTCTTCAGTGGTGGTGTAGTTTAATGAAAAGTATAAATCTGGAGAACACTGAATGATATGTGTTTGGGTACATCAAGCTTGTCACTAGTTGCGGTACAATTTGAGGCTTAGGAAGAAAAATCTTGTTAGTGGTGTTTTGAAGATAGTATTTCTGTATGAGACTATCATACAGTGTCTTGGCTTTCAGACAGCCTGGTTATTACTGTTTTTTTAAGAAGTTTTACTTATAGAGCAAGTGGAAACGACAAGTTCTGGAGAGTTTTCCTTGTTGCTACCCTGTGTGCTATTGAGTAGTCATTGAGAATCGCATTAGCTCGGTGCAGACTTTATGAGCGGTGATACTGGATAATCACATAGATCAGGAAGGGAGGACCTAAAATAGGTTAGCAATAGCAAAACACCAGCCATGCTAGTTGTTGAGAGATGAGATGGTACTAGAGTAGTGCCCATCCTGCTTTGCTGACTGACTGAAAGGCAGGCATGAGGAGGAGGATTTGGCCCTAGGACTTGGGAGATGAGTGGAAAACACTTTTGTGTATGCAAGCTCTTGTTGTCGTTGCTGTTCTATAGAAAAGGGCCTCCCCACCATGGCTGGGGCTGCAGCTCTCATTCTCTGCCTTTGGCCTGAAGGGCACTCAGCACGCAGCTGTCTCATCTGCTAGCTGGGCAGTGGCTTCTCCTTGCTGCCTCTTTCTGTGCTACAGGTGTCTGACAGGAATTGCAATTCCTGTGAAATAGCCATATGATCTGGTGTCCTACTGAAAACTTTATTCTAAGACAAGATCACGTTTTCCATGAATGCGGGCAAACTCCAAAGCCCCGTATTTGTGATTTGTAGGCCTCGTATACTTAGGCATTCCTGAGGGGATAGTGTTTGTTTTCAGATCTTCTGTGTATATATTTTATGTAAGAATACTTTTTTTCTTAGTGGGCCCTCTGGCAGCCTGTTACTGTAGTGGTATTGTGTTTAGCTAGAAGAATTCAAGCCAAGTTTATTTGAAGAAGGTTTATGTGAGGTGGAAGAACTGACAGAAATAACATCATTTTAAAACTCCATTTTTCTTGAGGCATAATTAGTGCTTTATGTTGTTGGTGGTAACTTATGGCTCTTCATGTTCTACTCTTCTGTTAGTCAGAATGACAAATTAGGAAACTCTTTGGTAGCCTGCTTGGATACGTTTTATGTGAAGTACTGTTTGATCTACAAAAAAAAAAAAAAAAAGTCCTAGTATAGTATTTTTTGTGGATAGTGCCATGTTAGTATTACCCTCCTGCTCCTCTTCCTGAATCAGCATACACTGCTTAGTGATGTGTGCCCTCTGCTATTCTGAAATCCTATGTTCTGTACTAATGAAGAGATTAGGTATTTGTTTGGTTTTTTTTAAAGTCATTATAATACTATTACTTTATTATTACTGTTTTTAACTTCTCCACTGATACTCATTGCTGAGGTCAGTTGCCCTCTAAGTGAATATTCAGAGAAGGAATGTGCTTCTATACATACAATTTTTAATGACAGTTGAGAGACATTTTATAAAAACACCGGTTTCTCCTTTTTTAGAGATTTGATTATAAAGTCAGCCAACCAAGCCGTCAACCAAAAAAGGAACCAACCACTTTCACAGGGAGTTACCACAGATTCTTTTCTGAAAGTGAGGACTACATACCATGTAAATTAGTTTAAACATCATAGTTGCTATCTCTGCAAATTTGCAGGAGGCAGCAGGTAAAGAGGAACTTGTGTGCCTACAGTGATTATGCAACTGGAAGGAGATTGTTATGTCTGGAAAAACGGTTAATACTCTGCAAAGTGTATAATGTTTCCCTCGTTTTGTTACACTTAAAGCTGTGGTTTACTATCATATTTTCATTTCTTCTATGCCTACCTCCAGAAAAAGGGTAATCTTTTTTTTTTCTCAATTTTGTTCACAGCACACTTGAGATGTATCTGAGTGCTGGGGCCCCCCATACACACAGACTCTAGAACTCCTTGCCTGCCTCGCTGAGTCTCGGTGAGTTGACTGTTAGTTATTGTGTTTTGTTGGATTGCTTTAGTTTTACCTCCTTCACCAAGAACTTTGATGTGAGATGTCTCAAACTGATTGTGTGGGTACAGTGGAACAAACCTGGTTTTAAGTAATGTGTGATGTTGCAGTCAGTAGAAATATGTACGCTTTAGAGACTTTGAACAGTAGCACCCAAATTGGTTATGTGCCAAGACCAGAAACAGGACTCTGCTGAGAAGGGCTGAAGGAGATCAATGTGATGTTCCTTCCCTTGAAGTTTGTTTGATACTTGATCCTTCAACCAAGGAACTGATGTTTTTCAAATGTGCTGATTACGGTCTGTCTTACGGTGAAGGTTGAGTATGAAGTAATACAGGCTTTTCCATCCAACTATCTGCACTAATAAATTACTTAAATTGAGGGCTGAAATAAGTATAATGACACTTGATGACTTAAACTGCTTGTTGCTCAAAAATTACTGTCTGATGGCTACATGAGGCAGTACTGTTCCTGTTTAACACTGCTCAGAAGAAGGGATAATACTGCTGAGAATTAGGAGAAGGGACCCCTGTGGATTGTTTAAATGCAGACTAATAATAGTTTGGCAGAATAGTGAAAGAAAGTAGAATATAACTGCTGTATTTTTACTTTAGGCATGTTTAATGTATCAATATACTTACTTGGTATAAACCTTTGACAAATACGCATTTGAGATTTTATGTGAGAACCTTTTCAGGGTACTCATGAATAAATGTTGTCTTTTAACACATAGAGTGACTTATTAAGGTCGGAAATATGTATTTTTGAGGCTTGCACACTAAATATAGAGGTGGGGAATGAGCCAGCTAAGAAGGGCTTTAGTTGTTTTGGGCATAGCTGTTTGTACAACACTGGCCATTTATGGGTAAAATTATGTATGTCTACATCAAGTATAATTTCCTCCTTTGTTAATTACATTGAGCAATCTTTTTTTTACAAGCTAACAACACTTTTCTTTAAACTTACTGAATTTTCTAGCACCAGTGAATGAAAACAGGTTTAAGAAGCTTTTCTGAGCTTCTGTTTTTCTGCCTTTTTCCGTGGCTGTTCTGATAACAAAATATTGCAGTTCATTGCATTCAATAAACTTTGTAATACTGGTTGAATAGTTTGTTTGTACAATATATTAACTTGAGAGTGCTGTGCCACGTAGATGTTGTTTATTGCTTGCTTATGTACACTTACTGCTTGCACTGTATTATTTGTTTAAAGTACTTCTCAGAGCTGCATCACGATCATAATGAGTGCATGCCGGTTATCTCAATAAGAAGCTATATTTGTGATCATTTAAATTAATTGTTTAAGAAGAAGAAAATATCTCAGAATATCTGCTTTTTCTTCTAGTGAATAAAAGGCTCATAATATGATGAGTTGGGTATGACTAATGAAGAAAGAAAAATGCCTTTACCAAAATTCCCCCAAAGAGAACATGAAATTTTGTTGTCAAATTGATAGCATGTTTGTTTTCATTTCAGACATCTTGATTGTAATTTTCTATTAAGCAAGGAATATGTTAGATTAAAACTGAAAAAGGTAAATACTCAAATAAAAAGCAATTTGCATATAATTACCTTTTTTTTCCTAATTAATCTGAGTGGAAAAAAAACCCACAAACTTTCTTTTGCTTAGTGCTGCTAAATTCTCTACCACACTTCCAAATTTTACTTGTTAGAGCACCAGAAAGTAATCTGGTACCTCTACAGATACTGACTAAAACATGGTCGCTGTTCTTGAAAAGTTCACAAGTTTTAATGTGAGCAACTAAAAGGTAAAATTTGGTATATAATATGTAGAATGATAACAGCGAAGAGGAAACCTGTGTTAAAAATGTGTGTTGTGAAATGATTCAAAAGGTAAGGAATCTACCTCTGCCTGGAAGCAGAGACGCCATTTTCCCAAAGAATATCCTGATGCTCTAAATTGAATAGTTATCTGTGTATTCCTGTGATAGTGAAAGAGGGCTGCATGAGACATGGAACATTTTCAAATTTTGGTTCCTTTAAACTCTTGGAATTGATATCGTTGAATTCTGAAGTCCTATTGTTTGACTCATTCAGATGCTCTCCCTCTATAGAAGAATATCAGTTGTAAATGAATTTATGTTAACTAGTATACCAACTTGATATTATACTTGTATGTGAAGTTAGGAAGGATATGCCAGCTGGAATCTCCTAAGTCCTGATCTTGGCTTTTTAATGGGAGCTGCCTGTGGAATAGTTGCTGGGTTTCACCGGGCATTGTGATGCTGTACCGTGAGTGTGGCTTGACTTGTGTTCATACAGCCTCTGCTGTGAGTCTTTCAGCAGGTGAAATTCCTGCCTAGAGCTGATTGGATCTGCTTTGAATGCAATGCGGTGCATAGAAGTTTGAATGTTGGACATGTTAAATGGCTTTAGAGTGTACATAAAGAAACACGTAAAAGTAATTTGAATGTTAGAATTTGTAACCACACACCACTGTGTGTGGTGGCTAGGGTAATGCAGGATAGCTGCTGCGTGCTACCAAGAAGATATGCGGTTAGGTTAGAGATGGCAAGAAGGACAGACTGCAAACCAGCCAACCAGATAAAAGTGTGAACTTGACTTTCCAGTCTAAAAGTTTTCAGTCGTATCTTCTCTCTCATTTTCTTTTTGCATTAAATGGTTTCTTTTGCAGGGAATGTTTCTCAGGGAAAAGAAGAGAATGTAGATTACAGAAATCTCAGTTTTCTGTCATTTTCAATGACACTCTGTTTCAATCTAACTTTGCAGTGGCTTCATTGGCATTTGTGTTGTAGTTAGTGTCAAGTGTGATACATAGAAAATACTTGTCTGTTTGTTGTGAGTTATAGCACTCCTAATTGTTGCTCACAGCAGTTGTAGATAAAGAAAATTCTGACAGATGTCTCACTTAAGATGGAGTCCTCCAAATACTTGATGTGTAAAAGGAGTGCTGTCAGAAAGTGAAGCATGATACTGAAAATATAGGAGTACCTCACATTGAAACAAGTTTTATGAGTCTTTACTATTAATTTGAAGATGGAAGGAAGAAAAGATTACAATAGGTTCCAAGTATGAAATATAAATGAGGGAGGGAGAGAGCTCACCTGTCAAAATTAAAAGCCACACTGGGATGGAGCCCACCAAGAGCTCAGATGTAAGTTCACAGCACCTTGACTCCCAGAGGAGCAGTATTCCAGAAAAATACTTGAAATAAAATAGTTATTGATCATGGGAACGGATAATCTTTACTGACTCAGATCTTCTCATTTGAAGCAGAATTTGTGAACGATTTTTATCCTAGTTTAAATTGGTTTGTGCTAAATAAAGAGAATGCGGTCGCATTCTGAGACCTCAATACCGAGTGGTTCTGTTCTGCATGAAATATGATTGGATTTTCTGTTCTCAGTCTCTCCTGTTCTGTAGTGATATTAGTTGAAGTGGATTGCCTATAAAGGTGCCTACTAAAGTAGATTCTTGATTATAGCGAATTTAATCCAATCAGGGTCAAAATGGTACTCCTAATCTGAGAGTGAACACTCTGTGTGGGTGGTACAGTGAGAATGTTCAACAGAAGTAGAGAAATGAGCATCTATTAAGATTTATAAAATCTTTTTCTTTTTCAAGTTGGGAATGGGTGATTATGGAAATCTTTCATTTTTACTGTGTGGAAGAGGTGAAATTTACGCAAATGCAATATATTGCATTTCCTTTAAAATTAATGAAAATTGAGAGTACAGAGAAATCTCATCATCCTTACTGCTGGTAGAACTACATTTGTTAACAATGAAAGCAGATTTCAAGTACTTCAATATTTTGAGGCCACAACATTCAATTTCATTTGAAGTCTGAGGTAAAAATTTCTTAAATATGTAGAACTCATTAATTACCTTGAATGGATTTAAATGGAGTGCTCTGTCAATGAAATTCTTACTGAACTGGTAGAATCAAACCTCATTTATCAAGTCCTGTTGAAAACACTGTCATTCAATTGATTGAAATTTGCCTTTTGTAGCTATATCCAGGAAGATTATTTCTAACACTTCATTTTCGGTGAGATATATACAAAATATTTAGGAAATGAGATAGCTAACTTGATTTCATTCACTTCTTAAATATTGGTCTTGGCTTAGTAATGGGCTTTGGTTAGATTTTTTTTCATTTCTTATCTTGATAGGAACCTTTTTATGTTGCCAAAGGTATAGTATATATGCATTTTCAGAAGAAATAGCTGTCATTATTGTCTGTGGAAAATCAATATATAGTTTAAATATGGATTGATGACATTCTACCACCAGTACTGGAGCCTGGGAATTCTAGAGGGGTCAAGAACAGGACAACTGAGCACTTGCATCATCAAAGAAGATGAGATGCATTTATTCGGGCAAATTTTCCTCTGGGCCTGCATTTAACCCCTGAATTGGGAAGAATGAAATATTTACCCAGCTCAGCTCTTGACAGTAAATAGTATTAATTAAATACAGGGCTTGAAAATGACACTGGTATTTCAGATTAAGGCCGGTAGATTTTGCCTTGGCTTTCTGAATATTGAATTCCAGTAGTCTGTTTATTTGACAGCGTTATAGTACAATAATTTGAGGATCATAGATATTTCTGTACATTAAAGTGGGTGAATTTTTATCATGCCACACTGCTGGGATGTTAACTCTGAAGACTTACGTGACAAGAATAGTAAGTGAATTTGCAACTGGTTAATATAAAGTGTGGCACAGTTTGTTTTCATGTGACTAATTTACCTTTATACTAACTGAATTGGCAAGAAATTTTAACTTTTTTTAAAACAAACTTTGAATATTGAAAACACAGTCTTAGGTAATATTTCACTTCTTAATATCTTTAAGTGATTTAAATGATTTAGAAATATCTCTCCAACCATACATAGCTTGACAAAATAACTCATTTTAGCAATCTGAAGAGAGAGAAGGTATTTGAATATTTTCCTTCCCCAGAAAAGACAGCCATTTGTGGTTAGCTGACTGCACAGGCACCAGATTTTAGTATATGTGTCTAGCAACTGATGATCCAGATGCTTCCTCTTTTTCATTATCAGTATTTTGTTCCTCAGTAATCCCAGTTAAATAAACTACAGTGTTCAGTATACACCAAGCTCCATATACGTCCCAATGACAGCAATAGGTGATCTAGGAGCATTTAAAATTGGAACTGAAAAAAAAAAGAGTTGGATTTGTAGGTATTGCAAATCAGTTAATCCTTGAGGCAAATGGTGTCATATTGAGTTAAAATGTTTCCATTCATTTTCTTTCACCATGCTTCTCTCTTGCTTTTGCTGATATTATGTAGATCTTTAATTGTCCATACCCATAGAACTGAGGATTCCATTTTGCTTTGGCTTCCTTTGTCCTTCAATCTCCAAACACCTGTTTCACAGCTGTGAGAGGGAGATGTCTCCTACATTGCTTTGTTCAGGGTGTAAGCTTGAAGCTCTACTGCGTGGTGCCACAGTTAGTAGTATTTTGGAATGGGATTGAAACATAAATTTCTCTGAAGGTAGGTGGCCAACAGGTATGAAATTTCAGTTGAGTTAATTTTTATGGCCTTTCAATTTTCAGTTGTGGTTTTTCACTTGGCTTCTCTTCACAAATTCTGCTTAGCTCTATTTTTACTGCTTAGTACAGCTGAGGAGACCCATGCAAAAAAAACTTTCCACTCTGGAATTGCAGTAACTACCTGAATGTATTCTGTGGTGGAATAGGGTATGTATGATGATGATACATTGAACTTCACACGTGACAACTGATGTTTAAAGTACTTGTCTGTGACTGTGATGCTGGTCTTGGGTTTCTCATGAGCCCACTCTTGTGATAACTCAAGTTCCCAGCTCCTGATCAGCACTGAAATACTTAGGGAATCAATGCATGTGAGTCTACTATATAACACTTAAGACATGCTTGATACAAATTGACAGAAGTTTTAAGAAACAATCACACAAAAAACCAACCTGCAATCCATCATTTTATGTGAAATATTACGTACTGTTCTGCTGCTGTTATATTCCAAATGTGTTACCACCACTGTTGCACCCTACAGGAGGTGTGCTTCAGCCTAAACTGTTACATGTCATTTGTTCTGTTAATTTTCTGCTTTTGCTGGTTAGCATCAGACATGCTGTGTGTATATACACCTGTGTAGTATTAACTTATTTTTGAGTATCAGCCTAAAACCAAGCATATGGTGCTCTGCTCCTGTTTTAGGGCACTATTAGAAAGAAAGAGAAGAAATGTAATAGCCTGCTGGTGGTGAATTTGATTCCAGTAGCAGCAGTTCAGAAAATTCGTCATCATCTGATAACAATGATAATGCTTTGGGGTTGGGCACGCTTGTCTGCTTGGTTAAAACCCTTAGGCAGGAGTGATGTTGTGTGGATCAGGACAGTTTGATCCATGTGGAACTGTCATAGGAGAGGCTGGAGATGGGTTGGTCAGTCTCTCTGCTTCCCAGAGCCTGTTTCTGGTCCACAAGTGCTGCTTCCTTTATCAAGTTGGCCTCACCAGTCCCCAGACACCTGCAGGACATGTCTCCTGCCACAGCCTGTATTACCTGACATGGTTAAAGGGCTGGAGAATGCTGTCCTGGGCCCATATGGACACCAGTGTGCATGGTCAGGGCCACACCTGTCTTTGGTTGCTGAGGGGAGAGAGGTGTGAGGGCACATCTCTATATGCTACCTCACTTGGAACACGCAGCAGCACGGAGGTAGGAGTTGTGATGCTCATGCTGAACGGCAGGGCTGCTCACTTGGGCACCCTGGGAGGTTGCTGCCTCTCTGGGCTGCTGATGCTTCAGAGGCAGAGATAGAAAGCTGCACACAGGGAAACATTTCTGCTTCTTACTGCTGCTCGAATACGTTGTTGGAGAGCTGGATTTCGCATGTCAGCTGTAAGTACCCTATCTGCTGTGCGTGCCGTGCAGTAAAGGATGGGAGTTTCTTCACTTTGCCACTTCTATTTATTTAATTTATTTATATGCTACCTATCAGGTTGTCTTTCCAGGCAAGGTACTGCAGGGGAAGCCAAGGTGTACATTTACAGATATATTTAGCAATTAAATCCCCTTGTGGTTGCTTGTAATGCTTCAGGATAGCTTACTCTACTCTGGCATGAAGCAAACTTTCTGAACCAAGGGCATTTTTACTGAGTATTTACGAAACTTGAAACAGTTTTGAAGTGTTAGGTTTTGTGTTGTTTTGGGGTTTGTTTTTTGTAGGGTCTGAAATGAAAAATCCTCTCTAGGCACAGCTCTGTTCCTTCCATCAGTGCTTTCTCTGTCTATAATGGAACGGATACATTTAACTACGGAGGTACATTACTAATTTGATTTTCCCACTGTTGTCACTGTATCTGCCATCTTTTTTCCAGATTCTTTGGTTAGACCGGTGTGAAGTGTTTTGCCATGAGGAACTGGAAACCTGAAAAGATGAAAATCAGCATTTTTAGATTTCCTTGCATTAGAGTAAAAGGAAAATTAAGCTGTTTAAAGCACATCTCTCAGAGACACCTGTGGAATTTCCTTTGGGGAGGAGGGTCTTGTTTCTTTCTTTCTTTTTTTTTTTCTTTGCATCTAAGAAGGGAAATAGGAGGGATTCTTGCATTAAAGTTGAGCCAACTACTGTTGTAAAATCCCATGCTGGGTAAAACCTCGTTCTGTTAATTGAAGACTTTTTTTCATTTATATGAGCTGAGTGTACAGAAGATGTCACCTTTTACTGTTTGTAACTGTTTTTGCTTCCGTTGACAGAAAAGGAAGTTGGCAATAGGGTAATAGCAACAAGTGATTTTTTTTTTAAAGGCATTTTAATAATTGAATGCTTGTGTTTGTTTCTATATTGTAATTTGTACCGATTGTATTACCAGTTCTTCGTTCTTTCCTGTTGCTTTGTTTAGAGTATCAGGTAACTTTAAGAATCCTTATGCCATGCTGATGATGGTCCCTGTGGCTCTTTGTGTGAAGCATCTGTTAATGGTGCTGAACGATCAGTTAGGTTTTTTTATTCAAGTCCGGAGTCAGCAATGAAAATCAAATGTAGTGGTACTTTGGACAACTCCTTCTTAATCAACAGATTTGGATAAGGTGGCAAGAACCATCTGTAGAATTTGAGGGCTTACAGAGTTCATCTCAGAATGAATGGGTTCTGTGGTAGAAATTTAACACTGCCCTTGAGAATTATGGTACGTGAGTAGCTACAGGAATGGGATTATCCTCTGGGCTTGTGCTCGGTAGCCAGGAGCTTCTACTTCACTGTCAGGGTGGTGAGAGGTGGTCTGGAGAAGTCACCCGAGCTGTAAGCCCCTTCTTTATCTGCAAAATGGACTCGGTTCCCATTATTTTCTCTGTATACAGAATATCGAAGTTCACTGTTTGTGGATTGTTCACAGAAAATAAAAGCATTTGTTTTCCATTTCCTTAAATATAAATAAAATATCTGCTTTTATCTACCTGTATTGTGATATGTTAATGAAGTTGTAAGAACTGCAGTTCAAGCAGTAGCCTTTTTCCATTTTATTAAACATCCCAAATTGGTTTGAGTTAACAGTCTATTTGGCTGCTTGTGTTAGGGGATAAAACCAAGCATTGACTGAGCTTTGCGTTTCACAGAGGAGAAGAATTAAAAACTGTCTCCGAGTGGTGACGATGGGGTTATTCTTTGAAATTCTAATTTAACACTTCAGTAATGGGTCAAGCTTGCTCTGAATCCTCTGTGGGATTATTTGATTTGCTGTCTGGTTGACCTTAAGGAAAATGGGGTGTCTTTAAATTACAAGAGGTGCTATAGCTATCGCCTTATAATAGAGCCGCATGGGAGAGTTGGTTGTTTTAAATGAGGATTGTTGCCTAATGACTAAGGGATTATATGAATGGGGCTTATTCTCAAGAACTGCCTTGAGGGGAAAAAGCTGTATTTTTTTAAATTATTATTATTTTTTTAGTTACCATCAGATGTATTATTGAAATCGGTGTGCTTGAGAGATGAGGGGAAAATATTTTACTTACCTGAGGGTGAAGTTGGGGTGGGACTAGGGTTTAGTGTCTGTTTTGTCTTCAGCATTATTTATGCATGGGTGAGTTCTGTCTTTTCAGATTCTCTTCCATGCCTCAAGAAGAATCGGTACTATTTTTTGTAATAAAATTGTTTATTAAATGGCATTCGCATGACCGTGGAATTGGAGGCAGAAGTTCTGCTTTTTATAAGCAGACAAAGAAGCAGCTTGAATATTTTGCAAGTTCATGCATGTCATATTTAGCCTGCCAGAACCTTTAAAATTAATTTGCAAAGCACTGAAATAAAGAACTCAAATGTTTTGTGCTGTGTCATACATAAATGGAATAGTTATAAGTTAATTTGTAACTGAATTTTAGGGGGAAAATAAAGGCAGGATTTCAGTTAATAATGAATTCTCTCTGAAATTTCACTTTTTGATGTTATTTATGCTAGATGTTCTGTGCATATTGCTCTTTCATTTTTTCAGCCACAGCTCACCTTTAAAAGCCATATAACATACCTGCTCATATTTTAGCAGGTTACATATTTCTCCCTCCGTCTTACAAATTAAATTGATTTTTTTAAACATCTATGGTTTATGATGTCATAGGGTGTAAATTAATACAAAGAAAAGCTCAGTGGAATAAATCATTTTAACTGCACTTAGTGTCTCTTCAGGATTATTGAATGGAGATGAGCTGTGCAGCGCGTGTTGTATATATTGAGAAATATCAGAAGACATTTTTGACAAGAGTTTTGGAATGAGTTGTGGGCTCAACTCCAGCACTGCTGAGTGCAACCCCTCCTGCAGAACTTTCCACTGCCATTTTGTCACAGACTGCATGCCTTTATTTCAACTCGGATTTCTGATTTCAGTAACTCTAGCTCTGTGCTAGTTGAATTGCCTATTTCCTTTGAATTGCGTGGTTGAATTTATTTAGTTTTGCTTCTGATTTTTTTTCTTTCTTTATTTAAGAATACAAATGTATTGGTTTGTGTAAAGTTCAATTTATATCAGTTTGAATTAATATGTTGTGGCAGGTTTCTGAAGTTGGCAATAGCTATGGAAATGTAAATCTTGTAAGATGTTGAGAAGGGATATTGGGTAAAAAGCAGTGTAGTCATCAGTTTTGTATGTATGTAGGGGAGGGAAATTCTTTAGGATGTGAATGTTTCTCTATAATTTCTAGTAACTGACAGGGAGACATAAATAACATAATGCAATAAGGATTATAAAGATAGAAAGTACACAGATTTATTTTACTGTACTTCCACCAAGGGCTTATTTTCAAAGGCAAAACCTCCTCCTGCTGTCTTCTGTGTTAAAATGTATACAGTGAAGTGTTAGTTTCAGCACAAGCAGCTGGGCCTCGCTCACAAGCTTCCATCTGAAGATTTGGTAGCAAGTATGAATTGGGCTGGTTTGCTGCTTCAAACTGGGTCTCTTCCTCTTGATAGAAGAGGGTACAGTGACTCATTTGTTAATGAAAAATAATGCTGCTGGAGTAAGCAGCAGCATGGCACACACACGCGCACACACACAAACCAACCCAAACCCAACAACAACAAAACCCTAACCCACAGTTCCAAAGCCCTTAACAGTTCAGCAAGTAAACACTGAACACCACATGCACCATCTCCTCACAGTACACAGAATCATGAGCCACATTGTCTTCCAAGTCCAGCTGAATGGACAGCCTTTGTCTGCAGTGTGTACTCAAAGTTGCCTATTGGGGCTATTTGGAAAAAAAAATCCATATAGAATCATAGAATGGTTTGGGTTGGAAAGAACCCTTAAGATCATCTAGTTCCAAACCCCTGCTATAGGCAGGGACATCTCCCGCTAGACCAGGTTGCTCAAAGCCCCATCCAGCCTGGCCTTGAGCACCTCCAGGGAGGCAAATTTATTTTATGTATTCATTTATTTTAAAGAGTTTTTGCTTTTGTAGGGGATGTTTCATTTGCTTCTGTACTTCTTTTTCCTAGAGGGGAAATATAAACTCAAGTTTGTCTTCTGATTCCAACTCTAATAGGGGAGTGTGGGAGTTCACGCAGATGAGTTCCAGACAGAAACCTCAAATACACCACTGCTGACTGGAGCTGTACAGCACTGTGTAGGGATGCCATGAAATTTAGAGCACTGTGGTTGTGAAACAATGAGAAATCTTCCAATCAGGGCTCTATCGCATGTGGAGAAGAGGGAGAAGAGTGATTTTATTATTGGTAGATGAAGCGCATCTCTGTTTTTCTTCCCTTTAACCCTGATATGACCCTTAAAAAGGTGAAAGGTGGTTCAAACTCCTATTCACTGAGATTTGGAGATTTCCGGAATGTAAACTTAGTAGTTGTGCCAAATTATAGGCTCGCAAATCATCAGGCTTTCTCTAGAATTTTGACTTTGGTTGAAGCGAGAGTTCAAATAAGGAAAAAAGTATAGCACCTCATATCATAATTTATGCAGATGGTCCTGTAGCATTTTGCCTTTAGTAACTACTGCTCTCTCTGTGCTGGTTTAGACTTTCATAGCTATCTTCTTTTCTGTACGTAGACAGAAAATACCAATAATAATAAGGGAAAAGATAGTTTTCTTTCAAGCTTGCTTACACATATGTAGGGAAATGAAAAGTATGTTCCAAGTCCTAATGGAAAATGTCATGATATGATACAAAGTTGTTTTCTGAGTGGTGGTTTTGAGAGATCATGTACCATAAAAGAACGAGTCACTTGGCAGATTTTCCACTAGTAGTTTGTGTTGTATTTTGGTAGGTAATACACGAGACATCATCTTTGTGATCACGCAATTTCTCCCCAATGGCCACGACAACTGCTTTCATGGGAAATGAGTACATGAATTGATGTAGTCTGAGTTTTCTTTACTGCAATTAAACATCTGGAAGCATGCAGAGCTGTCACCGTAGGACCAGCCAGCTTTCTACAGAATATCAGCAATACTCCATGGGCCGGTCTTTGTAAATGTCTGTTGCAGTTATCTGGTGTCTATTTTTTCATTCAAGGCAGTATACTTAGTGGTCTGTACTCATTGTCAGGACTGGCTTGACATCTGACCAGTAGTGCTTCCTGATTACTATTAAATACTTACAAACGTGCTCATTGCTCTGTGTGGAATCAATATAAATTTCACTTCGCTCTCATTTTGGAAGATTGGGATTGTACTGGAAAGTCAGAGGCAGAAATAAGAGTACGAGCATAAACTGTGTCTCTTCTAGATTTTAATGAGGAGATCAGTAGGGTAATAGCTGGTCGCAAATAAGATGGTCTAATTTGTAATTACGGATAATAGCTCAGTCTACTAAGTTTCATTTATAGAAGCACACTATTGCAGAGTGAGAATTTGGTGCCTGATTACAATCTGTGTAAATAATCTCTATTGTAGCGAACTCTTTGCCTTCAGACTTGTGCTCTGTTTCATAGAATCGTAGAATCACTCAGTTTGGAAAAGACCTTAAAGATCATCGAGTTCAATTTTCCTTCGGAAGATGACGTGTATTTGTATTAGCCAAGTCTTAAATACAGAATATGTGTATAAGAAGATCAACTCTCTGGCAGCAAGTAAGGCAAATACTTCATACAGTGTTTAAGAAAAACAATACCGATTTCTCTCTCCTTCCCCTTTACCTCTCTGCCTTCAGTCTCTGCTTCCTTGTTGTGTCCAGCTAAGATAATACAGTAAATGTCTAAGCTCTGGCAAGTAAGCTGTCACATTGATGTTTAACTGACTTTGAAGCAGTGCAGCTGTAAAGGGGAAATGAATTCTGTTCTCTGTCAAAGCCTGTAAAAGAGTGTTTGTTTTAGCAGCTACTGAAGATGAAAGTGTTTATTCCATGACTGCATTGGTTGTCAAAGCTGGACATATTTTCCTGTATTAATAATATTTGGAATTTTTCATTAGTTATCATTTCCTGTTGATTTCTCAAAAGGACTATTGAGATTCTGATCACTGTTACAATCCTTTCAGCTTTGCTTTTTGTATTTGAATGGAAATCTTGGAATTCCATTTCTGTGTGTGTGTATGTGTATGCCAGCATGTGTGAGTGCATATTCTATAAAATCTTAAAAGCAGTTGCAAATGTCTGATACTTTTCCATCCAAAAGTGAAATGGCTTTTTGTACAAGGAGCAGAAGGTCAACTCTTCCAGTTGGCCAGGTGAGGTACCTAACGCTCATGAAATGCATCTTACACATATCTCTTTCGCTTGTGGTTTCTGTCACAGGCTTTTGCCTCTGAAGTACAGAGCCCTCTCTTGATATGAGAAGAACAACCCGTGTTTGGTTACCAGCTTTTATTGGAATGTATGATGTGCTGTGTGATTTATTTCAAAAGTAACATACTAGGTGCGCTTAACAAATGTTAGCCATTCAGCATAAACAGAATCATCCTCGAGTGTATCTGGCCCGTTGTGGCTACAGTAAGAAGAAATAGTGATGAGGTTAGAGTATTTTTGGTTTGTTTGGCTCTTTAACATAGGCTATGTAGAGCCAAAAAAAACTTAATTAACTATAAGGATTTGAAACTGGAAACAGTAACCATGCTAAGTAAGCCTGTCACCACCATCTTGGCATAGTTAGCACAGAGAGCAAGCGGCAAGGGAAGCTGCATTTTGGACTGGTATTGCTTGCAATTGTATGCAAGTTACCAATTACCTTTGCTGTAAAATGGTTGGTAAACAGCCAAAATGCAGCTGCTTTGAGAGGATTGCACTTCCTGGTGTTTTTACAGGAATTACACGGATGTCAAAGTGTTTCCCAGCTTTTCCATGATGATGAGTGAGATGTTATAGGGAAGAACGACCCAAAATCGTAGTGGAAGTGAGAAGGAGAGAGAAAACTGTGTGAGAACAAAGGAATTATGATAGCTGTGTATTTACACACCTTCCTTACTCTTCTCGTTTCAATCTGGTTTCTGAAGGAAATAAAACTCATGTGATTACGACTGAGACAAAACATGTTGATGTGCATTTGTGTGGCTGCGTGTGCTTGCCGCTTCCTTCCTCAACCCCCAGAGAAACTGCTCCTGCAGGCTTCAAGAACATCCGTGCTCAGGGAGATGCTGGTGACAGAAAGTATGCTAAAACCTATTCAGAGTCAGGAGGTCCTTGTTGGGTGGGCACCGCTGTGGGTCAGTGGAGGCACCAAGTTGCTCAAGCTGTCGGTGCGTTTGTCCAACTCCTTTTTTCACGTGCCTTGCTGCTGCTTCTTGGTAGTTGGAGGCTACATGTCTTCTGATGCAGAGAAACTGTGGGGTTTAACACAGCCCTATCTTAAAAATCAGAAGGTTTTATGTCAAGGCTCTGTCTTCTGTGTTTTAAAGTCTATTGCTGGAAGTTGTTTACTTGTGTCGTACTGATACAATAATCTGAGATACTGAAATGATACTCTGTGATGTGTATAAGTAATAAAATGTAGAAATTCCCTATTTATAAATAAGTTTCTGTTGATTTTCAAGGTACATGCAAGCAGAAAGCATACAGTGCTGTATGGCAGAGGGGCAGTGCAGGCCTGCATTTGTCCTTTCCCTTTTCTAGCATAATGATTTTGGCTATCAGCCCTGCAAGTTGTTTGCTTCAGCCTCAGATAATCAATCTGATTAAGTGTCTTGGCAGTATTTGATATTGTACAGAAAACGTTTGGAATGGTGGAGAGATATTTCACTGAGCTACTACTCATGTGAAAGGCTTCGTTTTAATAGTCTTGGTGATAACAGAACTAACTGAAACAAGAGAGAGATGGAAATAATATATATTGGATCATATCTTTTAGAGCGAGTGATTGTAGACATAAACCACTATTAGGACTTCTTCCTGTGTGCCTAGTTCCTATCTGGATGAGTGAAAGCAGCGAGATTTATGTACTTAGTCAACTTAAGGTGTTGCTCAATAAAAAAGCTGAGGAAAAAGTTCTCTGAGTAGTAACATGTTAAGCACAAGTATAATGGACTCAAGTTGTTAATGACCGGCCTTGCGTTCACCAGAGGGTTCCTCAAGGTAGAAGGTGTTTGTGGCTCAGGTCTGAACCCCCTTGGTGAAGGCAGGCAAACCTGAAAACATGACATCTTAAATGCCCCAGAGAATCTCCAGCATGGCTGCGAATAAGCTTTAACCTGGCCTTATTTGATTCCTGATTGCAGTAGTTGGATGGCTTTGCTTTAGCATATCTTGCAAAATGACACCTGATAACTTACTTATTTTCTATAACAAGGTTTCACTGGAGAAGCCTGTCCCCTAGGAGCTCTCAGGAGTGTTTCAGGGAGCTGGTCAGCTCTGAGCCATCATGTCCAGTGCGTGCTACAGCATCTCTGCCAGCCAGTGCTTGCAGCTTCAGTCACTTCACACCTGGCCTTTCTCACTGCAGTCGGTATTAGAGAGGCCAAATCTTAACTTCCTAAATACTAAAGTAGAAATTACTTTACAAAAGGAGAAGAAGAAAATGCACACAAACACATGCACCCAAAACAACAACAGCAAAATATAATCTAACCATCAATAAACTTGCTTTGCAGTGAAAACTTGCTTCATTCATCTTCCTCAGTGCTAAAATTGACATGGCACAGTGGGCCCACTTTGTGAATGAATGCAAGCCTGATTTAGCTTCCTGACTGCAGCAAAGAAAACAATTCAGGTATACTTTTTAAGGAGTGGTTATTTAAAAGTAATGTGGGTTTGGTTTTCTTTTGCAGCACAATTATATAGTTAACAGGAAACTAGGCTGCAGTCTTTATGAGTAACTCTTATTACTACTGCTCCCTTGGTTTCCAGGAGATGATGGCTCTAATGCTATATAAAATCTTAAAGCATGCAGCATCATCTTAGTCAATTTTCTTTTCTGTCCCATGATATTACTGCTCTATTATTTCATCAGGAAATGTGTTAAATTCAAAAACTGTGTGAATATCGTGTTTTCATTTTTCCTTCTAACTCCTTGTTGTTGGTTTGGGGGGATTGTAGGAGGACCATAATGGAGCCCACATCCTGAGGTTTTATTTCAGTTTTTGCAACTTCATATGCATAGATAGAAAGCATATCTGAAACCCGTGTTTTGCATAGAGGAAAACATTGTGTTTTTTGAACTGGTAAAACACAGAAACAATTATTTTTTTGCTGTGGGGAATGGGAGGTATAATCTTGCACAAAACCACTAGGAAGACTTTTTTTCCTATTACATATATTTAAAAAAAATATATATATATATATATATGTAAGTATATAATAGATGGCACTTCTCAACCTTACATCATTTGCTGCCTGGAAACAGTATTTACTTACAATAGCTATATAAATGACCTCATATGGGATTGCACAGAGTTCCTTTCTCAAAAAGGTTTGTGTAGGGAAGAAACGATTTGGTATCAGTCCTGCAAAGAATTTCGTTTGAGAGTCAGAAGTATTGAGCATTAATGTTGTTTTTTAAGGACCACCAGTCCTGTTGAGTCAGTTTGGTAGCAGTGCAGATATTTTTCATACAGCTGCATGTGTTTTGTGATTGTTCTTTAAAATACTATGAGTGTTGCTGTCAGCGTGCCTTTTGCCATTGCATATTACCACGATTTGACAGCTGACAAAACAAGCAAGCATAGACTGACACTTGTGTCAGACGTCTTTCATTATATTTTTTTATTGGCTTAATTTTTCATGTGTGCTTTATATTGGCAGCTTCACTTTTTTTTTTCTTTTTGTGGATGAAGCTTAATAGTCTCTGTTTTATGCACATTAGTGCATAAAACATTTATGCACAACAGTCTCTGTTTTATGTTTATATTTTAGTAGATTAAAGTTTTACCACAAAATGTAATCTAAATTGGTGTGTAGAAAGTAAAGGCTTGGCTAGAAGATGGCCTGAAAAGGTCTGACCATTCTTCAGGCTTTAGAAAAAGGAAGGAAAAGAAGAAGCTTTTGACCACCTGAAGAGCTTAATGCTATGTTTTTCATTTCACTGCCTTATGATGGCCCTTAAGAAACTTCTGTGATGCTGCTTTAAGGAGCAGACAGAATCCTGTTATCCATAATCAAATGTATAACTTCAATTATTGTAAAGAGTTAGCTAGACTCTGATGATACACTTTTTATGGCAGTCTCTAAATCCTTGACAAATAACTAAGGCGATATTGAAGCTTAAGTTCTCTCTTTGGCCCTTGAGCCATTTCGTTTCCTGATACATCTGGGAAGCATCTCCTGAGGAGATAGAGGTCCTTAGTGGTCTCAGAGCTCCTGGGATGCATTCACACCAGCTGTCAACCCCTTTTCGTAAAGTGTATTTGAGGAAATGGGTGTGAATGGTAAGACAAATGATTTAAGGCTTTAGCCTGTGTCAGAAGTTAAGCAGAGTAGAGCTAAAGCAGATTTTTTACTTTCCTTTCCCCAAAATAGTGAGATATCTGATACATTCTCGTTATATATGAGGATGAGATTAAAGTTTCAGAAGTGTTTTGCAGACTGTGTGGATGAAAGAGGTTTGGAAATAATGAATAGCCGGTGTTACGGCATTTTCCTGTGTTGACAGGGACTTGGGTTGTAAAATTGCCAGCTTGTCTGATTCAAGTCAGGGATTTAAACATCTGTAGTGAGCACTAGGACGGTTAGATGGGTTATCTTGGAGCCATGCTCCACTGCTCACTTAAAGGTTCATCTTGAATCTTTTCTAACAGGGTTTCTACAACTGTTAGTTCTTGCTAATAAACTGATTTTGATTGGTTAGTGTATTTTAGATGTTATTTTAAAGAAAATGTACTTGCTGCTCATCTGAAGCTGAGCGTTCTGTGGCTGCACAGGTGACCCCTTCTCCCTGCTCTGTTGTGGTGGGAAAATGTGGAGAATGAAATGGAAGCAATGGAAACTTAGCCTAACCAGTTCACGGTCGTCTTCTGGATGAGACTTGATTTTGGAGAAAAGGGAATTATAGGAAAAAAGACCAGTGGTCACAGCAATAAGATGGTGTGGGAATGCAGCACAGTCTGCTCAGCGCAACGGAACCAAATTTTCATGGCTATTTTTAAAACAATAAATGTAATTGTGGAATAATTTATGTATTTCCTTTTTCATAATGTCCCACCCACATATAGACTTGGTTTTGCACTACTGTGCTTTATTAGATTCTGTGTTTATTTGTAATATAGACACTGTAATTCTGTCCTCCCATCTCTCGGCTTCCCCCTTAAGAGCTTTCAAATCATGCTTTGAAATATTAGCGCTCCTCTTACTCAAAAATATTCTTCTTCAGCTTTCAGATGAGTGCCACTTTGAATTTATTTCTGACACTTCTCATTTTTGTGCATTTAAGAAACCAAGTGGAGTGCGCACCTTCTCTGTTTTCCCTTAGATAAACTGATATCATCAAAAAAAAATAGGACCTAATTTGTATCAGCGTTACAAAGTTGGTAACTCTGTGTATGTATGTCTTAATATCATTCTGATTTTTAGTTTTACGAAAGTTATTATCTCACGTCCCTTTACCAATACAGAATTGGATATGACTTAATCATGGACATGGGTGAAAACAAATACATGGATGTGGAAGGGAATAAAATGAGAAATTGAATTGTAACTTGAGTAGAATAAACAAGTATCTTTGGTGACAAATGTTTGGCAAATACACTGTTACGACTTGTGAGTTCAGTTGTAAAAGTAATAATTTTTATTGTTTGACTGTAAATAGAATGATACATATTCTGATAGCCAGCCTTTAGGAACATATATTCAAATATTGAAATCCCGAGATAGGACTTAAATCTCTGTTGCACAGTTTATATCCATAATAGCTAGGAAATCCTAAAATAAGTTATACTCTTATTTTTCATGTGCAAGCAGATTCTAAGGTTTCTTGGCCCAAATCTCCCATATCAAGTGTGAAAACGGTCACTTAAGCATGGAAATTCACCTATTTTAGTATAGACAACATCTATGCAATTAAGTATAATTCTGGTAATTGTGTGCTTCCCGTGTATCTCAGGATACAGTTAATGGAACAAGTTGCAGGTCTCAGGACTTAAATAACTCAGTAAATAAACCAATTGCTATAAAATATGGCAGAAATAGAAAGATTGAGCTTCTGCATTCAGTGCTGTTCTACAAATTAAATGAGCGTTCAGTTGTCTCCCAAGCATAATGCACAAATGGATGGTACTAAAATATGCATTGTTATTACTGGGCAAAAGAGGTATTTAGGAAAAAAAAGAAAACTTCAAAGTAATGATTTTACTTTTTACATAAATGCAGTTTATTACTCCCCTCTTTGCTTTGTTTTTGTGTCCATTTTCTGTCTGCTGGTGTTATATCATCTGCACGCTTAGTTTTTAAATGCTCTTGTGAAAGTATCGCTCTATTACTTCCAGCTGAGTAAGTACTCAGTTGCACCTCATAAGCTTTCCAAGTCACGTCTTACAGCAGTGACAACTCTGGTCGGAAAACAACTGAGGTTTTAAAGCCCAGTTCTTGTTCTTGTAAACCATGTTAGTGATGCTTGGAGTTGATTGTGGGCCTATCGATGAATGACGACGGTGTAATTTCAATTATTCCATTCAGTGGTGATGTAGATGCTGATCGGTTTTCAGATACGAATCCAGCCGTTGGCCACATGTGCTAGCGTGTCCCATTAAAGGGCAGCCCTCAGAGAAAACGAGTCCTGAAAGAGCAGGCCTGTAGTTGAGACGTTTCCTACATAACTGGGAAGTAAAAATGGGTGGAGAATTTCAAAGACAGTGATGAGCTATCACTGGCCTATAGCAGTGAAAATAAAAACATCAACCTTAAATGAGACAAGGTAGAAGACTCGTTTCTTCAATTGTCATGTGCCAAACGAAGTTCTTGGTTAATCCAAGTGTTCTCAGAAAGGAAAAAATGTTGGAAGTGTAAGCAAGGCCGTTTTTATTCTGATGCCATTTCTATGATTCAAGATTAACATCAACAACTTTTGTCACTAGGAATGCAATATAACCATTAGCAGAGGAAAATCTGTCCAACTGTCTGGGGATGATTCCTCTGCTGTTGTAAATTAGCTGGAATTCTTGTGAAAAGCTTTCCACATCATGAATGCTTTGGAGAGTATCTGTGCAGGCTTCAGCTGGTTTTAATTTGCCTTACTTAGCAGTATATTATGTCCGTGTTTGCTCCTAAAAGTTGTGCACGAATAATTACTTGTCAGTCTACAAATGGTACAACAGAACTTTGATTGCAAAGCCAGCTTTGGATGGGCTAGACACAAAACAAGAGCTGTACAAGTTCTTTTCTATGCATTTAGTTTTCTTTGAAATTACTTCCTGTTGTTGTTGTGCTGTCACCCCTTGGCACTCTGTAACTTCACGAAACCTTACGTATAGTAGTTTAAATCCTCATGGTAAATGATTAGCACTTGTAAGTCCATTTATTTACATCCATTTTAATGTTTTCTGCTGAAGTATGGAGGCTTGGTTTAATTATCTTGACTTAGCCAAATATTTTTGTCTGATTCTGCCAATTTCATGACCTATAGGGAAGGTATGTTTAATTTAAGATCCAAGGGCACTTGTGAAGGGCTTGTGCATGTGTGTTCAAAGGAAAAATGAAGAAAAAAAATCCTTTTTTTTTCTTTTCCACCTTTTAAAACTACAAAAAATGTGTTTTAATGGGTTTCCTCAGTACCGTGATACTTTGTATGGTTTCTGTTCCTCCTTGTTCTTAAGCTGCTTTTCATTGTATCTTTTTTAGTTTGGCTCCTCTGGAGTACAAGAGTCAGATTTCTCATGTTCAGCTTGTTGGAACAGGTTTTACTCCATCTTCTTTCTTTCCCTTTGCTGGGTTTGTGTACGTGCAAATTTGAGAAATATCTACCTTCCCTTGATGATTAAAACATTTCATTTCTTTGCAGGGTAAAAAGCCAATACCTCCTTATAAAAATCAATACAAATTTACTTGTCTTCAGTTTAAGCGATAGTTCTGCATTTTTGTATATCTGATAGATCCAACCTGTTCATTTGAATTCTTGGGCAGAAGTCACCAACGCTGAAAGACCTCAACCACACCAGGTGTATATCTGAACTGATGGGGTGGGTAGTATCTGCTGCTTACAGTCAGAAGTACTTCAGAACCGTGTTCTTGTGAGTGAAGTAGAAAGAGTATTTTCTTCAATTACAAATTGTGAGCGTGGTTGTATTTCTGAATGTTGTTGTTTTAAGCTGATCTGCTAATGTAGATATCTGCCTACTTGATTTGTTGTTTTTATAGGTTTTTTTATGAAATAAATTTTGAGATGTATTTATGATGTTGAAGTTCTGTATTGCCTAGGGGAAACAACACAAACAAAAACATAAATGAAAAGCTGTATCAGCCAATCAAGATATTTCATTCCTGTTGAGATCAGTGAGGGAGCTAAAAGAAGGAACATATTCCAAGGGCACCTTCAATCTGTAAATACGAGCTTTTTAGGCCTGACTTCAGTAATTTTTGTATTCTGAAAGGCTTCAAGGAGGATTATTCCTAAAATTTGTTTATGTAGTTCTTCCTTCACGGTACTGTTACCCAAAAAGTCACATCAGTTGTTCTAAGATAAACCAGAAAGCAAAATCTGATAATGATGTGTCACTACGTCAGTTTTGCTTTATGGCATTAGCTGTTTGGAGAGGTCAGAAGCACGTTTTGTGTTTTGTACTGAGGTTTCACAGGAAAAAAAAAATGCAGGAAATTGTGCCATCTTACTAAAGAGGATGTTCCAATTGTCCAGTCTCTGATAATCTCCCTCGTGCCACCTTGTTCTGTGTGAGAGTTTGTGGTGGGGTTTTTTTTGCTTACTGATTGTGTTTATTTTTTTTCTCTCAAAAGAATTTCATTTTGAAGGTACGTCCTCTTGGACCTAACAGAAGCACTAGAGAAATGCTTTCTTTTTTTGTGTGTGTGTGTGTGTGTTAGTATAATATTGTATTTTTCTCCTTCATGGCAAGATTCTTGAAAACGGGGGAAGCAACGGTTAGTTTGTTCGGAAACTTTCAGGCTGTACCTTCGTATGTATGTACTCCTTCATTGAACTTCACAACACTTTAACACAAACCATACATCAGTGAATATCATCGTCTTTTTCATTTAGGAAAGCAGACACATGCATATTTGGTTCCGCACCGGTATTAAACATAAGACTTGCTGGATACCAATTCCATGCTTAGTTCCCTAGGTCTTGCTGTTTGTGCAGAGATATTGATCTTGAGCATATTTAGCAATCTCTGCCAGTTGCCCCCGTGAATGTTCCAGGCTTTGTCACACACTTGATGTGCTGCCCTGGTGGAGGGCTCATTTGCCAGGAGGCTGTGTTCTCTACCTTGGGACTTTTCCCAATGTTGTGAAGAATGATTTAAGCTTTGTAGGAATGTTCATCCTGTAATTTTGGACATCTATGTTTTAATAATTGTATTACTATTTTTACACATGATCCTGAATGTTTCCAGATGTTATTTGAAGTCCTGGATTGCAAGGACATGTGTTTCAAGGACTGAGATTTATTACTTTTACGTAACAAATGGAATAATAATGCTAGCACTATATACATGCTTACTAGTAGCATAAATTAATGCAAGTGTAATGTACAGCAATACTGCTCTGAAGGTACATATGAAAAAATCATCTTCTTTATCATGTTTTACAAAAGTGATGAATGCTAAGGTAGAGGGATTGCTGACATACCCTTTCACCATAACATGTAGTGGGGAAATACTCTTCTGCTGTTTTTATTTCTGCACAGGTCCTTTGAACTTCTTGTCTTCCTGGAGTATTTTTTAAATGTGTTTGGCTGTATGGCAGGGAGAAGCTGGCTTTGCACTTGCTATGGAAACCCAGGAAAAGACAGTGTGCTTGGTAAAGTGGAATCTGTGTACTCCGCTGTTAACAAAGCTTAAAAGCATGGACAGACATCGAGCTTTCAAGCTGTACGGGTTACTTGGGGAAGGTGTGCTGGCAGAGGCAGAGTACACAGAGCAGCATTCCACAGAGCTTGTGACTTTGTACCCTGGAAGCATTTGGCAACCTGCAGAGATTGTTACAGCAAACATTTTAACTCAGTTTGAAAAAGTTACTATTACAGAAAGAAAATAATCTTTTAACCTTAAATAAACATGTTCTGAAACTTGTTAGAGAAAAAAAAAATAGGCTTTTTTTCTTTTGTGGTTTTGTTTCAGGATAGGCCCTGCACATGCGAGGGTTTTGCATCTGTTTTAGTACAGCTTGATCATGTTGGCTACACAGGGCAATTGGCAGCCCAGCCACAACATTTCATGTGTAGTAAAAATACATGGGTGCTAATCAGATTATGAGGACTGAAAAAAGGCTGGCCTAAAACTCAACCAAATTAGAAGGGAAAATCAAGAGTTTTGACAGCATGTTGTAAACCTGACTATTCTGGACAGAACACGGTTTGAAACATACCAAGACAATTATTGCCAGTCTTGTATGTTTTGGCAATATGCATTGTTTTGGGTTTTTTTAATCAAGTGGACAGAGTAAAAAGTAAAGTCAGGAGATATTAGGAAAACTAGCAGATGAATTTTGGAGTTATGAATTATTGCCAGGATATGGTTATTATGAGGCCATAGGAAGTTTAACAGCAGCAATAATAGTGACTGGAAATCCCTTAAGCCCAGCTGGAAGTGGGTGAGATGATAGGAATGGCATGCTTTTGTCTCCTGATTGCCCTGAAAGTATCATCAAGCTTGCCTTGATGTCTTACAATATCTGTCTTAGCTGGCAGTGCATGCGGGGCATCTTTGCTCCTCAGCAGTCCTAAGACAATCAGTGCAGCCCTTGATGAAGGACAGGTGACCAATTTTTAATAATGTTTGGTCATCTTGCAAACTTTGGGTCTCTGGTTAGAGAGGGATGCCAGCTGGCATTGTGCCTGGCTGAAGGTTTGCACAGAGCTTGGCAGAAGGCGCAGCCCTTTGCCCCACTGCATGCTCCTTACGTCTTATTAACAGAAAGGATTTGGGATTGCCACCAACAGGTGTCCGAGTAGGAAGTGGCCATCTATAGGTTTTAGGTGTGAAAAGCTATTGTAGCATGCTGTTTTTTAGCTATTTTTGTTTTACCACTTCTATGAGTGGACACTTGAACATGGCACGATTCAGATTTTTTGATCAGGTTGTGGTCCACCTCACTTTGCAGTATGGGCCCATGCACATTCCAACAAGCGTTATGTTTACCTGGAAGGCTGGTGTGCCAGATTAGCACAACAATACATGGTGTGGTACAGATTTGGGTGGTTCCTGAATTTCATCAGTGGAAAAAAATTAGCTATGTGTTTGGGCTGGGTTCAAGCTAAGGCATAACTTCCTGCTTGGGATCTGTGCTTGTGGGTCACTTGGTAAATAAAAGTCAGCCCATTTCTGACAAATATCTTACTTCGTATTCTCCCTTCAGTGTCGTCATTTCAGGAATAAAAGGGTCTTCCACTTTGTTTACCAACAATGGTGACTCTAGTATAGAATTCCAGTGAGTTGTTGAAACTATGAACTTAAATGTTAGTAGGATATTGTTTCCTAAAGAGATATTTAAACAAAATATTGTCTGGGTGATGTTCAAAATACGCCTTTTATTTGGCTTAGAAAAGCAGTTGATGATGAGCTGCTATTTTTTGAAAAACCCTCTGTGCATTTGTATTTTAGCTGTGGAAAAGGCTCATATAAATGAGTAGTATGAGCAATGTGAGCCATTCAGACTATAAATAATGCATCTCCAAAGACATCCAATTTGCGAACATAGTTTTGATATGTTTGAAAACACTGTTCAGTAATTACTAGTTTTGAGTTTGACACTGTTTCGATAGGAACTCTAATGGCTATTGAAATAGGTATGAAAGAAAAAGTGAACTGTTCTACTTAACCATTTATGTATTTTCTTTTTTTTAACTTAAAATGATCCAAAAATTTCCAGATTTTCTTAGCAATGGAGCAGCTTTCATCCTTCATTCTCCCCGAGACCATCATGTGCTTCTAATAGAGTCATAGAGGGAAAATATTGTAAGTAGGATCAGATGCCAACCGTGGCCTTTTGGACCACCATTTGGAAACTGCTGCTTTTTAATATTTATTTATTAGTTCATAGTGTTGCTCTTTTGGCTACAGCATGAATACACGTTTTAAGTGTTAGTTCTATAAAGATTGTAATGCTGACTGTCATGATTTTCATCTTAAATAAATCTTTCACTGCTGTAGTATTTTCTCACTTTTTTCAGATATGATCTGCTGTGTTGGAAAATGTGATTGCTCTAAGTACATGTGGAATCATTTTAAAATAATAATAAATATATTGCCATATTGCTTTTCATGGGCTCTAATATTCAGAACAGTGATCAAATACACACTTTGTTTAAGAAAGCATTTACGTAGCATTTAACACAGTAACATATGCTTTCTTAAATAGGTGTATCTCCCGTGCAAGAAATCAATCTTGCTTTTGTTACTGATTATCATGGATCTATCAGCTTGGTTATTGTAAAAGTACAGTTACAGAACTGCAAACAGTAACTGAAAAAAACATGAATATGGTAAAATTCATTCTTGTGTTTGGACTGAAAAGTGGTTGAATGAAACTTGAGTTGCTTTTAGGTTTTGGTTCATGGCTTCTTACATGTACTTATTTGAAGACTATAAATACCTAAAGATAGCAGCAATGAATAAAAAGGTTTTATTGGTCTAACTGTGGTGCTGTTCCTGCGACAGATCTCTTGAATCTTGTGGCCTTTGGCTTTGATTTTTGTTGGAGGCAATTTCTCTTCACGTAATTATTTCATGGTGTTTGCATGGCACTGAAGCCTGGCATGCAGGGTGTGCACTGAGGTGTGTGTGTGATAGCAGCACTGTATGTGTGTGCTTTGCCTTCCAGTGGAGGGACAGCAGATGAAGCAGCACTGGCTGTCTCTGTCACAGATAGCCATGCTCTCCTCTAAACTCTAATGGCAGAGAGTTGTTTTGCTGGGTAAGTTCTCACCAATCAGTGGGCTTTATTTCAGGTTTTGTTTCCTTGGTTTCAAGGTCTGTGTTTGAACACAGTCTGTAGGTACTCAGGCCTGAAAATGCTTCAGAGGACCATTTGCCCTGCCAGCTCCCCTTTCCTGATGTGCTGTCCTGTGAGCTGTCTGCCTTGCTGTGCCAAGCCAGTGCTGGGCTGCTGAGGTGCTTGAGGCTGGAGGGTGCTCCAGGACTGCTCCTCATGTCTTATCTCCTCAGCACAGAGAGCAGGTCTGGTCTCATGGGTGTCTTTGGGGCAGTCCTACATAGGTGCCATAGCTATGGCTGAGGCGCTTGGTCTTTCAGATGCCCCTTGCCACAGTCTATTGGAGGACCTGTTCTCTAGCGCTGTACCTTTCATATTTTCTAAGCTCTCAACGGAGACTTTCTGGGAAGTCTGTAACGCTTTCTGAGGGGTTTGTGATACCTGTCTAAAAATATTCATAAGGTTTATGAAGAGTTGGTGCAACTCTGAAGCGCTGTCCCAGGAGCATAGTCCTGCTGAAATTTGACTGTCACATGCTGGCTATGAAAGCCAGCTGCAGGAGGCAGGAGCTCTGCTGACTGAAAGAAACTTCATGCTATGAAGAAACGCTCTGACCCACTTCATGCATCCTCCTGGGCTGGTGGTTACTCCTTCTCCCTGGAGCATGAAAGATCAAAGATTTCCAGGTGTGGCCCGGCATTATTTGCTTTAGCAGAGCTGGCTGAACAGGGGGGATAAGAGATTTCACGAGGGTTTCTCTAAGCAGGCACACCTCCTGTCTTGAAATTACATCACTTCTGTGAGGTTGTTAAAGCTGCAGGGTTGCATACCTTGAAGCCCGTGCTGCTTCCTTCATCTTTGCTGAGTGAATCAAAGTGTGACTGTTTCTGTGATGCTAATGTTGATGTCATTTTATTCTACTAAGAATGCTTGCTGTCCGATGCAGGTCTGAAATCCTTTTCCAAGGTAATTTTATTCTTCATGTATCTCACTTCTTTATAGTAATAAAAAAGCAGGTTTTCCCCCTTAGCAGATTTCCTCTTTGCTTAGGCATCACTCGAAGAAAGCTGCTTGTCAAAGATTCTTTACTTTGAGAAGTCTTCTCTGCTTTCTTCTGTTACTGTGTAAGATGCATTGAAGAAGCACAGGACTGAACTGGTTTGCCTCGCAGAACAGTTATATTTTCTCATGGACTTACTGGTCAATTCTATCCAAAGCAAAATCAGTGATCTTGGAAAGCTCTAGGAGGGCTCCAACATCTTGTTTGTTGATGCTGTGTTTCTGCAGGAGCCAAGACTTCCTCAGGCCTTCTGGATGAGACGTTGAAATGTTATGGGTATCACATGGGAAGATCTCTCAGTTTTCTTTGATATTCTGCGGGTGGACTGCTAAGCTTCTCAGTATTGTTGAGCTGTTCTTGTTAACGTGCATACCATGAACTGGAGCAGGTCACCATTTGCTTTCTAGATTTGCACAGAAGGGCAGATAGGAGTTAGCAGTTTTTCTTTTATAGGTGCAAACACTTCATTGAAACAATGCAGAGTCACTAAGCTCTACTCTGTAGATAGATTATGTGAATATAAATAGAGTTGGGAAGAAGATTTGCTTGAAGGAAGGTCTTGTGATTGGTCAGGATGCCGTGGAAAGTCTGTTCCTTTCAAGTGGCTTTGAGGCATGTACAGTCCCAACGCTGAATGAATCCTTCACGTTCTGATGAGCAGCAGGGCAGGAATGCCCAAATATAGAGTTTGGCTGGGATCATTATTGATAATAAAAACTAGATAAACTTTGCTCATTGCCTTGAGAGGTTGCACAGAGAGGTTGTGGAGATTTACTTGGAGACATTCAAGATCCATCTGGGCATGTTCCTGTGCAGCCTTCTTTCTGACCCTGCTTGATTAGAGAGGTTTGACCAGATGGCCTCCAGAGATCCCTTCCAACCTAGGCTGTTAAGCAATTCTGTCAGTGATTTCAGTGTAAATTCTTACACTTTGGATGTGAGGCTGTGATATGAGTAACTCCATGCTATTAGAAGCAGTAAGAAAGTTTCAGGCAGTATTAACCACTGGTCTTTGAGATTGCTTCAGTGGTTTGGTAGCAACTGCAGCTCTGGGAGTGCCTGAGCTAGAGTCACTTTAACCTAAGCTCCCCTTATTTCACTAAGCATGATCAGCAGTTCTTTTGGGTCTGAAAATTTACCTGTTCTGTCTGAAGAACAAATAGCTGTCTGTCCTACGGTCAGAAGGAAAAGGGCAGAGACTAATAAGGTTGTGGGTGAGATTACATGGGGGCAATTGTCAATTGTGGGTTTTTTTCACCCATTCAAGAACAAGGGGCATCTCATAAAATGATCAAGAAGTGGTTCTTCGTTCAAAATATGCTGAAGCTGTGAAAGTCCTTGATTTTGAGTAAGAGTAGGGACATAGATTGTATACCACTCTTGTGTGCTGTAATTTGTGTCTGCTAGTGCAAACCTTTGTTTTGAGCTTCTCTATTCTGAAATGGGGTGGTGGGGAACAAAGCAAAAGAGTTGAAGTTTCCTTAGACCAAAGCTGCTGTTTCTTATTAATACTGAAAAAGTATTCAGTGTCTAGAGAAAAACAACTTAGTACCAGAAGATGAGAAGTTTTTCTTTGGCAATGAATGAGAATATTCTCTTCATCTGGAAGTTGCTACAATGTTCTTTGCCTTGCTTGCACTTGGTTGATGCTCATTTACATGTTTTTAGGACATTTGTATGTTGTTTTTCTTCACAGTGAAGAAGATAAACTTAATGAAGGAATGGTGTTATGTAACTAAAACACTCCATCATAATGTATTTGCATGATGTGGTAGAATACCTAAAGCAGCATCGATGACTGTCAAGCCGCTGTTTCCCATGTTTCAGTGTCTTGAGTATGTAACCCAAATTGTGCTCTTGCATAACTTGCGCAGGAGCCGTCCTGGATTTAATTAAGAGGAAATAATAGTGCAGTCATTTTGTACTGCAGCTGTAGTATCTTGGAGTATTTGACTGAACTACAAAACTGTCAGTGCCATCAGCCTTTGATAGAATGGGTAGTTTGATTTTAGGGTTTAAGGTGTTTGAATCATCAGGTAGTCGTGCTCATACAGTCTTTTCCCATGTTTAGTGCTTAAGAAAATGGTTCTCTTGTGGAAAATTGGCTGTCGTAATTAGTATTGAACCTGTGCTTTGAGGATCATTGCATCATAGTTGGCAGTAAGGGATCTACTGACCTGCATGCTGACTTTGGAAGGTGAATTGAGAGGACATGGAAGGAAAGAGTTTTCTGCTGACCCACTGAAGTGATTCTGGCAATTCCATTGCTGTTTTGGTGGTGAACTGAACTCAGCTTTATAACCACTGGTTATGACTATGGTAAGCCACCAAAAATCTTGCAGGAGTGAAAGAGAGGAGAAAAATTTGACTTCAACAGCTTATACATCATCCAGAAGTGAGCGGAATTTCATGGGAGAAAACGAAAACAGTCTTATAGTCCATGGGGATTTCCTCTGCTGAATATCAAAGGTATACTGTAAACCATAGAGGTGTAGGCACTTCTGCTTGACAAGTTTTCAAGATCCTTTATGATGAAAGGAGTTAGGAGGTTGAAGTGTAAGAGTTACTGACAAGTCTCATTGTAAAGTGCATAGCAGGGTTATTTGAAATGCCCCATTGACCTCAATAGGTCTTTGTTTTATTTCTGTCGTCTTGTTGCTGATTGACACTGGGACTGTGTTGAAAAGATACTGCGATCTGATGTTTTTGGGTATGCCTGACAATTTCATCTCAGTGGTCTCACTCATGCTCGGCCAAATTCAACTTTAGTCACTTCAGGACATTTCTTTGCCAGAAATTGCATTCTTCTAAAAACAGGAGTTTATGTATCACAGGTTTTGTGATTCAAGTCATAGCTTTTGCACGTGATGCATCTTTTCCTAATTAGATGTATTCTTTCTAGTGCATGTATATTATGTACTTACGTGTTGGTCAAATAATCTTGAAAAACACGTGAAAATAATTGCAGCATTTTCCAAATCTATTGAAATTCTGAGCAGATTCTTACAGTAATCTTGAAAATAGTACAAGACCCATGCAGGGTGGGCCACATTGTTATAAGATCATTATTTATATTGTAAACCTTGCAAGACAGAGGCTGCCATTTTATGTTTGTGTGGCTTGCAATTCTTTAGTTCTAAATTAATTAGGTTTTAATTAAAAGTCGCGTCTTTGAGAGCAACTGAAATATTTGCTTTAAAAGCTTGTTTTGTGAACTGGAACTAACCAACTGATTCTCCCAGAATTTCTGTCCTTTGTTTTCTGTCTCTTGTATCTGCCATCAATTTCGTCCTTCTTCCCCTCACCGCATTCCTGAGAAAAGGCGGCGTTTATTAAAATTGTAAAAGGAAAATACAGTTGAGAAGTTTGCAGTGAAAGCTACTTGTTCGGTGTATTTAATCAGGATATGACTGGAATTGTGTTAATCTCATCTGGTAAGCACTTTCAGAGACTAATTTAGCTTGACTTCTGGAGCTCCTTTTCAGAGGTTGAGCTGTTAAAGTAACGGGATGAGAAGAGTCCCAGTGAGGAACTTTCCAGTTTTCAGTTAAAAATATACTTTAAAAGAACCAGGATTTCTGAGATTGAAAAGTCAGATAAAAGATCCTTCGTGTAATTTTTTTCCTTTACATTTATGTGAAGTTAAATGAGTGGAGAGGAGAAAACATTTCTAATCGATTTTAAACTTCAGAAAAGCTTTTGTTCCCAAAGGCTGCAGCCACTGGTAAACAAAATACAGAAGGAATGGCAGATAAATAAGAGAGTTCTTTTCCAGTAACACCACCTTCGTTACTTTTGTAGTAACACGGCTCCACAGTTGAGCAGTGGAGAGAGTTTTTATTCTACCAGCCTGGCCAATATAATCAACGTTTATGTGAACAAATTACAGATAGCTGGATAGCTACAAGAGGATTATCTCTAATATTTAACCTGTGATCTCTGGAAGCTCGGTGTACATGAATTTCAAAAAATCAGTGGCAGTACCACAGCCAGCTGGGATTTGCAAGGAGTGAGTGGAGGAGAAGTGCTGGTTGTCTGCGTGGAGCTGGAAGTGGGGATTTGTTCCGTGCCTGTTGGCTGTGGGTTCCTGGAAAATGTATCTGGAATCCCTAAGCTTACCTTGCATCCAGTCAGGTGAAGCAGGATTGATATTCTTCAGCACCTTTTGTTGTCTTTTTTTTTTTTTTTAACCAGGGTATTTTTGAGGGTTTTTTGTTGTTGTTGTTGTGTTGTTTTTTTTTAGTACCCTACAACTTTTGTGTTTTACATGAGAAGCTCAGGGAAATTTTTTTATATCCTCATCTGTGCACATTGCTTGAGGTATGTACCTCACAAAAAAGGAAACATAAGGACAAGCGAAGGTAAAAATGATGTAAGCAGAAGTGTTGTTTTAGAAGAACACATTAAGATGACAGAGAATATAAGAGGCATAGTCAGAGGGGCTGCGTATAAAGATTTTGGCTTCCGCTGCAGCTAGACTGACTGTGGCATAGCAAAATTACATACTGGAATGTAAGGAATTAGAAGTCATAAGATTACCAAGAGCTGTAGGACTTTACTAAGCCTAATTATAGAAAAACATTTTAATGTATTATTGTTTTAATAAAAGTCAACAGTCAAGCACAGTTTGCAGAAAAAGACCTAGGAAAGTCATAATTCTTAACCAACAGCACAGATTTCTTTCAAACAGCAGCATATTAGTAAAATAAATTTGGAATCTATACTCTTTGTAAGAATCCAGTGATAGAGTTGTGTTGCAAGGAAAACCCCCTTTGAGACTGTGGTTTAGCAGCTAAATCAAGAAGCAAAACTTTATGCATTACTTGATACATGAATGAAATGAAAAGAGAGGAAAGTAGTGAATTAGAATAAGCAGACTAAACTGAAGTCAAGAATCAGAATAAGGCGACTAAACTGAACATTTAATGTTCTTACTAACTTGAGTTCAGTACAGGTTCTGTGCATGTAAGGCGTTGTGCTTACTAGTCGAGCTGTCTTGTTTGAAGCTAGTAGTTAATAGCTTAGAAGTTGATTAACTTGTCATACCAGTCTCACCATACTTTTGTTTTTCTCAAACTAGATGAAAGGTTCCTTTAAGTATGGTTACTGTAGTACTGCATTCCTGATGATGCTAGTAGTTAATGACACTCTTTGTTGTAGAAATCAGGAAATGTGGGTTTAAGCCTCTGGGATCTACACCGCTGGAGTATGAAAATACTATATCCTGAATGGCAAGGCATTGCAGGAACAACTTGGTATGTAACATAGCTGGTAATAGATGTCAGTAGTTTTGCGTTTTAGATGAATTTACTCTCCTGGTGTACTGCTACATCACATCCGCCCATGCAAAAACATTCATTCCAAAACTTGAAGTCTGTCTTCATAAGACTATTCTGTGTTTGTTAGGGTGTTCAGTATTGGCGTCTGGTTTCTGTCACAAGAACCGTCTGATCACGTTATTATTCAACATCTATTGGGCACAGAGGTTCTGGTTGGTTAAATGGGCTGACATTTAACATGAATTAATTTCATTATACTGAATAAAACATCTCTTGTGGTATGCAGCCTTATTTCAATTTGAATTTTTAATTTAAATAGAAGGAAATTATTCATGGAAGTTTACATAATGGAATGTTTGTCATAAACTGCATTTAATGTATGCCAAGCTCGAGTGTTCTTACTGTGAGAAGAGGCTGTGAGATTTTCTCGCCCATTTGGCTCTTTCGAAGTTTTCAGTGAAGTGTGGGTGGGGTGGAATTGGCATTGGAGATGAGAGAGATTTCTGCATTTGCGATTAATTTCATTGGAATACTAGGATCGTTGTGTTTCTTGCAGATTACATTTTGACTGTTTAATGAAAAGCAAAAGTATTTTACTGAAGCGATGCTGGCATTTTTTCCTTAGTGAAGTACCTGTTTTGTACCTTAGATGTTTCTGAAAGGTCCCAGATTACTTTGCTGCCCAAAGGAAAATTCATCTATGGAAACAGAGCCACTGCCAAAGTATCTCAGGGGTTGCTGTTAAGGATGAAACCATAACTTAGCCTCCTTTCCAACCTCTGGTCTCTCTACTAAACATCATGCATCACTTGGAAACTATAGTATATAGTGACCTGCTGTATCTAGGCACATTGACGATCAGCACCTCAAGCATAATGACAGTGCAGGTATTTCAATGCAGCTGAAAATAATGGAGGTACTATAGTGGTTTGTGTGATGGAGATTGTGATTATACTCTTGTCTCTCTACGCTGATTCCAAAGAAGCTATTAGGCAGTTCCACATTCTAAACCATTTTCTTTGGTGCAAAAATATAAATGGAAAGATGTCAAAACCTATAGATTTTCAAGCCTGAACAAAGTATCATAATTATGGTGTGTGGACATGGTATACCTATTGTGCATTCTTCATTTCTTCGCAAGAAATAGTCTCTTAGTTCTATCTAGCAGGATTGATCTATTGAGAAATCTTGTTAATTTCAAATTTCATGAAGACTCAAATATAAAGAAAATGTACTGAGGATTAGTGATGAGCAATTGCAATCCCTTGTAACATGCTTATCCTTTCTGGTGGAGTGCGGCCCTGCAAAGAACTGAGAACACACCAGAAATGTGCACTTGTCTGCTTTTGAGATTTCATCTTCTGCAGCTTTATAGGGCAATAAATAGTGAGGTCTAAGGAAGATATACAATAATTCCAATGTTAATGTTCAAACGCACTTTTAATATGGGAAGGAATCTGGAATTTATTCCGTCTCCTCCTTCTGTGCCTATGTTGGGATACTATGAAGTGGAGCAATCTTCGGATTTACAGTTCTCATTTACATTCACCTACAGGGAAGTGCCACCCAGTATCCCAACTCTTTTTCATCAGTAAAATATATATTAATGTTTTACATAAAGAAGCAGTACATTAAATTGTTGAGTAGACTTACTTATTTGGAGAGAAGGCTATAGGTGATGAAGGGGTGAATTCACCACAGTTAAGAACTGGAAAAGTGGTTCAGTTAGAATATGACAGAAGGGTTTCAGAAAATGAATATTCCAAATTGTCTTAAAAATGGTAAATTTCTTACATTCCACTCCATTTGTTGGGTTTTTTGTTTTCAGGTTTAGGCCTTTTAGTTTAAGTCATGTTTGATATGATCTTTAAAAAGTATGCTTGCTAACATAACTGTCATTTAGTTATTGCATTAAAAACAGTGCTTTTCACCTTAATGAGTGCGATGTTGGTTTCCCATTTACATTAAACAGGTGATTTGTAATGGTTGCAAGAAAAGCGTGGCCTTAAAGATATGGCAAAACTAAAAATATAGCAGAAAGCTTGTTTTGTTTTCAGCTGACTAAAGCAATTTTTTTTAGCAACAAACACAATTTCTTTGTATTGAAGAGGATGACGCTATAAGAGTGGAGTGGGTTAATTCAGCTATAGGCAGAGTTGGAAAATTGTTGGTTTTTGAGGATTTTTGTCTTGAGGGTGTTCCTCACTGTACTGCAGGCCAATATACTAAACAAACAAAACCAAGCCAAACAAATCACCCAAAATGTGTTAGGTTTGAGTTTATATATTTTATCATTACAAATAAGTTCCTTCTGCTAATAGAATAAGATGTACATATTTAGTCTTTTTACATTTTTTCTAAAATGATAAGAAATCTGAGAATAAATAAGATGGTGAATACCGTATCATTTAGCATTTCTTTTCCTTGTGTTACTTTATATCTTGTTTTACTTTATTTTGTTCATTTCAGTCTTAGTCTAGGCGTGTTTTTTTAAGAATTGTGAAATTATAGACTATGTTAGAAAATCTGGCTGTTTTCAAGCACTGCTGAATCTAATCTCGGCATTCATGAGGCTGGAGCTGAAGTTCCATGACTTGCCAAGGCAAGAAAGATTCAGAAGTACAAAAAGTTAAGTGTATTGTCTTCAGGAAGGCATTGAAGTCTCTGATAAGACTGGAATTCGGCTGTTGGCTATACAGAATTTGGCTTAGGAGCTGCCTGCATACAATGGCTCTCTTGCCTTAAATCACCCAGAGAAGTCCATCCTGTAGAAATGCTCTCTTGGTTATGGTTTTGGGGGTTTTCTTTTTTTCTTTTTTCTTTTTTGTCTTGATTAATGTGTGTAGTGCTGCTGCAAATTTGAAGGAAAATTGCGTATACGATTTTTTCTGAAATGTAGCTTACAACTATCAGGGCATAATTTTCCAGTAGTCCATTGAAAAATTGACTTCTATAAAATCTGGGGGTTATTTGCACAAGGGGGGAAAATTGCTAGCAACTTTTAAAGTACGTATTTGTTAATCTATCTGCACTTATTCCTGAGCTCAGGCTCTGAAAGATTGTAGCGCTGGTTGCGGCAGACTGAGATTGGAATCTTTTTTTTTTTTTTAATTTATTTTAATTTACATTATTTTACACAAGCTAGGGGAAAGTACTCAAAAATTGTTCAATAATTTAATTAGGTTGTAGCAGGACATCTTTAATATATAACCAGTGCTTTGGATTGCTTCAAACTTGGAAAACTTTGCCCTTATAAGGGAGATGGTTGGAAGATGAGCCTAAAATAGGAGTCTTGGCACATGTTTAACATCTTCAGAGGGGTATGAATGTAAGGACTGTTTCCAGCAAGATAGCTCTAGAAAAACCCCAGCATTTTAATCTGCTTAAAGTTTTGGACAGCAAGATTTCCCAGTTGTGTGATAACCTCAAATAAATCTGCTCAGCATCAAAAAGCTGCAGAACTCCTGGTGCTTAAAATAATCTGGCATTTTCCTGTTCTTTTTTTTTTTTTAATAGATATATAAAATGAATAAATCTGTCTTGTAATCATCAATGAAGCGCCTGTTCATTAGGGATGCTGTAATACCCTGCTGTTCTGGGATCTTTACACCTGAAGCATACAGGTTATTCTAGCACAGTGCTGTGCTGCCCTTTTCCAGAGCTACTCACTCACATGTTGCTTACAAGTCCGAGGTGTAATGAAGGCCCTTTTTTTCCCCTTGGTAATTAGTTTTAAAGAATGCTTAATGCGGAGTAAGAGAATTCATGTTCTCATGGTACAAGCAAGTTGTGGTTTGCCAGTTAAACCCCAGTGCCTGCTTTCTGTGTATCCTCTCGCTCTGTTGCATGTAGCCCTTTGTGCTCCCCGTGCAATTGTGATCCAGACAAAAGTCCCCTCACTACAAGAAAGTCATTGAGGTCCTGGAATGTGTCCAGAGAAGGGCAACGAAACTGGTGAGGAGTCTGGAGCACAAATCTTATGGGGAAAGACTGAGGGAGCTGAAATTGTTTAGTCTGGAGAAGCGGAGGCTCAGGGGAGACCTCATTGCACTCTACAACTTCCTGAAGGGAGGCTGTGATGAGGAGGGATTTGGCCTCTTCTCCCAGGCAACAAACAGAACCCAAGGAAACGACCACAATTTGTTCCAGAGGAGGTTTAGATTAGACATAAGGAAAAACTTTTTCTCTCAGAGAGTGGTCAGGCACTGGAATGGCCTGCCCAGGGAGGTGGTGGAGTTGCTGTCCCTGGCAGTATTCAAGAGGCATCTAGATGAGGAGCTATGAGATATGGTTTAGCGGCCTGTGGTAGCAAGGGTAATGGGAGGATGGTTGGACTAGATGATCTTGTAGGTCCTTTCCAACCTTGTGATTCTATGAAAACCAGAACCGCTTTGAATAATGTCTTGCTAAATATTTCATCTGGAGATATTACAGCCAGGCCTTTATTGTTTAAGTAACGTTAGGAGTTGGTAGCCTGCATGCAATTGAAAACGAGAAGTACACATTGAGTTTCACCAACATGTATTCACTTAGCCCAACATCAGTGTCACCACTTTTCTTCATTACAGCAGGCCTTTAATCCATTTGTGTTGTTGCACCTTAGAGGTGCTGATCCTTACAAGCCTAGTGGGACTTTTGCTTCGCAATTATGTTAATAAGCATGCTTATAAATCTATCGACTCTATATATTAGGGCTAGGCCTTGCCTAGTCCAGCCTTTAGAGGTGTGATCCTGATTGATTTACCCAGCTCCATCTAATTAACACCTCCAGTTAATGGAGTTAAAGCCTAGGGGGAAGCTTAAGCATTAACTTATGAGGTTTAGCACTTTTTGAAGAACAATTGCTTTGTCTTGACAAGAGTTTTAGTAAGGAGCTAATTAGGTCAGAGCAGGTAACAGATCCAACATCTTAATTGCCGGGCAATGCAGTGTCTTACCTCTGCAGTCCCAGAATTCAGTCTAGCTGTGATTCAGTGCAATTTTTGTTCTCATCAGCTTTTGAGAGTTGTGGGTAGTACAATCCAAATGTGATGGAAGGCATTATGCTTTCCCCATACACCAAGATATACTCAGATACCTTCACGAAGAAAGGATTTAATGACCCTTTGAAATTCAGAAGTTCAGTGTTTGAACTTGTTTTGCATTAAAAGCAATGATTGTGTTTATGCTGTCTGCCTCTCTTAGCGTTTCATCACTTGTACTTCTGCATTATTAGCACTTTTCAATAAAAATTGGCAAATGTCTCAAAGGGAAGAGGAGTGAATGTCTCAAAAACCTGTATAGTAACAGAAAGTTGAATAAAGGAGAAAGACTTTTTTGTTAATTTTAATTTGTTAATGTTATTTTATTGGCTCTTTAAAAGCCATTCTGTAAGATGATGAAACATCTCTGAGTGCATTTCTCCATATAAACAATTTTTTTCTATGTTATTTTGGTCAAGATGTCTGATCGTTAAGGCTGTTGTTCCACATATGACTGTAAAAATACATCGGTACAACTGTAGGGGAAAGATGCTGTAGCTTTCTGGAAGCATCAGTCTGGGATTACATTTAGAGACAGCATAGGAAAGTAGATGACTAACTTAAGTCTTTCGTATCACTCTTGTTTTGCAGAGTGATATTTTTCTTCTGTTGGAGGATACACATAAGACCTTTCTTCATGTCTTAATGCTGATTATATCATTGATTGTATCTTACTGCACTTCGTTATGTGTGTATATATAAAACAACAAACAACATGTACCTAAGGGTTCACAGTGACATCAGTAGGCTGGTCACTTTTCCAATGCATGTGAAAGTGCTTAGCAAAGGGCATTTTTTAATGAGGAGTTTGTTTTCTTTTTCCCATAAGAAGATTGCTTCGTATTTGAAATGTTATCTGTTTGTTTACATAATCAGGAAGAAGTGGAATTTTCTTTGCCTGTAAATGTGTTGTCTTCTTTGTTAATTCAGAAAGTCACTTATTGTGTGATGGCATGAAGCCTTTTCAACAAATCTCAGAAAAATCTGATATCTCCTAACATTTTCAGTGTTTTGGAAAGCTTTTAATTAAAAACATGTCTCGTATTAGTCCAAAATGCTGAATTGATAAACCAGCATTGGTTGCTCTTATTACAATTTTAACAAAATTAACTAAAAATAAAGATTTATAAAATACCTTAGAACTGTCACAGTAAGCCATCTTTTAAACATTATTCTGTTCTATTTTTTTTTTACTTCAGGAGCACAGCTTTGCTTTTTCTTCTTTCTTCTCTGTGTTTGATTAATGAAAGGGATCAGTGTGGTTCCTATTGTTTACATCTCTGTAGGCTAGAGACGATTTCCTTGTCCTGCTTTGCCATTTTATTCATTTTATTAATGAGAAAAATGAAGTTTAAAAGAAAGTGATACGGGTTAGAGACTGCTTGTAAAACTAATTTAATAGCCCCTTTCTATGTATGGCAGATCTTTCTATGTGTTGAGAGCAATGATGCAAGCTGTTTGGGGCGGGTAAGGTGAGTTGTAGTCAGTGAGCAGAGATGTAGGGTTGCCAGCATCTCCAACCAAAGCCCTTTTGTTCCTAACTGATGTTGCCAGCAAACCAAAGCAGGGAAGTTTTTGTGAAATCATGACCACATTATGCAAAGAATGATGACAAAATTTATGGATTTAATGCTTCTTCAAAAACAAAGTCAGTTCCTTTGTGGAAAGCTTTGGTAATGCCAGCCTTCATAATTTGGGCAAACCCGTGGTGCCAGCTTGCTGGTGCAGTTCTATAGCTGTGCTAATTTAGGGACAGCTGTGATTAACTTCTGCTGCAAAAAAAAAAAAAAAAAAAAAGTCATTGCCAGTTTTATCCCTTTCTGCTTCTCATTTGATGACTTTTTTTTTCCTTGTGTTGTGGTTGGAGTCTTCCTGTTTCCATCCCTTTCACTTTCCATCCCAAAATAATGAACATGGGGAGGGAAGCAGACTTTCTTCTCTAAAAGACAACTAGGTAGAAATGAGCCAAGGATCAATTGGAAGTACCCCTTTGGAAAATCACTGTGAACTTCTCAGAGTGCTGCTTCTAGAATACGGACATCTGATTCAACTTTAGATTTTTCCTTCGCTATGTATTTATATATACAATCAGCGCTTAGGGATTTTGTGCATCCGCTTAATTGGGAGTTCTGTTGTAATGCACCGACTCTGGGTAGGAAATTGGAAGGCCGCTCTCCAAGGTCAGTAGGTTACTGGAGATGTTTCTTAGTGTATGACTGAAGCTCCAGTCCTAAGGGAAGTGGATATTACATGAAAAATGTGAGTGAAAGTGTACTTTTTACCCAGAAATCTGCATTCAGGGACATTTGCTTCCATTAGTAAATCTTTCCCCTTCTATGAGAGGGGAAAAAAAGAAAGGACCTCCAAACTGACCACCACCTCCCCCTCCCCCCCCCCCCCCCAAAAAAAAACCCTACTTCACGTTCAGACTTATGACTGGAAAACTGAACAATCAGAAACAGAGCTAGACATATTGAGGACATCTGAATTTGCCAGACACTGTCATTAACTGTCGGTGATTTTCAAATAGCTGTGAGAGGAAATAATTTTACATCTGTTTTAAAAGCTGAGTGTAAGATGAAGATTTGCTGGAGTGTGACCGACAGATCTTTAGAGGAGATCATTTGACTCTGAGAGCTGAGGAGGAGGGAGGCCGTCATGATAGACCTCAAGCTGAGGGCTCTATTCAAAGGCTTTTTATGGTAGTACCTTAACTTTGGAGGTTCTAAATGTAGAGATGGTGCCTTCCAAACTGAAGACAATTTGCACTGTGCTCTTCAGAGAGGGGTAAAAAAAAAAAAAGGCATCACATCCCATTATGAGAAATGAAGATGGGTAGAGCACAAAACTTTTTTAAATAGTATATTTTTTTATTATTTTTTAAAGTCCCGCCTTGTAAGTTTCAGGACATGATTTTGGACTAGTCTAAAAAATAAGAATCACCTAAAGGAAGATGCACAAATTTGTGCGGAAGGTATAAAGCACATACTTTAAAAAAATGCTCTCCGGAGATCCCTTCCAACCCCTACAGTTCTGTGATTTTGTAAATTTGCCAACTGCTGTCCTACAACTTCATGGTTTATCTACACAGCTCTCTCTGCTGATAATGTTGATTGTTATTTTTCCCCTCAATGTATGCGGAAAATTTAGATTTACTTGCAAGAATATTGTCTTGGTTGGGATAAGCTGCTATTCTAGACTTAACAGCCTGACTCTGACCTTAGATAAAATCTTGAAAAGGCTGACCCAGGACTTGACTGCTGTGAATTAGAAGAGGGCAGCATAATTAATGCTAGCTGATATAGCTTATTTGACAAGATCAGCTCTGATTTTATCTTGAGGAATGATTAGTAGTTTTCATGCAATACGCTGATACAATACGTTACAGAGACAGCACTCAGATAAAGTTTAAGTGACTGAATGCAGAGATGACTGTCTTCTCCCCATAGGTACTGAGCAAGCACGGTACCGTGTTCCTTTAGTGCAGACTTCAAAAGTACTTTTGTTTTAATTCAGAACCACTAAAAAACCAAACAAATATTCTTGGGAACATGAGGCAGAACTCAGGATTTTCTTCTCCTTGACAGAGCTCCCCAGCTCTACTCTTGAAAAACCATGCTTGCTGTCACATTTTGCTCGTGTGTCTTCCCATGTTTCTTCCAGTCATTGTGAACACCAAAATACATATAAAATAAGAAGAGATTATGAGAATTTGGATATTGTGGGGACTGGGGATAGAATGAGATCCATGACTGCCATTCATTTTGAGTAAGTTTGTAGCTAGCCTTGTGGATCATATTGTCTGAGTTAGTGTTGCTCAGAGTTGTAAGAAACTAAAACAAGGCAAAATCAAAATGCTTTATACCCACTATATAAATTATGGTTAATAAGTTATGAATGAAGAATCACTGAGTAACTATTTCAGTAGAAAAATGCAAGTGACTTATTTGGTCATATTCCCTTTAATCTTATGATATGAAATAGAATATGAAGAAAGTAAATGATATAAAAGCTTGTGAAATTATGAATGATGAAGAGAGCAAGGAGCTGCTACAGAGCCATACAGACCACTTGGCAGGTGGCAGCAAAATGACAAAATGCATTTGAGTAGTCAAATATGGAGTCCTACATCCAGGAACAAAGGTGGCTGTTGGAAGGGTGATAGTGAGTAATCAGCTGAATCCAAGTGCTGCCAATATAGTCCTGGCAAAAAAAAGACCAAGTGTGGCTGTGTAAGCAGAAGAGCAGAGGAAAGCTACATAGCAGTAGTCAGGATGTTGGATCATTTCTGTAGTAAGCTCATTATTTTATTTTGCTGGCACCCATAGGTGGGTTTAATAAATAAAAATGCTCCAAGTGAGATGTTTAGATTAAATAATCAGAAAACAGAAGAGCCTGCATCATGATTGTAATTCCCTTTGGAAAGAAAAGTCTGGGGTTGGGAAGGTGACTGCCAGAGAACTGTTCTGTGGTACTGGGTCTGTAAGTTAAGCAAAGAAATCTATAACTGAATCCAGGGGCAGGAAGACTAGATAAAATTCAAAACTAAAGGTATGAGGTTTTTTTGGTTTTTGTTTTTTTGTTGTAAGGATAGCAACAGAAGAGCACTGCGCTGCCATATATGGGGTGAATTTCACAGCGACTTTTAATCAAGATCAGATGCTTTTCCCTCTAGAGAAGCACTGTTTCAAGTATTAATTCAGAAATTAATTTAGCTTTGTTGGCCTGTAATGCACAAAAAGTAAGATCGTGTGATCAGTGGATCTTGTGGTTTCCTAATCTGTATTCTCTAATGTGATCAGGTGTTTGCTTACTGCACACGTTCAGATTTATGAGAACTCAAAAGGAGAGGTGGAAAAATTCATTGTATGAAATCCACTGTTCTCTAGCATGATACAGGAGACTTGAATTAATTTATTATTTTTAGTTCACAGATGTCTTGGAAGTAAGACTGTGTCATTTACATCTTATGTTTGTATTCAAACTTGTGGTAGTAGTCCACAAATGAACAGTTCAGCAACAAATATGATGCTAAAAGGCCATAGTTATCTGCCTTTGCAGTGTGTTTTTACTGCATTTTACACTCAGTTGATAAGTTTTTCTTCCAACGTTCTTATTTTTTTCTGAAATTGATGCTTTATTCTTTCATTAAATTATAAAACATTTCATCTTTTTTAAAAAAAACTTATTCATGTTGAAATAAAAATTGCTATAGTCATATGTTTACATATACACATAATAGCCCATTTTTATATGAACTACCCAAACTTAGAGAAGCTCATATATGGAGAGCAAATAAAACTCAGTATCTGGAAATTTGTGGCCTGTGAAGCTGACAAACCACAGAAAATGGGCAGAGAGTTGGAGAAACTAATATTTTAAGACAGTTATGATAATATTTGTAACTTATGCTGATAGAACTCAATATAAATATGAAATCTAATCTTCAGTTGCTTTCATCTTTACCGGTTTTTCATGGTGGGTGTCTATGTGAAGCTGAATTAATAAATACTTTGTGTTTGTTGATCAAGAGTCTCTGCTTTTGTGGATGAGCTTCAGTGTGTCCCTTCTAAACAGTTCTGTAGAGTGTATGTTTTGGAGTGAGAATTTAGATATCCTGGAGAAAAAGCTAGATCTTGGTTTGGTTTTGTTTTGTTTTTTTTTATTGAGCAGAAGAAAATGCGTTACATCAACATTTTGGGCAGGGTTTAAGTTTTAAAATACTTTGGTTTCAGTAGATGAAATATCAGATGTTGTCTTTGTTGAGTTCACTTGTGCGTTGCTCTGTATCTTTTGCAAAACAAACACATGAGCTACATAGGCTCTCTCTGCCCTGTTTTCCTTGCATTTCTTATCCCAATGGGGGCTGTGGTGCTTGGCTGGGGGTCCAGGAGTTTACTGCAGGGCTGAGCAGGGAGAGACTGGTGTTGGTATGAGGAACCGGAGGGGGGTTGGGCCCGGTAGGCCATGACATAAGCACTGCTTGCCATGCTGAAGAGACAGAAGGGCATATGGTTTCAGAAAGTTGTCTGTTTAGGACTGAAATAAGATCAATAAAGCTGCTTGATGCTTGCATGTCACTTAGCGTTTTAGGAGGTCGTCATGAAATATGTGCCTTGTTTGTCTGTGCTCAGCTCTGGGCTGATTTGTAAAAATGCTGAGCGCTCAGTCTTCTCAAGGAGAAACTGTACTTTGACTCAAGAGTTGATGTGCTCTGAATATTTAAATACATATATTTCCTAAATACTCTGTAAAATAAGGGCCTAAGTTTCCATAATAACCACCTACACTTACATACTGTCTGTTGCTCATACTAGGAGCAGGCATAATGTAGACCCTAAATGCAAATGATGCTGTAAGTGAATCACGCTGACTTACTGGTGAAATTTATAGAATATATAGAATATTGTCTCACGAAAATACGTAATTCATGCCACTGAACAGCTCTGAAACCTGCAGGAAATGATGCATGGAGTCATATGTTAGTCAGTGGAAGTAATACTAAATATTGAATATAGTGAATATTGTAGTGAAGTATCGAGGGCAGTGCAAATGGAAAATGACATGTGGTTAAAATTTGTGTTATAATTCATCTACGTGGAGAGGCTGAATTACTCAGGCAAGCTAAGTTAGGTGCTTACTCAAGAGCTTGATTTTCTGTTCCTGGGTATTATTTTCAGAGGGATGCACAGACATGGAAGCTAAGTGAATGAGATAACCCTTGTTTTCATGTGAAATAGGCTTTTTGCTGGTATTAAGGCACTTTTTTTTTACTTCTTGTTGTTTGGTTGGTTTTTCTTGTGATTGTTCCTTTTGTGGTTTTATAACTTAACTCTGTTAAATACTGAAGAGATTTATAGAGTTGGGAAGGAAACAGCGTCTCCACAATACAAAGGTTCTAGCAGAGAGAAGTAGCCCTGGGATCATTTAATTCCACTTGCTTTTTGCAGATGGTTTTAATGGTTTTAGTCTCCTGCAGATACTCAGTTGCACTCACTCCAAATTAACTACTATCTTGTAACTGGTTATAAATACCAGAAAATAAAACAGAAAGCTAATTTATGGTTGGATGCAACTCTTCTCTCGTAAATATTATATGTTGTGTTTCACTCTCCTATTGGTACTGGATCACTGCCTTAAGTATTTTGTTGACTCTTTGGGGAAAGAGGACCCAAAATGCATTGCTTGAAACAAAGACCTCTGCGACATGGCTAGGACTCTTCAACATATTGCGAATACAAGTAAGTATAGGTGGCAGTGGTACTCAAAACTGTGTGTAGTAGGGGATTCTATTCTATCTGTGTGGGTGATTGGTGCACATGTTGTTAAGTGTGGTGTAAATGCTTATTTTTTATTTTTATTTTTATTTTTCTGTTTATACTTTGAGAGAAATCCTTTAAGCTTAGAAAGAAAATTCCTGCTTTGGAATGGAAACAAGCATTTAAGATACATAAAACGTTGTACGGTCTGGTTAAAAGTTGATGGATCTCTTCCTTTCCCCTCTAATAAACAGCAAAAACTTCATTAGCTGCAGTACTTGTGCAGAAACGGAGGTGATGTATGGAATAGATACTGTAGGATATTTTCTATGCTTCTCTGTGTGAAGAAAAGTTTTGTACAGGCATATTCAGCCCATGAGCTGCGTGTGGCCCAACACATCTCACGGTGCTGCCCTGTGCCATCATGGCAGCAGCTCATCCCACCGAGTGGTCTGGCCGGGCCCCACAGCGCTGACAGAGCATCAGTGTGCTATGAACCCCATCTGGGCTGAAACCAGGGCACGGAGAGGGTGCGGTGCATTGCCAGCTCTAGTGATGGCAAATAAGTTTATGCGTTTTGATACACTGGCTAAACATGATCCTGTGAACAGCAAAAAATATGCAACCATGCTTTCCTTTTTGGTGCAGGAATTCGAGAATAGGTTTCAAGATTGCAGAAAAGATGATCAATTTTTTTGTTTATATACGATGTCATTTTCTTTCAAAATGAATACATGATCTGCAGATTTTCGAATAGAATGTGCAGAGTTGCAATCCAAAATCTGACCATGTCTCTTTACCAGACTTTCATAAGCTCTCCCTTACTGGAGAGGAGTATCCCTTGCTTCGTAGTTTCGCCTTATTTGTGTCGTTGCTTTTTAGCAGGACATGCATATGTGAACAAGGATATCAAGGATATCAAGGATATGTGAACAAGTTATCAAGGACGAAACACAAGAAGAGTAAAATTTCGTCCAGTATCTATCATGAACACTCTGAGAGCTCAGTGAGGATTGAAGCCAGACGGAGGCGTTAGTTTCACAAAAACAGGGTCACGTATCCCACAGGTTCTGTGTTTTTGTATCTTTCTTTTTAATATGTTAAAAAAATTAAAATTGATGTGAGTTTTGCCACTTATATACATTAACTATATTGCATATTTTATAAGGGCTGCTCTAAAAGTACTGCCTCCTATGATATTATGTTTGGCCGTGATATCAGCGGCGGATGTGGCAGTAGAGACTGCACCAATATTCCATTATGTGTTGTTGCCGTGTGACCGATGGCAGCAGAGGGGCAGTGTGACACAGTGGCATCTGACATGGAAGTGTGTATGAAGCAAAGGTATGGAACTGAATGCCCTAATGAAGGAAAAATGGCACCTGCTGACATTCATTTGATGCTTGCTGAATGTTTAAGGAGACTAAGCAGTGGATGTGAGCACAGTGAGGCAGTGGGTGATACATTTCAGCTGTGGCAACAGTGGGTCACCATTGCTGGTGCAGATTTTCCTGAGCGCAGCATGAAGGCTTTTGTTCATCGCTGGCAAAGATGCCCAGCTGATGGTGGTGACTGTGTTGAAAAAGAATATTTTGTAGCTGAGAATTTCTCTGTCAAATAGTGTTACTGTGCTCTTTGTATCAGTTGTAGTTTCTATGGAAACAATTAGGAAGTTTGAATTTTGAGTTTTGATTGTTTTGTTTGTTTTTTGTTTTCCAATTTTGGGCTCTTTGCTTAGAAGAAGGCTTTCTATCTCTGTGTTTTCCACTGTGAAAAGCAGGGTGGGTGCATTTTCTTTGAAACCAAGAAGTCAGTTCCTTCTCATGGTGTTAAAGTCCAAATTTAAAAAGGAGGAGATGACAGAGAAGCAATACCAGTGACAGCCTGGGAAGGGGAATATGCACGCTGGCAGAACTTCAGTTCTTTGGCTGACACTATCATACATTGAGATCGTATAATGTCATTTTAATATTTAAATTTTGCTATTCCATTGTCAAAACACCATTAAAAACACCGTTTTTGTTTGACAAATAAAATAATTTTGCTCAGAAGAACTTCAGCAAACAGACAATTAACCAGCACTGTTGGCAGAGCTATGCAAATTTTTGCATATATTATTGATAGTGACAGCCCAAAAAAGGCCTAAGTAAACAGATGGGGACAGTTGATTTGAGATAAATTGATATACGAATGCTATTCTCTATACACAAAAATATGCCTCTTCAATCCTGAAAGCGTGTTTTTGAAGCAGTTGCTTGTTTTGTATTTTTAGGTAGAATTACGTGATTTGGTTCTAAATATATTAATGGGTACTGCTGAAAAAACACAATTGTTAGATTCCTACCTACCAGAATGACAGTCAGACAGTATTGGGATTCAGGACCGCGCCATTAGGTACAAGTATTCTCCTTCTTGGTCTCAGCCATTTCTCTTGATAACGCTTCATGCCTGTGATTTTGTGTTCTCTGATGTTCAGCATCCCACTGAATCTTTCAAGATGATTTACATAGGCCTAGATGTGAGCCTTTATCTACTTCTCTTTCAAAATATTGAAATAAACACGGGGCTCTTTCTGGCTCTGGTGCAGATGCTTCTTGCAGGGAAAGTAGCATTGAGATAACTCAGGGTCAGCCCTCCAGCCCTTATTTGTTGATGTTGCTGCCATCGAGTGAACTCTGTACAGCCCCACGCTCTGGTTGTGAACTCTCTGCTGTTGCCTCTGCTACTTGAGCTTTCTCTTCAAGCACTGAGTGGCTTCAGCACATATTCGAATAAGGACTCAAAACCAAGTTGCTGCTTTTCTAAGGGAGAGATTTTGTGTGAGATTTTGTGTTGTTTTTTTTCCCCCCTCTTCTGAACTGGTTTAAATACTGGTTTTAGAAACTGTGTGCTGCTGCATCTCGGTCAGAATATAGCCTTTTTTTGGTTCAGGTCCATTGCCAACTTTAAAATTAAAGTGAAAGTGGACATTTCTAGTCAGTTTAAATATCTTGTGGGTTTTTTAATGTTATATTTATACATATATGTAATGACCGTTTAGTTTTGCCTCCCCTTTTTTCCTATTCCAAGGAAGCTCATATGGTCAGGTATTTAAAAATAACCCTCTGAGAAAAACTCTGAGACCAATTTACTTGCACAAAACCCCAGCTGAGATTGGTCTGATGTTCAAACATGAAAAGCGTTTTGTTGCCACTTCCTCCTCTGATGGATCTGGCCTGAAAGCGGTGTCGATGCCGCTCGGTGGTTTGCTGCCTTGCCTCCAGCCAACCTGGGGCTCTGTACCACAGCCTGCTTTTCCCAAGACAAGCATGATCGGTAGATGTCTTCGCTTGTTTGTTTGTCTGCAACACCTTAAGCTTTCAAAGAACTCCTGCCTCCTGTTTGGGACGTTGCTCTCCAGCAACCTTTCCTCTGCATGGCAACAGCCCAAAGCGTAGACAAGAGGACAGCTTTCCTCTCCAAGCCCCTGCCCACTCCTTCTTTGCAGAAATGAACGCAGTCTTTATGGGATTTTAGAGATAGGGGCTTCATTTCTGATACATTTGGTATTTAGAGTGCTTAAGTGAGAGCTGTAATTATGATTTCAGGATCGCTTCTCTTCTTTGGGGCAATGGCTTGCATTATCTACTCATGGATGTGGAGTTGGGGTGAGGGAAAGCCTTGTAGGATGATGCTTAGAGGTACTTTTGGGCAGGGCTCATCCTTGGGTTTAATTGCTGTGATAATCTTGTATTTGCATACAGATTTCCATTGTTTGTGTGTTTTTTTTCCATGAATCTGCTCTGACTAATCCTCTGGCCTGTATTTCATTAGAAGTGTTGACTACAGAGTGATGGTTTTGGTAACAGATGAAACAAAACTTTTCCTTTTTTTTTTTTCCTTTGCACGCACAGAATAAAAAGTCCAGGATGACTCTTTTTATTTGATAATTGAGAATGTGCCTGACTTTGTTAGGAAAGCCATAGTCTAAGAATACAATTCACCGGTCTTTTTATAAATTAATGCCAGGATGGTGTATCAGTTCTCACTCCCACTTATCCTCTTATTCCACTCCCTTCCCTTCCCCCTGCGCTCCTTTCCTATTTTTAGAGGCAACACAAAGCTGTTTTGCTTCAAGCGAGAGACAAAGATTAGGAGAGTTTTACTGTTTTGCAGCAGATTTCTGAAATGTACCTGAACCACATTTGTGTTTTCTGCTCCCCAAAAGCCAATAAATAGCTTCTGTGCTGTATTCAGGAATGCTGTTTTTATTTACTTGAAAAAAAAAGTTTACTCCTTACCTCAAAGCTCTCAGCAAATTGTGACTGAAGGGTGAATTCTGGCGAATCTGGGTGTGAGGAGCACAGATTCTCTCCTCCTCCATATGAGTGCCAGTGTTGTGTAACGTTTCCTGTGCTCTTGTGCAAATAAAACTTGGTTCAGAGTCTCTGTGTTCCTGTGATCTGCGAACTGCATGGCAAGGAGAGGCTTAAAGAGGCCGGGTTATGTGGTGGTGATAAAAATCACACTTACTCTCAGCAGCCCTAAAGACTCTGCGGATTTTATTAAGCTGTAAAGCAGGCACGTGTGTTTGTGTGCGTATCTGTATCAATAAGTCTATATAATTCACATGACAGGGCCATTTTCAGTGTTCAGAATGCTTAGGCTCACCTGGTCTCAGATGCAGGTTTGCAGCCCTACAGCCCGCTGGTGTGGAGTGAGAATACTGAGCTTTTAGCTCATGCGTGCTGAATGCTTAACAACAGTTGCTTGTTTTAAGGGTAAAATAGTTGTTTACAATATTTAATAGTGTGGAAAACATTTGTGATTTAGCTTGCGGTGCCTTTTTATCTTAAAGAATGAACAGCAAATGTTTGCTAAACAAAAAAATTGAACAAGCATTTTAAAAAGCAGTATAGTTAGATACAGAGCAACCTCACTATTGCAAAAATACTTTTTGTTAAGCAATTATTCCATTCAGTTTTAAAATCTGAGATTAAAAAGTATTGCAGGTGTTATTGTTCATGAACTTCTGCTATAGAAAAGGTCCATTAATATACTGTGACGTTGGGTGTATGTACCGGAAACTGGAGTTTAATATTTTTCCCTGGATTTAATATGTTGTGTACCTGATTGAATGCGATAAGTGCCTTCTGAACAGGGCTGCACATTTTAATCAGTTCATCGCAGTCATCTCACAACCTATCCTCGTTCTCCTTAACAGCAAGTTGCTCAGTTCACCCTGCTGTGTCTTCCCTTCCTGAAAGCCCTACCTTTCTAAAAAACAACACAACAGTCTTTCTATCTGAGGTTGCCATCAGCACTCTTTCACCTTTAGGCCTTGCCCTGTCTGTCCCCACGACAATTTCTGCATGCCCCACAATCACGAGTGAGGTGGTGAAACCGGCACGTTGAGTATCACTGCTGCATGTGGTGTGTCTTGGAGCAGTCACCGTCCTTAACGTTTTAACAGCTATCCCAGATGCTCATTTGCCATTGTATGCGTTCTCATTTTATGTCTTTATGCAAACCTCATCTAGCAAAACATCAATGAGGTCTTAGATTTTTTTAATGTAATTTGGCACTGCCATTAGTATTACTTTTTTTTTTTTTTTTCCTTTTGTGCTGAACTGTCAGTTCAGCTTTTTGCTCCCTTTTATAAAGAGTTGCAGTAACACTCATTGGAGGATGCCAGAGATTCATCTTCTGTTAAGCTGATACTGATAAAAGGTTGTAAAAACTGGAATCTATCTACACATAGCTGAATGGATTTGGGCTTCTACAGTGCAGGTTTGACACCCAGCCAGTTTTGGTCTCTGAAGACCTTATACATGAAAGAGATTTTTCCACTGCCCTCTCACAGGAAACAAAAACGCAGCTTACTGAATTGGCTATTCTCTGCCAGTTTAGGAAAAAAAATGTCATTTTCTTTCCCCATCTAATGAAAGTGGTAGTAATTAGTAGAAAGTACTAAAACAATCCCATATACTTTTCATCTTAAATTCTTTTTTATTTTTATTTTTTAATTGTATGGTCATGATAAGAACTTTGGAAAAGTACGTTTTGTTAAACTTCAGCAATTAAAATTGCATATGAGATTTGGACTGCTCTTAAACAACAAGGATTGTGACAAAAGAATCCTTTTCCAAATTAAGCTGTGGGTTTGCAAACTCTTTCTGACATCTTCTGTGAAAGCACAAAGTAGACCTTTTTAAATTCGGAATAACTCTGTAATTGTTTTATAGGCCCTTGCACTCAAGTTCATGGCATTTCTGTCTGTCTGTACTGCAGAAGGAAGAAAAGGGGGAAGGAGGGAGCCCCTTGCATCTGGTTTGCAGGCCCAGATCCACAGTCCTCTGCAGATCAAAGAGCTGTGTGATGGCGGCCGCTAACACCTCCCGGCAGAATATCCCCACCACCATCTGCCCATCCTCCTTGTGCAGCTCAAAGCTGGCCCTTGGAAGGACCTACCCCTGAATAGGATGGGAATGAAGATATGAGGTGTGTGGGAGGTGGGGTGAAAGGTGAGGTAGAAAGAAAGTGACATGGGAATCCCTGGTGTTACCAAATTATGGCATATGAAACTTTTTTGGGCGTGGAATGGGAGTACTGCTAATGTGCAAGAGGAGAGAAACAGAAGGTTAAGAATACCAGTTGGGCAGTTATTTAAAAAAAAAAAAAAAAAAAAACACATATATATATATATATACACACACATCCACAGGGAGACTTGGTGTTTAGGCTGTGATGCTCTGTGCATGTGGAAAGGTGCTGTCCATACCAAAGGGACAGCCCAGCTGTGGTACAGGAGCTGGGAGCATGGCCACGCCAGGCCAGGCCTGTACCCAGGTGTTCCCACACATCCCACCATGGAGTGGAGTGTTTGCTTATCAAACTAGAACATTCGGTTGTCTCATCCACAGTCATTAAGGCAACGGAGAGAACGGGCCTGCTTGGTTAGAAACCAGTTGGGTAGCAAATGCATGAACGGCCCTCAGCTTCCAGAAAGGTGGATGGAAGGAGGAGGCATGCTCAGGGAGCTGATGGAGTGGATAAACAAAATAGCCTGTGAAATGGCGTAAGTTGGAAACTTGGCAGGGGGTGCTTGGGGCCCTCTGTGAGGTGTGGTGAGCATGATTGAGTGTCGTAACCAAGTGCAGAGCTCTCATTAATCTCTTTCACTTAAAAATAGTCAGAATTTTGTTGCACCCAACTTTGCACCAATTAGCGTGGCGAAAGCTGTGGACTGCACCAAGATGTGGCTGTGGCAGTTTTTCCATTTGCTTCCATTTGCACTTAAGGAGCACTTGAAAGAATCTAAGTATTGTCTGTCTGTGAGAGATGCAGCCTCTTCCATTTGTGTTCAGCAGGAACAAAAGCACTTTCCACATTTCTTTTGGGTGTCTGGAGGAAGATCTTGGAACCAAAAGAGAAAATTAGTCATAAAATTCAGTCATAAAACCGGAACGGCTTTGATTTTTAGAAGTGAATAACAGGGGTTTGGCAGATTATTTTCTAACCTGTATTATAAAGTATATGTGTATATATATATGTTTTATAATTTTATGTATACATGCGTGTGTATTTCTCTGTTTCCATATGCATAGCACATTGGTTTTGTAGTATATTGAGTAGAATTACCTTGTTTTAAACTTCTATTCAAATGTGATACATTCATTTTGACTCAGAAATTCATGTGATAAATGTAGAATAATTCTTTGTTTCTGTGGTGTAACTGTCACTGTCAGAAGATACTAAAACCATTTTGCATTTGGGAAGATGTTTTGATAAAGAACTCTTTTTACAAAACAAAGAAAATGTAGGTTCCATAGTTAGTTGATGTTGAGCTCATTTAAAGAAAAAAACAAACAAGTCAAAAACCTCTTGGCAACAAGTCAAAAAATAATAGAAACCAGGCAGCTCAATTTGAACCAAAATGCTTAGTTGCTGTTCTTGTTTTTTTCCGCTTAGCTGAAGGAGTTACAGAAAGTTTTCACAGCTTCTGCAGGGCCCAGTTTGAGTAGTATGCAGTATGTGGTGTCCATGGGGTCTGCACTGGATGAGGAGAGGAGGTACCTGTGAGGCCACACGTTAAGGATGGGGCTTGCTCTGGCCACTGGCTGAGCAGGTTTCTTTGTACCTTGCAGAAGGACCCTCACCAAAGAAGTTCAATCACCAGGTAGTTCCCCAAATACTAAACTGTTGATACTAAATTTTCTCACTGGTTACTGCTAAAACTAGGGAAATGTAGGCATTCGTAATTACAATGTTTGATACAATTCTGTTGGACTAGCTGTATTCTGTAGTCCGCGTCTTTTGACCATGGATTACAGTTTGGAAACTGCTCTTTTGGGGTGTTCACACATTCTTCATTCTCTGTAGGAGAAACAGGAGGTGCAGTGTGCAGAAGCAAAGGTAAGAGATTTGGAGTGGTTGTCAAACACGCTCTCAGCTGACAGCACACATACCTGAACGCTGCCTTGGGCTGGTAGGTGTTAATTTATGCAAAGTGGAGAAGCATCAACAGGTGGTGGAGGTTTTTGGTATGACAGAATAAATTGAGCTAATCTGGTAGAAGAAAAAATTTGACTGCTTCTAGAAGTGAAACCCCTTCTTTGTTTCCTTCCTGTTTTCCAAGGCTTGGCCATGTTGTTGTGTCGCATCCCCATCTCACTGGCTGTAAAAACTTCTCTCAACCCTTTGGTGAACTGATTCAATTTGCTAATGTACAAAAAACATGAACAGTTTAATGCCATATCAGTAAATTGAACAGGCTTACTATAGGACAGGATGAGCGCAACAAAGGGACAGGCAGGATTTTGTTAACAGCACCTAGCTGTTAGGTTGGTTCACTCTGGTGTGACTGCATACTTCTAGGATTTTGATCCAGCACAATTTGTAATGTGATGGTTGTGGTATTTCTACCAAAGGAAGGATCTATGGGTTCAAATAAGAGATCCCAAAACGGCGATTAAGTTTTACAAATGTAGCTGGAGAGGTTGGAGGCCAGGATTTAAATAGAATTTAAGGCCCCAAACCCCCATGTTTGCTTACAGGGTGCTTGTTAGAAAATACTTCCTGCTTCTACTCATCATGGCTTTCAGCCTCAGCACTTAAAATTCCTGAGGCTAAGCATGTTACTAGAATATCAGGATAGTGTAAAACCCGATATTTTCTCACATAATCTCCAAAATTAGGCACAAATATGATATTAGAGTTTAATAAACATTGTCTCATTAAAAAGCCTATGTTTGTTTAGGAGAGCAATAGAATTTCTCAGTGTTTGTTTGTTTGTTTGTTTTAATTCTCTGCTGTTTGGAGAACTTCCTTGTGTCTTTTGCAAGTGTATGCATTTTATCATGTGTTTTTGAGTTTCTGGAGTGCCTAGGTGAAAGGAAAATCAGTGGGGACCCTGTGCACCCCTAGGTGCTTGGGAAGGAATGAAGGACATGATTGGCATTAAAAATACTTCACTGAAGCTAAATTTCCTCAAACTCACAGTAGTGGTGTGTGGGACAGGGCTAATAGCAGAGGGTTGGTGAGGTGAGTGCTTCTTGTGTCAGAAGGGGTTTGCAAGACATGTGTTTCCTCTTGTGACATTGTGCCGTGAAATTATGGACGGTGTACCATATCACTGGGAGGTTGTAGGTGCTACTGTCACTATTTGTGACTTTTGTTTCTTCAGATATTTTTTTCTTTGTTAAACTAATATGAGCTAGGTCAGTAAAATCAATGGGATACAGGTGTAAGGTTGCTATTCCATTTTAATCTACTTTTCAGTGTGAGAACAAGCTGTGAAGAGCTGTGTGCAATGCACTGTGGAGCAGCAAACTTAATTTGGAAGTCTGCTTATTTGCATAAGAACCATATTGTTTTATACTGATCTTATTGTGTCATGCTATTTGAACAGATTGAAGTAAAACTGTAAACTATACTATACATGCTGATCAATACATGAAGTAGCTTTTGTGCTGCTGCATTATTTATTTAGGATAGTACAATTTTCATTTGTAAATTTGTTTTAGATGTTTCCTGAAATTAAAAGGGAAATTGAGATTTGGGGATTTCTGGTGAATGAAAGTTCTAATGTTGTAGGAAACTTAATCTTTTCCCTCTACTCTGCCATGGTGAGGCCACGTTTAGAATACTGTGTACAGTTCAAAAAGACAGGGATCTCCTAGAAGGAGTCCAGCAAAGGGCCACAAAAATCATTAAGGGCCTAGAATATCTCCCATATGAGGAAAAGCTGAGTAACCTGGGACCGTTCAGCCTGGGGAAAAGAAGACTGAGAGGGGATCTGATAAATGTTTATAAATATCTAAAGGGAGGTGTGAGGCAAATGAATGAGGGCAGGCTCTTGGTGGTATGCAGCTATAGGACAAGGAGTAAAGGGCCTAAAACTTGAACATTGGAAGTTCCATACTAATGTGAGGAAGAACTTCTTAATGGTAAGGGTGATGGAGCACTGGAACAGGTTGCCCAAAGTTGTGGAGTCTCCTTCTATGGAGATATTCAAGACCCGTCTGGATGCCTACCTGTGTGACCTATTGTAAGGAACCTGCTTTAGCAGGGGGTTGGATTCGAGCATCTCTTGAGGTTCCTTCCAACCCCTGTGATTCTGTGATTATGTTTTAAAGAACAGCTTTCCTAAACAAAATAGTAGACTTAATTTTGCTGCATAGAGAAGAATCCCTCATCAAATGATTCCATTAAGTTGATTATATCAAATACACTATTTGCATTGCAGTGCGGCTTTTGTGGTAATTGTATTAGTAAGGGGGAACTGCTGAAGGCTTTAGGGAATTTTTCAGAGAATATTTCAGGGAATAACTTGTACTTAAAAAATGCTGAAAACTATGTAGAAAAGAAAAGGAAAAAAAAAAAACTCACCTTAAAATGAATGAATGGTCTTGGATGAATCTTTGCTGATGGGCAGGATGTTCACTATGCTTGAGCCACCTGGCCAAATTCCTGGCAAGAATACACTTGTCCTAAGGAAGATCAGTCTTTTTGATGGCTAGTACTCTGCACTGAGCCTCACCTTTTTCTTCACATATCTATCTGAGTGTTTATATGTTCACGAATCTTACATAAATCCATGCGCTCCTAGAGCCATTTCAAGCATTTCTATTATCAGTGTTTTATGATTTGTTTTACGTTAAAGCTTTTCTACTTGATGTAGTGTTTTAGCTCATAAATATTTATTTCAATGACAAAATAATTAAGTTGGCTTGCATTAAACAGATACCATTTTTGGAGGTCTGCTGGATTTCAGATGGGTGTTTAGGAACATTCTGTAGTGCTGTGTAGGACTCAAGTCTGCTATGATTGCATATAGTTGAGAAAGAACTACCAGTGCCGGACAGTTCTGATCAGCTCAGCAGGGTTGTATGAATGGGAATGCTTTCTTTCCATTTTTCTTTACTGAAAAAAGCCCAATACTGACAGTCACCATTATATTGTGCCAAAAGAAACAGTGCACAAAATTCTGATGTTTTTTTTAGGATGAAGATTAGTGTGGTTTCTGTGACTACACTGAGGTAGTGAAGTGTGTCCGTGTGGCCAAGAGGGCCAGCGGTATCCTGGCCCGCATTAGAAATACTGTGGCCAGCAGGAGCAGGGAGGTCATCATCCCCCATACTCAGCACTGGTGAGGCCACACCTTGAGCACTGTGTTCAGTTTGGGTCCCTCACTACAAGAAAGACATCGAGGCCCTGGAGTGTGTCCAGAGAAGGGCAATGAAACTGATGAGGAGTCTGGAGCACAGGCCTTATGAGGAGCAGCTGAGGGAGCTGGGATTGTTCAGTCTGGGGAAGCAGAGGCTCAGGGGAGACCTCATTGCACTCTACAGCTTCCTGAAGGGAGGCTGTGATGAGAGGGATTTGGCCTCTTCTCCCAGGCAACAAACAGAACCCGAGGAAACGGCCACAAGTTCTACCAGAGGAAGATTAGGTTAGACTAGGAAAAACTTTTTCTCTCAGAGAGTCGTCAGGTACTGGAATGGCCTGCCCAGGGAGGTGGTGGATTTGCCATCCCTGGCAGCGTTCAAGAGGCGTCTGGATGAGGAGCTACGAGATATGGTTTAGTGGCCTGTGGTAGCAAGGGTAATGGGAGAAGGTTGGACTAGATGATCTTATAGGTCCTTTCCAACCTTGTGATTCTGTGATTCTAAGTTTGCTTCAACCTAGTTATTATTTTTCATCTTAGCTGTAGTGATCAGATAATTATTTTGTTCTTTAAAGGGCAACCTAGCTTTTATAGATGCTCGACTACCAGTTTCACTACGTAAAATGAATTCAAGACACAATAAGATTACTTCAGTTTCTCAGTTTGTTTTCATCCAAATGAATGTTCCTGGAACATGCATGTTGGTCATACGCTGCTTTTGTCATAGTTAGCACTTTTGGGAAATTGGGTACATCAGATGTCCCTAAATACAGTCCCACAGGAACAGTCAGTCGTCCCTTGGAAATCATTATTTCGTATTGAAAAATCGCTGTTGTAACGCGTTGAGGCTGTGCTACAATTTGCATGCAGCTGTGGACATGCGACACTTTCACTGGATCTGCTTTCTGGATGGTGTTTGTGCAGAGGTATTTACAAGAACCATGGAAAAAAAGTTGTCGTGTTTACTGTTATACCTGCCTGCTCCGATTTAGCCCGAATAAGAGTAAATGGGTTTGCTTAAATTATCTTTGTTAGCTCGGTGTGACCTTGAGCATGAAACAAACTAACCCATTTTACTTCTGTGGCCCAGAAGTATTTGGGGCGCAGCTGCAGCTGTGCAGCCAAGCAGTGGGACTGCCGGGACACTTGTGGTGTGAGCAGTGCCCAAGGCACGCCGCAGCAGTGGTGCTGGAGACAAGGCAGGCCGCCCTGGCGTGCTCCCAGCCGCTGCCCCAGCTCAGCAGCTCGTTTGCAGCTTGACCACTTGATCTCAGATCTTAGTATCTGTGCTGTTCTTGTGTTAGCGAGCTGGATGGCTTACACTGCTAAAGGCTGGGAGGGAAGTGCCAGGAATTGTAATAAGGAAAGCTGCCTGATGTTTTCCTGGATAGGATGCTGAATTGATTTACTTATTTTTAATTCAATGGTATTTGTTTCTTTCTTTATAAATTTGCAAAAAATCAGTCTTTGGGGCTGAAATATTTGAAGCTGAATAGCTGCCTCCAACATAACCTTTTTTTTTTCCTACCAAAATTATTTGGCTATTTATAACAACCTGTGAAAAAAAAAATACAGTTATTTCTCATGTCACCTTTTTGAAGAATTTTTTTTTTTCTTTTGCAAATGCTCATGTCTCTCCCCTTAAAGCAGAGACTTGAAATGGCAGTGCAGAAAGTGCTGGTGATAGGCTTTGAGGGAAGAAGAGTGGCTTATGAGTCACAGCTTTGCCTTTGTCAGCAGTGTGAGAATCTCAGATCTAACCAAACTGTTTGCTCTTAAAGAAATCACAGCTCTCACATGACGTCCTGAGCGTGTTGGAGCTGCATGGCTGCAATTAGCAGCGTTTTCCATCTTGCTGAGCAAATGTGTACAGATTGCACGTGCTGTCCCTAAAACCTGTGGAAGTACACCTGGGCAGGTGTCTCAGCAGGAGGTAATGGATGGGGTTGGCCATTCTAACTGAGAGCTGAAAATCCCGCTTCTCTTATTCTCAGTGATTTCTCCTAAGACAGCTTTGGAAGAGAAACTGCTTGACTGGGAGAAATGAATAGTCAGCTAGTGGGTAGGAGGTTGATAAAATTGGGATGTGGGTGAGCGAGCTGTGTAGGACAGAGGAAGCTGCCTGGTGCCCCTGTGCCCAAGAACAGGAGCAGAGCTGTGGCCTGGTCCTCACCCCAAATAAATAACCCCAGCTGTGAGCAGGTGAGACAGAGGTGGGTGTAAGGGGCCTTCCTCTTTCCCTGCACTTCATCCCATTGAGCAGCCCTTCTCTGCCACTGTTGTCACTCACAGTGTTTTTATGCAGCAGAGCTAGGGAGAAAGCAGGAGCGGGACTGACTTTTTACATGATCTGATAGTGATAGGACAAGGGGAAGTGGCTTTAAACTAAAAGGGGAGATGTAGGTGAGATGTCAGGAAGAAATTCTTTACTCAGAGGGCAGTAAGGCTGCCCAGAGAAGCTGTGGTGCCCCGTCCCTGGAGGGTCTCAAGGCCAGGCTGGATGGGGCCCTGGGTAGCTGAGCTGGTGGGTGGCAACCAGCCCACAGCAGGGGGTTGGAACTGGATGATCTTTGAGGTCCCTTCCAACTCAAACCATTCTATGATTCTGTGAAAAGGGATAAATCTAGGCTGAAAGAGACTGCTGAAGGGGAGTGGGACATAGTAAGTAGCTAAGATGCAGGGTCACAAGAACTGATGAGCAATGGGACTGAGAAACTGAATCCTGGAGGCAGTGAGAGATCAGATCAAGTGGGTGATGGGTCTGAAAGAGGGTAATAGTTGATGGGAGTGTCAGGGCATGCAGGAGGAAGAACAAAGCAGGGGAGACAAGGGGAGAGTGGCACTGCCAGTCAGCATGGCTAAACAGGAAGGAGTTGGGGTTTAGAGAGATGTGGACCCTAAAAGCAAGAGTGAAAAAGGGCCAGGGCTTCAATCAACATGGGCCAGGGTTGTGGCTTAAGGAAAACGGGCAGAGGAGTTCTGGAAATGACTTTTTTGTGAAGATTTTTTCAGTATAAGGAAATACGTCTGCTTTAGTAGGAGCTCCTTCAGTATATGTTGACCACCACCTATTGCTAGTCCCTCGAAGAAGATTGCTTTGCCTTTCCAGTCAGTTGCTCATTTACTCCTTTTCTACAGCAGCCTGAAGATCTGAATTTGTGTGGGTATTGGTGTGACGCCATCGCACTGCCTATTTCCAGTAACTTAGTTTAATTTTTCTGGAAGCGGTGATGCAAACATCTTTGCAGCATAGCGTTGCCCAAGTCAAAGGAAGACAAACCCAAGTTTGTCTTTGCAAATCTCCCTCATGTTATCGCTGAATGGCGTTTACCCATGTGCTGACATGCTGTTGTTCCACAGGAACCCCTGCTTCACCGCGCACAGGATGGACCTGCTCTGGGGATGAGCCTGGTGCCCGCGGGGCGAAGGCTGTTCTCCGTGGTGGCCCAGCCTCGCTGACAGCAGGAGCCGTACGGATGCTCTACGCAGCTGCGAGCTGCCCTGGGGATTGGGACTTTCTTCCTGGCCGTGCTACAGAGTTCCTGTGTGATGCTAGGTGAGTTGGTTGACCCGGGCTTTTCTCCCGTTTTTGTGCGCCTTGCTTTCCTGCGCATGACTTGAGATCTTTGTATCTGATTTGGGAAAGTGCTGAGCACTGATAACTGCAAGCGAGGCAGCGGGGGCCGAGGTTTGAAAGTGCTATATAAAGCATGCTGTAATGCTAAGCGCTGTGAAGAAATGAGGTCTGAGTTGTGCCAAACTGCAGACAAAGTTGTGTTCAGAACTGGGGAATCGTTTTGACCTTAAAGCTGGCTTTGCTTTGGTTAGGAAGTTAGGAATAACGGAGTTATTCTAAGTTGAGAGTAACAGTGGGAGTAACCCTTCTGTTTGTTGAGCTGAGCTGCACCACTGAATTCACAAAGAAATGATTTGTTCCGTCTTCCAAAAAAAAAAAAAAAAAAGGTTTGAATAATGTGCAGTACGGAAGGAGTCAGCCTATATGGCAAATACCAGGAGGGAGGCAGCTCCCTGCCTTGGTTCTGTATGCTGAGCGGAGCAGAGGTGCCCTGGAAGTTCAGTGACACAGTGCAGGGCACGCTGAGCCATACAAGCAAGGGCAGAGAGCAGGCTGCTCTGAAACTTGTGGCATTTCCTCCCGCGAGTGCCTGCCTCCATACATTGATTTCAGCCTAGATGCCCTCATCACACAGTCTGATTTGGGGTGCAGGAAACAGGGCATTTTTTGATGCTGTCAACTCAGATCATGTATGTGCGCAGAACTGAAATGACAAGGAAATTCATCGCTCATCCCCAGCACACGCCTCTTGCGCCTGGTTATTGTATCAGATACAAAGCGCCCGGTGTTTGTAATACTCACTATCAGAATGGCTTGAGGTCAGAATTTCAGCTGCATTTCTTCAGTCTCAGGATCCCTGTTTTCCCAGCATGGTGTCCACAGCCGGCTACGATAGCGCTGCAATCAGTAGATAGCGGGGAAATTTTTGGCCAAGGCATGGTTAAGCTAAATATTGTTTTAACTTAGCTAACCCGAATGCAGAATATCTAACATTAGATCAGATTTTATGAATTAACCAAGAGCACGGTGCCTAGAAACACAGCGAGCACGTTTGCCAGATAAGCTGTTACTCTGTGTTGCAGAAGAGGGAGGCAGTCGAAGAGCTGAAGCTTTAATAGTAGCTAAATATTACATTAAATACACAGAGTAAGAATGCACATTCCCCTTCCAGCCTGCTCACGGGGGATCCGCTGCATCTGGCTCTGCGAGTGGCTGCAGCACTGCTTCAGGCATAGAGCAGGGTTTTCAGTGCTGCTTTCTAAGAAAACCTGAGGTATTTTTGTTTGACTACTGCCCTGCAGGGGAAGTGTTTATTTAAATCCCTGTGTTTCAAATATTAAAAGGTGGGGAGGGGAGGGCAGAAACGACCTGCATCTTAGGAGCAGAAGTTAAAAATGAAATCCTTTGCTTAGCCCAGAGCATTGGAAATGATGTTGCAATTAGACTGATGCAACAACCCCTGGTATAGAACCAACTTGGAGGCTGCTGCAGGGAACCTGGGCTGCAGCAGTGGGGCACTGCGCTGGCACCGCTATGTGGTGCTGCTCAATGGGGAGGGGCAAGCAAAATGCAAACCCAGGGCTGCAGTGGGAGGGAGCAGTGTGCTATCAACGTGCCTACTTCATTTCAGCAGCACGTCCAAGCCAGCGTGGAAAATCTTTCCTGCTAGGTGAAAGAAAGAATGGAAATGGAAGCTAATTTTGAGCTAGTATATTTTGAAAGCTGCTCATAATAGTGGAGTTTATTCATAGCACTTCATTTTTTTGCAACAGAAAAGTAAAATTCCTTTGGGTTAACTCAAACATCTGTTGAACAAATTGATTCAGTTTCATGAGTCTGTTACTGATTCTGAGGAGTAGGTGGTGCTTTATAAAACCGGTAGAGTCTGAGGTTTAGTGCCCGTATTCTTTCATTTTTTTTAAATATTATTAAAGTAGGTCATTTTGAAGTGTTACGTTTTCATGAATATAGCAATACCACAGTCAGTATTTTTAGTATTTTAAGTTTTCCCTCTAATGAGTTTTCTTCACTGTTGTTTTTAATCAACGTTGCTGATATCTTTATACAGTTTCCAGCTTTTTGTCCAGTTCTTAGTAACAAAGTATATGAGCAATTAAAAAAAATTAAAACAAAACTCCACCTTTTTCCTTATTTCCAGTAGTTTCTTCTACTCTGTTGCACTTGTGAAGGGAATTTATATGCCAGCAGTATTTTACTTGTTCCCACTGCTGTTGTCTCGTGTAGGAGAGGCTGTGGACTCTCTTCCTCTGGAGATATTCAGGACCCACCTGGATGCTTTCCTGTGTAACCTGCAGTAGAGAACCTGCTTTAGGAGGGGGTTGGACTCGATGGTCCCCGGGGGTCTCTTCCAACTTGTACAATTCTGTGATTCGTCTCAGACTTCACAATTGTGGGAAGAATGTTGTAGGTGACAAATCAGTTCATGACTCCACGTGGTGGAAGCTGAGTGTGTCATAAGAGTCAGAACTGATGCCACTTGAATTAATTAACAAGGAATCATTGGAATGCAGTTTATAAGGGTTTGCTCGCGTGCCTCAGAAATGCATTAATTTAATGTCATGCACATACATGCAAAGTAATTTATGTTTCTCAGGTATATTTCCTACCAATATGATCACTGAAGGGAAATCACAACTAAGTGTGATGTCAGTACGCAAATGAAATTATGTTGTTTGGGCTTTACCATTAAGTATACCAAATCAGTGGCAGTGCTTTTCGGGTACTGTGTAACTAGCAGTATTGTTCTGACATGTTTTTCATTCATCATTGAAGGGGAAAAGCTGAACATTGAATTTAGACAGTGAATACATGTGTTATTTGTGGTGCATATGTGATGTGGATAATATAAGACTGACATTAAACGCATACATTCAGTGTGATTGTAAGCTGTGCTGTTGTCAGCTTCTTGGTCAGGGTACCTAACTACTGTTTGGAGTAGATTGAGTAGCAAAGGATGAACTGAAGCTGATAATACTTTATAATTTTGCCTTAATTGATATTTTTCTGTATTCTTTATTATGGCTATTTTTGAAGCTTTAATACATGTTAATTATGTGGTAATTCAGCTATTGTCTTTAAAGTAAAAGGTAATGCAAGTATAAATAAGAGGGACAGTGGTGTGCCGTACCATTGCTGGCTTTTTTTCCCACAAGGGATTGCTTCATTGAAAAGGAATGGAGACATATAGCTGAGTTTTGTGAGGCTGCACTGGCAGTTGGAGGAGCTGCCCTGCTGATAAGATGTTCCATGCTCCCCTCGTGTTGGCTTTGTCCTTGGTGCAGCTCTCTGTAGTCTCAGATGACATGAAATGAAGCGAGGGGGAAGTTTTGTGGCTGAAGTCCTGTGCCAAGTCTTTTTGAAGTTGTATGTAACAGCTGTGCTGTAGCTAAAGAAAGTCTTTCTTTGCCTCCGTCGTAACATCTGCATAATCTTTAACAGCAGAATTGTTTCACTGTGATGTATCAGTTAGCTCATCTGAGCTGCCTTCATTGAGTCTTTTCCTATTATTTTTTTCACGTTAGAAATGCTTGCAGTACTTCTGGGGGGATAAGGTTGCAGGGGTGTGGGCATGAATGCTTCCATGCAGAATCAGTAGGCCTCAGTCCTAAATAAAAAATAACTCATGGAAGAGTTGAGGTTTAGAGTTTGTCTGTAGTTTGGCAGTGCTCTTAAGGTAACTGCAATCTTAATCTGCACCCCGAGAACAGATTTTTCTATGTCCACCCTGTTTGGAAAGTAGAGCCTGAATACAGGGTGACTTTCTGTGAGGATGTTACCAAAATGGTGTCATTGCTGCTAACCTCAGTCTCGTGACTTCCCAAGGAGTGCCTTGCAACCCCGCAGCAGAGATACTGCCCTGCCTCCTTTGTGCCAGCTGCCCATGTTTTGGGCTGGACCAGGTGGCTGGCTCTGCAGCTCCTTGATTGTGTGGCTGGATCAGAGTCTCTGCTGAGGGTGGTTTGGAAGGAGAGGTGGTGGGCCTGGCCTCTTCTGGTGGCAAATGGGCCTGTGGGCTGCTTTGGAGCCATGTCTGTGCTTGGGGAAGGAAGAAGGGGACTAAGGAAGCATTTGAGAACAGGTTACACTTTTTTACTTAGAAGGTTAGGAGAATTTATTACATCAGGTGTAACGGCATTTGAAGTTTTACCTTTAGAATTTCTTTACTATTTATTTTGTTTGGAGCTCTCCTCTCCTCTCCTCTCCTCTCCTCTCCTCTCCTCTCCTCTCCTCTCCTCTCCTCTCCTCTCCTCTCCTCTCCTCTCCTCTCCTCTCCTCTCCTCTCCTCTCCTCTCCTCTCCTCTCCTCTCCTCTCCTCTCCTCTCCTCTCCTCTCCTCTCCTCTCCTCTCCTCTCCTCTCCTCTCCTCTTTCTTTTTTCTACAAGAACTTCTTAATTGAACCTTCATTTAATGTCCTCCCAGTCTGGGACTAGGAGTTCTGTAAGGGTTCTCTCTCCATTAGTACTGCAATGCTGGCACATTTCACAGTTATAAGGTTGGATCCAATGACCAGATGTAAGAGGCTGTGTCTTGGAGAGCAGGTAGTAGAAGTGCCGACTCTTCCCTGTATTAAGTATTTTGGAGATCTAGACTGTAAATACCTTTATAGAAGGTACTTGAATCGCAAGCTGTGTGTCAGGAAACAAAGCTTGAACAATAATGCCTTTTTTTTTTTTTGTAAGTAAGAATTATCATCACATCTTGTCATCAGAAGTTACTGGAGATATGCATTTGATATTTAATTGATCAGTCTATAGATGCTTTCCTGCTGTAATCTGTTAGGAAAATACCTGGCAATGGAAAAGCAGAGGGCTGATTTATATAATTGTGCTCCTTGCAGAAGTTTGATTTGAGATCCAATTAAATAAGCAAAGTAAGAGAAAAGGCACAGGAAACATCCTGCTGCTTATTAGGGTTATTAAATGGTATTTTCATAATTATCTTCTGGTCAAATAATGATATTTTTATTATTATTCATACCGAGAGGACTGTGTTACTCCAAGAATTAAGAATTAATACTGTACTGTTCAGAATAATAAGGCTGCTAGTAGAAATTGCTTGAAATATACTGCATATTGAGTGGGAAAAGATGGACCTGCTGGTGTGTGTAGTCGGAGTGCAGGCTGCCTGCCCGGTGGGACGTGCAGTGACCATCAGCCAGCCCTGTGCACACCCTGATGACAGCTGGGTGTTTGGGGCTCACACATGTACAGCACATGTGCTTCCTGACGCCTGCGGAATATTATTAGGCCTTAGAAATGGAGATGCTCGACAGCAGTAGTTTAATATATGACTTTTATCTACTCATTTAAAAATAGTAAAATAGGACCTTAAGGCCAGTCTTCAAAACTGAGTATGTTGAACTTTTCTGGAACTGGAATGTATCAATGTGGACTAAGTGATAGTAGTGGAGTACTCGCTTCAAAAACAGGAAGTGCCCACATTATATAAATTGCATAGTTTCGGCTGTCATAAATGTGGTTTCAATGCAGTTGCAGGAGTGAAGCCCAAAGTAGTTATAACCAGCTTACTTCCTCTTCCAGTCAAAGTGCAAATAGCCATATAATTAACAATCTGTGGCTCGTTTTCTCTAACAGAGTAAAGTATTCTATTTCACGTGTTCCATCCCTGTATAAACAGGGAACTCGACTCTCCGAGGAACATTTGGAAACCCCCATATTCTCGCTCGTAACCAAATTCACAGAGAGGATCTTTGCTCACCCTGCGCTTGGCAGTGATGCCCAGCCTGGCCTGTGTCCAGGCCCCGCCTGCATCCAGGGCAGCCTCGCCAAGCTGGCTGCCAGCCACCATAAACTGCACGGGGCAGCAGAAACCTGCCACAGAGCTGGTAGACAGCTTCTCTCTTCAGGGACTTCCCTCCTTACATTCCATTACAAATTGGCTTTATTCAAAGTCTTGTATCATTAATTTTTTGAGGACTGATTGCTCAGCTGTTTTGGACAGCTTTTTTTCTGACTTAATTCACCTATTTGTCTCTACTCGTGCGCTCGGTATGGCAGAAAAGCACAGCAAATACAGAAGGATAAGAAAGTTCCTCTTTGGCTCCCATACTCACAGGTCATTTTAAATATGTTTTAGGCTGTATGGGGCCTTTGAGGAGAGTTCCTGCTTCTCATCCAGAAAAGGCCTGTCATTGCTTCTCTGCTTCTGCTGCTGTCAGGCACTTGAACAGCAAATTCCTCCTGAGTATTCTCTCTGCTTGCTGGGGGGAGCCAGAGAGGAGCCTGTCCAGGGACAGGCAGCTCTCTCAATAGAGCTCTGGGGAAGCCCTGCTCGGTTGCTGAGATGAAAGCACTTGCCACATAGCCAGGATCGGTAGTGGAGCTTTTCTTGTTCTGACAGCCTTGGAGTGGCTTTTCGTCATGTGAGAGGCTGCATGACATTTTGCAAAGCCCTGTAAGAACCTTCAGGCCGAGCTCAACAAACATCACTCTGTCCTACACATAAAATGATGGCAAAGAAACATTTTGCTTCCCTTTCCTAGCTTTCCTCTTCCACTATCAGATAAATAGTGGATAGTATTTACCCAAGGCCTTGCGGAGTATTATGCATTTATGATGACAATTTTTTACTTTATGCAAGAAGTAATCCCTAAAAAGACTACTTCATACTGTGCTACCCAAGGTTTTCCCTTCTTTAGGAAAAGCTGGCTAACCATTTTGTTGTCACAACCAGGAGATCTACATGGATGTCCAGAACCTTGATTCATCTTTTTGAATGGAATTTTAAAAGCAAAAGAAGTGCTAGAATCATAGAATCACCAAGGTTGGAAAAGACCTCCAAGATCATCTAGTCCAACCGTCAATATTTCCCCACTGAACCACTGTCCTTTAGTACAACATCTATACGTTTCTTGAACACTTCCAGGGACAGCGACTCCACCGCCCCCTGGGCAGCCTGTTCCAGTGCCTGGCCACCCTTTCGGAGAATAAATTTTTCCTAACATCCAGCCTGAGGGCTTAATAGCCCCTGCATAAAAACCAATTTACAACATCGTGAAGGGAACAGAAGTCAGGACAGTTGTGCTTGGAGCTTCCCAGAATTTTTGGCTGTATTTTAACAGGGAAGACAGGAGAAGACCAAGGAAAGTGAGAACTGCTATAAGACTTGTGAAAAACTGTGGCTGTTTGAAGTGTTTCTTTCATTCTAAAACTTTAAGACACACTAAGGGTTATAACATATTCAGCTGTGTAAAAGATTCCTTCTTGTTCTTGTCTTCCTATGTTTTAAGAGAACATGCAGCTCTCACTCTGAAGGGAAGCAGTGACACAGCTTACATTTGAGCTTCTCCGTACTCTGTTCTGTGCATAGGTAATAATTAATTATAACATAACTGTAGCATTATCATCACTCATTCAGAAGAGCCTTATCTTAGGCACTTGCCAGAGTTACTCATGTTCCTTTGCTAGCATGACATGGCCATAGTTTCCTTCATGGTTGCCTTCCTAATCCAATCTCAGCTGTTGAAACGTACTCACATTGTGTGGTGCATTCTCACTGACTTAAGTGACTGGAAGGGGCTGTATTGTCAAAGAGGGTAGTAGGACCAGTCAGTTCAGTGCAATGAATAGGTTTCTCTCATTTGTGCTATAGTATGGTCCCAGAGGTGGTCTGTGGGCCAAGACCAGCCTGCAGGAGATGTCTGTCTCTGCCTTTTGCCAAAAGAGGTGGGCAGTTCAGAAGCAGCAGGTGCTGCCCAGCACATGGACGTTATTCCGGGCTTGTCCCAGTTCAGTTTAGAGGACAGCCCCTAGGGCAGTGGAGGGAGCTTGATAGAAGAGCCTCCAACCATTGTGGTCCAGTGTTATTTCATCACTGGCATCTTGGCTGTATATCTGGGATAACTCCTTGTGGCATGTGAAGGCTTGTCAGGTCAGCGACTACCACGAAGACTCAGAGGTGATGTCTGTGGGAATCAGGTGGTGGGAGGAATCTATAGCCAACCACCAAAACAATGGCAAAGCCCTTATAATAACTGACCTCTTTTAATAGAAAACCACATCCTTCAAGACTGCTCATTAAACATGCATTTATCAATTACAAGCTACCGTGGTATATAAAAAGCATAAAGTTTGAATGTGACATGATTCAGATTCTAACTTCTAATTGCCATTTGAGAAGGCAAATAGTACTTTCTGAGGAGACACGGTATTATTGTAGATTATGTTATAGTTTTATATTGCATCTTAGGGAAATTTAAACATTGATTTGAGACAGTAACTATTAAATGTGAAAAGAGCATAAGAAGTTGGAATGGAAAAAAACCACAGTACATGTATATGTATTTGTCATTGGTATGCTGTGATAGTCTATAAAGATTTTATTATCCTGAGATAATACGCATACCCATTACATGAGAGCACTGAATATTTATTTAATAGATGCAGGTTGTCCAAAGCAATTATCTCTATGCTCAGTTGTGTATTTTTATTATCGTAAGGTTAAATACTAAATGAAGATTTCAATTTTTTATACTATTTACATTTTGTTTAAATTCTGCGTTTTCTCATGTTGACTGTTTTAAGAATTTTCACCATTGAGCATTAAGGGAAGCATTAAGCTCTAGCTGTGATGAGGAGATTCAGGTGAAAACAAAACAATACGAAAATGATGTACAAAAAAGGCTTTCAGATTTTAGTTTTAAGATCTCAGCTTGCATTATTTCTCTCTTTCAGCTGACGGTAGGAAAAACTCTAAGTTACTTTTATGCTTGTCTATTTAGATAATCTGTATTACTTAACTCAGGCACAAACACAGAAATGCATGTACCGTGGTAGAGGATCACTGCAATTAGTCTTGGCCTCCAGTTTTTTTTTGCAGGATTGTTGTTCCTTAATTAAATTGAATGAAAGCACCAATTCTCCTGCATCGCACTTCCCCGCAGTTGGTGCTCTGTGGACCTACATGAAATCCCACTGAGCCTCATCAGGCTGCTGCCCTATGGTTTCTGGCCTGAAAGATCTGCTTCCTAGGGATAGACTGTTTCTCCTTGTCAGGGATGGGGCCCTTGCAAGTCAGCTAACCAGAATGCTCAGATCAGTGTTGGACTCTCCAAATTGCCCCAGTAATATAAACGGTAGTATAAATTCATGCTCTGTACCTGCAAACTTTCTAATATTTCTTGTTGAGCTGTAGAAATATTAGAAGTGATGCACTCTTTAAAGGAGCTATAACCACCTGGGTTCAAATCCTGCGTATTTTTATTCTGGTGGGACTTCTACTGAGCAGTAGTCTCATGTAGAAGATTTCTGAACTCTTGTTACTGTAATGTTCCAGTCCTTATCTTCAATAATTTAACGGTGGTTTCAGGGCTTCTCTCAACTTTTGGTCATAAGATCTTTCCATTTTTCTTCCAAATCTGGTTTCTATTTCAGGCAGACTTTTATTTTCCAGAAAGAAAAATTACAGAGTTCAGGAGAAGTAGTGAAACTTCAAAATTCTGCTTGTTTTCTGCAGTGTTTTAAATTAATCTTCTGTCACTGTTGTTAATAGGGGGCACAAAAAATGTAGAAAAAAACCAGCATTTTTCAAGCACATGGAGATTTATTCAACCATTAGGTTCATAAATAGATCGATCTTGTCTACGACTTTGTTAAAGATTTTAGACAGGAGTGATGGAGAATGGATCAACATTTTTCTAATTACATGTTCAGATAGAGCCATAGAAGTACCTCCAAGTGCAGACACTGATTTAGAAGCACATTTTCTGTTTTGCTTTTGACAGTACCTATATGTGTTAATTTCTGAATTGGGTAGATGGTTGGTAACAAAGCACAAATGCAATAAGCATAGCAGACAGATGCCAGAGCATCAGTCTTTGTTTAGCAGCTGCTAAGTAAAATCCTATGGTCTTTGTAACGCAAGAGGTAAGATGATAATGGGCTGTTTCAGACTGTTTTTGGTTTATATGTTTGGGGTAATTCTTATTCTTTTTTCTTTTTTTTTAATTTCTTTGCTTTTATGTGAATGATTGTGACTACATAATTTTAATTTTGAGTGTGAATGCATTGAGTGTGAATGTATTCTTATGAACTGCTTAGAAGTGATCGAATGTTATTCATTTGATTATTCTCTTGTATATGTTATTTGACTGATATTTTCAGTGGCGTGGGCTTGCTTTTGTTCTCTGTTACATTTACAAAGGGTTTAGCATGTAAGAATCAGACATGAGACACAGCTATGCAACTATTCATGAGTGTCGACTTTAGTTTGTCCTTGGAGATAGAGTGCATGTGCATAAATACTGAATTTAAAAAAGGAAGTAAAGGATCACAAATCTATCACAATTCATAGACTACAGTAAAATACGAGTCCTTGAAAATGTATCTCTTTCTGTATAACTTCTGTTGGAAAATGTGGGGTCTGACTGTCTGCTTTCCTTTGAAAACTGCCTAGCAAAATCCAACTGTAGGTAGATTTAAATCTTATGATACTTGTGTTAAAGAGTCTTTTAGTATAACCATCTGTCTTCTTTGGGCCATCTAAATTAGCTTTGTAAGAAATTATAAGGTCATGTATTCTCATTTATTTTTAGTCTTCTTTTCTGTTGAATGAAAGGTCATGAGGTCAGCATGCACTTGTGTACACACGCACTCGCATTGTTTCTTCATCTCCCTTCACAGAATCATAGAATCATAGAATGGCTTGGGTTGGAAGGGACCCCAAGGATCATCAAGTTCCAACCCCCCTGCTGTGGTAGGGCCACCAACCTCCAGATCCGGCGCTGCTCTCTTTGGTGGCGGCTGTTGGGGATTTTGGTCACATCTTTTGGCAAAGCAGAGATCTCTGAAGTCAGAGCCCACACATTTTGTGAAAACAGGTATAGGTGGGAGCACCTAGACATGTCCTGACAAAGGGAAAGGTTGCAGCATGAAATAATCTTAAATCTTATTAGTTGCGTGTGAATCCTAGGAATGGGAAAAGATAGGCTTTTCACAAACGGTCCAGCTGTGGGAAAAGCTTCCTTCAAAGCTTTTGCCTTTCTAGATGCAGAAGTCAACCAAGCAGGAGATGCAAATCTGTGGAGATGAGGCTTCATTAACCCTGTTGTTTGTGGGACTGCTTGTTTTGTAAATATTTTAATAATAATAGTAATAATATCAGCAGCATAAACATCTCCATTCAACCTCCTGTTACGTATTCAGTGTTTACGTTAAATACGTAGGGATATTCATGTGAAAATCCTGATTTTCAAAGACACTTTCACAGTGAACGCAAAAAGTTAGTTGAAATGCCTGCAGAGCTTCTCCTCCCCCTCTCAAGGCACATGAAGCTATTGCTCCCCTCTCTTCCAAGCTGCAGGTACAGTGAGCTCCTTCCAGCCACGTTCTGCATGTGGTTCCAACTGCGCACGGCCAGAACTGCTGGAGCTCTTTACGGGGAGGATTCAGCACGGTTGCTGGGCTCCAGGGGAGTTCACTGGGAAGAACAATATCTCTACAGTACGCTTACTGAATATGGAAATGATAATTATTAAGCTAACCAACAAGAAATGTATTCTTAATAAAATGTGTGGGTAGGTTTTTCTTCAGTGTAATCATATGACTATGTAATACAAAAATTGCTTTGAGAGCGGGTCAAAGATTATATGTAGCAAAGACTGCCGTGATTGGTTACGAACAAGTGAAAACAGTAAACTTTTGACCCGGCAGCAGCAAATGGAACTGTGTAAAGCACCTACAGATGGCAGGGTTTAACATATAGTCGGTCTCTCGCCCTTTCACAGCAATTACGATCATATTACAGCGGGCATGGAGGGGAAGTCGCTTTGTAACTGTAATACAGTGCGTCTTTGAAAGTTTTGCATATGCAGTTGCATGTTTCATTTTGGTGCAGCCATCAATTAGCTTAGCAAAAAGAATCCAACTTCTGTCGTTCTTGTTTGCCTTAATGGTTTCCTGAGCAGCGTGCCAAGTTGGTTTTGAACAAAAAATCATTTGACCATTCTGAATAATTTCGATAATTCAGACTGCAGGGTATTTATTGCTGAGCCTTAAAGACGTGATGAAGGTTTTATGTGTCCTGCTGCTGCCGTGGGGTTGAAGGGATGAGGAAGTGTGACTTCAGAGAGACCTGGGAAATGGCCCTACCAATAATCCCGTTTGGTTCTTGGGCTCTTTTTGGTGCGTGCATTTTTCCAGTTGAGTTTTGAACAGCAAGATCAGTGGATAAACTACATTTATTAGTCTGACAAAAATATTATGACATGAAGGCCATTTGGCTGGGCTTTGGTTTCATTTGTACCTATGAAATCACAAATGACATCAAGTGAAAGAGTCTTGTGAATGAGAGAGTGATTTCCTGTGAACTTTGTCTGTCAACGAAGTCAGAAGCCCGGTTGCACTGCTGGCACAGAACGATGGTTGCGAAGCCTTCTGAGTATATTTCATATAACCCGGGGCCTATCAGGGAACTGGCTGAAGTGGAGGATTTTTGTGTATGCACTTCTCCCATGTTTGCCTTTGGTTGTCACGCTTTGACACACTGGCGGTCAGGAAAACAAGTCTACATTGTAGAAGGTGTGCTGCCTTGTGTTTGTGATGCGAATGTGACCACTATCTTCCTTCCCATCTCTTTGCTTTGCCCACTGGTTTATAATCCGATGTGCATGCCAGATGTGGAGGGGTGCAATGGGAGCACTCCAAGCTTTCAGCAGACCATTCCAGAGAGGGAGTTATTTTATTATAACTGCGGTTCACAAAAATTTGCCTTTGGTTTTCCAGGATGACTTTTACGGAGAGTGGGAATTGCAAGCATATGGTAGTAAGATAAATAAGATACTGAAAAATGTTGTTTTGAAGGAAGGAAGAATTTTCAAATACTGATAAAATAAAGGTGTTTTTTCTTCTTTTTTTTTTTTTTCCTTCATGTTGAAGCTTGCACTTTACATTGACTGCTGGGTTTAATTCCATTTGTTTTTGGAAACAAATGTATTCACTTCAGCCATGCCTGTACCTGCAGCAAAGAGCTTCTGCTGAAAGCTTTAAGGCACTTAAATGGCTCAGTGACTGTTAGCACATGAGTTTGATTGATTTGGTCACACAGGATTTTGAAACTTTCCTGTTTGTTAAAATACAGTGAAATGAAAACTACTCGAATGCCAAACAACATACCTTATTGTCAACTAATTCCTTCTACTGATTTTTAGCTTTCCCTCCAATAACGAACAAACAAAAAACACTAAAACAAACCTTATTGTTTAAAAATACCACCCATCCATCCTTCTCTTGTACTGATGAGCAGAAATCAGGTGGCAGAGAGCTGGCCTTGGTAGGAACTCCTGGGTTGGCAGAGTGACCCAACAGACCTCGTTAAAGCCTGATTGAGTAATCTTGATCTTCAGGGTAGGAGCGTAATTCTTCAACGTCAGAGACTTGTCTCTGTTGTGGCCATGACTTGCAAGGATTTGCTGTTTGCATGGCAGCTATTCCACCTGAAAATAGTGACTGCTGTTGCCACATTTCTACCTTGTAAGTGCCAACTTGAAGTAGATGTTCTGAATTTGTTCTACTTTGGGGATATAGAAAAGAAAAAACCAGCTTGGTAGGGAATGTTCCTTAATGTATAGAGCAGAAAGGAAAATTAATTAACAAGATGGATTTTATACTTGAGAAGGGAAGTTATTTTAGCAACTTATATTCATTTTTCTTGATCTTTTTGATGTGCAAAAAGGAATGTCCCAAAATGTTCTTATGGAAACTTTATTGAAATATGATGGGGTTATTTCCATAGTTTCACTGATTAAAGTAGAAATCTAAGTGAAGGACAGGTACACATGTCCTATTTTATGAATAACAGACTAACTAGTTACATATTGCAGGAACTGAAACATCTCCAACAATTAATATCTACTTAAAAAATATACTACATAATTCTATAAAATGGAAAACACGTTGACTTTCTGAGGGATGTATTAAATCTTGAACAAGTTTTACATACTTCATAGCACCTGCATTTTTCTCTTTTTCTTTCTGTAATAATTTCTGGAAATAAAATAGTTAAAATGACACTTTCAGTATCACTTAAAGCAGCCTAGGAAGGTTTCCATTATAAATTGAACAAAAAGTTCCTATCTCTTCTTTGGTAAGTAGGTGAAACTCCTGTGTGCCATGTTAGCATAGTTTCCTTTCAGTGTTATCTAAATACCTAATTTAGGTTTCCTTTATTCTCACTCCGAAAAGGCAACAGACAATAGCTATCACCTTGCATACAGATACAATAATGCATTGTGTGCTTGTCTCTTAACTTTCCTGCTATTCTGCTCCCAAAAGATAACTTTCCCAGCCTGGTGGAATTCTTTCCTTATTGTCCTGTATGGAAGCATAACTTAACTGGGTCAGTGCTTTCCTAGTCTAATTCAGGTGTCAAAGTCGTGTCACAAAAGGGCACCATTACTGCCGTATCTCTAATATTTAGGTCACTACGAGTGAATTATTGTCACAAGAATATTCTGGATATTGAGAGGTTTTTAAACTGTCATTAAACCATTGGAAAATCATTACAAATAAATTAGCATATAGATGTTGTTTGTCTGCTGCACGCTGAGCTAAACGTTGGCTGTGGAACTTCACAATAAAAGTAGTAATCTGCCATTTAAATCTAGTTAAAAGAAGTTTTATTCCTGATAGATTTAATTTACTAGGGAATGGTAAATAGACAAGGTGCAGAGTTAAACCTCTTTTCACAAAAAGCACCAAAATTAAGGCGAAATACTCACTACGAGAGTGAAGCTGTTGAATTTGGCACTCTTCTTTTGTAAACTGGGTAAGAATGCAGAAGATCCTTGTCCTGAGGTGAGGAATCTGATGAGAGATTTCTCTTCAGCCAGCTGCTCATGCAAGCTGGAGGGGACATCAGCTTTGGACAATGCATGAGATGCAGCAAACATCTCTGAAATGAAAAAAGGATCACTTGACCCTCATTTTCTATGTAGGCAGGAATTAGCTTGATGCTAGTCTTCAGCAGAAGAGTGTGCTTTTTGGGGTCCGTGTCGGCTCAGGTGACTGTTTTGACCTCGTGACAGTCAATCCCGAGCGCAGCCAGAGCAATATTAGTGTGCAGATTAGTGAAAGCTGATTGGCGAAAGCAGAGGCGCAGTGCCCATGTTTGCAGACGTGACCACTTAAAGCTAATAAGATTATAATGATTTGCATAGTATCTACTTAAGCACAGGTGGTGAAAGTAGTAGTGAGGGGCGGAAAAAAAGGTAAGGAGCTTACATATAGAGAGATATGGGGAGAACTGTGGTGAAACACGCCTGGCGCAGCAGCTCTCTTCTGCTGGGGCTGCGTGCAGCTCTGTCCTTGATGCTGATATCCCTGCTTACACTTCAGCTGTATGGGAATCAAAGACCGAACTCTGCTGAGAAGCATTACTCACCTGTTCAGTGTATTTGGCTATTTTTTGCAGCCAGGTGTAAGTACCAAGACTTTTAACAGCTTCTCGTAAAAACCCGCGCAGGAATTTTTGATGACATATGCATGTTTCATTTTACTGTCTGTAGGACTCCATTTGCACAGAGGAACGTATATCACTCAGTCCTCAGAACGAGTTCGTTTTGAAAGCTTAAAAAGTTCTCCAAAACATCATCAGATTGCCTTGCTGTGGATGACTTGGTCAGAAAACAGCAGCTATCTCCCTGCCTGCTTTGTGTTTTGGTACTCAATTCAGCTGGGAGAGGCTAGGAAAAAAAAAGAGAGGGATTTAAAATCATTTCCCTTTAATTAATCCTGGGAAAATGCTGGCAAATCTTGTCTTTTCTTAATGCACGGAGTATATCTTTTAAGTTCATTTTGTTCTTTCAGCACAGACAAGAACTACTATTTTTTGTTTCAAAATGATGCTTTGGTTTGCAGTTGCCACGTTTTGGGTTTACCTCATTTTAGCACATGCAGAGGAAGGAGTGTGTGTGGTTTGAGATTTGTTTTCTTCCTTCCCCTTTTTCTTTTCTTTTCTTTTTTCCCTTTTTAACAAACTTGGGGGTTTTTTGGTGAAGGGGGCATTCGTATGCTGTGTCAGTTGAATCTAGCTTTGGTGTGCTTTCATGGAATCATGTTTTATTATGAATTGTTATATGTCAGTGGTAATAATAGTGGCACTATTTTTTTGCCAGTAAAATATAAATCTTTGGCTTGCTTAAATATTGTGCTATTTCAACAGAGTTAAGTTGTCCTTTGTGGCACATCAGTGTACGTTCTTTCTTCAGGGAAAGAAAAAGAAGCAAAGCAAAGGAAGACAAAGACACAACCTCACTTTTGTTATCTCCCTTGGCTACCGCATTTAGACCTTGGGTCCTACTGCTCCTGCTCTTCAGAGGGCAGCACAACAGATTAATTTGTGCCTGTTGTATGCTCTTAAGTCCTCAGCAGTCTGATACAGCATCAAGGCTCCACCCTGAAAAATCAGGAGTGGTCTGATCCAATGCCAACAAAGCATTTGCACATAATCTTTGCAGTTAAGGACATGAATAGAGCCTTGGACTTAACGTTAGGTAAGACAGTTCAGAGAATTGCAAGATTAAATGTTTAATCCAAGCCATTATAACTGTGATGTTAACTAACAAATAAACTAAACTGTCTTTTCTTCCCACAGTGGTGTAGTCTTATAAATGTCCTCAAATGTAGGGATTAGCTTGGGGGTTGCAGTTCAACAGTTTTTCTACAGAGCATTTCTTGCATATTTATTTTGGGTTTAAATTTCTTTTTTTTCACATTAACACTAATGTTAGGAAAAACACTACTTTTTCAGCTCGTGAAAATGTAAAAGAATATCTTTGATTTCTTAGAATAGTGGGCCTCAATTCTGTTTTAAACAACCGTAGTCCTTGGAGTATACCTTCTTCTGGTATTTTTTTGTAGGTCGAATCAATATTTCTGAAGTAAATTATTTTCAAGTTGAGCTGTTCTCGAGGTGTGATGAAATCTGCATCAGAAAATAATCTGCTGAAATACCTATCAGTATCATTCATGTTTTAGTAGACTGCAACTACTTTTTTCAAGTGCAGACTGGTCTCTGATGTGGTCTCCAAGAAATATGCACTGTGGAAGAGAGACAAATTTGTGCATCCCTGTTGAGGAGATGCTGATAGCTTTGCTGATGGAGGTAGCACACTTTCCCATTACCATTTCCTAGAGCCAGTCCTTTCTTGTTTTTCCTCCTGGGTGTGTTTAGACTTACAAATTTGTCAAAGAGCTAACATCCACTGTGCGTTCTCATGGGTATTGTTCGAGTTGGAGGCAGTAGCTGGCCGTTTTCATAGTGTTGCTGTAAGCTGCAACCTGAGTAAAAAGGCAGCGTGCCTGGTGTTACCTACCTACATACACCTGGCTCACAGGATGACCTTGAGTAGGTCATTTCATTTCTCTGTTTATCCTGCGATCTATAAGCTAGAGATAATACAACATATATCCACCTTTGCGAAAGCTCTTTGAAATCCGTGGGTAAAAAGTATCCCATAAGGTCAAAATATGAATTATTTATTGCTACATGACATGCACAGCATGCAGACTGTAGGGTTATAGAAATCCTGTCTGTTCTTTTTTCCCCCGAGAATAGAAGTCATACCTTCAGAACTCCACTTAGAGAAGAAGTATTCGTTATATGAAATCTAATATAATCTTTGTGTGCATGTGATAGTATTGAAACTTCGGTATCTCCAAGGAATTGCTTTCAAGCAGGAGTGCCCAGCTTACTCTGATAAGTGCAAATACAGTTTTCAAAATAATAAACACTTCAAAAACTAAAGAACAAACAAAATAAGATCAGAAAAATAGTCAAAGTTCGGGGGAATACTGGATTTTGAATTTCATGAGTTCAGAACCATGGTAGGCTTACTGCAAGGTGAAGGATCGCTTACTTCCAACTGATTACTAATACTAGTAGCCATTATCCATTCAATATTTGATACAAACTGATATTTTTAGTATGATTCCTAAGGTTCGTTGTAGGTCATATTTATCATCAAAATGCGGGAGGGGAAAAGCGCTGCAGTCAGTGCTTCCTATTTATATTCTATTCATTTAGGTATATGTTAATCAAGATCTAATATTTTTATATATAAGCACAGGTCTACACACACACACACAGACATAACATACTGAAAGCAAAAATGAGCATGTTCCAAGGGACTTTGTACTTGTGTGAACAGCTTCAACTCTACTTGGAAATCAGTAGGCAACCAGCAGGGTTTTGAAGGACACTATTGTACATGTTCCTGCTGATATATGCTGCTTCATAATTGAGTTTCTCTTATGTGTATCAGTTTTGGCTTCTGGATGAGTGTAAGGAATGGTCCTCAGCAGTGCACACTTGTAAGTTATCTAATGTAGAGATCCATGACATTAGCATAAATTTGAAGTGCTTGGCCTTTAATCCAAGTCCAAATATTAGCTCAGAATGATATCCAACTAAATCCAAATAAGCCTTTAACTATTTGGGAAAGGACCAGGCTTTCTAATACTAACAATAGAGGCAAGAGGGCTCTTGCACGAATTTTAGACCTCCCCTGGTGATAACATACTCCTGGGTATTCTCTACTGCACTATTGCATGAAGTGCAGCTTTACACCTGAAGCCACATCCAGTCCAAAAAGCTGTTGGAAGATGTTTCTAGAACAAAAACTGTGATGGAGAACGGAAGCAGTGCTATGCCAAGTAAGAGATTTTTGAGTGGAAAAAAAAACAACCATCAAAGTGATATTACTTTTATGTGTCTTAATATAGCTGGTTTAGAAGAATATACTTTTAGACCATAGTAAATTGTTTGATTAACAGCAGTCATCTGCTCTGAAATATTTCTCTTTGTGTTCCCTTCCATCTTGGCCCTCTTCCATTGTGCTTTAGGCATCTTATTGGTTGTTCATTGCATTTACTTGATACTTTCATCTAGCACTCTTCTCAGCTGTAGAGCTTGAGGACTTTGCTGGTTTGATTTTTACTTATCTGCCCACTGCTCTGGCTCTGAGAGTGGCTGAGATGCTGCAGGATATATATTAATAAAGGTAATTAATCTGTATGTATTTATATATATATATATATATTTTTTTTTTCACTGAGTGCAATATATTGAAGATGGCAGAAAGAAAGCTTCCTATGTCAAGGAAGCTTTCTAAATGCCTAAAACATAAAAATGGATACTTTATCACCTCCTCTTCTTTCCCTTATCCTTCTCAATAATCCTCACTGAAAATACAAATGTTAGTATCAGTGTTATATAGGAGTAATCAGCTCGACCTTCCCTTTGCTGTGTTTTCTCCTTGTATTATGAAATATCTAAACTCTGGGAATGATATTGCCATCAGAGAAGCTTTTTTATTTTATTTTTTAAACCCTGCTTTAGTAGAAGAGAAGAAAAACCATCACATCTAGGAGCTGCAATCATGAGATTGCCTGGCTTTCTAAAATTGAGGCACTTTAATTGACACTGTTACTTAATTCCCAGTGCATCACTCATTGCTTCCACTGGAGGCTCTCCCTTCTTGCTCCTGTCAGAAAGTGTTTTCACATTTATCCCTTCTCAGTGCCATCTAGTATAAGCCTCTGTATAGCTAGCATATTCAGAACTACGTTGAATCCAAAGTCTGCAGGAAGGTGATTTCAGAAATTGCTGCTCTCCTGGCTTATAGTGGCATAGGTTTACCATCTACTGGCTTCTTTGTAAAGTGGTGATGTTTGTGGTGGTGGTGGTGTTCTGGTATAGATGGTTGTTTTATCTATCTACATATATATATATATATCTTTTGCTTTGTATATCTTTGCTTACAGATCTGTAAGGGCTTACATTTCTGGAGAGTCATCACTGTGCGTTGTACTCACTCTTGCGTAGGATTTACAAATGAAAAAGCTTTGGAAAAAATGCCTATCTCAAGAAAAGAAAAGAAAAAGCCCTTCAACTGCCCTGTAATACCTTAATTTTATTTAAATAGTCTTTCAGTGGTAACATCAGCATGTCAAACATATTCATCAAGAGAATTACTCCAGTTGGAGAGTAAAACTCCCTTTAATATCCATTAACGGCCTTAGTTCATTTAAGCTGTATTCTGTCCACACCTGTTAGCCTTTTGTCTGAGAGAACAAATGACCATTCATGAATTTTGGTTTTGCCAAGCTAAGTTTGAAGCCATTTCCAAAACTTGACTGGCTGTCAATGTGTTAGTCAGTGGCATCTGTGTGGATTTCCCAAAACAATAGCATCCCAAACCACGATTTCAATCGTGCACGATCCGGAGAAAACCAGTCCTTCAGACTTAGAAGATTATAGCATTTTGTGTTGTCAGTTTGTCAGACTCTATGAGGGAGGCTGAATTACTTCATTGCATGGCATCCTGCTCCTTCAGAGGAGGTAGTGTGGAAGCACAGAGCGCGTCAGTTCTCTGGCAGTTTCTTTGATTATCTGTTGGCTTCTGGTTGACATTATGGCTTTTGAAACATGTAAATGACTTTACATTCCAATTATTTTAGAGATCATCTCTGTCCTTCTTCGCTATACTGCTGTTAAAACTGCCAGCAAAGTCTTCTCTGTGAGGCCTTTTTGTCTTGAAATGTCACATATCCCACCTATTTTCCGTGTAGTACTGGTCAAGAACAAGCTGCCCAGAGAAGCTGTGGATAGCCCATCCCTGGAGGCATTCAAGGCCAGGTTGGATGGAGCCCTGGGCAACCTGCTGTAGTGGGTAGCAACCCTGCCCACAGCAGAGACATTGGAACTAGATGATTTTTAAGATCTCTTCCAACCCAAGCTATTCTGTGATAAGATGCTGAATGGGAGAAAGGATCTCTTGGCTGGTCTCTTGTCAAAGGGATACTCTGCTGGTTCAAGGCAAATGGTTTATACAATAGTATTTATTGTTACATTATTAACTTGAAGCTTTGAAAAGATGAGGTTTTAAGAACCTCATATTTTTGAAAACATAGAAATCTCATTATTATTAAGAGTGATCTGTGAGATTTCAAGCTGGTGTGTATGTGTAGAAGTTATCAGAATGTTACAGTATTATCTACACGTTCTAAATATATGAGATGAAAATGATTGAGCTGTATGCTGTTTCTGAGCCTTTCCCTTCTGTCATACATATGTACATCCTCTGCAGTCAATTTTATGGAAAACTCAGAGGAAACAAGATGAGAACTATATTTCTATTTTTATAGTTTGTTGTGTTGAACTTTTCTCTTAGAGTTAGCAATAGACCCAAGTCCTGACATGCTTCCTCTCTTATCACAGACTTAAATATTCAACTATAAACACTAGGGTTATTGAGATTGTATAACATTTTTGTTCAAAATTAGGTCTCTCTTAGACTTTTGTGTTTCATTTCTCCTGGGAATCATTACATGCATACCTACGTTTTGTCCTTTATTCGTGTAAAATGATCATTATCTTTCTTTAGACACATTTGTTAATGCTGACACTAGTAGAAAACCTGCACTGTTGTGAGAGAGAAGTCGTACTTTTGCTGAACACAGAACTGTCATGGCTTTAAATATTCCTGAATATCCTACATCAGTGATTGCCAATATATTAGCATTGTTGTTTTCTCCTCTCATAATTCCTGTTTTTTACTCAGAATTTGTAAAAGTTGAAGATCTTGAATTTTCAGTTTATCATAAAATAATGTCATAATATCATAATATTTCAGTTAAATTTCAATTTCATCACATTAGCCTCTGCCATTTAGAAATTGTCCTCAAGTTGATTTTATTCCATATTTGATTCTTTAATTAGTTGTTTGCCATTGAAATGAATTCCAGCTACTGATACTTCTCCTTTCTACGGCCTAATAAATAAAACTTGTTTTACTTATTAGGCTGTAGTCTTTGGCTTTTGGTTCTCTCATCAAATACTGTTATCTGTGACAGTAACTTTTAGGAATATTTGTGTTTGGGTTCAGTCAAACAGATGTCTTTTTCTTCCCACAGTTCTGTTGATACCAAGAGAAGTTATCAGTAGAACAATTAAATTTTTAATAGGAAAGCTATATTTCTTTTGTTTCTCTTCTGCACCATTCTGTATCATGCACTGATGTTCTGGGTTTATACCAAAATTTGGCATGGCCCTGTTCTAGTAACACAACTGTTACCAGATTCCAAATGATTAAGACAACAGGTTGGTCCTCAGTGTTTACTGTTCTTCACTGTTTGCTTTTCATCATTTACAGTGACATAGCACTTTCTGACATGTTTGTAACGTTTAGCTTGAATGGATGATGAAGCATTGAATTAGCTCATGATTTATTCTCAAATTTGCAATAAGCAGCTGTCCCAGCATTCCAGTTTCTCACATGTGAGGCCAATTATTCTGGTAGTCTCCCTTCTTCGGCGAGGTCCCTTAGAGGGACACGAAAGCCCAGAATTCTGGGGTCTGCAAGATACAGTCCCTCTGTGTTTCCTTCTCGCCACTTACAGGAGCTGGCTGCCCAAATGCACAGCAATGTCTTCATGCCTCTGGTGGCTAGGGAGACTATTGAGCAGGGACAGGACAGAAGATTTTTTGTCTTAGTGTGAAATGTTAGTTTTCTCTTTGGAGAGAAGTCTAGGCACAAAGACCCGCGTATTCACCACTAGGCATGGTAGAGTAATTTGCTGTATCTTGAACTAAAGGTAGAGGTCCCACTTGCATTAAACACAACAGCAACTTTCTATTACAAGTAAAACCACAGGCAGTATATCAAGTCTTGCTGAGTTCACACAACACTGCTTTTATGGCCAGGTGGAGTGTAATGCTGTACTGCCTTGTCTGGTTAGCAGAGACCGTAACATTTTACCAAATGATTTCTTCCTTAATCCTCTACCTTGATTGAGCCATAGGATGTCATTTAGAGATGGATTTGTCTCCAGCTGAGACTACATCAAAGAAAACCTACCTTATCCTTGGATGAAGTAGAATGATTTTGTTCCACTATTAAAAGTAAACATTTGTTAGTCTGACTATCATATAACTTCTAACTTAAAATTTCACTCGTTGAATCTTGTCCTGTGTTGGTCTACAGGTTTAGTGATCCTTTTATTATCAGAAATCTTTCCTCCACAGGTATTTCTGTTCTGTGATGAGGCAAATTGATTTCTTAAAATAAAGATACTGAGCTGTGTTTTGAAAATACACTCACTGAAAGCCGTATTTTTTAGTGTTAAGTCATTTAAAAAAAAAAAATCTGGACTTGATAATATAACTTTCTTCCTACGAAGGAATGATAGGTGTTGCTACGCATATAACGTGTCATATTAATGCAATCTATTTACTTCTCTTCTGTAGTATTTCCATTCTCGTTTTGGTTTTCTCTGCTTGCTCAGCTTCCTGTGTTGAGTTCCTCTCATGTGTTTTCGACATCAGTGGAAGCAGTCTGCTGTCTTGAGCTTGCACCTCTGCGGGGTGAGACCCAGCACCATCAGAGAGCAGCCCTCTGTGTGTAACCCATGGAGGGCAAGAACATCAAGGAAGAGGATACAGCCCTTTATTAGTTTAGAAGTGGAGAAATGGGTCCTGATCGAGGACAGACCATTTCCATTTTTTTTGTCTTTCATGTGCCTTCTTAAATAAAGGTGGTATTGAAGCAGCAGAGATTAATAAAAAATTAAATTAAAAAAATACCAATCATTACTCACTCAAAAAGTGCATAAGTAGGAGTCATCACACTTGTATTTGAAAAAAGAAGTATAATTGCCAATGGACATGTCCATGCAGAACTTAATTGTTTTATACAGCACATGGCGCAGTATTTGAGTTCTCTGATCAAATACTGCAGAAACTTGCACCCTCTGGGTGCTGTATGCACAGTTATGAAGTTATGAGAGCTGCGATCAAAAAGCATAAATGTTTTCATACTGCTAAGAGAAGTTAATAGTGTTATCTGAGTTATTAAGAGAAAAGGAGGTTCCTGCCTTCTCACAGTTCTCATACGGACGGAAGTCTGAAAGTACTTAGCAGTGGGCTGCTGTAGGTATAAGTGCTGCTAATACAGACACTTGTCAGAAATGGCAAGTGCTAAGAATCCCAGTGGAAATGCAATCGATATGATTCCAGCAGGAGTTGGTGGTGTTCGTTGTCTCTGAGGAGAAGGTGCAAAGGTCAGAAAAACTAGATTTTATCTCTCAAACCCTCTTTATTTTAGCTCAGCTGGTAAAAAGGAAGATCTACTTTGTGTTCAAGTAGCGGATTAGGAGTTCCTTAACTGGTGAAATTTTTATGTCGTTGACATCTGAGTCAAAAGTTTCCAGTTCCGACTTGAAAATCCTAACATTTATGTTAGTGTTCACACAGAGGAATTTTATGATCTGATATTTGAAAGCCGTATGCTTGCTTCTACATTCATGGAAAGTTAACACGTGAAAAATCATTGCACCATCTTTATTCCTGAGCTGTAACGCGTGTACTGTGCTTCCTGGAAGTCAGGCCTTGTCATCTCCGCTTCTCCTTTTCTGTGCTGGTGGAGGTCTTTGCCCTCCCAGCCTTTCTCACAAACAGCACTTGACACAGGCTAGTCAGCTCTCCTAAAGTCAGTGGCCTCTTGACTCGAATAAAGCCCAGAGTCAGCTCTGTCATCTTTCCAGTGCGTTTTCAAGTGTCTTCTGCAGTGCAAACAGCTGCTGTCACTGTAACAGCAATGGCTGCACCTCATTCGGTGCGCTGCATGAGAGGACCAAAGGGCTGATGGAGGCAGGACTGGATTCCCCAGGATGAGGCACAGACAGTGAGAGAACAGGCTGAAAAGCCTCGAGATGTCTGGGGGCTGCTTTGCCAGGCCTTGCCTCCAGTGCAGGTGTGCTGGAAAAAGCAGGCCCGGCCCTGTCATGGTGCATTCTCACCTCTGCCCGATTCACTCTTCTGCAGGGGAAAGAAGGGAAGGAAAAAGAACACAAGTTCAAGAAAACTTTTATAAAATGCATGTAATAGAATCAGTTTTCTCCTTATCAGTTTCAGTTATTTTACTGTGTTAAAATAGAAATTGTGAATGTTTTAGTGAAAGAACAGCTTTCCTGTGTCTATTGCAAAACTACTTGTGTTTGGGCAAACAAAGCACAGTATTAATGAAATATATTTCCTAGAGAAAACTTCAGCTGAACTGCTGCTGCTGTATAAAATGTTTGTCTTACAGGAGTAATCTGTGGTGCTAGAATGTGTTTTAAAGGTCACCTGCTCAATCCCAAACCATTTGTTGGATTAATTCCTGTGAAACTGTGTCGAAAAGGAGACACTGATTCTGAGTTTTCCACTGAAAGTGTTTATTCACTGGTTGGTAAAACCAAGAGCCTTTCCTCATTCTCAGCTGCATGTTTCCTTGTTTATACACAGACTGGTGTTTTCTAATAGGAGTATTTTTCACTTGCTGCTGCTTTCTTGTTTTGTCTAGAATCAGTCTCTGTACCACAGTGCCACACTCCCTATTCTCTGTTCATTTTATCTGTACTCAGTTGTTCACTAAGCAATCCTTTTCCTTATGTCTGTGTACTTTTACTTCTTTCAGCCTTTAATTCATCCTGCATGGCTATAATAATCCTTTTCAGTTCTCTCCTTTTTATTTACATACAATTTCTTCCCTAATGTGGCCCTTGTTGTGTTCGGGCTCACCATATTGCGTTGGCTTTCAATTTTTATTTTAGGTTTCCTGCAAATATTAGCAGTAGATTTCCTTCCTTGGTCTCTTGACTGGTATGCTCCCACTTTTTATGGTTTTCTTAGATTATACTTCTCAAGTGAAGTACTTTGTGTATGTCCTTTAGAAAGCTCATTTTGCTTCTAGTGTTTATCTATTAATTAATTTTCTTGAATATCAAGTATCTGTGTGTAATCTTCACTTTTCCACATATTTGCTAACTTTTTGTTGTTGTTGTTCTGTTGTTAAACGTAACTCAAACTAGTGTTTATTTTACTTACCTTTTACGTTGTGGCACTTTGAGTTATAAAGATATCCTAAGACAGAACTAAAAAAGTTAATATTCAGTTTACTGTGCACGTGTATATGTTTAGTGAATATAGGGGATTTTATAGTCTCCTTATTGAACCAGGTTGTTTCTTCCTGGACCTAAGGTCTTTCCCACAGATCGTATCTGAAGCGTAGAAGAAGGAAAAATAGAAAAAAAAAAAGGATTTACTCCACTATGGAGAGGGATCTCATTCGATCTCCAGCTCCTGTGCCCCAGAAGAATTGTCCTTCGGTTTGGTCAGTCCTGGAGCAGGGTTTCTTCAGAGCCTTGAGTTGTCTTTAGAGAGAGGAAAAAACAGAGAATGTGACAGGGCAAAGGCGAAATGCACAGGATAATCATTGTTTCCTCATGATATCCACCTTATTCTCTTATGTGTACAACCACAGTCTCCAACACTAACCTTCTCAGTGTTTGGAAAAACCATAAGTTTATGATCAGTCTTGTGTTTAAGGAGAATAATGTGGGATAATGGGAGATGATGAAAGTAGGAGAAAAGAAAATAATTGTTTCCTTATTAAGAACTGAAAAGAGTAGGTGCAAAGCTGCAAAAGTTGTTTTGCGGGCTTGAAAATTCCTTTAAGATTCCCCAATCCAGAGCTTTCTTTAACAGTTTGCAAAACCCAGCACTGAAGTAGCAGATGAAAAGATGCTGGTCTGAGCTGTCAGATGTGTCTGTGCATGTGTTTTTGTCTTTTGTGTAGATACTTTGCCTTTTACAAGCAGGAAACCTCATAAGCAGTTGAGTGCAAACCAACCTGAGACCTGGTGCTCTGTCTCAGAAGGAATGGGAAATCGGAAGCTGAAGAAGCTTAGATGGGTTTCTTCACTGGGCAGAGCATAAAGACATGCTTAAGGTGCTTGTCAGGGTATTGAGTTAAAGCAAGATAAATGATGTTATGTCAAAGAAAAATTAAAAAACAACAACTTCCTCCACAAACAACAACAGCAACAACATAAAAAGGAAGCAGTCTGGCTGGAGGTTGTGTTGTGGAGGTTATATCTGTACTTTTTTGCATTTTTATGAGAGTCCAGTGCTGGGAGGAGTTAAGCCATAGGTTGTCGTTAGGAGAAGAGTATTGCAGCAGAACTCAAATTACAGGCAAAAGAGTAAGTTACAGGGGAAAAGAGTGAATCTAGCATGCCAGATATTTTGTATTGAGCGAGCTTAATATTCAGTTTAGTCCCATATGACATGTTTATGACCAGTGTGTGTGCCCCAACAAAGGCAGTGCCTAGAAACGTATTTGTTAATTAGTTTTGGTGCAAGAAGTAGAGAGAGCGCGTGCATTCGTCCCTCGCATCAGCAGCCCGATCTGCTTGTCAGTGGAGGAGGATATAAAAGGATTCCAAGTGTTCCGGGTTCGGGTTTCCTCAGGAGCCGTACCCTGGGAAGCGCAGGTCGGAGGGAGGGAGTTGCTCTGCGATTATCATAAAGCGCTGCTCATGTAGCCCGGCGCCACGTGACTGCAGAAAAGGCATTATCTCAATGAAAAGGAAACTGCTTTTTAGAGCAGCAACAGAACAGAAGCAGGAGGAATTTTCGAGTACTCCACCATGCTGGATTGTCAAAGGGGGATCTCTCTGATCAGCAGTTAGGGAAGGATTAGCACGGCCAGTTTGTCAGCTGTCATTAGAAGCAGATGACAGAGATGATAAGCTGCTGTGTGCGCACGTCCTCGCTCAGCATGTGCTTTGGTTTACATCAAGACATAACACTGCTTTGGGATAATGGAGAGCTGATATTTTTAAGGCTGTAAATTTTCTGGTAATTGTCTTTTATATATATATTCTTCGTTGTTCTTTTTTTTTTTTTTTTTTTTTTCCCCCCCTCTTCCATTTTTAATAAAAAGCAAGCGTGGTGGATGGGGGATTTATGTACATCTTGATCTGAAGACGCAGAAAAGCTAGTGGGATCTGCCTTGAGCTGCAAGGGCTGGAAGACAACAAGGTGTGTTTCCGAAGTGCCGTGACTTCATTGCCACTGCTGCTCTCTTCCTGCACGTCTGTGTGCCCTGGGTGCGTCGGGGCTTTCTGGGTTCCGCTGGGGGTGGGGGTTGTTCTGGGGAGCGGGAGGAACTGCTAATTTCTTCTCGAGCAAGGGAGATAAAGATTGTGTTTCTAAGTAGCAAATGTAAAGAAATAAGGTAAAATTGATTCTCCGGCTTCTGTAGTTTCCCCCTTTGTAAAGGCTACAGGTGTACTTGTGATTGCATGTGACAGTTTTATGGGTTTATGTGGCTAAATATATCTCAGTGCGCAGGAAATATTTTTCTAAGCAAGTTTTCTGGTGTCCAGAATAATGCACAAACCCGTCTGTATTTTCCCACCGTCGAGAGGAGGTGGAGCCCACGAGTGCCTTTTTCATTGCAGTAATTACTATTCAGCATTCAGTAATTTCTGTGCACATGAAAAAGTACAGAGGAAGTCAGACTGAGAAATTTTTGCTTTAAAGCTTTCTCTTTCTGACCACGAGCTTAAGTAGACAAAACACATGGAAACGTTAGCCGTTGTTACATAACTTTCTCGATTCTCTAATCTTTATAGTTTTCTTTACAAGTCTGCCATCCTGCAAACATAATGACATTCAGTTAATCTTCAGACCTCGTATTTATCTCATGGCTGCGCGTGCTGATATCATTGGCTATCTTGGCTGTATTTACTTTTCTTTTAACCTTGGGAGGGCAACGCTTAGGATTGCAGATGAATTTAATAACAATATCCCCCGTAAATGGGAGGCGGTTGCTCTCAGTAAGGGAAGGCAGTGAGCTGCCTCCCCTGCCCGGGAAGTTCTTGAAGCTTGTTTGTTTTATTTCCTTGTCGCACACGGCGTTAAGCCCAGCATTGTGCTTTGCCCGTGTAGCAGCAACAGTGATCCCGCACCACAAAAAGTGATAAAACGATGTGTAGCAGAGCACTGATTCTGACTTCTGCACAGTTTTGCTCCTTAAGCGAAGGGCCGTCTCGCAAAGCCGGGTAGAACAGGTCATTGCTGCAGTGCTCGGGCAGCCTCCTGAGCGTATGTTCTCCTGGATACGCGTTGCAGTAGTGCTGGTGACTATCACGTGTAGGATCCTTTTAATAATTAATTAAATGCCTACAGGAAATGCCACAGTTTATTTTATTTAGGACTTTGAAAAACTCGTGCTACTTTGAGATAGGAAAGGGAAGGAAAATATTATGTTTTCCAGAGTAATGGAGACTGTGTTTGAAGCTACTTTACTTCATGCTGTGAGGACAGAGACAGAAAGGTAAACAAGCCAGCACTATTTATTTTCTTGTCCTCTCCGCTCTGCTGGGGACTTGAAGTGCAGGACGCGGCATGGCGGAGCGCAGGCCCGTGGCCTGCAAAGCCTTTGGGCCAGGCTGGCAGCCCCGTGCCTTCCCCCCAGCAAATGTGGGGTCTGCAAGGACAGGGCAACTTCCCCAGCCTGCCGCATTGTGCCGTGCTGTGCTGTGCTGCGTTCCTTAATTTCACTGAGGGAGATCCCATGAGGTAGCGGGTGCCAAGGGGCTCTCACTGAAATGGTTGCACGTAGGTTTTGCAACATACAGATTTCAGCTGTCTGTGCGGTTGTTTCTATTTGCCCGATGCTTTTTTAGACATATTAAGGGGGAAATTTATGAATAAAACCAACTTTTTGTGTAGCCTATCCTTTTCAAATGGCTTTCTGTTCTCACAAAACTCAGAAGTTACAGTATTTCCTTTCATAAGTAATTCTTCAAGTATGGTACACAGCGTATATAGAACATTGATCACTATCTTTGAAAGCCAAGGAATTTTATTTTATCCTTTGCCCACACTTCAAAATAATGCTAGCATAGTCAAAAAGGTTACATAGGTTACATAGTAAATAAAAACCCATTAGTTATTAGTAATAATCAAAAGATGTTGCTTTCTTTCCCTTCTTTTTCTTTCCTCCAGCTCATCTGTCATCTTTCTAAGGTAAAATTCTTGAATAAGGAAGGAGGGAATGCAATAATGTATTGCTAAATATACCACGTTATAAGAAAAAACGACAACGACAAACATTGGTAAATCAGAGCTGGGTGACCGCTTTGAAAATGGCATTTCACTCCAGAGGTCTAACCACAGTATTTAATAACAGATGCCATGATGAGGTCAGATCACTGGTTATTTTATTGCAGCACCATTTTATTTATTTACATTAGTAATGGGGGTGGGGAAGAGGGATGAGGACGTGAAAACAGCCTTGATGATCAGAATCTGCATCATTAATAAATTGAAAGAATTTCTTAGTGCACTACAGTAGTCTGGCCCCATCATTATAAAGATGAGGCTGAGCTGAGGGCTGAGGACCGGTGGGTCTGTGAGCCAGGCTGACCGAGCGGAGTGCAGGATGAGAACAGAACTGTCAGCTGATGTACCTGTCAGGTCAGCCTGCTGGATTCCTGGTTTGCTTTTCTTGCTCGTACCTGCTTGGCTCCATGGGCCTGGGAGAATGCCTTTTGACCCAAAAATTATTGTTTGTAGATAAAGCTTTCGGTCTTCAAATCTTATTCCTCACATTCATTATCCACTTTGCACGCTGTCCCCAAACAAACTGTAAGACACTGTAGTGCTCTGTTTTCTCATTCCTGATAGCATAGGCTGTTGTGATTAAGCAACCATAATACAAGATGCCAATAAGAAATCTCTGTTAGAACTCCATGAAAATAACATTATTTTTGTTACTTTTCCTGAAGTTTTTTTCTCGTCCACTCCAACTAGTTGTAAATGTGTGGTGCTTTTCGCTTCGGGGCTGTGCATTGCAGCCTTCTGATCTACTGCTTCTATAAATGTAGTGGGTATTTCTTGCTTGCTTTGATTATATTCCAAAATTAAAAGTACGTGGAATATACACTTATTCTTTCATAGCGGTTGTGATTCTTCTTTGCCGTAAGTGGTTTCAACGGTAATGAAAATTAATTTCAGTTTATTTTTACAAGGAGAATGAAATGGATGGTGATGAACAACCAGCTTTAATAGCAGAGAACCTTGTTTTCCTTGGGCTGCGGGATGCCAGCACAGTTGTGACAGGCCTGTGGAGTGATTTATGTCCTACAAAAGAGCGAAATAACAGTTTGACATCTTCCTCTAGTAGGCTACGAGGAAAATCCAAGCTTCACTGCAGTCGGTGATAAAATTCTGATTTATTTCAATTGAGTCATAATATGCCCCCTTAGAACTCTTCATTTTTTTCCAGAATGTGATCTCTGTTGTTGAAGGAGCCGTGGCCAACTCGCAGGGCTTTGCCTGTAATGCTGGGGAGGCCAAAGGTGTGCCTATGGACTAAAGAGTAAACGAGGCACCCCTGAAGATAAGTTTGGAGGGGTGAGGTGGAATATCACAGCCATCAGGGCTCTTGACCCTCCAACTGTCTGAAACAGAGGGCAGGGTCGTTCTGCAGTTGCGTTGCACTTTTTCCCCAAACTACTACAAGCTTCCATAACAGACAAGCCACTAAATAAATTTTAGTCTCTTTCATTTGACTCATGCAGCTGTTCTTATGTAGGTTTTATTTGGACACAGGCTGCATTCCTTTATGTATACTTGTGGATATGAAGCTTGTGTCCACAAGGTTTTGCTTCTTACAGCTCCTTACAGCTGACTATCAGAAGCAAGTAGGTTTTTATGAGTTATGTTTTCTTAAATGCTTAAAGATGACAGTTAAATTTTCCTCTTCTGTTCTTGTTGGTTGCTGTATTTCACTGAAACAAATAGAAATATACAAATGAAGTCTGATATAGACATGAAATTTGAAGTCATTAGTAATAGTTGTTCATGATCACAGATCAGTGGTTAACTTATACATCTATTGAGAACATATCCACTTAAGGTGTGCAGACTGCTGTTGAAAGTTAAACTTTTTATCAAGTTTTATTTTTAATCTAAAACTTAATAAATGTTCACAAGACACTTCTATGTGGCTCTGACATCACTTAGTCTATTAGTTTGGATCCCTGAGCTCAATAACAGTGGGCATAGTTAGTGCTCTCAATGTATTGACAAGAGTTGAATGTACATCTATGCTAAAAAAAGAAAATGTACTTCTGCACGTTGGCAGTTGATAGAAGTACATGCACTCAAATACTGCATATGCAATCAACTTAGCATGCACTTTTAAAGTACATATTAACACGATTGTTCTTTAAATAATTAAAAAAAAAAAAAAGAATTCCAAACTCTTATGCTGCTGCTCCAATGTAAGTGGAGGATACTGCTGTGGGTGGGATTTGGGAAGCCCCTGCTGAAGGAGCTACCTGCCCACACAGATACAGGGTGTGTTGCTGAAGCCAGACTGCTGCATCCCATGGCAGTGCCAACTGGGACTGCTCCTATTACCAGAGCACTGCCTGGGATCAGGGCTGAGCTCTGAACCTCATATGGGCTCCAGCTGCAGTGCTCCATTGGCAAAGGGCAACACCTAACTGTAGGAGGGCTGAGGTGAGAAGGGACCTCTGTGTCCAACTGGTGCAACACTGGCTCAAGCAGGGACACCCAGAGCAGGGGGCCCAGGCCCATGTTCAGACACAAAGTCAAATTCACCTCATAGGCAGCTGTTTTTACGTCTATGGCTATTTGTGCAGCTGAGGACAAGAATATATTTGAATTGAATATGGATGCATTTGACTTTGGTCAGCTGTTAATTTCATAGGTTCTTATACATTGTGCAACTAAATGCATGCTTATGAGAGCATCTCAATAAATATTTTAGAAAGAAGTGTGTGAGTACATGGATGTACCTTGTAGGAATGCACAGAGTGAGTTATTCACTAATCATGTTAACATCAAAATATGTATAACTACTTTAGGAAACGTTTTTAGTTACGCTTCCTGCAAAGCTGATTTTTAATGAAATGATTGGTATTTAGCACCTTGGCATTCAGGCCAAGAATGACTTGAAGTTTCATTGTGCTTCCTAGTAGCAAGTGGTGGGGTAGCAAACTCAAAGCAAACTCTACTGCTGCAGCTAAGTGCAAGTCAGAGCCATGAATTTAATTTTTGATTAGGCATAAGAGGTTATGCATAGATCTGGACTTCTTAAACTGCAGTGAAAATTTCAGTAAGCTTAAGTATTTTCAGTAAAGAATGAACTCTGGGACTGATGGAACATGATTTTGATGACCAGATTAGAGCCGTGAATGGTGGGCTGCAGAATAAGCATCTCTTGCTGAAGCTCCAGCACAAGCTTGTGTTATACGTATCTGATTGACAGCTCTTGAGTGATGTAGCCATGCAAGAGATGCTAAGCTGATCCCAGTGACTGGGAAGACTACTGTGTGAAGTCACCGAATTTGAGGTTGATAAGTGATAGAACTCAGATTTCAATATAGCGGGTTGGATAATTTTATATACTATCCTGTACAACTGATACAGAAATGTCTCTGTCTCAGCTTCTGCTTTTCACTTTCTATCGTTACAGAACACATTTTTTTGAGCTTTTTATTAATGGAATGTATTTATCTAAAGTAAACAGGCTGGTATTTGACAGGTATCTTGAGTTAAATCCTAATATAGGCATCCATGTGACACGGAGATGCATGAATGCCTTTGTCTATTGTGATGAAGTTTTTCTCACCATTAAGATAGGCATCATGAAAATCACACCAAACTGTATAAGCTGCAGGTAGTGTAAGTAATGCATACGTGCACATCAGTAGTATTTGTGAGACTGCAAAAATGTTCCTGGATTTGAATTTTCACACAGTGACTTAAATTTGTCGGAGAGCCATAGTTTTAATCTTTTCCTCTCCATTTTTTCCCCCTTTGCTGCTTGACTGTTTTTTAGGGGGCAATGTTGGCACGGAAATCTGAGTGGACAGATAAGTTTTGAAACTGAGATTGGCAGAAAGGATTCAGTGGGAGTCTAAACAAGCTTGGCTAACTCCTGCAGTAGTGCCTTCAAGTTGAAATGAAGGCAATTTAAACAGAAGGTTTCCTATAACATTTTCTGTGTTGTTAGGTTTGCTTAATTTATCAGCTGTGGTATTCACACAGATTCAAATTGTAGTAGATTTAAGATACTGTGCTTCCAAAACAGTTTGTTAAGTAAAATTATTAATAGGTGTGAAGTAAAGGGAAAAAAATACATTAAACAAATGTCCTCTGTAAGAATTTTGTCCCTTCCTTTTTCAGTGAATGTTCTTACAGTTGTAATACTTCTTTTTTGCAGCCATTTTTTGATGAGTATCAAATGCAGCCTAGAAGATTAAATGGTCTTCTAAAGGCTTAGGCTTTTTTGTTTGCTGTTTTGGTTTTTATTTTCCTTATTTGCCTTTGCTTTCCTTATTTACTAACAAAAGGACGGAAGAGTGACTGACATATATTACAAGTGATGTTTTGGCATTGTGAGTTTTGTTGTTTTTTAATGTGATGTCTTAATGGAAACTACGGTGGCATTTGGCTACCTTTCTTTTACTGTCGAGGATCAGAATCAGAAATAGTTCTTGATAACGAGAGAGGAGTAGAATCTCAAACTTGAAATTATGACGCAGAACCTTGAATAGTTTTTTTCCATAGCACCACATCTGGTAGTACTTGTCAGAAAAGTGAAAACAGACCTTTTTGAAAGTAGAAATGGGGCAAAAATGGTGATTGTTAGGTAAAAAGGATAATTTCTTCCTATGATATTTTCGTGTGTTGTCTTATTAAATCCCAGTCTTGCTGTTCCTGAGCGTATTAGAGGTGGCTGACATAGGCTAATCTGTAAGGAGCTCAGTGACTGGCAGTATTAAGAGACCTCACCTATGGGAATGAAGAAGATAGGAGCCATCTTACAGTGCTGTCAGCCGGGAGGTTTTGGTGAGGTCTGAAGTGGAAGTGCAGGTTTCAGAAACCTGTGGTTTTGAGTATCTGAGAAAAAAAATTGTGTTAATATTTCAGATTTAGGTGTATTTTGAAGAAAGTCCTATTAAATACCAGCCTGTAATACTGAACATTAATGTTAGCCATTTATTTGATTGTTAGAGCATGTGTTAAAGAGCTGCTGCTGCCCATTTGAAGCCTAATGTGTTTATTAGATGGTCTTTGCAGTGGCATCTTGACGTGTCTTTTAGCTAAAAAATTCATGAGCATTATTGGCTTTCAGTCTGCAAATGGAATATGCCTTCTTGTCACTAATACACCACTCTAAAGCCATTACATAGAAGTAAGAGAAAAAATATTGTTGAGGAAGGAGCCTTCCACTTAAACATTTGTTTATAGTCTGCTGTGCTTTTCTGTAGACTGAGCAGAAATACAAGTGGTAAGTGTCAGAGCCAGCGTTCAGTTCTCTTATACATTGGCCCAGTTGTGTTTTCTAATAAATTATGTTCTAGAATGTAGAGTTGAAGCACAAAGCAGCATTTAGTAAATATTACTGTAAATCTCACTTTAATGTTGCCTCTAATAGCCTCGCTTTCAAATGAATTTGTATCTTTGAAGTGATGAGTGCTATTTTCAGATAGAAAAGGCTACAGACAGATAAACCATTGGTGCAGATCAGGTTTTAATACAAGTGTCTAAGGATAACCATTGAGTATTTCAACTTACTACTGCTACCTTCATCACAGAAACTGTCTTCTGTTTTCACTTTGTAGTATGTGACTGGTGTAGAGCTACAATGATTGTAGGCAGTTTCATCTACAGTGAAAGTTGAGGTGGAGTTTCGGGAAAACAAAAGGACGTACTTCTGGATAAATTACTTAGGATTTTTAATATGAGGTTAACCTTGCCAACTTAGGTCCTGGCCATCTTGCTTATTTTGGCAGAATGGACTTGTTTCTTTTGGGGTATGTCCCAGTTCCATGTGCTGAGTGATTATGGATGTGTGTAAGAAGCTGACTGTAGAACATGTTGCTTGCTTAAGCCAAGCTATGTATGAAGAACAGTGGTTTAATATGTCTTTACCCTGTTTGCTCTGTTGAACTTTTTAGTGGTGGATATCTTACCTTAATTTAATTTTAGTAGACAATGCAATCTTTTTTTTTTCCCCCTCCTTTTATTTCCCTTGGTTTTCATCTGTTTTTTTACTCATTTCCAAAGCCACACGTCTCTGAATTTGTCAGAACAGCAATGCAAGGGACAGTCAGTGCCCAAGGAGTCCAAGCATCCTCAGACACATGCGGAGTTGTGCAGGCACAGGCGGGCTCCCTCGCCTGGTGGCAGTTCTTACACTTGCTCAGTGGCAAATGCTGGGAATCAAAGCATATTTCACACCACCCTCGTGGATTGCTGCTGCTCACAAATAAAAGGTTGTCCTTAGGCTACAGTGGCCACAGACTCTGGTCTAGGATCTTATCCTATCCTTGACAGTGACTTCCTTTTCAGGCCTGTGAAAGTTGCTAGCAAGTGCTTACCATTATTGCCTTCTTCAAAGGAGCTGAAAATTACAGCGTATGCCAGTGTTAAGTATTTTCAGATTGAGGAATGCACTGAATGAAAAAGAGTGTATAAGCAAGAAAAAATGTGAAGAATCACGAGTTGCATGTGACTTCCAACTTTGCTGTGGCTTCTACCAAAATTAGCGGTACACAGGGAGCATCAGTAATATTGAAACTGAGACTGAAAGCTTCTAATCATGAGAACTTAACAGGAAAAAAGAATATAATGGACGTATGTTTCAGTTAGTAATTAACCACAGAAATATGAGCTGTTTATGTTGGTGAATTGGGCAGTTGGAGAAAATTTCAGCCAAAATTTTCATTGAGCTGTAATTTCTCTGTCCAGGAAGCTGAGTATTTCTTTGCTGTTTACTACTCAGCAAAACAGTAACTTGAATAAGTTGCTTCTATGTGTAGCAACTGTGTCTACACTAACTGTATGTATGCTGGCAGGGTAGCATTATGATACTTCTACCTGATTGCCTGCTATAGGGTACGTTACCTTTTGTTTGCTACTTTTCAGATTGAAATAGCGGCTTTGAAGGTGTAATCCTCATTCATTCTTTAACTGCATTTGTTGGGCTTACAATAAATCTGTCAGTTTAACAGGCCCCATTTGGAAGATGGCCTGCACTGATAAGAGATAAAAATGCACACAATCATCTTCTACATTAACTCTGGATGATTAACTGGATTCATTGATGCCGAGGATCTGTGCTTGAAGGTTTACTCTATATATCATGCTCCTTGGTGGCATTTATTAAGACTATTCTCTTGTATAGTACCGTGTTTACTATTGCTTCATAATCAGGTTGAAAAGTCTCTCTGTGTATTCTAACTTAGAGCAGTTGCCGGTAGAGGATGTGAAGGCGGATGTGCTGCCACAATGAGAGCAGAAACTCTTGTTTTGTTACTGATAACAAGAAAAACATGAATTGAAACCTCTTTCTGGCTCTCTTTTCAATCTCCCAACATCTGTTGGAAACTGGATAGGTCTCAATGACTGTCATTACTAACGTACACCGTCCAAGAGATCGTTCAATTAATTTTCTGTGCTGTGATTTACATTTAACAATTGGAAAGATTAGACCGAAATATTTTTAAGTATAAATGCAAAGTGAGTAATTACTTACCAGAGGTGTCCCAAACAGGACATCTGTTTGAGCCTAGATTTAGTTCTTAGGTATTTTTAGTAATAATAATGCTGTTTCTCTAATTATCTACTTCCTTGTATAAAAATGGTGCAGTGAACGTATTTATCTTTCCATTGCCCTGTTGTTCCTCACTGATGCCCAGTGGAATTGAAACTTGAGTGGTATCTGAGTCAGCATTAGAAGTTGAGCTCTTGGTTATTGTTGCGAGGGTTTTTGATAGCGCAAATGGAAATATATATATATATATTTCATCTACACGCAAATACATTTTCAGCTATTTATATATATATAGTTGAAAAATCTGCTATTGCCAGTGAAGGCAAAATATTAATTCCACAGTGAGATATCAGGTTTGTATTTTGGAGTGCAGTTCAACTTCCAAACTTTTTATACCGTAAAAACAAGAGCGCCTTATCTTGCATGACAGTTAATTCTACAGGACATTCATTTTAATTCCCCTTTGTACAACAGTTTCTTTGAAATAAATATTGTGTCAATTCATTGTCTGACATGCCATCTTGTAATTTTTTCGTTAACAGCAGTATTTGTCCTGCTCTCTGTTGTCTATTCAGAAATTACTTCTGTTTTCGTTCTTACTAATTCCCAGTTTGACTTAATTCTTTTCCTAGTAAATACCAGGCTAAACAATCATTACCCACTTTTTCTTGATTTTTGCTGCAGTTTGTTTCGGAAGACGGATGGTAGAGCTGATATTTCATTTCAGTTTCTCCCGAAACACTAAATGAATTGAATTGCTGTATTTCTTTATCTTTCTTCCTGGAAATTCCTGCAAAGATGTGTAAGAAGATAAGCGAGATCAATGCTGCTTTCTAATCTGAAGTAGTTGCCTATAGGAGAAGTTTATTGGAGTAAAACTTTGAGCCTCTCACTTGTCATTCTGCTCTCAGTGGCTTCAGTTTTGAATTTTCATGTTTCCTAGAAAAATTTAGTCTTCAGGTTTGGAAGCTGTATTTTGTAGTCTGAGAAAGTTATTCGGTGTGTTTCAGGGGAGACTGGTTAGGAGAACCTTGAAAGTTCCTGTATCATCCTGTTAATATCTAAATTTGTACAGTCAGGGGTTTATTGCTAATACTGAAGAACCAAGAAAGTTCGAGGATGTGTAAATTAATTAAGAGGGCAGCACCTAGAAAACCACTATAAGCAGTTTAGCTGATCTTCACCCACAAATGTTTATTTTTGTTTAGATCCTTAAATTCTAAATTCATTAGATTTTTACCATTTTCACTTGAAAAATTCCTAGATGTCTGCTCTTGTAGTTCTGCTTGTCCCAAGAAGTACTCTTTTCTGAAAAATGGGGCCTTAGTTTCTTGCTTTGCTTCGCTGAAGTTACGGAGGTACCTGGACCTCCCAGAGGTCTTCATCTGGTAGCACACATAGATCTGGAACATGAATTAGCTCACAAAAAAAACCCCAACCTTAAATAGCTGATTTTTGTCGTTGTTGTTTTATGGTTGTTTTTTGTTTGTTTGTTTTTTGTTTCAAAACAAATGATGAAATGGGGTAGATTCTCACCTTTTTGGCTCTGCTCAACCTTCTAGAGTCATTGCTGAGAAGGAAGATGGGGTGGCTGCCCTCTCAGCCCAAGGGACTCAAACCTTAATCCCTTGCTTCTTAAAGCAATGTTCAAACTCCTTACCTATGAGTTGAATACATGTTTAAAGATTTCTACTGCACTGTGAGAGTTAATTAATTGACTTGGCTTCATAAATATCCAGCTCCAGCAAGCTGATAGCCTATCACCTCAGGGGGGCTGTTCTGCATGATTAAAAATATAGGCTTGAAATCCCTCTGCAAAGAGGGAACTGAATCTCCATCTCTGTTGCTGTTGGTATTTAGCATTATGGAAGAGCACTGCTGCAGATTTATCCATGTTTTTTAACAGGTGATTCTTCCTCGTTTGTCCTAATTCAGGATAATTCAGCATTTTGGCTTTTAAATCGCAAGAGAACAGTGGGAATTTATTTACTCCAGGCAGACTCTGATCTCCCTAGGGATCTATACTCCTAGTATATGTTTGGGTTCACAGCCTTTTGATTTTAGTGCTCTGTACTGGATAGTGCTAAGTGATTTTCATTTTGGCTTGTGAGATTTTTTTTTTTTTACACTGCCGTAGTATCATCTATCTGGATCTCCAGTTTTCAAGGCACCTAGCTCAGGATTTTGCATCCTGCTCTGGAGCACAGACACCTAGCATTCAGGAACTGTGGAGCTTATAGAGATCTGTGAGGTATCGAATGCAATTTTTAGTGTAGACATAAGGAGAGCAGAAGACACTGTAGTGGGTGGTAGATTTCCAGAAAAACTTTGTGATGAGTAAAAAGGAAAAGGTAACTCATTCTAAGAACAGACTGACAGTGATGCTGAGAAAAAGATGTTTTGGCCCGTAAATGCAAATAAAACAAATGATAATTAAAAATAATAATAATAAATAAGTAAAAACTGCTTGGAATGACCACCTGCATTTAACATGGGGAGATGTTAATTTCGTAATAATGGTACCACTTTTGTTCCCTTTAAATACAGAAAGATGGAAGTTCAGATGTTTATGGTGGGACATTAATTTTAACATGTCCTCCAGAGGATGATACTGGGTAGGTAGGAAATTCCTACAGAACAGCATGGGCATAAGTGGAAGAAGAATTAAGCTGTATATTGGTGGAGCTACTGGCGAAACCTGGGGTCTAGCAAAAATAAAGCTCCTTTTGAAGTAAGCCCAACAGATTAGATAGAATAACTGTGGATATCTGTTCCTGTTCCGCTAGGGAGGAAAGGGGACTGAAGGGAGGTGTTCCTCCTAAATGTGATGGAATGCTCAGCAGATTTTTGTGAGTCTCCATGCTTGCTTTTCTTTAGAAAAACACCCAACAGATTAACATTTCTCAGGTAATATTCGGGAAGCATAAGAAATGAAGGAATTCCCCAACCCAATTTTCTTCTGAAATTTAGACCACAATCTGAGACTTGCTCGGAGATGAGATGATCTCTGGAATGTACGGCTTTCATCATGCTGATGATTTTTTTTTTTCTCACGATGGTGACCAAAAAATTTAGTCTTTGAAGCAAAGCCATCCTGAGAGTCTGGGACTGCGGGTTCCTCACAACTCTTCTGTAACTGTTGTCACAATTTTCTTTACACAATCGTACAATATCACGAGTTGAAAGGCACCCACAGTGATCACTGAGTACAACTCCCGGCTCCACACAGCACCACCCAAAAATCAGACTACATAACTGAGACCGTTGTCCAAACGCTCCTTGAACTCTGGCAGCTCAGTGCCGTGACCACTGCCCTGGGGAGCCTGTTCCATGCCCAATCACACTCTCATGTGGACAATCTTTTCCTAACACCCAGCCACCTCCCCTGACACAGCTCTGTGCTATTCCCTGGGGTTCTGTCGCTGTCACCAGAGTGCAGAGCTCAGCGCTGCCCCTCTGCTCCTCACCCCAGTGCTTGAGATGCAGCCGCACAGCGCGGTCTAGAGCCAGACAGTGCCTCCCTCACTCAGTGGCAGTGCTGGGCTTGTTGCATCTGATGGTACGGGTGGCATTCCTGGCTGACAGAGCACACTGCTGACTCAGATTCAACATGGCTTCAACAAGAACCTCCCCCAGATCCCTTTCCGTGGGGCTGTTCTCCAGTATCTCATCCCCTGGTCTGTACATACAGCCAGGGTTGCCCTGTCCAGGTACAGAATTTGGCACTCACTCTTAAGAGTATATTTCCTCTTCCTTGGTTCTCTACGGTTGCATACTCATTCAATTGCCTATTTTCAAGGAAGTGCTTAGCTTTTTACCAACCAGACAAATGTATACATCTAGTTTTGCATTTAGATAAGTAAGATTGACATGAGCGTCTGATTATAAATCAGATAAGATTCATGGTTGTCAAGGAGCAGTGAGTGTGTCACAAGTTACATTGGAGGCTTCAGCAGATGCTTTGCTCTCTGCAGCAAGGTCAGATTTGGTGTGGTGCTGGGAATGCCCTGTGAGGTGTAGGTTGACTATTGTGGCAGGTGTTCTCTTGGAAAGCTCAGGTCTGCTCTGGAAATAGAATCATAGAATCACCAAGGTTGGAGAAGACCTCTAGGATCAGCTAGTCCAACCGCCCACCTACCACCACAATTGTCCACTAAACCATGCTCCTCAGTTGCTGCAGAACCAGACCTTCTTGCTCTTCTTGAAGTAGGTTGTTCTCAACAGATTGGTGGTATATGCATACATGGATATATACTTATATACTAACAGGATCTGGTACCAACCACGTACAAGGAGCTATACAGTTCAGGGTTGATCTATTTTTTTCATGAAATCCAATTGGTATCTAGAAAATCAGTGCCACTTTCTCCTCAAACTGTTCTGTTTTTTTGTTTGTTTTTGTTTTTCAAATAAGTGAATAGAATTATATCAGTATATAGTTACAACTATGACTATATCTCTGCAGAACTGCCTAGATGTCAGCCTTCAGACTGTGCCATTATATTCATTCAGCCTGCACCTTGGGAAAATGAAGATTTATAATATGAACCAACACTTTTAATACCAACATCTAAAAAGAGAAAATGAAAAAGAGAAGGATACTGCAATTCCAACCCACATCAGTTCACTTATTAAGTTCACTTATTAAGTTCGCTGTGGCTGATAAGGTCAGCACAGGAAAGGGAGATGGCAGAAATGATGGCTTGGAGGAGGTGGTGGACCCACTGGTTTTGATACCTGACAAAAATTTCCACTTCATGCCAGCATGAAGCGATCATGGATAAGTGCCTCCAGCATTCCTTTTAGCATGGTATACATCACCTAGAAATGCTCACTTGCTCCGTTATGGCCCTCATGGTTATTTCTCTGCAATCAGACTTGCAAATGTGGCAGCGACTGGACAAATGGTGAATTTGATCTGCATTATGCAGTCTTTTTGATGACCTACGTCATCTCCCTATGCTCTTCTTATACTGTTTTCTATCTCTGGAATATTGCTGTTTATTGAGAAATGTGTAAACTGGGATAGACCACTTCCACATGTTTGTAGGCACACAGGACGATAGGGCCAGGAGCAGGGCAGGATTTCCCTGGGCTGTTTATCTCACAAATTATAACGAGTCTGTGTTGTTTTAACACATGATAGATTGGCAGGTTATTTTCCTTATGAGTTCCTTATGATTAAATGTACAAAATATTTATCAGTTCTTCAGTGATCTCTAGTGTTGACAGATGTTCAGTTTCTACTATATAGTACATGCACTTGTGCAAACATCATGTTTTGATTTTTAACCAAAGCTGTATGTGTTGTCTTTTTGTGTAGCTCTGATACAAGTTTCATTTCATGTATTTCAATTCTGTTGTTTTTCTTGTTGTGTGGCATTATGGATTTTCCTTTGTCTTTCCTCATTCAACCTTACAAAATTGCCATGAAAATTCAGCAACTCAGGCACAAAATGTACTTAGCTTCTCCTACAGAATTGGTAATAATGAAAGAGATGAGAATGCTTTGCTTGCTCACCACAAATTTTATTCTGGATGAGTTTTGTATAGCGTTTTGTGGGATCATAAACATGGTATTTTTATTGGTACCTTTCAGACTCTTATTTCAAGTGATATATTTGCCAAGTAAAAACTTGAGTTGGGAATGGAACAAGAAACTTAGAAATACAAACGGAGGAACTCACGATTCTTCTACCATAACACTTGCCCTGCATATTTTCTTCCTTTCAGTTGCTGATATGTGTTCAAGATGAGTGGGATGGGAGAAAATACCTCTGACCCATCCAGGGCAGAGTCAAGAAAGCGCAAGGATCCCGATCAGCTTGGACCCAGGTTAGACAAATTATGTCTGAGGACACTGAAAGAAAAAGAATTAGAAAACATTGATAAATGAGCACCTATTTTTCATAATCCTTAGACACTGACTGAATTGCCATTCTAGCTAAGAGGGATCAGCACCATACTTACTGATTCAGTAATTCTGTGTCATTGTGGATGAAGGGTGGGGGCTGGCATTTTTATTATTATTATTATTATTATTGTTATTATTATTATTATTATTAATGTTTTTATTAATCCACTGTAGTGCCAAAATACACAATTTGGGTGATCATATGTTAGCTATGTGAAAACTGTTTTTTGGCTGATCACTGCAGAGAGTCTTCAGTCACTCATACTACCAATCTAAGAGGTTTTTTTTGCTTCCACTCTTGTGCATCATTATCAAGAAATTGAAAAATATTTCACAGTTTCATAAAATTTACATGAGCAATACTGGAATAATTTTTAAGCTGTAACTGCTCATTTGTCATATTTTCTTATGACCTTCTTGTGTGATTTCAGAAAGAGATGCAGGGGGTGTGGACTGTTTAATTTAACTTTCTAAGCTGTTTTATTTCCTCATACACTGTCACTGCTTGGTATTCCTTGGATTCTCAGCAACGTGAGGAAGCAGACTTGTAAATGTTCAGATGTGACCACTGCCCCAGTTAATCCTTTGTTTTGAACTTCATATCCCAAATCTCTTTTGAAACAAAACATGACTACAGGGGAAAATAAATAATGTCTTTTTTGACGCTGCTTTGCTTGTTCAAGAATAAACCTTTCTGTTTGAGTAACGCGTGTGTTATAGTTTTGTAGTGAGAAGGCAGTTCTTTCTGGTTTTGTTAGATTACTTTCAAACCATTTAAAATCATCTTTGACCAGAAAGCAATTGAACTGACATTAAATACGTTTTTATGCTCCCCTCTCAGCCCTAAAAGAAGCACTGAGAAACGCAATCGTGAGCAAGAGAATAAATACATAGAAGAACTTGCAGAGCTGATTTTTGCAAATTTCAATGATATTGACAACTTTAACTTCAAACCTGACAAATGTGCAATCTTGAAAGAAACTGTGAAGCAAATTCGTCAGATAAAAGAACAAGGTAAGAAGTCTAATTCACTGACTATGAATATTCTCCATTCTTGTTATTACTAAATTTTCTTTTTACAGACTCAGTCTCCTCAGACTTTCTTTAGCAAATTTCCAAGTGGCTTTTTTTATCATTATAAAAAGCATTATAATGTAATGTGAACGGAGTGTGTTAAGTATTGCGTTCAGCATTTTAAAAGTAACCTTCACTAAAAATTCAGGAATAGCCGACAGGGAAAGAAGGTCAGTCAGACTGATGTGTGCATCGAATGTGACTGAAATCAGCTCTACTTGAACAAAAGTTAAATTAGCAGGATGAGTTTGTGGGAAAAAAAGAGAACTGATATACTCTTGCATGGATGATGACTCCACATGAATTAGGAATAATCCAGGAGAGCATTGGATATGAAAGTATTCTGCATTCCCTTTCTTGCTTTCTTTTGTTCATATGAATAGATATTGTGGCCTAAATGGTCTGTGTCCCCTAAATTCTGACATCACATCCTGAACTACAATAGATCAGGAGCTATTCTAATCTCCAGATAGGGTCCTGTTATAAATGTAAACCAGAGAACGTGACAGTTTTCTTCCTGTTCTTTGTCTAGAAGATTAGTTTTGTATTTTTTTTTCTTTTGTTATATTTCCTATTTAAAGCAAAAAAATAATAATAATTTAGGAGCTTAAAATTTTTGGAAGTGTTTTTGATGGCACGGGTCTATCTGGACAGGCATGAATAGCGCTGCAGGTGTTTGGGACCGGTTCAAGTTCTTCAAAGTGTGTGCAGATTGGTTTTCTTTTAATTTGAAAGAAGATTGGAATTCCTTTATAAGCTGTATTTAGAGTAATTCCTTTGGTTTTCAAACACTTTCGCTTTTTTCACTTTCAAACATCTCTCACTTTTTCAGTATCCCGTGGTTTCCGTAAGTAAATAGTGGTTCCTTTTCCATGCTGTATACATGAATTTATAAAACTGGAGATTACCTCTTGCTTAATTTAGACATAGATTGATTTCTAAAACAGGTACATAAGTAGATCTGTAGTTCCAGATATCAACCTATTCAAGGTTAAATGGAAAATGCAAAGAGTCAAATTGCTTCAAAGTCTGTGACGTGTCAGTATTCGATTAATCTCTAGAAATGTTCCACTCTCTAGGTTTGTTCTTTTCTTAATGCTAATTAGGTTGCCATTTTTTTTTTATTTTGGTGAAATTACTCATGCCTCATATTAGGAGAATTTCCTTATTTTTTTATTCACTCTTCATTCTTCCATTTTTCACATTCAATTTTGAGTTTTTGTTTTGCTGCTGTCAGGGGGCACATTCTCCTTATGCTTACCTGAGATGGCATAAGGAAGAAACAGCAGAACTGTGTTTTCCTAGGAAGTGAGTGCACAGAGAGAAATCTGTTAGTCCCCTTCATAATTCACTAAAAAAGCTCTAGGAAATCTAGTGTGAAAATCTGACTCTAAGTAATGCTGCCTTTGGCAAATGCAGGGCTTTGCTGGTCAAGAGCAGTATCTTAAAAGTGGTTTTTTTTATAGTTATAAAATGCTCACGTGCATCAGACCAGATTACATCCACGTTGTGTCGTCATGGGCTACCAGTAGTGCCAGAATTGTGTCAAAACAAAATGTACCCTTCATTTTCTAAGCTCATAACATTTTATTGCAAAAGCAATTGAAAGGAAAATTGTAAAGATAAGGTAAAAAAGCAACGAATGCTGTTTATTTCAACAAGGAGAAGTAGATTGCTACCGTTGAACACTGAAGACACTAAACTGCTCTTTATGATGTTGATCTTTTACACAAAGTTCTTCAGCTGAGAACAATTAGGCTGCCTGATAACTGCATCTTTCTGTAAAACTCATAGCTGATGTAAAGTAGACTGTAATCCTCTCTAGAGGGCATTGCAAAACACTGAGGCCTTGAAAATGGTCACAACAGCATCTTAGGGTCTAGAAACAAGGATTATTTTATTTCAAATTAATCCCTTAAAATAATTGATATCAATTTCTATATATAAGCTGCGTCTGTTTGTTGTTATAGTAAATGTAAAGGGATTTTTCTTTTAAGAAAAAATTCATGTGACAGCGTATTCTGAAATGCAGCATTGTTTTGAAACAGGCATTTTGCTAACAAATGCAGCTCACGTACAGTAAACATTCAAACTTCACAACCATTATTTCTGTTGTTCCAAGGAAATGTATTGAAGAGATAATGAAAATATTGCTATTACTGTCTCATGCTTTGCAGAGATTTTATCATTTCACATGGGAATCCTGCACTTGATGTATTTCAATGATGAATATATAAGTTCTAGGTTGTTAGAAATGTTTTGGTGGCTTTTCCACTGCCTAGACGTCTTCTTTGAAAGGGTAGATAACAGCAGGATAAGGGGAAACGGTTTTAAGTCGAAGGAGGGAAGATTTAGGTTGGATGTCAGGGGGAAGTTCTTTACAGTGAGAGTGGTGAGGTGCTGGAACAGGCTGCCCAGAGAGGCTGTGGATGCTCCATCCCTGGAGGTGTTCAAAGCCAGGTTGGATGGGGCCCTGGGCAGCCTGGTCTAGTATTAAACGGGGAGGTTGGTGGCCCTTCCTGTGGCAGGGTGCTTGGAGATTCATGACCCTTGAGGTCCCTTCCAACCTGGGCCATTCTGTGATTCTGCGTATTGTGTGATTGAAGACCTTTACAGTGGTGAAACACATGCATTACGTTAAATAGTACATCTTTCTAAAGCAAAATAACAAATATAATACTATAATTACATAAAGTGCTGTGAGAGTCGGGTATAAAAATAATGTTGTCTTACATTTATGATATTTTTTCTTTAAATATATATATATATATATTTTAATGTTACACTGAATACCTGTAGGAGAAAACTTGAATTGAAGGTTCTGAATGTCATGAGTGGTTCTGCCCAGACATGGGCAAATTGGGGTTGCTCAGTTTTTGCACAGTGAGTCTTTGTTCAAAGACAAAAGCAAAGTAGTAAAAACTTATTTCAATTTTATTAAAGAGCTTGGATTTTGTAAACAAATACTAAAAATTCTCCAACACATTTTCTTCTGTCTATAAATAGAATCACACAGTAAGGTTTAATTACCTACAAAAGCACAGTCATTTATAAATACCTTGTAAAGCCACTGAAGGCAACAAGTTTTATAGCTGCCAGTGAGATTTGACAAGGAGGCTTTATTCTAGGTTCTAGGAATGAAAGCGGGGAAAGAAAGAGTACAGACTGAGATTCATTTCCCATGTCAAGCTCTCTGGGCTGGTAGCTGAAAAAAGTAATAGATTTTTTGCTGCGGAAATACTGTGTAATTTAATATTTCATTATCTGGATGCATTTTATATGCAAATATGTATTTGCCATACTGTATCTGTTATCATTATATCATTTCTCACAGTATGCACTTCAAAGATTCTTTAGTTGTGGTATGTTAAAGATTCATTTTATTTCAATTTGGAAGCAAAGTTATAAATATATGCATGTAACTGAGTTCACTAGATGAATTAAAGATATTTAGAAGATGTAACCATTGCATGCAGTTTTTAATCTGGATTCTGAAATGTTTGTAGTACTTGGGAGAATGAAGATGAGTTTCTTAAAAAAATAAAAAAGCTTAATTTTCTTCTGAGATCTCTTACCGTATTATCATACAATGATCTCATACGCATTTGTTGTTGTCATCCAGTGGAGATTAAAAAATGTGTTTTCAGCATAAAGATGAAACGGGAGTTCAATTCATGTGAATCTTAATTTGATATTTCTATTGGAGATTTGAGAATTTTGCTTTTTAAAAAGCAGTCTTTTTTCTTTATGGTGTTGGTGTTCACATGTATACGAGCACATTAACTTCATATCTGCACATGCTTAGTTTAAAGGGCTTGTTTTAGGGAAGCGTGAAGACCTCTGGGGATAAACGTTCCTTTATTTGCCAAGTAGCCTAGAAGCTATAATTAGCTGTCATCTAATCAGTTGAACTGTTTCACAGTGATCTTACTGGTTTCATACCTATGGTAGGCCCTCTCCTTGAATCGTATCCTCTGAATGACTCTCCCCTTCTTTCTCATTATTGTTTTAGGTTGCTACATCCTCCTTTAGCTGATTTTTTTCCCCTTTATTAAGCACTGTATCAAAATTAAACCTTTGCCCTTAGTTGAAAGCTCTTTCATCTGTCGCACTAACATCAGTCTCAGCAGGTAAATAGCTCACATTATCAAACAGAGACGATTCATTATATTTCACTGCTTGAACATCTTCTGGTTCAGTCTTTGAAACCTCTTTATCTTCATTATCTAGTTGTGCTTTTACCTCCTTCTCTGGGAATCAGAAGTGCGCTGGGTGCCAGAGGACAGTGAAGATCACCTCAAGCTCCTTCAGCAGCTTCTCTAGTGAGGCTGTGTTTCTGTGACCTGTCTGGTCGGAGTGCTGCAGAACGTGGCCTGCCACAACACGAGGGTTTTTCCTCAATTCGCCTGAGTACCTGTTATTAAATTCCAGATCTACATCTCTTATTTTTCTCCTATTTTTCAAGCCTTTCTTTCTTTTTTCAGAAGCCCTTTTAATGATGACATGCACTTGGGTTATTTAGATTCATTCTCAGTGGGATGTAACCTACTGTACCAAAGTATCCCCAAATGCAATTTGATCTGTCAACTCTGTTTTCCTATGGAGCCCAGCTTTCACTTCTACCCGGTTCCTGAAAAGACTTTGTGTTCTGCGTATCAGGTTTTCAGTAGTACAGGGAAGAGGTATGAGGGTGGTGATTATCAGTCTCGCTGTTAATTTATACTTTTGAGTTGTCAGATCTTGTTTTCAGAATAGCCTTACAAGACAGACCTTGAACAGAACGAATCACCACGTGAAAGCTGAACACCACAGGGGGAAGGAATATTAGTTGATGAAAAGAGACATGCAGGAGCTGTATGAATTAAAAAAAAAAAAAAAGGCTTGTTGTTAATCATATATATTTTATTTTGCTGATTTCACCTATGATAGTAAAACCAGTTTTTGCTTCCCTATAGCAGTACTGCTATGTAATCACAGGTTTGCTCCAGCAGGTATTCTTTGTTACCTGCAGCACCAGTATGCACGTAAAATTGCTTGCTAAAGGAAAACAGCATGCTCTTAAAGGTGTAATGAGATGTTACTTTTGCTGCTGTTACTTTGAATTTATCAGATCTGATAAGTTCATTGTATTTGAGATGTCAGGAGATTTAAGATTGATGCCATCATATACATTAATTTGTACTTATGGAATCTTTTTTGAAGGAACTCTGCATGGCTATTATTGGGTTATGTATGCTGTGCTTTCAGTTTGATAGGATTCTAAAGCTGAATTAAGTGTCAGAGGAATTTGTACAGTGAAGTGAAGCAATTTATGCAGAACATTTACAAAAAAAATCTATTACTGAATTTGTTTTGCTGTCTCCACTACCAACAGCTGAGAGTGATGCGTTGAAAATGGCTTTGATCTTCCTCTGTACATTGTAAAGCGTTTCAGCTAAATATCCTGTTATGTTGACTTAATACTTGCATGCCTCCAGAGAACTGCTGATTCAGTGGAGAATTTAGACTTTTTAGGTAATGCAAAATGTCAGTTTCTCTTCTGGCTTGGATGACACGTAGTCATTAGACAGCAGATTCACCAAGTGTGAAATTTCCTGGGGTCTTCTTATTTCAGTGGAGTTGAAGATCAGACAGACTCATTGAAATAGGCTTTGTCTACACATAAGTTAAACATTTAAACTATCCTGTATAGTTATCGTTTTCTATGTAAACAGTGTTGTGATTTCCCTAGTATGGCTTATGGTAAGAGTATCTGAAGACTCCCTTATGGCATGTAGCTTGTCTACACTGAGCTCAAACTGTCACTTCAGGAAAACAGGCAAAAATAATCACCAGACTGTTAATCAAAATTGTGAAATCAGCACAACATCTATAAATATAACGAGATTTTATTGGATTGTTGTCATTTTTTGCTCCCTTAGTCATGGTTAGAATTTTATCTGCTTGTTTAGAATAAAGATGGCCTTGCTCCTCAAAGTTAATGAGACTGTTTATTTGTCATCTGTGTAGGAGATTTAGGTTTTTTGTGTTGGTTTTTTTTTTTTTTTTTCCCTCACTAAGAGCAATAATAGAGTGATCCTAAGGATGTTGATATGTGGGCACAGACTAATCCACAGGAAATGAGGCAGCTGTTGAAAGCGCTACTTCCACCCATCTCAGCCCTCATTGTGGCCACAAGTTCCTGTTCCTTCCCTTCCCCTGGCATTAGCATTTATGCAGTTGAGCCATATTTTCGATTTGGCCAGTCTGTCGAAGTAGTAGAGGAGCTGTTTCCCCACAGAGCCTTGCTGGGACCTCCTCTTACACAGCTATAGGCACACCAGCAGTCTGAGAGCGTGCAGTGACTGAGCCATGGTCTGTCTTATGGCTACCTTGAAGCTGTTGAGCATTTCTGGTTGTCAGAGATGCCTTTCTCTTAAAAAGACATGTGCCTTGTCCATTGGTTCTGGGGATAAGTTTCTTAAAGTTTTAGACTGGGAATCTAAGCTATGACTCCAAGTTGTGGCTCAAAGTTGAAGAGGAACTGAATGTTCAAATCTTCACCGGTATTTCAATTAGCAATAGTAGTTATTGGCAAGTGTTACAGGAAAAGTTGTTTGCTTTGTATCCTACTTGAATTCTGCTTTTATTTGATTTTTGTTTTGTTTTCTTTCATAACTTCTAAGTGACCAAGAGAGAAAATCATTCAAAACTAGTGAAGCATGGTTGTTTATTTTATGTTCTGTACCTGCAAAGCTGGTTGTGGTCCAAGAGGTGTGGAATGCTATACAGGATTCAGGTGGTTCTGCTAAATCTTGCATGCTTTGGGAGATTTGGCTAAAGTGCTCCTTCTTTGTTTCTTGAAGGAGCGTTTTCACTTAAGTTTTGTTTTTGTTAATTTAGTATTTATAGAATTGTCAATATGTGTTTTAACTTCTGAGAGTGTAGTAAAAATATATAAGTAAAGCAGAGGCATCTCTTCCTGAAATTTAGGATTTTGGAGGCTACCATCTCAGCAAGCTGCATTTAAGCTATCCCTGAGTACTTCGAAGTTCAAACCTCTACGGTTCTTCTTTTGCCATTTATCATGTAATCATTTATGAACTCTACAGATATTATAAACGCATTTTTACATTTTAAATATGAAAAAGAATAAAACACAGAAATTAAGGCTCACACACATAAGTCCACAATTTGAACTAGGATTTTAGCCTACAGATTCCCACCAACTGTGCCATCTGGTAGAAATATTACATTTAGATGCTGAAGAAGGATTAGGAGCACCACTCAGCTCGGTGTCATCAACCAAGTTGCTAAGACTGCACTAGATCCCTTAGCACTGATAAAGATGTTGAAGAGCATTGATCCCAAGATGGACCCTAGGCAGACACCACTTGTGACCAGCCTCTACCTTGACATGGGTCTGTTGATCTCAGCCCTCTGGCTAAAACCATTTAGTCAATTCTTTTTCCACCAAATTGTCCACCCTTCAAATCAGTATCTCTCCAATTTAGAGATAAGAACGTGGTGCAGGACTATGTCGAAGGCCTTGCACAAGTCCAGGTAGATGACATCATTTGCTCTTCCACTGTCCACCGGTGCCATCACTCCATTACAGAAGGCCACCGGATAGATTAGGCACAATCTGCTCCAGCCAAAGCCACGCTGCTCAGATCCTCTCCTCATCTCACATGTGTCAGAGTACTGTGTCCAGGCCTGGGGCCCACAGTACAAGATGTGGAAATATTGGAGAAGGTCCAAGGAAGGGCCGCAAAGATGATCAGAGAGCTGGAGCACTTATTTTATGAAGAAAGGCTGAGGGAGCTGGACTTGTTTAGCTTGGAGAGGGCTCCAGGGAGACCTCATTGTGACCTTCCATTACTTCAGAGGAGTTTATGAACAGGAGAGAGACTGACTTTTTACACAGATTGATAGTGATAGGACAAAAGGGACCAGTTTTAAACTAAAGGAGGAGATTTACATTAGATACTAGGCAGAAATTGTTTACCCAGAGGGGTGGTGTGGCACTGGTTCAGGCTGCCCAGAGAAACTGCGGATGCCCTGTGCCTTGGGGCATTCAAGGCCACACTGGATGGGACCCTGGACAGCCTGATCTGGTGGTGGCAGCCCTTCCCACAGCAGGATGTTGGAACTAGATGATCTTCATGGTTCCTTCCAACTTAAGCCATTCTGTGATTAGAATCTTAGTGTCTGTAGTCACTACTACTGTTGGAATATGCAGTGTGAAAGGTACTGACTCTAGGCCACCAAGGCTTGCTGTTTGCTTTAGATTAGTGCATGCAGCTTGAGCAACATCTAAAGAAAGTAAATGAGGCAGGAGCATGTTACCTTGATTTTCTTTGTAAAGCTTAATTTATGGAATAGCAAATTAATTTACTGAGAGTAGTGATGATACTTCAGTCAAAATAAGATCATCTACTATAAGGAACTCAGCTTGTGTTGCATGGCTTTTATCTTTTCTTTTTAAAGAATGCGGACTGAAAAATAATAATACAATATTTACTCACAATAGAGTGCAATGTCTTTCATACCATCTTTGAATCCTGAAAACCTGTGGATTCTCAGCACGTTATAGAGGTATTGATCAAAGGCTCCGTGTTCAAACTGAAAACAAGATAATTGCATCTGTTCTAACTCATGCCTTTTCTTATTTCTGCAAAGATTCTGTATATGGACAGCTGCACAGTTAGTTAGAAATGGGGATCTCTGCAAATGAAATGACTGAGGATATGAGAAACAGCTAATATTTCAGGTTTTGGTTTCTTTTATGAAAACCCACAGTGTGCAATGGAGGAAAAATATATCGACTGCAGCTTGAAAGATGACATGGCAAACACTCATTTACTTTCTCTGTGATGTACACTGGAGCTCCTAGTGAACATCCTTAGGCAGGTGATTAGAGAGCCAAGACACACATGCCTTATGTTTCCTTTTGTCGTTAAAGCGTGTTGGCACATTTGTATGTGTTTTACAAGGCAGTGAGTGCTGTAATATGTGCACAACACACATATACAAACACACATACTCTTCCTCTTCCCTCTGAAGGCAACCCATTCTTCTCTAGAGAGAATGTCAGTTAGGAGATGGAGTCAGGAAAATTCATAAATAAATTTAAGTTCTGCTAAAGTAGAAAAAAGTCAGAGTAAATGTAATTGCAGACACTCCAAAACTGGAGATGTTCCAGTTACTGCCTTGTTATCTAAAACAGTATCCAGGTGTCCCTCTGAACAAGCAGCAGTATCCTACATCTGTTGATTTAGGCTCTATTCATCTTGAAGCAGGAAGGCATTTCCCTGCAAACTTTGCTGATACAAGGCAAAACGGAGCAGTGCACTGTGCCTGCCACAGAGGACTCTTTAACAGGCAGGAGCAGTATGCAGCCTAAAAGCTGCAGCCTGTGGCCAAAGTCAACTCATACATGAGATGCAGATTCTGAGTTGAAAGTTATTTGAAATTTGAAGCAACTTAATGGAGAATTTGGTGGGTTTCATCAGCCCTCCCAATCAGATTTGAATATCTTTTGAAGTGCATATTTTGCAGTGCAGTGGAGGTTCTTGGCATGATGCAGAAATCACTTGGTAAAACTTTTTGGGTTCTGTTAGGAAGATCTGGCTAGACTGTTAATAGCAGTCCCTTGTCATCTGAGTTTGTGCGACTATGAAGAGAACTAACCTTTTACTGGTTGTTTTTATTTCTGAGGCACAGTTTCCTAGAAAGACTTGGAACAACCTGCAGTTCCCATGATCCTTCTGAGAAACGTCTTCCAGAGACAGGTTATTCTATGTCACATTAGGTCCGGGCCTATGTTCAACATGGAAGAGGAAGTGTGCTTAAATATAACAATTGAATCACTTGGAAATGAAAAAAGAGGAGGAAGAGATGTCAAGGTTGTTAATTCTAAATATAGGTTGGAAAACTCAGAATAGTCCTCATTTAGATTTTTCTTGTTTTGTTTGTTTTGGTGCTGCGTGGAAAAACATAGAGCTGTTTTATGCCAATAACATACTATTTTTCCTGTCTCCTTTGCTTCTACAAGACCTTCTACCCTCTCAGCGTGGAAGAAATATTTGAATGGTTGAGTTGAATTTTCTACCTTTAGTTAATTTTTATAACCCCCCTTGATTTTTCGGAACGCAGTACTCCCTGACCAGTTGTCAAAAGTGATACTTTATGTAGAACAGATTTTCTTTCTCTTTCCATATTTCTCCCTTTTCTCTTGAAGAGCTTTATTTTTCAGGCCTTGTTGTTTTCCTTTCTCTCCTTTTTAATAATTCTGTATTTTCCCTTTCATTTCTACCCCAGTTACGCTATTTTATGGCTTCGCTGTAGCTTTAGTTGTGCGTCCAACATCACCATAACTGTGATGGTTTCCTCCATTTCGCTCCTTGTCTCTCTGATACTGTTTTTTTCTCTTAGTGCTGCACTAAGAAATAATGAAATGATTTTAGGGAATGTGATAAAATTTACTAATAAATTGTTGAGTGTTACAGTGATCAATATCAAGGATTATTGTAATTACCATGATGCTTGGGTGCGGAGTCACCATCTCCCTACCTGCTAGAGTTGCTGATTTTAACTGGACGTTTATAATGCAGCCTGTTGGGCTGTTTTACTTAAGGTTCAAAATGTAATTGTGTGTTTACAATTGACAGTCTGAACTACACATTGATAGATGTTGAGAAGCCAGTCCATAAACTTTTATGAAATGTAACTCAGCTTCATTGTGAGTTGTGGTGTAAGAAGGCTCTTTCCCTGAGCTCTGTGATGGTCATGGGCATTGAGGTTCTTTCTTTCCTTGAAGCTCAGACGAGGGGTTCTCAAGAACTTAAAACTTTCCCAGAGACTTGTGGTGGTGTTTTATTGTTTTTCAACAAGGCTTTGGCCTAGATCTACAAAAGGGCTTAGAGTTTAGATTTGTAGATAAAAAAACAGCATCCCGGCATCCTGTAGGAATAACAATTGTTATTTAAAAGATAGGTGGAGTGAGAAGCAGTTACCCAAGTTTCCTTCCACAGGAGAATAAGTAAATTGCTGACCTGAGGAAAAGGTTCTGGATTAGGACTTCTGATCTGATCTACTGGCTTTGCTGCAGACCAGTATTACCAGCCTTGGTGTCAGGGAGGGGCATGGCTGGTGTCCTTAGTCTTCAGCATTTCCTTGGTAAAGCCACAACTGCTGAGTGGAGGCATCCAGCCTGGTGCAGCAGTTCCCAGCCTCACGACATGGAGCATCTTCTTCTGTGAGCTGCCAGATGTCGGTGACTAAGGGAACCCTTTGCTTTCAAAGCAGGTCGAAGTTGCTTCGTAGAGCAGAGCTGATTAAGTTCACTAAGAAAACAGAGAAAGCAATTCTGTTTTTATTTTTCTGTTTATGAATTAATATATTGAATTATAGTGCCATTTAAGACTGGATGCTGATCTCTACTTCATGACTTTAAAGTAGAGAACAAGAAATGATAATGCCTGATTAATTATGTTGTAAGTATGGTTCAGTCTGTTGAAGGGAGCCTGTTTGTACCTATCAGATCTATTAGTAACCACTTTAAAATCTGACAGAACAAATTCATGTAAATTGAACATTCATTGAGATGAAAAGTGAATTTGTCTGGATGTAAATCTTAGCAACCAGATAAGCCAAACTTTTCTAGGGTGATGAAATAAAATCTTTTCATTTTAAAGAGTGTCTTATACTACTACCATGTTAGTAGTCATTAGCATCCTTCCTGACTGTTGTATTTTAACTCTGGCAAGCAGCTCGGCACCACACCACTACTCACTTTTCCCCCCTGTGTGGAATGGAGGAGAGATTTGGAAAGGTGAAAGTGCAAAAACTCACAGGTTGAAATAAAGACAGTTTGCTAGGAAAAGCAAAAGCTTCATGCACGAGCAAAGCAAAACAAGGAATTCACTTGCTACTTCCCATCAACAGGCAGATGTTCAGCTGCTCCTAGGAAAGTGAGACGCATTGTATATTTTTCTACTTGCAAACATCACCACCCAAAACATCTCACCTATCTCCTCCTTTATCTTGATACTTAGTACTGAACATTACGCCACCTAGTGTGGGATCTCCTTTTGACTAGTTTGGGTTAGCTGTTCTGGTTCTGTCCCCTCTAGCTCCTTGTGCCCCCCCAACTCCTCTTTCCAGCAGAGCAGTCCAAGAAACCAGTACTTCCTTGGATCTGTGCAGCACTGTTCAGCAGCAGCTAAACATCGATGTGTTATCACTGCTATTTTCATCAAAAATCCAAAACGCCGGCTCATATGAGACTTTACGAAGACATTTAACTCCATGCCAGTCAAAACCATGCCACTGACATTCCTAAAGCAATGTAGCCACTATTGGAATATACAAAATGAATGTTGAACACAATTTCATGAAGAATTTAGATTACAGTTTTCTCTAAGTAACTATCATGAAGAAGATGTTCTTTAAGGAAGCTTTTGGTTTTTTGTTGTTTTTTTGTTTCCTTGCAGTAATAGCAACATTTCTGTTTCTAAACTCACTTAAATGTTTGGCTCAGGCCTGTGCTGATGGGTAAGAAAAGCAAGAAGAGGGGCCCCAGTGTCTATTTCTGAACAGTGAGCTATTATAGGGAGAAAAACTTAACTTGTTCTCAGTGATTTAGAGCTTTTTCATAAAAGATTTATCTCCAATAATCTGAGCTATTAGAAACAGTAGGAGTCATGTTCTGTATGTTTGCATGGGCACATTAAATTAGACTTGTTTCTGTTCTTCCTTAGCTGCATTCAATTATCTGTGCTCAGTTTTGGCCTACACTTCATTGTGGAAACTTTTTCCTTCACAGAGATCACAGGGAGCCCGTGATCCCTCATATTTCTTTTTGGTGCGCCATATTGGGGCTCTTGAAAATTTTTGCAGTCGTCTATGGCAATTTATAAAAGCAAAAAGCTCTTTGCATGTTATTGTGAATGATCTGGTATGTCAGGAAGATTTATCATCAGCATCCTAAAATAAAGAAGATATTTTGTAATCATGGTGATGTGGCGTTCAAAGAGAGGGAGTCATCTGGTTCCTTTTAACAGTTGGTCAAGAACATAAGAATAAGACTTCAAGAAATGGCGTCTGACTGGATTAATATTTCTTTGCAGTTTGTTATTTTGGACTGAGTTTTGGAAGCCTATAGGTTTAATTAGCTCAGCAATTATATTTGCCGATTGTAGTCTAAAGAGCGTTAACCATTGAATTTCTGTTTTCACTATCTTGCCTGTGAGTCTTATGCTTTGGAGAGCTGTTAACTTTTGTGAAAGAGATATATTGTTTCTGAGACAGCAATGGAGCCCTGTTTTGAGCTAAGTTATCAAATCCTGCCATATTTCTTGTCTTTGAAAACATCAGCTCAGCCAAAATGTTAAAGAACATTGGGCTCCAATCATTTAGACATTCATATTAATGCTGTTTTTAGAGATGAATTATCAAAACAAGATGAGGTTACTCACTAAGTAAATATCTGACACTTAGAAAATGTAAAATGCCAAAAAATACAGTAACATTTTCTGTCCTAATTCAGTACATACCAAAGAAAATAATTACTCTGTTAAACTATGTGGTGCCAAATCCTTATATCTAATATTTCAGTGCGGAGGTCAGTTGGCTTGGCCCTTTCTTTTGGAATTTGGCCATATTGATGTAACAGATTTTAAGTTAGAATTGATGGATGCATAACATTTGTTAGTATGCAGAAGTAGGTAGTTTAGATAAATTTTTTGAGGTATCCGAATACCAATAGACACAAAACTGTTTCCTGAGAAAGAGAGAGAGAGAGAGAGAGAAAGCGTGTAACTACACCTGTGTATATTTGAATATGTCTATCTGATTCCAGAGTAGTTCATCAGTGAGGGAATTTTTATCTAAGACACTGATGGCCAATGTAATTGATCTGCATTGTGTACTCCATAGTTGTCTAAATACTGTATTGTAGGCAATTCTAATATATTCTAAATTGTACCACAGGCAATCAAGGATTTGAGCCTACTTGACGTTTATAGGAAGTGCAAGTGCAGAGGGGAAAAAAGTGTTTTAAACAGCATTTTAAACCACTGAAGATTATAAATCCTTAGTGCCATGTTGGGTCTTGGCCTTTTGATATGGACAGGAAACTCCTTTGATAATTTATTTGTGCTCTTTCCCTAGGCAGTCAGTCCAAGCTGGAAGGATAGCATTAGTGGCCTTTTTGGAGAAAAGAGAAAGAAATGTTGTTTAAAAACATAGGAATACACACACACATATTTGATTTGTCTGTTTACAGGTGAACACACCTTTTTAATGTTATTTAAAATTCTATGTTGAAAGTACTCAAATATTTTCATAAGCTAAGAACTGTCTGAAAATTCTGCATCCTGTTGTATTCCCTTATGCTGGGCTGTTTGTTTGTTTGTTTGAAAACTTAGTGCTAGAGGTCAATGTTGAAGCAGATCCAGATGATGACTGTGATGGAAGCTTAATTCCACATTCAGTACATCTTTATGAAAAACAACTTGCCACTCAGTGTGGTAGTTTAGAGCAACATCACGATTCAAAATGAGGTGTTGAGTGAAAAATAGTTTCTCGAAGCAGAGCAGTTCTAAGACTTGGTTTAAATTTCACTGAAATAGCAGTATGACACTTGTCCTTCTGTGTCTTTACTAAAGAATGACAATACTAGAAATAATCTCAGCAGGGAAATTATTTTACTTGCCATTTTGTTTTGTATTTTGGACACATGTTGAGGATGGAGCAAGTTGTTAAGGATTTGGGGTCCTGGCTGGGACAATTTATTCTTCAGCTCTGTTGTAAGCAGCAGCAAGTGGGTTGTAATTTTAGGTTTTACTTCTCTTCACAATCCTAGCAGCTTTTAACTGAAAGCAGTGACACCATGGTCATCTCAGGGTTGAATAATCCCTGCTGCTACGCTAAACAGAAGAGAAAGGCTCTGGGCAGCCTGGTCTAGTGGTTGGCGGCCCTTCCTGTGTCAGAGGAATTGAAACTAAATGATCTTTGAGGTCCTTTTCTACCCAGGACGTTCTGTGGTTCTATGAATCTATGATTCTACGAAATGTGGGAATGGTAGCTGCATATTTCTGCAAATAATGTTACTTCTTTAAAAATGGTTGTGATTTGTAGCATTTGCTGTTAAATCCAGAAGTTATCAACCTTTAGAGAAGATACTGAAGTATCTTCATAGAGGTGAGACTCAGGCTCAGTGCTCTGAAAAGAGCAATGTCTTGACTGCGGCAGCTGTGAGGCTGGGGGCTCCAGAACTGGTGGGTGGGCACAGCAGGAAGGCACACTTGTAAGGCAACGCATGGAACTGCAGGAAGCTTTCTTGTCCTGTTCTTCTTCAAATTGCACTTTTTCTTCAGATTGCAAGCTTGGTTTCAAGAAGTAGACCATTAAGTTTTGTAATCATGAAAGAGAAGAGGGATTGTAGTGCAGTGGCTGAAAAAAAAGAAGTAAAATGGGAAGGAGAAGAAACTGAAAAAAATGCAGTAAAATGCATGTTAAACTATTTAGCAAGAGTACATACAGAGGTACTAGGCTTCTTTCTGTCCCGTAGTTAAATATTATTCTTGGTGAGTTGAGTTTAATGATTTTTATTCTTGATGTCCTGAATTTTTTCCAGTTTGACCGAATGGAGGGGATTATTTCACAGACAGCTCTTCTAATGGAAGTTGTATAGGGTGAAAAAATGCTGATTGGAACAAAAAAGAATGATGGAGTAAGGGCAGCATTGCTACCAGAAAGGAAATGGACTAATTTTATGTGTTATTAGTTCAGTTTGTTTCTGCTCCTAAATCCACCATGGTTTTTCAGTGCTTATTTTACTTTCAGTGTTTAGGGAAGTGTTACATACTCGCTGCTGCTGTCTCTGAGTTTGTGAAGATCAGACATCACTCAAAGCCCGAAAAGCTCCATGAATGTTCACCTCTATTTGGTGGGTGTGTGAGCATACAGAGCTTTTTGTAGATCCGTTGTCTTCCCAGTGCTTCCTTACAGCAGTGCTGTGCTGTAACCTGGCAGCAGCTCAGCACCAAACAGCCATTTGCTGAGGGATGGGGGAAAGAATCAGGAAAACAACAACAAAGAAAAGTAAAACTCATAGGTTGAAATAAAAACTATTTAATAAGAAGAGAGAAATAGCAGTTATGATTTTATATATTTATATTTTTATATATTGTTAATACATATATGCATACACGTAGGTTGCTCCAAAAGTAATGTCTCCTATTTATTTCCATGGAAACTATAACTGACAGAAAGAGCACAATATCACTATTTGATAGAACATATTCTCAGCTACAGACCAATTTTTCAATATAGTCACCACCATAAGTTATGCATTTTCATCAGCAGTGAACAAGAGCCTTCATGCTGCACTTGTAAAAATCTGCACCAGCAAAGGTGACCCACTGTAGCTTTTGCCACTGCTGGAATGCACCACCCACTGCCTCACTGTGCTCACATCCACTGTTTGACCTCCTTAAATGTTCAGCAAGAGTTGATGAATGTTAATTGGTGCCATTTTGTCCGCATGAAGGAGTTCAGTGACACACCATTGCTCCATCCGTACTTCCATGCCAGACGCCATTTTGTCAGACTGCCCCTCTGCTGCCATCTGTCACACGGCAGCAACATGGAATGGAGTATTGGTGGGAAGGTTCAACCTCTACTGCCGTACCACTACCACCTGCCTCTGACATTGTGAGCCAACATAATTAAATAGGAGGCACTACTTTTGGAACAGCCCTTGTATGTGTGTGTGTGTGTATATATATATATAAACACAAAGAAAGTGATGCACACCACACAGTTGCTCGCTACCCACTGAGCAATGCCTAGCCAGTCCCTGAGCATTGGCTGCTCCTCCGGCCAACTCCCCTCAGTTTTTTCACATGATGTCATACAGCAGGGGCTATACCTTTGGCCAGTCTGGGTCAGCTGTCCTGGTTCTGTTCCCACCCAGCTCCCTGCACCTTCCAGCCCTCTCACTGACAGTGCAGTACAAGCAGCTGAAAAACTGAAACTAAAACATCACTGTATTATCAACATTATTTTCCTCCCAAAGGTAAAATATAGTGTCATACCAGACGCTGTGAGAAAAGCCAGCTCTATCCCAGGTGAAACTGTGATGGCAGGAGGTTGGGGCAGGTGCCTGCACCAACCCCACACCCTGCTGTAAGCGCTGTTACAACCAAGCAATGACCTGAGCCCACAGCTTCCCGGCCTCTCTCAGCCCAATCCACAGGGCCAGCTGCCACGTAAGCACGCTTCCACCAGCGGTACGAAGCATGAAGCTGAACCCCGTGGGTGTGCCGAGCTGTGCTGGGCCCTTTCTGCCCGCTGTACCAGGAGGGCCGTGAGGCACGAGCTGGGCCCGGCTCCGCTCGGAGACAGATCGCGCTGGATAAACGCGCTGAGAAGTGCAGCTGTGCTTTTTTAATATGCACTGCAGGAGATTTCAGCAGCCTGATGATATATCGTGCATTAATGTTGAAAAGATAAACACATTTGGAGAGCACAGGAAGGCCTTGTGTTTTTATGTTAGCAGAATGCTTCCTAATGAATAAGAACGTGCTGCTGGCTTCACAGAGCCATATGGCAGCTTTTCTAATTTTAGTTCGGTGCAGATGCATAATTCTCCCTTGTTTTACCTCCGAAAACCTTCCTGAGATGTCGCAGAGTTTTTCCCTTAAGACTTGATCTATAGTTTCTGAGTGAAAAATGCATTCAGGAGCCCGATGGCCGCTGTGGTGCGGACAGATGGATGCTGTGTGATGAAAGAGCAACCTCACCACATAATCGCCACCCCAAAATAGCAGCTAACTTTACTCGCAGGCATGGGATAAGCCGGTCTTAAAATTGATTATTGAAATAGCTGCTGTTTCTTAGACACTGGTCTTTTGAGAAATCGCTTGGTTTCAGGGAGAAAAACCAACTTGTGCTGAGGCAACAGGAACCGGCTGACAGGCATGTGTGTGCGTGGTGCCGAGTGCTTTCCCTGCGGTTAACCAGGCGTCAGAACAGCCTACACGTCGCTTGCTGCTCTGCTTCGTCACGTGTTGTGATGCAGAACCGCTCACATTACCGAGTAGAAGCTCGTTCTTTTCCTGTTTTTTTCTTTTTCACTTTTGCCGAGCATTACTGCTGTGGAAAACCTCCTGTCTGTGACCACGGTCAACATTAATACTTAGCATTCATCATAGGTAGTACTAGAGTTATTATTTTCAAAGGTAATACCAACTTAAATTTATCAGCTTGCTAAGTGTTATTTTTCCCATTACACAATAACGTTGCTTTCTAATGCAGTATCTGACTTTGCCTTTGGCCAGTTACAGACTTTTGCTATTCCTCTGATTGTTTGTTTGCATTTTTGCACAGCAATCCAGGAGATGTCCCAAGGATCACACAGGCTTAACACATAAATACAAATGAGGCAAAGCAAAAGAAGTTGGCGGATGCCTACAAAAAAAACCTGGGAACACGGCTTGTTTTCCAGACAGTTACACTGTAAAATGTAACTGCGTATTTAAACATGATATAGCATTTACAGTCGCTTTCAAGTGATGTTGCCATTACTGCTGCATAGGGTTCTTTCTTCATTCCTGAGATTATTCTAACATGAAGAATTGAACTTTCTAGTGTCTCTTCTAATAAATCTCTTCGCTTATAGTTTGCTGTGCTTATATTTTGCTTATTTATACATATTTTTACCTATTGCGATAAAGCGAGATTATATGATCATAAATGGGTATGGCATTTCAATAGCAATTCCAAAAAATTATTTAGAATGTGCATTACATAGGGTGCCGGAGAAGAACTGTTTTAAACAGTACTGAATACTAAATTTGCACCCACTGCTCCAGTTTTTTTTCTCTTGGCCTCTTTCCTCAGCAATTGGCTGAACGTGGGTCCTGCCCTCTCAGTGTTTCACTGACATCTCTCTTTTGCTCCTCTCTTGTTCTGCGAAGAACCAAAAGTATTTCTCCAGTGACAAATGTGTGTGGATGCAGATGTCCTCTTTCAGAGCACGCTTCATATTTTTGCAGTCCCTAAAGGGGGATTGTTCTCATGAGAGTTTTGTTCTTTATTTTGAAAACACATTTTGGTTTTGCCAAGAGTGTCAAGGGGGAAATATATCTGTAGCTAATTTCATTAATGAAGTTGGAGTCAAGTATCGATGGGTCAAAGAGAGCTTTTGGGGTAGTCCCACCAACGCTGACTGCCCACCTGTTGGAATGGAGGGTTTGAAACCCAAGCAAGAGGAGGTGAGGCTTCTCAGCAGCACTACTGAGCCTGCTGCAGGTACCCAGTGAGAGCCCAGAGCTCTTGGGCTGGGGGGAACTGAAGGACAGAAAGTCAGGAAGACTTCCTGAGTTTAAATGTAGCAGGAGACCTGGAGCTATTGCTTTTGGCTTCTTTTTTACTGATTTAGGAATTTCTGTTAAACTAAAGTGATTTCACAAAGGTTTGCTTTCAGAATCTGGAAGGAGTTTCAAATTAAGCTTGAGGCTTTCCCAGTGGTAAATTCACCAGAAAATGCTTGCGAAGGGTCTTTTTTCTCCTCTTAAATCTGCGTGTTAACATGGAAAAGTAAACATTAAAAAAATACCCAATTGAAAATATTAATATGTGTTTCTGTATATTACTACTTATGCAATTATAAACATATCCACAATTTAAAGTACAAATTACATCACTGAAATGCTACATAATTGGATGTATATATTCTTTATAGAATCTCTCTCAAGGGTACTCCTATTTTATTTAATTCTTTTTTACTCTCTAGGCTGAACTGTTAATCGAGCAGAGCTAATAATTATGTAAATATAATAATTACATATATATATAACAAATACTTGTGATGTTTATTGCTTTATAATTTAGATAAAGCACCCTCGATCCTTGGTAGCTCGTTTCCAATGGATGCTCCCGCTCCCCTTTCACACGGATGCTGCTGAATCTCTGCTCTGTGCTGCCTTGCTCAGGGGATACCTGGTGATGTTTCCCTATGGTTTACAACAGGGATAGAGCTGTTGCCACACAGCCGTGTAATGTGGCTGCCGTGGAAAAATCTGGCGGCAGTGGTTAGTCATGGGGTAATGCCACTGGTCCCCGTGGGGCTTGAGAGCCTCTGCAGCTCTTTTTCTGACCCCTAGCATTCAGAAATCATTCATCTATGCAGAAATAATAAGCTCTCTGTGCTTCTGATCTGTTTTTAGACCCCCCTAGTGAACGTAAAAAAGAGGGGAGAAATGGAAAGAGGAAAAACAAACTTTACATTTTTGCACCACCACCTGACTCCAGAAGCTGGAAATGTTAATAAAAGCAAAAATACAAACTTGTGATTAAATACATGAGTGTTGCCAGCACTAGAAATTCATGCACTGGTTGTTCTTTTCCAGCCTTCCTGCAACAAATTCTTGTTCCCACTTAGCCCCACGTGCAGTATCACTGTATCAATTGGCATTTTGAGTTCTTCCCTTGCCAGGACAGTGCTGCTGACCAGCTTTGCATGCACTATTCCTGTCTGTGGTGACTGAAGCTTCAGGAGGGGTTTTGTAGTCCAGTCAAAACTGGGTAATTTACTGCATTGCTGAGTGTTATCAGTAGCTGCAATTCATAGCATCAACATAAGTTACTGCTGGACCTGAGGCCATGGTTTCCTATACGATGCTGCTTAAATAAATGTACAGGGACCTGCGGCCTGAACAGGTAACCTATTCTAAGCTCTCTGGCCACTAAACTTCTTACACAATGAAGTTATAGGCCCAATTATAAAGTCCATTGTTTGGGAGCACTTGTGACTTATGATGCTTTTTGTTGTGCCTAAAAAAATGTTGTGTGGAACAGAGTGTATATTGTCACCTGTAGGTGGGTAAGTGATGTCTAAACAGCATTCTCTTGTTCTCTCCGTGAGTTTTACTTGTAGCAAGCAAGGTATTTATTGATCCTTTTGGGTTGGGCCCTATATGGGCTAAGGGAAAAGGAAATGGGGAAGTCAAATTGGTTTTGAAGGGCAGCTGAAAATGGAACAAAAGTGGTCAGGGATCCGGGGGTCAAAATGGGGAAGTGGGAACAGGAGGGGAAAGCATCCGGTTTACGGAGTCAGGCCGTGATGCTTGGTGGGTCCTTGCTCTGAACTGGTGCTGCAGTTTCTGTGTTAATCACCACTGAAGTCATTAAAACATTTTTCTCTGTGTATAAAGCCTTGCCCTACATATAAAAGAGTATAGTTGTTTTCATGGAGATACTGTTGAAATATCTAGATACGTTGTTTGGGATTGATCTGAACTCTGTGATTGGAACAGCAGCAAAAAATATTCAACAAGTCTTTTGCATTGAACAGTAACTGATAAAAGTCTCTGTAAATCTGTGAAGCCAGAATGTGCCATGTGGCGAACGTGCCCTCGTGCTACTGTTGTGCCACATCTGCAGTCCCTGTATCACAGTGCATGCAGGATAATCCCGTGCTCCCTGGTTGTCAAGATGCTATCAGTGGCTGCAGCGGTGAGGGAATGAAAGCAGGGAGATGCTATCCGTATCCACTGTAGTATTTTGCAGTGTGAAACCAGGGATTGCTTTATGATACCGGGAACAGATGGGAAACAAGTATCATTGCTGACTTTATTAAAAGCTCAGCCCTATTTTTGGAATCTTTTAGAATTCGTTTACAGTTTTTAGAACGTGTTTTGAGAACTTTATCATCATGTGGTGCCAGCTTTGCTATATTGTAATATGTGTAGGACTGTTCAACTTTTTTTCCTTGCACCTAATCTCTGCCTTTTGCCAAATGAAAAATCAAAAGACACACTTTTATCCTCAGTGCAAACCAGAAGTAGAGATCCAGATCAGTTGAATTGCCAGAGGAAGGAATTATATTTATTCCTACTATTTATTTCTATCCGAGTGTTGTAATCATAATGATGTAAATTATACAAGTCTTAATAGTGCCTCTTCAGAAAGCTTGGTTTTTTATTATTCACAATGGGTCATATTGTGTATGAACAGAGAGAGTGGTGAGGTGCTGGAACAGGCTGCCCAGAGAGGCTGTGGGTGCTCCATCCCTGGAGGTGTTCAAGGCCAGGTTGGATGGGGCCCTGGGCAGCTTGGTCTAGCACCAGACCTGGAGGTTGGTGGCCCTTCTTGTGGCAGGGGGGTTGGAACTTGATGATCCTTGAGGTCCCTTCCAACGCGAGCCATTCTATGATTCTATGATACAAAGACAGCTAAGGTTGTCCTGACTCTATTCGCATGAAAGCAAGAAACATTAGAAATCCAGGACAAGATGGTCTGAGTGACCAAAGCCCCATTGCCGGCAGGCGGTCGCTGATAGGAGTTCCTTCACTTTCTGTCTAAGCATAGTATAATTGCACTGCCCCTATACCCTTGGCCAAGAGAATAGCTCAGAGGAAATTTGGCTGCAGAATTGTAGATCTGTACATTTGGATACATTTTAATTTGTATGACCAAATCTTTAATTTTCACCAAGTGTGAGTTTGCAGGGACATGTTGCTCCATCTGCACATAGAACTTTCAATAATTCCTACGAGTCTGCATTTATTCAGTCACTTAGTCAATAACTTAACATTGTGGAATGACTATGAATTCTTGTTATTGTCCTTTCTGTGGGATTTCATGTTTATTAAAACAATCTATTTCATAATATTCAAAATAAACTTCAATAATTTATTGTTCTAGATTTCAGCATAGTCCTTTTACATAATTACTTGAAAAACAAAAGAAAGTTGTTCTGTGTATAGAATGAGAAAGAAAATGCTCTCATTTCTTTAACTTAAAATGTACGTAGAATATATATTAAGCACAGTGTTGTTATTACTTTTACTGTTTCCTCCCTTAAACGCTGATATCATTCCTAGAATAGAAAAAATAACATGGTCCATTACCTGCTAGGAATTATAAGCCCTCTTCATTTGAAAGTTGTGTGTACGTTGAACGTCCCTTACATTTGGAGTAGGGTATGACCTGTGGTACCGTGTATTAGGTACTGCAATGTGTGACGTTGTACTCCAGAAACCTTAAATCATTCTTGCTCGTAATGTTCAAGCACAGCACCTGAAGTTGTACGTACTTCTAATAGCATAGCGGTAAAGTGGTGTGAATACAATGTGATAGTAAAAATGTGGGCAGAGGCCTGGGAACAGAAACCAGACCACAGTATTCACAATATTCAAACAGCAGATTGCAGACTTGGGTTTTTCCTTCTAAATACAGCAATCATGGGAAAGTTGTGCAGCTGTGAGCTCTGCATACTCGGTGGGGTTGGTCGCTTCGTTCCTGGCTGTTACTCACTGCACCTCTGTAAGGAGTCCTTGTCAGTACCTTGAGTTGCGTGTTGTAGTTTAGAATATCTAGCAGAGAAAAAGCAGAATGGACTTACTATGTGTCTTCAGACTTCACAACTGAGAAGCAAATATGATGGTTATGTTTCTGTTGAATCGTGATGGGGGGTCATTCGATCACATATTTATTCAGCACTGTAACTTTCATACATAGTCTCGATTTGTCTGTGGTCTCTTTCTGTCCCTTAATTAGTACTGCTCTGTCATTTAATGCATAGTTTTCTTTATTGCAGAAAAAGCAGCAGCAGCTAATGAAGATGAAGTGCAAAAAGCAGATGTGTCATCTACGGGTCAGAGTGTCATCGACAAGGATGCGCTTGGACCAATGATGCTTGAGGTGAAGAGCACAAAATTCATTTATTTAAGCCAGTTCTGCACCCTCTTGGATGAAGAGCAGTGTAAATGAAGTGAAATACAGTTGGAGGCTGCTGTATAAGAATGGTCAATCAATGCAAACCATTCTGACTATTTAGGATTATGGAATTGATGAGTAGCAACGTATTTCTGCTGGGTTCAGTGTTGAAATTCTCCTTAACTCAGGGTGGGGAGAGACAGAGAAAGGGGAGAGACAGAGAAAGAGATGATTCAGTTGCTTTATTATACAGTCTTGGGGTTGGTATGTACGTGTTTTATTCATGCTAAACCATGACAAATTTGGGAGAGCTGCAGTACCTGAACATTGACTTACAGATACAGTAGTACTCACATGAATAATGCTTCCTTTAAAATTGCATGTCATTGCTGTACAGTTTTCATGATTTATTATCCCAGCATTTCCAGCTTTACTCTTTTCCCTCTGGAACAGTAAAGTAATCTAGGAGAGCTTTACAGGATATGTATTTCGGTTCCTTTAGTAAAGATTTCTGCCTGATTCTAGCTGTTATTTTCATAACCGAAAAGGCTGCATGATTAAAACCTGGCTTCTAAATGCAGTAATAGTAATGTTGTGTAGGTATACTGTCTGGGATCCTCATGTCATATGTTGCTGTCCTTTGGTGCTTTATCTGCATAAGCTCACTTGCAAACTGTTTATTCCTGTTCTGACTTTGGGCTTTATCTGTAAGAAGAATAAACACTACTTCAGATAAACTAAAACACAAGCCCTGAATCTAGCTAGAGGAAGAAACTTTGGCTGAAGTATAATTATTCTGTCATTTCTGAATGTTGCAATAGCAGGCTGCATGTTTTATCAGTTTTAAGTATTTGTAGTATCTTTCCTGATTTGTTTGAGGAAAATGCAACTTTCTGTACTACATAAGAAGTAAAGGCTCCAAAATCATACTACTAAATATAAGGAAGATTAGACAGGTTGGAGTGAAAACATTCTGCTTTGAAAAGCTGGAGTCATTAAATAATTGATCTAATTTCATATTTATTATACACGCTCACTGAATTGAATGCTGTTACTTTTGCTATCATAGTTAAACATTCCTCTCTTACACTGCCGTGTTAAAATTTATCTTTAAGTTCCATTAATGTAATCGTAAGGACCTGTTTTAGTCTGAGGGAAAATAAGGATAAAATGATTTTTCCTAGCTTGTCTTAGATGATTGGTTACTGCAGCAGACATCACACAGAAAATCAGCCGTCTGTTCACTTATTCCATTTATTTTCCCTTCACAGTAAAACCACTGCATATTAACAATGAAAGATTGTGGAACTAAATTAATAAACTGTGTTCCTCCGGTAATAAGAAACTTAAAAGGACTGAAAGTTGTTACACATTTGCTGCGAAAAGACTACAGATAGCTTTGGGGGTGTTTATCTCTTTAAGGAAATGCAATTAAGTGATTTCATCTTTACAAAGCTCCTTTATACAACCTCTTGAAAAATCTGCTCTTTCTCCATTGCCATATAGTAATAAAAATGGCAGCACTGATGAACACTTTCTGACTTGATTTGGTTTAGAAACATAATTGTCTGTTTTTATTAAATAATAAAACTGAAGAATCCTCAAACTAGCTGAAGAAAGTGAGTAAAATTCATCACACAGCTGCCTCTGAGGAATATTTTAACATATTTCTTGGTTAAAGCAGAAAAGTAGATATGGAAAGAGTGAAAAAAATAGTCAAGAGAGAGCTGGCAAGAGCTCAAAAAGAACACAGATTTATTCTCTGTTCCAGTATATCATCTCAAATAATATCTGTTCTTGTTTTCCCTTCCAGCCTGTTGCCCATTATTTGCTCCCCCACTATACCAATAGCTCTAAAGAAAAGTGTGCTGGTCTTCGATATTGTTCTTGTTGGTTATTGTGGTGGAATACATCTTGGAACAGAATTAGGAGATCATTGCAAAAATGGAAGCTTCAGAAATATTTAAGTGGCTTGGTGCACTGCTTTGCTCAAAAGCCTGCTGCTTACCTAAAAAATGCTTTTACAGTGGCTTTGCCTCTGGACAGGAAGAAATGAGAGGCTGACCCATAGGGCGTATTCCCCTGCCTTTGCTGCTCTGGGCCAGATGACCACTTCTGTGGTCAGCCCAAGCAGCAGCTGTGAGGAAGCAGCCCAGAGCACTTCCTTGGCAAAGAAGGTGCTGCAGGAGGAAACAGTAGGGAAAACTGAGGGTTATAATGGGATGCCAGTAAATAATAATCACTTTCTTGTCCTCTCTGCCTTTGAAAGTCTTCTCAGGACTGCGATAAACATCTGCTCTGGCTTTGATTTCACAATCCCTTTGAATTGATGTAAGCGTGGACTATGGCCAAGCGGAATGGTTCAGCCAAACCCACACCCTTCTGCCAGCTCTAAAAGCCATGTGGTTTCATGGTGGGCCAGTGCAGGGGACTGATGTGGCCAGCATGTAATTTTTCTGTTCTTACATCAGTTTTCAGCCAACTGAGTTCCCTAGTCCAGCTTTTGATATCCTCAGAAATGCTTCTGAAGGAGGGGGTTGTTGTGGTGTGGAGGCAACTAAGCCAAAGAGGTTGTGCTTACCTCAGCTTCAAGCAGTGGTGAAATTCAGTTTAAGGCACTAATCTGTAGCAGAGGCTCTGACAGAAAATAACATGAGAACCTCCATTAATTGAATCTTGTAAATCGTTAGTAGTTAAACCAAATACTAATCAGCAGGAAAATGCCATGGGTGTTATGAAAGCCCATGGAAAGGAGGGAGCTCGCTACAGGAAATGAATTAGCAGGAGGAACCAAGGATGATCAGAAGCAAAACAGCAACAACAAAAAGTGAAGTCACAGATACGAATTTTTGACAATTATCTTCATTTAGAAGAAAAGTATATATTCCTTGCAGAGCGGGTCCAGCTTGAGCAGGTAGCACAGGGCCAGTGTCTCTGGGGAAGCAGATTTCACAGCCTTTGAGCAGACCCTTCCCATGTCTGAGCACCTTCATGGTGATTTCTTTTACTCGTATCTCTGTGAAGATCCCCATGTTGCAGCCTGTTGCTGTTGTGTCTTGTTCTTCCCCGACGAACCCCTGAACAGGGCCTGGCTCTGTCTTCTCTTTGTCCCTCAGGTGGGTGGCTGGGGACAGAAATAAGATCTTTCTCAACTTCCTCTTTTGCACTGTCTGGGTCAGCTAACTAACCCTCAGTATTTTTCAGAGGTATCTGGAGCCTGAGAATATAAGAACTGCCTGTTATCACCAATGTGGAAGTTGTATTGAGTGCAAGTTTGGTCATATGAGTAAATACCACACGCCTGTATGCACTTGCTGTGGCAGCTCCTCCTCGTTAGGCTGTTTTGCAGTGAGCTGAGTTCAGGTTTAATATGGATCCACTCACTTCAAAATCTGATAAATCATTATTTACCAGTTTTACAGATTTGCTTCTGTCGCTGAAGATGCAATATAGTGTTTGTGGGTTTGAGATTGAAAAGGGTGATTTCCCACCACCTTCTAGAGCGGTGAAAAAATCAGGCAAAGCTGCAGGGCTTAATTGGTAGTTGAATGTTTAGATCAAAAGCTTTTTGTGTTCTAAGTTTAAATCCCCCTTATCCGCTCATATGACATACGGTTAGTGGGACATACCCTAAAATGTTTCTAGCTTGCACAGTCACGCTTGCATCTTAAGAAAAATAAAGTTTGCATGAGAAGATTTTCCTGATACACACATTTTTACTTTATCCTGACAGGTAGGAGTGAAGTAGTATTTGGGTTAGGTTTCAGATAGCACACAGCAGGTATCTGTGAAAGAGTCCTTTAGCCAGGTTGTCACTGTCAAAAGAGATAAGAGGGGTAGCCATCAGTGTAATGTAAGAAATGCCTTATTTAGATGCTTCTGCTCAGAAAATGTAAGTCATACAGAATAACATGGAGCTGAGGTGAAAAGATGAAATTAAACTGGTGTCAAATAAGAAAAAGAAAACAGTCCTATGAGCAGAAACTAAAATAGTGAGATCCTCTTTGCACCACCACCACCTGCTGTCATCTGCAGGGCAGGCTGGGCTCCCTCTCTCTTCCTTTTTAACCCTGTGGGTCTCACCTTCCTGGCTGCATGGGGCCTGCAGATACCTTTCTGTGGATGTCAGGGGAACCCTACTTACTGCCTTGTGTCAGCAAGTCCTGCAGTGACTTCCTGGGCTTCAGCACCAGTCTCCCTGTGTAGAAAGGAGGATGAACAGGCTCTAGGTTTGGCAAGACTGACTTCTAGTACAGGGTTTCCTACTACATAGGCAGGCAACTAGGTAGCAGCATCTTCCTTTGTTTAATTTTGTTTGATTGGGTTTCTGTGTTTGTATTCATGTATGATTTTCATTACAGTGCAAGTTATGCATCTGTCCTTCTGTGCTTTTAAACTAGTTTGATATATATAAGTATAGTAATATAGTTATGAGTATTATAAGCAAGATGAGGTGCTCAGTATGAAACGTACTTTCCTATGACAAGAATATAAGAACTGGGATGGATTCAGAAAGATCAAGATGTCTTCTGAAGAAAGAAGATATTTTTTTGGATATCTTTTTGTCAATCTGATTGTTTGATATTGTGTTTCTCTCTCCACCCAACCCCTTCCTCTCTCTCTTCTTGTTTTCCTCTCAGGCCCTGGATGGGTTCTTCTTTGTAGTGAACCCAGAAGGTAATGTTGTGTTTGTTTCGGAGAATGTGACGCAGTACTTAAGGTACAACCAAGAAGAGCTGATGAACACAAGCATATATAGCATCCTGCACGTAGGGGACCACAATGAATTTGTTAAAATCCTGCTGCCCAAATCTTTAGGTATATATGTTTTTCTCTTATCGTACCTTTACTTATTTAACCTTGGTTTCATAAATCAGCATTTCTGTAACTTTAGTTAACGTACTTCCACTGCTTATGGCTTGGTCATATGCACTATTTCGTTTTAAAGTATTATGTCAACTGTACAAATGATTTATGTTTTTCTCAAAAGTACCTTCTTCTTTACAAAGTTGGCTTCTTCGTTAACTGAAATTTGAAGTGAATCTTTAGAGTGAATCTCTAAGAGACAGCATTTAGCCCTGGTGGCTCTCTATCTAGGCTGTTTACCCTAAAACTGTCTAAATAAAAGAGGGGTGTCTTCTGCAAAATCAAAAAGTTCCTTATGTTCGATTTTTTATTTCAGTGGTTTTAGTCTCAGGGATATGTAAGCTTATTTTTGTTTGTTGCAGCCATTTTTGCATACAGATTAATGTTGGTTTTAACATCATTATTTTTTTGAGGAGGTGCACAGAAAGTCAATACAGCGCTCCTCATTTACTCACAGCAGCTTAAAAAGTATTATGTAATTCACTTCAGCATTTTATGACTTTGCTTATAAACCCCTGAAGAATTGAAAATGTAACACTTTTAATGGCTAAGCCTCATAAATTACTGCCTTTATTGCATTTTATGACTATAGAGGGCAAGTGAAAAGTATTTTAAATATGACCCTGCTATTTCTTTATGCGGTATTACATTAATTTGTTTTGACTGATGTCCACTACCTATATTCGTGCATGGCAGGATTTTGTTTCTTTTTTTACTTACGTTAAGCTCTGTGTTGAGGTTTAGTTTTATCCACCACTGCACGCAGGTAATTCTCATCCCTTCAATCTTTCCCATTGTAGCCGAGGCTATGTGTTTCAATACATTCCTGATTGCATTGCATCTTGTCTTTATAGAATGCATATGAGTTTATTTTCTTCCTATTTCTAATCTGGACACTGATTCTTATACGCTGTTGCTGTCTCTTTTGTATTAATCAGTTCTGAACTCAACAGACAGCTCCTACGTGCTACCTTTTTTCTTCCAGGCATATAAGCTAGTATATCTTCCCAGTAGAGCTTTCACTCTATCACTTTTACATGCACAAATGGTGAGAATTTTACTCTGCTTTTCTACTGCTGCCATTATCAGTTGTTTGGAAAGGATACGATGGCTGTACAACTTAAATGGCAATGTTTTTAAAATATGAGGATTTTATAATTACCTTGTTACGTGCTGGTTTGGGCCCTAATATTAAAAGTAGATTGTTGTTGTTAAATCAGCTTGTTTCCTGATCAGTTTACAAAGCACCTTGATTAATTTCCTGTGGATAAGCTGCAGAAAGGACCGCTGCCAAGTTTATCTCACTATATGATCTTTGCTTTGCTCAGTGAATGGGGGATCTTGGTCTGGTGACACTCCTAGGCGTAATAGCCATACCTTCAACTGTCGGATGCTCGTAAAACCGCTTGCTGATTCTGAAGAAGGCCATGATAATCAGGAAGCACATCAGAAATATGAAACTATGCAGTGCTTTGCTGTTTCTCAACCAAATTCCTTCAAGGAGGACGGTGAAGGTACTTACCACTTTCCATTCGTCTTAGTACTTTCTCTTTCCATGCTATCTCAGATAGTTACAGGACAGCAGTTTTGGTGCAGTCAATAAAGCAGCCTCTGAACCCTGAAAAATAGAAAAGTTGTACATTTTTCATTTTCTTTTTCATTTAACTGTGAAAGTTTACTTTTGTCTTGGATTATGAGGGTATACTTTAACGTGTACCCAGTTGTTCAGTTTAAGCTGCGAGGCACACTGTTTACATGAATAAGAAGATATCCTGGTTTTAAACCTCTGTAGTTGTGAGAATGTCTCTGAGTGGGAGGAAGGTTTAAATTGGCAATTTTTTGAGTTCTCAGAATGCAAAGTCAGGTGTGGTTCACCATTTCCTTTACCTTATTTTCCTTATTACTTCAGCAGGTACATTTCCTTAGATTGTATTTTAAGCATTCGGATAAGTAAAAATGGTTTATTTTGAAGCTGTTACCTCAGGGACAGCAAGTATTTGGAGCTTGTTTAAGAAAAGTGTTGAAGAAATGTGTTCTCTGTGTATGCTTATCCTCCAAGCGGCTGAGCTACTAGAGGTAGCATAATATAATCAAATGCCATACTGAAAGTACTCTGAACTCTTTTTGGAAACCAAACCTTCCTTATCTATGCAAATAACTAAAGTAACATTCTTTTTCCTTTAAGATTTGCAGTCTTGCTTGATTTGTGTTGCAAGAAGAGCTCCAATGAAGGAAAGGCCACTTCTTCCTTCATCAGAGAGCTTTACTACTCGCCAGGATCTACAGGGTACTGTGAAAGAAGTTTTTTATATCTTTGGTTTGTTTCTTTGTTTGTTTGATTGTTTCCTTAAATGAGAAATTGCTGTTATAAATGTTTTATCTAATCTCAGGCAAAATAACTTCACTGGATACCAGTAGCATGCGAGCAGCTATGAAACCTGGCTGGGAAGATTTGGTGAGAAGATGTATTCAGAGGTTCCATTCGCAGCATGAGGGAGAAATATCTTTTGCCAAAAGGCATCACCAGGAAGGTTAGTTTTCGTATTTTTAGCACTTTCCAAGTTTAAACTGTTTGCCATTTATATCTATTAGTTGTGTTCTCTTTGTTATGTCATGAAACAGTCAAGCTTCTGGCAGTTGCTTTTCCGATCTGATTTCCCTTACACACTGATGGCTCTCTCTAGAGAGGTTTCGCACCTCATTTGTTTTACCCTTCTAATTTTGACTGTGCCATGTTGGAGGTGGCTTTATATCATGAAATTACTACAGTTATTGTAGAACGCAAGGCCTTTGTGTGTTGTCTTCCCATGCACTACACAGTGTGCTTCAGAATCTCGGCTTACACGATGAGTTCATTGACCTGCATTTCATTTCACCGCAAAAAAAAAAAAAGAAAAAGAAAAAGAAAAAAAAAATGGACTGTCACATTTCCTGTGAGAAATGCTCACTGTGGATTATCAGAGATGCAGCACTCATACTGTCGGGAGCCCTACATTGTTGTATTGTATCTACCTGATAAGCGTTATAGGATTCACCACAAGCACTTCTACTCAGTCAAGATTATGGAAGTAAGCTGTAGGAGAGTAATACATTGTGACAGGCTCCCCATGAGGTTTCTGCAGTAGTCACTGGGTGGGAATTATTTTATTTTTTTTCATAAATCTCTGTCACTGCTAATTCTAATAACACATTTCTAAACAAAAAAACCCTTTACAAACCGCTGGAAAATGCTCTCAAAATCAGTGGAAAATAACTGGAACATTTCCAGTGAAGGGGCTTCAGTCTTTGGCTCATGTTTGTAGAACAGGATTTTCAGGTGGCCTGTAACAAATGATTGCCATGGTCATTAAACAACGGGTATGCTGTGTTGGAAACTAAAATGTAATTGGAGTCTCAAATTATTCCACTGAATACATACACAAGCACATATATCCCTTTAATCATGCAGTCCTAGTTAAGTATTCTTTCATAAGTTGTGCTTTCATGAAATCTTCATGTTCAAAATTTGTCGCATCAAAAATACAGTGGTATTTTATATTACAGCTTTTGGAGTGTATAAAGTAGGAATGCTACGAGCTCACAAACTTACGCTGTGATTTCAGGCAGAGTTGAATGAGGAAGTATGCAATTAAAGTCGTAGTAAGTAAGGATTTAGAGGGTAGTTTCAGGTACGGATCCATCTGCAAAGATGTGATTTAGGTGTTTCTGTTGTGGCATCCAGCCATATCTTACTGCAGTCCTCTTCAAAGGCTTCCAGACCAGATTAGCACCTCTCAAACTCAGTGTTGAGGTTTGAGTGCCTCCTCTCTCAGTTATGTGCGAACTGATAAAAAAATATGCATTTGGGAGTTTTAACTGCATCGTTTTGCAGGAAAGGCTTAGGACAGTCATATAAACTGTAAAGTTCGTTGAAATGAGGGGACTCTTCTTGTGGAAGTGAAGAGAGTAAGTGCTAAGAGGAGGAGAAAAAAAAACTCTGGAATTGTTTTGCTGCAAAGGATCCCGCAGTAGAAATGAATAATGGCTAAAATGTTTACTTCCCCTGCCCTGCAGCATAGAAAAGAAAAGGCATATTTTGGGCCAGAGCATCTTTCCATTTGACAGAGGAACCCCTTGGATTTTTATTTATTTATTTATTTATTTATTTATTTTGACTCTTAGGTTTTTATTATGGTCTGGGAATCAAGGCAAATAAAGTAGCAGACTCCTACATGTAATTCAGTGTTAAAGTCGGAAAAAAAATCCACATTAGCTTGATAAACAAGAAGAAAACACAAACCTTTTGAATTAACTGTCGGTAAAAAGGGCAAAATATATGGCAAGTTTTTATTGGCCACAGTCAGAAAAATAGCATTTCCTCAAGAGGAATACGGAAACATTCTTGTTTGCTTAAAGAATTAGTTTGGAAAATGATTTAAGTAGAGATTTCACTTGTATCCTGTTGGCATTGAGTATTGGAATTTCCTGATGTGGTATATGCTAAAGTTAAGAGCTTTGGACCTTCTGGTGCCCAAAGGTTAAACTGAAACAATGACATACCTAACAGTGAAATTTTGCTCTGTATTGTTTCACAGTTGTAGGTTTTTGTTTTTCTTTACATTTTTACTCTGAAAACCCCCTCTGGTTGTTTAAATTGTGCTTCCTGTTTTCTCACTGCCTAAATAATACTTTGAAACCTTGCAGAACAATATACAACAATGGAGGGACAGGGAAGAAAAGCAATCACAGTGCGTCCTGCAAGTCTGAAAATCTGGTAGCTCTGTAGCAAAGGCTATTTAATAAAGCCACGCTTGGAAAGCTGTCATTTCATTGTTATAGGAGGAATAACAAGGTAGCAACAACACAACAACAACACCAAAAATAAGCAATGAAATGAAGATCAGATAATAATTATAATTTAAAAAAAAAAACACATCAGAAAATGTGTCTGTATGAAAAAATAGGAAATTAAAGGTATTTGTAGTGCTTTACTCCTCCTTTTTCCCTAATCAACTCTATGAGCATTCGGAATTAGAATTAGTATTTCCATCCCGCCATACCTGCAATCCTAATGTAATGTAGCCTTTGAACTTTGGAAATGATGAGGCTTGTTTCACTGATGGCAAAGTGCTAACAGGAGAATCCATTAAGATTTGCTTTTTCCTAACGTGATTTCCCATTTTAATTAAAGAAATGTCACAGAGGGTTACAGGAGTTAAAGAATTTAATTTGGTGAAGTTCAGATTTACACTGAAACCTTAAGGGCTGCAGAATACTGAAGTGCAGTCCAATCTAACAGTGGAGGAGTATAGCAGACTCAATTTTAGTTTAGGTATTTGTAACTTTTTCACTTACATTTTTGTGTATTATTTCTTTAAAAAGTAGGAATGTATTATTGCAGCCATTCTTATTTCTAATTGTTCCTATGTAAGAGATTTATGTAGTTTTTAAATTAAAGAATTATTGAGAGTAACTGCTATAAGGTAATTCAAGCTGGCAATAAGGAGGAGAAGGTAGACACTAATGGAAAAGGATGATCTGGAAACTAAAGGCACTTGCATTAATCATCTTGATGTAGGCGATACAGATGAAAAAATTTATGAGCAACAAAGGGAGTTGGAAACACATTTGATGGAAAGCAATATGGACATCAAGGACTTCTTGACCCACTCCTAAAATAATTTGTATTTCATAATATCTGTCCTATTATTGCTGTCACTCTTCGTAAGTTTTCCTTTGATCACTCTACAGTACGTGGGCTTCTTTATTTTATATGCATCATCACTCATATTTATTTTCTAAATTATTCCTCCGTTTTTCTGAAAAACTACATGATGTCTGTGGTATCGATGTTGATGGATTTAGGACATGAGTGACTAAGCTATCTGTCTCATCGTTTCTCATTAATTGCTTCTGTTGTTTTGCTTGCTTGCAGTGCTGAGGCAGGGACTAGCATTTAGTCCTGTTTACCGGTTTTCCTTGTCGGATGGCACTATAGTTTCTGCCCAAACGAAGAGCAAACTCATCCGTTCCCAGACTACTAGTGAACCTCAGCTTGTCATCTCCTTGCATATGCTTCACAGGTAATACCCCCTTGTTTGTTCCACCCACACTCTGCAGGCGGAGAGGGAAAATGCCACCAGAGCAAATAGATTGTTTTAGGTTGATGGACGTTCGGTTGACCTATAACTGATAGCATGAAAACAAAATAAGTTTTGGAAATCAGCACTTGCAGTAGGAGAAGACTATTCCAATATTACAGCAGGAAAAGATTATTTCAGTATTACAAGCCGCATGCTGGATTTTCACATCAAGATCTTCCATTAAACATAAAAAAATTCTTTAATTTCTTGTTCTTAATGTCAGTATTTTAATTTCCTGTATTTTATTAATAGGCATGAGAAACTTTCCAGGTGTAATTCAAGTTCAAAAGCTTTGGAGGGTTAAATTCCTGTAGTTCAGAATCAGTTGCATATTGGGTCTGGGTCTTTAAAGAACATATTATGATTTTTAGAACTGTATTCTAGACAGTTTAACTCCTTGTCTCTCCTCATTTGCTGTCTTTCCTTTTTTATGTGCACGGAGTAGTGGGTTTTAACCACCCAATCCTGAGAAATGCCACCACTGTCAGTCAAATAAATAGATTATCGTGGACCTCAGAAATTCAGCATAAAATCTGAATTGTCAGTTTTGAATTGACAGAATTTGTTTCAAATTTCAATTGCTGATGTTAATTGCCATGCTGTTTTTGTGTAACCACAGCATCGCTTCTTTTTGAGAAAAAGAAAAGAAATGGGATTAAAACTGAAATCATTTTACGGAGGCTGTAGATTTTGAAACTGACCTGACCAAAAGCTGTCTGAAATCTGTTTATTACTTCTCATGCTTTAACAAAATGGGAAGGTTTATCTCGGCTTATCTTGTGCAAGTAGGAATGTTGTTAATGTAATCAAAAATATATACTGGGAATATCCCATTAGCATTTGTTTTTGGAAGTCCAGAATTGATTCATTTTTTCTCAGAACCTAATGGTTTTTTCCTTCCTCATCTACTTGCCTATAGCTCTTTTATAGCTTTTAGCATTTGGGAATAGGTCTTATTTTTCTGGTTTCATTTTTAGTAAAAAGAAGTAAAAAGAATTTTGCATCCTCCTGTAAGCTAATTAAAATCTACTGAGGAAAAGAGAAATGAACTCTGAATGCCCTCACAAGAGGGCATTTTTTTGTGTATGTGTGTCTCTTTTCTGTTTCCTCCATCTTACACCCTTCATCTCTAAAATACAAATTTCGGCTTGTAGATGTGATTTTTTTTCCTTCCTCTCCTTTTCTTAATGTCTGTGCAGGACTGGATTGCTAACAGACTATTCCCATTCTGTAGTAACGTCCAGTAGTTGTCTTGGCTCACATGCTTTTTTGGAGCAGTCTCAAAATACTCTGGCAGTGTAGAAATGTGACTTTTTAAACTTTTTTTTTCACTATGGACTTGGTGGGCAAATAGCCCACTCCAGCCCTGTGCTAGGGCTCGCTCATAGATTTCCAAAGTTCCATCAAGCAGCTGTCTACAGCCGTCTTGCAAAATATGTATTTGCCTGGGTCATATGTTTGAGATGAGATTTCTCTATTATGGAAGTTAGCTCTTACTGAATTGTAGAGGAAAGTTATACATTAAAGGGAGAGAGTCTGAAATTATAACCTATCTGCATTTCTAATGACTGTCATTTAAATGAGGTCTAATTTTGTTTTTCCTCTATTCTGCTGATTTGTTAATGAGCAGCAGAAAAACCGTACTGCTAAAGTGCAGCCATGTTGGTAGCTGTGTGTCACTTCTGTCAAAATGTCAATTTGTTTTTAGTTGTAGGTTTGCTGTGTTATTTTAAAGTGAGGTTTGGGGTTTGTTTCTTTTTCTGTGACATAATTGCAAGCTGGCCACTGTCATTTTATCTAATGGGTTGTTTTTTCTTCCCCTCGCCACATAGAGAGCAGAATGTCTGTGGAATGAATCAGGATTTGACTGGACAAGGAATGGGAAAGATATTGAACCCAATTAGCTCCAGCAGCCCTGCCCATCAGGCCATGTGCAGTGGGAACCCAGGTCAGGATATGACCATCAGTAGCAATATGAATTTTGCCATAAATGGCCCAAAGGAACAAATGGGCATGCCAGCAGGCAGATTTGGTGGTTCAGGGGGAATGAACCATGTGTCAAGCATCCAAGCATCCACTCCTCAGGGTAGTAACTATGCACTAAAAATGAATAGCCCCTCTCAAAGCAGCCCCGGCATGAACCCAGGGCAGCCAAACTCTATGCTTTCCCCAAGGCATCGCGTGAGCCCTGGAGTGGCAGGCAGTCCTCGAATCCCACCTAGTCAGTTCTCCCCTGCAGGAAGCTTGCATTCACCCGTGGGAGTTTGCAGCAGCACAGGAAATAGCCATAACTACACCAACAGTTCCCTGAATGCCCTTCAGGCCCTCAGTGAGGGCCATGGAGTTTCTCTAGGATCGTCGTTGGCTTCACCTGACCTAAAAATGGGAAATTTACAAAATTCCCCTGTGAATATGAACCCTCCCCAGCTAAGCAAGATGGGAAGCCTGGACTCTAAAGACTGCTTTGGACTCTATGGGGAGCAATCAGAAGGTACAACTGGACAAACAGAGAGCAGCTGCCATTCAGGAGAACAGAAAGATAACAGTGAGAGCAGCGTGCCATCGGTAGTGAGTGGCGAGAGACCTGATGGACAGAATAAGCTGCACGATGGAAAAAGCCAGACAAAGCTCTTACAGTTGCTGACCACCAAATCGGATCAGATGGAGCCTTCGCCTTTGTCCAGTACCATGGGAGATATCAGCAAGGACTCCACAGGAGGGTTGACTGGGTCTGGTTCAGCACATGGAACCTCACTCAAGGAGAAGCATAAAATTTTGCACAGACTATTGCAGGACAGTAGTTCTCCTGTAGATTTGGCCAAGCTCACAGCAGAGGCCACAGGAAAAGAACTGAACCAGGAGTCCAGTAGCACAGCTCCTGGTTCAGAGGTGACTGTTAAACAGGAGCCAGTGAGTCCTAAGAAGAATAATAATGCACTACTTCGCTACTTGCTAGATAAAGATGATACTAAAGATATTGGTTTACCAGACATACCCCCAAAACTGGAGCGGTTGGACAGTAAGACAGACCCTTCTGGTAGCACAAAGTTAATACCTATGAGGACGGAAAAAGAAGAGATAAGCTTTGAGCCTAATGAACAGGTAAGCAAATCTTTGCATTATGTGTAAATCAGATGTTCCAAATCTGTGTTCCCTCCTTTTAATTTTTTTTCCAAACTTCCTGTGCTGGTAGTTTTTTGACACTTGAGGCTGTTTGTAAGTAAACTGTTATCTTTCTTTTGAAATCCAGTCTTCACTCAGGTTCCCAGTTTATGTTAGTAGGTTGGGATCATCGCTCTGTCTAAAAGAGCAGAGTGGTTGTGTGATTGACAGGCTCAGCCTGGAAGGAGGAACTGAAAGCTGGGGAACTTTTCCCAGCTGGTAGTCAGACTAGAGAAGATACTGACAATTGTTGGGTGATGCTAACTAAGTGACAGCTTTTCCCACAGGCTGTTGTTGGATGGCTAGATGGGCTTGTGACCTAGCTCAGCATAGCAAGCTGCACTTCTCCTGTTCAGGGCAGGTTTATGCACAAAGACAGGAGCTGTTTAAAAAGAGTGATGCCACCGTGGTATCACGGGTGCTTGTGCTATGCTTGATCTGCAAATTAAAATCAAGGCAAATAGGCTTCCTTTGGTTCAATGCCAGTTATTTTTTGGCGACGATGCTGTATCTTTTTTACATAAAGTTTTATTTTCAACCCCGAGCCCTGTAGGTGGTTCGCTGTTCAGTGCATTTCATTTCTCTCAGTACATTTCATTTTGCATCCAAAATTTTTCGGGGTTCTGTGCAAGGTTTTTTGTTGTTGCACCGCTCTCGTGAGGGCCCATGCTAAAAAATGTCAATTCGTAGCCTTTGTGCAGAAACTCTCTCCCAAAATCCAAGCATTTCCTAACGTTGCTTTAATTCTTCTGTTTCAGGAGAATTTGATAGCTATTTGCCGTTATGTCAGTTGTGGTTTTTATATCCATCACATGCTTTAGAGGGAAACTGAGTCAAATTACAGTAATTTCTGTGGGGATTAATCCTCAGGCCTGGATAGCAGTCATTCTGAATACAACTAATATTTTGTTACTGCCTGCAGAGGAAGGGCTCAAATTCTCTTTGAAAATGTATACTTTGCTAAGCTAGAAAAACTTGGATAATTGAGAAACTCACAGCTAAACTGGCTAAAGTAAGCTATTGCAAAGATATCTAAATAATTTTATTTCTTAGTTCAGATCCTACACATTGAAGTCAATAGTATTATCTCAGATAATACTGGATTGAAAGCATAGATCCTTCAATCCGCAGTGTTTGATACTGTACAAGAATTTAGGATTTAATAGTCACCAGAAAAATTACATCTGTGTAAGTAACTGAGTAGATCAAAATCATGACCTTCAGATGGTTTGCTCCCACAAAATAAAAAGTTTTAAAGAATTAAAATTTTCTCTTTCGTGGTCTCTCTGAAGAAGACAAAAAATAGCTTAGCTGTGAACCCATTCAAAAAGGGCAGGTAGCTATCTGAAGGGAAGATAGCAATCTAGTTTAAGCTAGTCCTATAAGCTTCTCTTAGGGTTGATGGGGAAAAAAATAGAAAAATACTTTGGAGAGAGCAGGGAGGAGGACAGTATGAAATTTTCCCAATGTGTGTTTAAAACAGTGTAGGTAAGCTGCTGTCTAGCAGTGTTTCTGCTGACTAATGGTAGCCCGGACAGCTAGTTTAAATTGAGCTGCCTTGTCTCCGTGACTAAAGATAGGCAGGTTGAGTCTCACCCTAAATGCAAACATGTAACTTTAAGACTAACCAGTAAGAAAGAGGCCTCAGTTTCTTCAAGTATTGCCCACCTCAAGCGTTTGAAAATTGGGCTCCCAACATTACAAACTCAGTAAAATGAATAGTCTGTTCATTTTTTATTTTTAGGCTTTGTGTTTCTGAGGTCAGGGGTGGGTTTGTTGGGGCTGGAGTACAGACTGTAGATGTATTGCCTGGTCTTAAAGTTTGAAGGTGCAGGTTCTCCCCCAGGAGAGAAGGAGCTGGGAAGGGCCAGGAGCCGGGCCCTGCAGGAGCTGTGATGTGAGGGCTGAAGTGCTGGGGCCTGCTTGGTGCTGAGGCATAGAGAAGCCAAACCCGCAGCAGCCATGCACAGCTACCGGGTCGTGACAGAGGGGCTTTTGTTGTTCATCCTGGTTTTAAATAGTTTTAAACCCTACTTAAAATGCAGTGCAACCTGGAGCTAAATAAACAAGAGAAATCCAACGTGGATAGGGGAGGAAATGGTGAGGAGTATAAAATAATGTAAGCATTTATCTAGCTGGAGGCTAGGCCTTTATACAAATAACCACTTTACTCCAATTATAAAATCACTGAAAATATTTAGCATCAAAAACTCTTCAGCTTTGGAAGACAGTCTCCCACAGGAAGTGCTCATTGCCTAAATTTAGATCAAAGCTGGAACTATTTAGTACAAGGCTGGAACACAGATTCTTGTGCTAAATTCTTCCATTCTCCTGCGTCCTTTTCCCTCCCTCCCCCCCTCCCCCCCCTTCTTCCTCCCGTACGTAAAAATTAGCTGTGTGCTTGTGTTACCTATTTTGCAGGTTTATTTAAAACTTCTCATCCCCAAGGAATGTTGTATTTTTAAGCAATTAGTCACTTGAGTGTGCAGTTTCTCTGGAAACTGCCATGGAGCGGCACTGGGATGGCCTCTGCAAGGGGTGCTCGGGGGCAAGAAGAGCCATTACATTTTCTCCTTTTACTTTTGGTGTGACTTTCTGAGCAGGAAATGCTTTGAAGTGCACCAGCGAGCTAAAAATAGCAGTCTTCTAGGTAGTGTGTTTAAACATACACTTCTGTGGAGACCAGCAACTGACAGGAAACCTTTCTCAAATGGCAGAGTGTATTTCCAGGACCTCTGTACCTTTTTCCCTTCCTTGGTGTGATGAGGGTTATCGAGCTTTGTTAGGCTGATTGCTGTTCCAGTTCAGGCCGCTGTGGGGGAGAGGATGAGACAGAGACCTGCAGGACTGCTGCTGCTGAGTATGCAAGCACTTGTGCCGTTCTCTGCTACTGAACAGAGAAAGCAGTGGGATTATAAGTCTTGCAGCTACAGATTTGTTTCAGAAGTTGTTCCTCAGCAGTGAGCCAGCCCAGAGCACTATCGTAGGGTGAAGTCCCATGGTGGGACTTCACACCACATTCTCCTGCCCTGTGCTCCTCTGCTTCTGCTATCTCTCAAAAAGACAGAACACACACTGCTGCTGCTCTGGAGCAGCCCACGATGAAGAATCAACATTTTCTGGCTACTTCCCTCCAAACAAAGTGAAACAAAACACAATGTAATGCCCAGGCTCTCCTTGCCCCTTGGTGGAGGCAATAACTGGATCTCTTTCATCTACTCCATCACTGACTTAGGAGACACTTGAGAAACCTGCTTTATCTTACACTGCTGTTCTTCATCAGCACTGACAGAGACAGCTTGGAGGCAAATGAGAATGTAGGGAAGCATTGCAGAAACATCATGCACTGAATAATGTCATGCATTGCACTGCAAAAGAAACATTTTGTTTTGGTATTTTGCACTGCAAAACTCACATAAAACTGGGTGTGGATTATGATGTTCATGTTACAGATAAAGAAGCCAAGATGTAGGAACGTGACATGGTTTATCCGCTGAGAAAACACTTGGCCTAGCATGGAGCGAAATCGTTATCTCTAGAAGTATTTGCCTCTTGTTTAGCCAGCAGACAGTATAGACAGCCTGTTTGTCTGACAGGAACTTTGTAATGCTACTGTCCCCACCAGTGCTGTTCCAGAAATCTTCACAAGCATGTACCTTTTTCTCCCAAAATTCACATACCACTGTGGTGTCCCTCACATGTCTTGTTAAAATTGCTATCCCCTTGCTTTACACATAAACAGGAATGGCCAGACACTAAACTATATCCTCTACACACATCTCTGATCTTCCAAAAACCTGTTTCTTAGAGTCTGAAATCTATTGGATTAATGATAGACTTTGGTTTCTTCCTAAAGTTCTATCAGAACCTTAGATTGGGAATTCCATTTTCTGAGTAGCTTTTAGTTAAGAAGTTAGTAGTAGATGATCCTTACAATAAAACAGGGTGTCTAGCCAACGGTATGTTTATGGAAGTTAGCAGAGAGGAAGATACAATATTGATTCCAATTCTGACTGACATTTTCCTCTTTTTAATCCTTTTATCTGTGGCTAGATTGAAGCAGAAATTTGTTGTTTTCTTTTTACTTTTCATGGTCACGTTTGCCTGTGCCAAGGAGGTAGCTAGTGAGCTAAACTGTTACTATACCTTCCTTCTATAATCCTCAGGTTGTGTCCACACTTAAAGCCATCCTGTGGTAAGCAAAAAGTCCCAGGTGCGTTTGTCGTATATGGTTTTAAGGGAGTTTGGAATGCGGTCTCAGTGCACGCAAGCTGTGGGTATTGCCCATGGTGAAAAAAAGCTCTTCAGAGAGTGCAGAGTTCAGGGCATTATCCAGTCTTAATCTATGGAAAGATTCCCTCAGTGGAAGCTAGGCTTTGACACGGCACCATTTCTAAAGCAAACTGCATGTTTAGGTGTTACTGTTTTAGTTGTGCTAAAAGAATTCTATTGATACTTGGACTTGCTTTATGTGATGGTGGTAAGTACTTGGAAAACAGGTGCTTTTTTAAATGGATAAAGAATTTCTAAGCACAAATTAACATATTCTATGACCTAGTGTCTCAGTCCCATGGAGATGGATGGAATTGTGCTGTTTAGAGGTAGTAAAAAGATACGCACACGAACTTTCTTGTGATGCTTTGCACTTTATCAGGGATTTTTTTTTTTTCTGTGTTTAATTCGTGACAAATAATTGCTTTACAGGGAGTTTAGGGTGTGCCTTCTATTTACACAAAGTTCAATCTAGACCATTAACAAAATAAATATAGAGTATAAATAAAAGAAAGATCCCATGAAACTTATCAAGTAAATATTTTAACACTACTTTCTACACATATGGTGCCATTTGAGGGTGGGTCTGGAAAAGCTTAGGCCAACATCACAGCTAACACTGTCTTGGTATGTTTGCAATAGTTGGGAACCCTCATCTCATCAAAAATTAAAGATAAAATACTTGATATTGATCATGCTAAAGCCAAGTGAAAAAAAAAGAAAGAAAGAAGGAAAGAAAAGAAAGATTATGTATTTATGTTGTTAAACAGATCTGTTGTATTTGGCCTTTTGTTGCCAGTTCCTGGGGGAAATTAAAGGCATTGTGGGGAGTTCAGTTTTCTGACACGTTTGTATCATATGCTCTTCTCTGTTTGTTGTTTTGTTGTTTTGTGGGGTTTTTTAATGTCTGATGTTTAAACAAATGGCAGTAGCCAGAATGTTAAAAAAAAGAAAAAGTCCAGCACAAATTCAAAGGAAAAAAAACTCTGCAACACGTAAAAATTTCCCTCACTGTTGTCTAAAGTATGCTTAATGAAGGCCATATGTCTTAATTCCCCTAAAGAGTATTGAATCATCCTTTTATAATTCATGATACTCTACCTCAGCCTCCTCTACCAGCTCTTGCAGTCTTCTTCCATCAGCTCTCCCAGTGCTCAAAATGCAGCTTCTGTAAACATTTCTTGACTGTCTCTTGCTTGGAGTGCCTTTTTGAATCTGCTTATCACCTGTCCTCATAATGATTTAGGTTTCTTCTAATGACATTCAATTCCTCTTGGCTCGACCTTTTCTGTTGCTATGCTGTGTCAACCAAACTGCCTGTACGAGCCTGGGAGGTGGCGAGGCAGCATGGGGATTTGTCAAGAGCAGGCAATGTCAGACCCATCTATTTTCCTTCTGCAACAGGGTAACAGGCTTTTTGGCTGAAGCGAAGCAGTGTATGCTGTGAATCTTGATTTTAGTAAGGCTTTTTGGCACTGTTACACGAGGCATTCTCGTAAGCAGATCAGAGATGCGTGGTCAAGATGAAACTACTGTGAGTGGATAGGAAGCTGTTCAGAAATCCTTACACACAAAGTAATTATTTAAGGTTTCACTGTCAAAGTGGAGGTACTGCAGCAATTTGAGCAGCAGCTATTCCATATTTCAGTTAACATGAATGACCTGGTGCTAGAATGGAGGACACTTAGTAAGGCTGCATGTGATACTTGAATGTCTGGAAATACTTTGGAGGACAGAATTCAATTTTATTTGCAAGTAGGAAATAATGTTGGCAAAACCTAAGGAGAATATTGAGGATGAATAAATGCTATTTATTACAATTAGGCAAGAATAATGACACAGACAAGAAGAAAAGAGATGGAGAGCAACCAAAGTGCTCTTCGGGCACTGCACTGCAACAGGAATGTGGGTGAGCTGAAGGCAGAGAACGGGAGCATCAGAAATGATAAGAAGTCTCAAAATTGGGTTATATGTTGCAGAAAATTTGCAGATTTGAGATTGCTTGACTTTAGCCTATAACCTTACAAGGCACAAGGCAGCTTTCAAATGTAGAGAAAATTAGAAGAAGGCAGAAGAACACAATTTGTTCTCCGGATTCAAAATGCATCAGGAAGGAAGGGCCTAAATTCCAGTGGGGGAAGTTTTGTGTTGACACTGAGGAGAAAAAAAAAAAACTTGAATGGTAAGGATGGTAGAGCGCTGAAAGAAATTCCCCAGGGAAGCTGTGGATTTTGTAAGTGCCTTTCTTTAACAAGAGGTTATATCAACTTCTGTAGGCTATGGCATATACTGATTGTCTGCCTTGAGGCTTTAAATTTCTTCCAGCCTCAGTTCCAGATTCTGTGATTTTCTACCACTTTGCCACTAACACCAGCCTCCAGATCACCCACATGCTGCTTTTCAACTGAGTAAACCCTTCTCTCTCTGCACCATATAGTCTGATCTGTAGGACTGCAAGGTTATGTGGAAGGAGGAAAGTGTAATACCATGTTTATCTGCAATAGATGATCCAAAAAAGGTATGGAGAGATGTAACTTAGAAGCACCCTAGCTACCTCTGAATAAAAGAGCTCAGCTGCCCAGGAGCAGGTTAGCTGTGGCAGCAGGAGTTTAATACAGCATTAGCACACCACTTCTTAGCTAGACCAAGCAGCTGGGTAGATAGTTGAATGTATTTCAGCTCAGGTATTTCTTTTCTGCTTGCTGACCTCTGCAGCACAAGCTCTCTGTGAATAAGCAAACAAGCTCATGAGGTGGTGGGTGGACGAAAAGGAACAAGAAGAATGGTATCTTGGTGTGTGTGTATTTGTGGTGCTGTTGCTCTGCTCTCTTTCCATCCGGTTTGCTCAAGCTGTGCCCCTCTTCCGTGTTTGTAGATTCCCAAGGAAGATGCTCTTTTAGGGGTGATTTTTTATTATAAATACTATCATAAAATGTTTCCTGTGTAACTTAGAGGTAACTGCGACTGTAGTGCTTCTTTGTAGCTATTACCCAACAGAGTTTTAAAAGTCTTTCCAATTTAAAGTAGGATTGGAAAAATTATAATTGTAATCCGACTTTCAGTGAGCAGTTTTTAATTCCGAGTGTTCATACAGAGGTCGACAAAAGCAATCCTGGTGAAAAGCAACATTCTTAAGAAATACATGCAGGTCAGTGTTTGTGTTAGCGTAGGACAAACTTCATGTTTTTTGCCATCTTCATTTCATGTTGGATTTCCATTGAATTGAACGTAATTAGATTTCTTTCTTGCTGTAGAGAAGTTATTTTCACAAATCTGGAAAGCTGTGAGCAAAATAAATTCCTAATCTAGTAACTAGTTGGCAGTTGTTAATTTATAGAGCTTCACTGAAATGTGTGCCTTTCTTGCCAGTTAAGTTCTATAAAGTTATTCACTGTTACGATTTTTAATGTAACAAAGAAAATACGCGTGGGGAATTGTTATAGCCATGAAGCAACTTTTCCATCGTATGCTTTTAATCAAGTCATAAAGAGACTGGAAATACAACTGTGCTGAAAGCAGTACTTGTTATACCGACATAAATCCCCATCTTCATCACTGTGGGATCTCTTTCCCTGCCAAATTACACGTGCTGCCTGCACAGATCATGGCAAGAAGCCTCCTGGTTCCCATGGGCATGAGGTACGTGTTGTGTGGCTGTGTGCATCCCAGTGCCGGGGTCCTGAAGGGGGTGTCCATGCTGCCTGCAGTGCCGCGCTCCCCACAGCAAGATGGGTGAGCCCCAGGCAGCCTGCACAGTCCCTTTCTGACAACTTGGTGAGCTTCCTTTGGGCTGCTCGGAGGAAACATATGAAGGCCTTGCCATGTGGCACCAGCGGGGCACCGGGAGCAGGCGAGCAGCAACGTGTGTTGTGTTTTCTCTGCTTGCAGCCAGGCAGCGAGTTGGATAACTTGGAGGAGATCCTGGATGACCTACAGAACAGCCAGCTACCGCAGCTTTTCCCAGAGAGCCGCCCAGGCGCGCCGGCAGGCTCGGTCGACAAGCAAGCCATCATCAATGACCTCATGCAGCTCACCAGTGACAGCAGCCCCGGCACGGCTGTGGCCACCCAGAAACCAGCAATGAGGATTTCACAGAGCAGTGAGTCCGGCTTGCGCATGGGCGGGGAAAGCGTGTGGAGCCCAAAGTGGGGCTGCCGTGCCTGTGGGCCTGCGGCGGGGGAGGAAGGAGGCCTCAGCCTTCCCTGGTGTTGTGCGATGGCGTAGCGCCATCTGCGGTCATCTCATTCTGAAGCGCAGTTGGAGATCGCGTCTCATTCACGCAGTGCACTTAAATCCTTTTTTAAGGAGATTTAAGGTGTGCCCTCAAAAGAGACATTTCTGTCAGAAAGTGCTGCAGTTACGGGTGATGCTGCTGCTGCTGCAGGGCTCTCGGCATCAAGAGCGTGTGTGTTTTGTGTTGATGTCAGTTGCTCTTTCTCAACAGTTCTTTCCATAAACAGGACAAGTGAGGCTTTTAGAAGCACGACAGAATGTCTTTCCACAGAATTAATAGAAAGATGTATGATTAAGAGGAATACCTAAATTTGATATGAAATTGTGGCTCCTAAATTGAGTCATTTCCAGCTGACTGTTTTCCTTAACTTTATCAGTTAATCGTGATTGAAATGTTGGTATGCCACCCTAAAGCAGTGGAAAGCAAGCAAGTAAGGCAGTGGTTTTATCAGCTATGAATGCTGAAGAAAGTGTTTATACAGAGTTGCTGTTTCATTTTTTTCCCCTGTTTTCTAGGATGGCAGCATCTGTTCACCTCAAATGTATACCAGAGGGTTTTTGTTATAAAAGGGAGTTTAGATAATATTCCTAATTAAATGTAGCCATTCTGATTCTATTTTTTTTAATATATAACATAATTTGACTAGGAAGCTTTCAAGGCCAAGTTGGATGGGGCCCTCGACGGCCTGATCTGCTGGGTGGCAACCCTGCCCACAGCAGGGGGTTGGAGCTCTTTAAGGTCCCTTTCAACTTAACCCGTTCTATGATTCCATGAAATTTAGTTCTTAGAAATGTTCAAGTAGTTACTAATGTTTAAATTTACATTAAAGCCACTACGGATCTTTACAATACAATTTGTTGAATCTGAATGCGAGTACAGGAGTACTAACAGCACCAGTACCTGCCAGGGAAAAATGTCCATGCATCTGAAATCTTCAATATATTCTTTCTGAGGCGTGGTCTCTCCTGGCTCCTTTTGGCTTCCCAGAGTTAAGCCTTTGCTTTGGCTTACAAGTGTCCAGGACCAGTCTGGTTGGGCTTGAAGTCCCATCCAACCTGCTACGTATATATATATAGATTATATATCTATACTTGCACAATATAATGTATTATAGTATATTGGTTGAAATTGTTTTCCTTTTTGTCCTATAAATACAGCATTATTCACTGTTTCTAGGTATTACGTAACACAAGGGGACTTTGCAATCATTTGTATATCTCTGACTTTAAATCTGCTTTCAAAGCTATTGGAAGTGTAGTAAAAGTATGATTATCAATGAGAGTATCTTGATGGGTAATAGCAGTTTTGAAAAAGAAACATCCTGTTTACTGTGTAAATCAAAAAACTATTTTTTTCCCCTTCTAGCTCAGTCTTGTGTTTGTGCCTAATTCTCCTAGGGATTTTCTGCCTTATTTTCAGCAGAAGAGCATGCAGAAAACAGGTGCATAGTAGTAGTGAGTGGCTTCTTGTGTGCTCACAGAAAATCAATGTAAGATGAATGTCAAATCATACACAATTTCAAACTATTTTTTCCCCAAAGAAATAACCTGCTTTCATCTTTTTTTAAGTTGTACGTGAAAATACTTTAAATAATTTGACCTGTTACAAATATATATATATTTAACTGTTGAGCACTGCTAGATTAGCCAAATTCTTAGAGTTTGTTGGTTGAGGAGCAGGGAGCCTTCTTCAATCCCATCCTAACCGAAAGCAGAATGTGTGATCTGAGCACTGTCACATCTGTGGTGTTCTTTTGTGCTGCATTTCCAGCTTTCCTTTTTGTAGGATCAGGGATTGCTTGCAGTTATGCATGTAGTAACTTACTCATCTTTGTGATCTCTCATGCTTATAGGGAAAACTGTTCTGAAATCATCAGTAGTGATAAATTTTGGGTCAATCCAAGACTTTATGGTGTCATTTTTGTCTCATAAGTTAATTTATTTGCTTATCTCAACAGACAGCGAAAACAAAAGTGTGACCTCATGGTTAGGAAATAGGTGTATGTGATGTAATTTATTCCTTCTACACAAATTCACCTAACAGAAAATTTACACATGCAGAGAGAATTCGTATAACCTGACTTCATAAAGTAAGGAGAAAAGGCAGAGACCTTTCTAATACAATGTTTCTGTACTTGTGAAGGAGATTGTTAAACCTCATCTCAGTTCTCAGATTCAAAACTAACATTATTTTGATCTAAAATAAGAACTTCTTTGAATTCTTCCTCACGTGGTGAAATGTAAAATGTAGAAGTTGCCCTAAGGATGCTATTAAATCAGAAACTCTTCTAGGGAAATCTATCAGAAATTACTGCAAATAATATGTTTACAAAAATGATTAATGTCTGTGTGGTGTTTTTTTATGCGATTGGAAATGGAGTCACACAGACACATGGTCAGTGTTTGGCTCGTGTTTGAAAACTACTTGTGCACACAGGAGCCAGTTTCATGCATTTGAACACTGACCAGATATGTGCCAATCCAGGAACTCTGAAGTTCACATCTGTTAAGACAGCCTGCAGTTTTCTTTGCAGAGGCTGATTTTAAGGGCACAGCAGAAGAAAACAGCTGTAGAAAGATGACAGTAATCATCAAACACAGTTCTGTTTTCCAGAATATCGTGGTGCTATCGCTCTAAATATGGACAATTTATTCATTGTTGCCGAATCATGGAAGTATTTATTAATGACAAAAATAAAATAAAATACAGGAGGAAGGAGATGTGGAGATGGAGTTACAGGATCAGATATAGACTCGATCTGTCCTTAATTTTGGTAATTACTTCAAGGACACAGCTTATGCTGGAAGAATTTCAAGACAGATAATTCCTAACAATCTGCCTCAGGATGACATCTGCCCACAGTTACAGACCTACTAGGTGTAAGATAAACTGTGGATGTATGTACATCCCATAGTGGTATGTTTTGCTGCAGTGGCCCTCTAAGTTAAATTGTATCACTTAAGGTTTTAGCAAAGCTAAGTCACGTCTCTTTCAGTGTCAGAATGTTCCATTTTGAAATTTACATGAAAATGTCAAGAAGGGATGTCTCTCAGACAGATGGAATGGGTAAATTAAGCAGCATTAAATAGCTCAGCCCAGAGATTTGAGTGTGTTTGGGTTCTTCTTTTTTTTTTTTTTTTAACAAGTTTCCATTCTTGTAACTTTGCTTTTTGTTTGCTCCTCCTGTCTAGCTTTTAATAACCCACGAGCAGGGCAACTGGGCAGGTTATTACCAAACCAGAATCTACCACTTGACATCACGCTGCAGAACCCAACAGGTGCAGGAGCCTTCCCACCCATAAGGACGAGTAGCCCATATTCAGTGATACCTCAGCCAGGACTGATGGGCAGGAATGAAGGGATGATAGGAAGTCAAGGAGCTTTAGGAAACAATGGCACAGGTAAGAACACTTTCCATTTGTTTTAATGTACTTGATTCATAGACTACCTTACATGTAACTTAATGATGAGGTTATTAACAAATGCAGAATGCATGTATCCAAACAGTCTGGGGGAAAAAAAAGGTGCTGTTACATCTTGGCATACTTATTTTACTTATTTTATTTTACTTACTTTGAACTTTCTGCATATCTTTAGGTATGTTCCCTGCACTCTGCTTTTCACTTCCTTTAAAACTTCTACATGTACATACTGTATCGGCAGTTAGAATCTGTTCACACTGATGTTCCAGCTTCAGCTGAAGCTTATGTGAAAATCAAATCTTTCTGCCTCAAGAAAGTAAATAAATGAACCATTCCACTTTTTACAAGTGGTCCTTTCAAAACAAAACTGTGGACATTATTATTACTCTTTTGGGATGTATCTCTACAGACCCTGCAATTGCCCTTAGTTATCCTTTACTTATTAATGTTAGTTCTCACTTTAAATTAAAGAGTAGCTAAGGCTTTCATCGTTTTCTGAAACATTTTTTTTCTGCAACCATGAGATCTTGTAGTGGTATTACTCATCCTGAACTGTTTGTAGTGTACTGATTTCTTCACATTACTTTAATCTTGTATAACGATGCTAAAAGATGTTTCGCTGGAAAAGTCAGTCTGATTGACTTCAACTAATACATAGGCCAAGACTACAAGTGTGAAACAACTGCTAAGAAAACTGAATAAATGCATATTTCATTTCAGCTGGCTATTCACTGCCAGAATTTGCATTGGTACTAAAAGAGACATACTGACAGATTCTGCTATAAATTATTTGAGTAGACTAGAGGTCAACTTGTAGTCTTTCAAGTGTCCTATTACTTTCACCTTCTGTATACATATTTGAGGATGTTATTCATCTTATGTATACAAGTTAAGAGAGTATTATCTGTGTTCCTGCCATTGGCTTTAGCACACCACATATTTCAGCTGATGGAATATGTACACAAGCAGAACAAACCTGAGGATGCAATACTGAAGCAAATTTTGCTCGGCAGATGAAACAGTGACCCTCTTCAGAGGGTTCTTCTCCTCAGTTATACGTCACCAAATAATTGAACAGACGAGTGGCAATTATAAGGGTGGCTTTTAGCATTCATTTAAGGATGTTGCAAAACACAGCTGGATGGAGAAATAGTCCAGTCTGAAAGCCATATTTTATCTGCTCTCTAGGCTGTATGAAATTGAAATGCACAGACTGTATGAATATATTGCTTTAAGTCTGCTTTTTTTGTTTTGCTTTCTTGCACGTCTGTGCTGCATTGGCTTTTTGGGTTTTTTTTTTTTTACTACTGTCAGAGTGTAGTGTTCTGTATATTCCAAGTGTAAATAAACCGTATCAGTTGTTTACAGTAGATGTAGGAGGACTTCCCCTAAAATAACGGTAATGAACTTCAGCATCTATCGGAAAGTTCCTGTGAGTAATTTCCCTGCACTGTATATTGGTTGAAGATTATCTTGGGTGAGCCTTGAAGCTAAGAAGGCTGTGTGCTATGAATTAAAGGACTTGCCAAAAGATGTTTGCAGAATGCAAATTTGAATTTAATCCTTATAATTTGCAAGCGTGTGTAGCGATAAGATGTCTTTACTCAAATCTTCATTCTCACTTAGCACTTGGAAAGTAAAGCAGACACACATCAGCAAACGTGATTCATTTCCTGAGGAAGGAAGTCAGTGCTATCCACACACCCTCAGCACCTGTTGCAGACTACATGTGGGAACACTTACTCTTAACAGCGTTTCAGAAATGATAAAAGGATCTTCCTCGTGTAAAGTGCATAATAATCTCCACTCCCTTGACTAAGCAGTGTACGGCGTCTTTCTGTAGCCGTGCACATCTGGGCAGGCAGTTGTGATCCAGTGCGCTTCGAGTGAAACTGCTGCATTTTCGTCTCTAAAAATGTCGGCTCTTCAGCCAGCTGCAATTCTAAAGCTGCCCTGGGTCATGCTCCTCCACCTGACTCTGCCCAACTTTTGTGCAGGAATGATCAGTGGTAGTGCCCCGCGACCTGCCATGACATCTGGAGAGTGGGGAAGCCAGGCTTCTGCTGTGAGGGTGACGTGCGCGCCCACCGCCAGCGCCATGAACAGGCCGGTGCAGGCAGGCCTGATCCGCAACCCCACAGCCAGCATCCCCTTGAGACCTAGCAGCCAGCCTGGCCCGAGGCAGATGCTTCCATCTCAGGTCATGAATATGGGTAAGTGTGCGGACTTGTGCCTTTCCGTGTGCGCTGGGCTGTCAAAGGTGAAGCAGCAAAAAGTCTCACTGCAGTTCTAGATTTGATGAGAACTGCATTCCACAGTGAAAGCTTCCTGTGGGAGTAGGAAGGAAGGTGTGTAGAATGTTAAGTTTTAACACGTGTTAATAACAACTCCAGATACTCTTTAGCTTCTTAATGGTATGGATTTCCTAAGAAAGCGGATGAGAAATTTTAAAACTATTTTTAAAGAGGATGTGCTGTGAACATTGTCATTGTACTTGGCCAATTCCAGAGCAACTACACTGCTCTTATGATGCTGACTTTGTATGCTACCTTTTTAAATACTTTTCTTGCTAATATTTTACATCCGTGATGTCGTATTTGCTGTTTTATGGTTGTGAACCCTGTCACAGTTCTTACATCATTTGCTCAGATTTTAAAAGTGATGTTTAACAAGAAGTAATGATGCTTCGAAATGTAGTGTTACTAGAGTCTTAATGCTTGTAGTGCTTTTACTGCAACATTGATGATTCAATGAAAGAGATTATCATGAAAGTAGAAAAATGTGTGTGGTTATTTTTCCTTGATTAGGGCCATCCGAATTGGAGATGAACATAGGAGGACCTCAGTATAGCCAACAGCAGGCTCCTCCAAATCAGACTGCACCATGGCCAGACAGCATCTTGCCTATAGACCAGGCAACATTTGGTGGTCAGAACAGGTGAGTCTTAGTGACACATCAAAGCATGGAGAGATTTAACAGGCCAGAGTTGTTTATGCCTCATGGAAACAGCGTCCTGTGTAAAATATCACCACAGGTAAATCAGTGTAATGCTTGTAGTGTTTTATGCTCATAAAATGTATGCATGGTGCAGTAACACTTGCAAATGCTTTCTTTGCCATTTAATGGCTTGGAGGAATTATGAGTTCTGTATCACAGAAAATGCTGCCAGTGCTGCAGGTAGTTGCATCAATTTCATTTCTCAAATATGAATATGAGCATAATTCTGTCTAGTTTTAGCCATGTTCTGGTTAATGGTGCATAATACTGTTAATAATAATGGATCACTCCGAAAATTACTTTCACACCAGTAGAAGTGACCACTGTAGCTGTTACCACGGCTGAAACACACCACCCACCGCCTCACTGTGCTCACATCCACTGTTTGGTCTCCTGAAACATTCAGCAAGCATCAGTAAGTGTCAGTGGGTGCCATTTTTTCCCATATGGTGAAGGAATTCAATTCCACATCATTGCTTCATACACGCTTCCATGTCAGATACCACTGTGTCAGACTGTCCCTCTGCTTCCATCTGCCACATGGCAACAACATGTAACGGAATGTGGGTGGGAAGGTTCTGCCTCTGTTGCCATATCACCAGCATCCATCTCTGACCCTGTGGGCCAACATAATAAAATGGGAACCATTACTTTTGGTGCAGGACTCATACAAGGAAAATACTTAAAAGCAAAAGTGGGAAAAATGCCACTTTAAATAACAAAGCCTTTGTATTTACAGCATGGCTGTCTTTTCCCATGTTGGAGCAGTGTTTTTAGTAGTGCAGGACTTTGTCATCTTTCGTTTGTTCCTTTTTAATTTATCTAAATCCTCTGAAAGGGAAGAAAGATGAAGTGAAAGGGAGGCTGCCTCACCCTGAGGTTACCTTCTCCTCAGGTAACCAAAACGAGCATTGGATCACAGCTTATTTTAACTCTCGTGTAAAATAGCTGTTTGTTATTATGCCTTTAAAATAATGTCATAACTATGAGAAGCAATTTACACTTGCTTAAAAAGACCTGTATGTCTTCCCCCAAAAGCTTACAGCTTAAATTAGAGAGGCGTGGACTATATAAGTGATGCAAAATGGACAGACAAAGGAAAAACATTGAGATATTTAGAACTGTGTAAGTAAGAATATCATATCCAGTCGCAGATGAGAGGAGTACTGAGAAGGAAATGAAGAGGAAGCAGTTGGAAAAAAAAAAAGTGTGTGAACAAAGTTGAATCTTCTGACTGCGTTATCTTAATTTCCATTCCGAAAGGGTGTCCTACACTATTATACGTAAATTTAACATTGTGACACATTCTCTGCTACTTTTCTACTTTTTCACATTTTTCAAAATGCATCCTAGTGCTAATTCTTCCCCTCATCGGATGCACTTACACCAAAAGTACTGTTGACATAACTTACCACTTTATAAATGATACCGTAATGTAAAATACAGTGGCCCAGACTTTGGTCAGCAAGCCAGGGAGATAATTCTCCAGTTTTGTCTTAGCTAGAGATGGTGAAAAAAAAAATCCTTTCGCATTGCATCTGAAAGTAATCATATTTTGATGATCTACACCAGAACAGAAGTGATGAATTGTTTGGTGCTGTCACTTCGTTTTATATGAAGCCCTGGGATTTTCATTTTTATGATCTGATTGTTTGCATGACTATTAAATCATGTATCTCTTTACAAAGTCAAAATGTGAGTAAAAATAATTTCTTGAGACAGAAGTTAAACACTGTCATCCGGGTATATAAGAGAAGTTGGAAAAAAAGTAATTACTGATTAATGTGAAGAACTTAGCAAATGTTTTAAACTTTTTCTTACCATATATATTCGTGCCCATTTACAATTGGGGTGAGGTTTTTTTGCTAGGATTGATTGTTTTTCCAGCTCATATTTATAAGTCAACTTGAAAGTTTGCAAGCAATTTAATTGGAAGGTTTTTTTTCTGTGTATCTCTTGTCTTTGCTGATTTATAATGTTATCTGGAGAGTTGTAGAAACTTTTCTGGATGTAGGAATGATTGATGCTTTTGCAGTGTGTTAAAGATAGGTCATATAGGTACACATTTAGTTTTTCTGTTTACTGTCCTTCAGGGCGTTTTTAGGTGTATAGCCCAATGATGCATCTCTTCCCTTCTACTCAGCTTTGACGTAGAGATTAGACCTTCATGGCAACCATATACATTAAAAGCAAAGCCTTTGACGTGGCCCCTCACCACATCCTTCTCTCTAAATTGGAGAGGTGTGGATTTGAAGAATGGACTGTTTGATGGATTAGGAGTTGGCTGGCTGGACACAGCCAAAGGGTTGTGATCAATGGGTCTGTGTCAGGGTGGAGGCCGGTCGCAAGTGGTATCCCTCAGGGGTCGGTCTTGGGACCGGTGCTCTTCGATATCTTCATCAGTGACATCGACGATGGCATCGAGTGCACCCTCAGCAAGTTTACAGGTGACACCAAGCTGAGTGGTGCAGTCGATACGTTGGAAGGAAGGGAAGCCATCCAGAGGAACCTGGACAGGCTGGAGAAGTGGGCCCGTGAAAACCTGATGAGATTCAGGGTGCTGCACTTGGGTCAGGGCAATCCCAGGTATTTATACAAACTGGGGGAAGATCTCCTTGAGAGTAGCCCTGCAGAGAAGGACTTGGGGGTCCTGGTGGACATGAAGCTGGACATGAGCCAGCAGTGTGCACTTGCAGCCTGGAAGGCCAACTGTGTTCTGGGCTGCATTAAAAAAGGGGTGGCCAGCAGGGAGAGGGAGGTGATTGTCCCCTTCTACTCAGCTCTTGTGGGGCCTCATTTGGAGTACTGCGCCCAGGCCTCGGGCCCCCAGTACAGGAAGGATGTGGAGCTCTTGGAGTGGGTCCAGAGGAGGGCCACTAAGATGATCAGAGGGCTGGAGCACCTCTCCTGTGAGGAAAGATTGAGGGAACTGGGCTTGTTTAGTTTGGAGAAGGCTCCAGGGAGACCTCATTGTGGCTTTCCAGTACTTGAAGGGAGCATATAAACAGGAGAGGGAATGGCTGTTTACGAGGGTGGACAGTGATAGGACAAGGAGGAATGGTTTTAAACTGAGACAGGGGAGGTTTAGGCTAGATATTAGGAGGAAGTTTTTCACTCAGAGGGTGGTGACACACTGGAACAGGTTGTCCAAGGAGGTTGTGGATGCCCCATCCCCGGAGACATTCAAGGCCAGGCTGGATGTGGCTCTGGGCAGCCTGGTCTGGTGGTTGGCAACCCTGCACATAGCAGGGGGTTGAAACTAGACAATCATTGTGGTCCTTTTCAACCCGGGCCATTCTATAATTCTGTGATATATCTCATTATGGAAACTTAGCTACACAAGCATGGTCTTCTTTTTTGTTTGTTTTGCCAAACAAGCATGCAAAAAGGCTTCTGATATAGTGCTTTTCTCTCTCTCCATATATGACACCTTTTGTTTTATGTTATTATCTGGGGTGGGATTCTACCATGCTGTGCTCACAGTAGTTGCCCTTACTCACAGAATACTTTTCTCTTAATATTTGCTGTTGTAATCTTGCAGCATTGTGTGTGATGTAGAAACCCTACAGTGTGTGAATAGTGCAAAGCAAAAACATGTCATTTGTCTGCTGCTAAGGTGTAATTTCAGATTTAGTTTATTTCTCCGTAAGTTTCCTCCTTTGGGTTGGGAATAAACGTTTATTCTGTCTTTGTAAGTGCATGTGTGCTTTGCATACAAATCCAGGGGTGAGGTAGGTAGGATTTGTAGGGCCACATCAGCTTGGAGGTATCCACATTCTTGCTGGTGCTCTTTTGAGGCATATAGCCAAGTACATAAACTGGTGCCCAAGTGTGCAATTTCATGGGATGTGCTGAGTTATTACAGTGTTTTACTGCAAACAAAAAGGTGAACGTCCTTTTCTTCCTGCTTCTGGCCAGCTCTTCCAGCTCCTCAGTTTGTACAAATTCAGGCAATCTTTGGACCCCTCTATGACTCTTCAATTTGCTTAGTGTGATAGAAAAGCCATTAAGAGTAACTATGGAAATGAATTTTTTCTCTACTTGTGACTGTAAACTTAATGAAATATCTGAAATTCAAGGTTACAGTTACCTGAAAATAAATTTATTTAGCTTTCCGTGTTCAGCGACTGTGTTCTATACTGACTTCTATGCCTCTCTGCTGATATGCTTCTCTCTGTAGTAGGAAATCAGCAGTCGGGTGCACTCGCTGTACTTGCTTGTTGGATACGCAGCACTTGAAGGGTCTTGACAGGCATTAATCACGCTATTTAGCTATTTCTTTGGGAGGCCGAACTTTCATCCAGAATAGGTTTCTAGACAAAATTGACAGCTATTAAAGTAATCTCTGTCTCCACTTGTTTGTTCAGTTTGACTCCTAATCCTCTGATACTATTTCTCAGCTTTCAGCAGCTGTTTACCAATGCAGTATTCATGTTTTCGCAGGCAATCGTTTGGCAGCTCACCAGATGATCTCTTGTGTAATCATCCTTCATCTGAATCACCAAGTGATGAAGGTGCTCTCCTGGATCAGCTTTATATGGCACTAAGAAATTTTGATGGCTTAGAAGAAATCGACAGAGCTCTGGGAATACCGGAACTCGTTAGCCAGGTATCTGCATTACGTACAGTAGGTAGTGTGGTTAAAGGATAGATACTGTGGTGGAGGTGAAATGTGTGTTGCAGAAGGGAATTACTTCTTACAAGCTAAGATGAACTTGTGTATTTTAGTGGAAGGTGGTCTAAGAGCTCGCTGTCACCTGAAAAGCTTGCTTCAGCCCCAGCTTTATAATTCCCACATCTCCCATGCCACCCTTGTCCAGTTCTTCTGATGTTTGCTGTGCCCGTTTGCTTTATACAGCTAAATGGACCCAAACTGAAAAATTAAAGGCTTTTACTTATCTGGTGGTCAGAGGAACAACTCTGGATGGGAGAAAGGTACGATCATGGCCAGAAATAGGACAAAGGGAAGAAGTAGAAAAAGTTATGTAGACCTAAGATCAGAGGAGCAGGATTAAGACCTTTGTATTACACTAACATCAAGCTTTTGGATAGGCAAAACTATCATTTCACCTGTTTGTTGTTTTTTTTTTTCTTTAGTTAATTAATGTGAGATAAAGGATAGGCATTCTTCACTGTGAAGCAAATAATTTCATTCCAAGCACTTAGAAGTATATATTTATTATTTTTAATTAGGAACATGCCACATTAAGTTGTTCTATGTACTTTTTTTCCCACCGTTCCTTTTGCTAGCTTTCATTTGGTTCTGATCCATTTCAGTCCTATATAAGTGCAAAAATATGTATAAAAAAGAAAACCAAAACAAAACAGCTTTTGAAGAAAAGCTGGTACTTGATGATTCTGACATCAAAACTGTATTTCTGAAACAGCCATATGTGCCTCTATAATGATTTCATATTCTCAGACAAGGCTAGAACACCCATTTCACTTCCTAGAGTTCATTAGCAGCCTGGTGATAACTTGTAACTATCTCTGTGTTTTAGAGATACTACTTTTATCTCTCCACATCCATGCACTATCTGTAACTGTGAAATAGGACTGATGAAATCTTGCTTTGGACATGTGAAAACCATTCCCCACATTAACTTGGTGCAACACAGAACTCGGTGAAGTGTCATTTATTGGTGAACTTCAGTTTTGCATTGTGAAATCTCTATGCAATGTTATATCGCTTTTGGAATACCACCATGATGTTTTATTTCAAACTCAGTCTTAAATATATTTGTGTTTAATTAATATCTCAGTGAAAATGGTTGAAGACTTTTATACATAACACAACCGTCACAGTTTAGAATATGTTATCTTTTAAACATCCATCACACGTCTTAGAAAAGCTTAAAATCTTTATTTCATGAGGGCAGTGAAATTTAGATTAACTCGATTTCCAAGGACAGTGTGGAATAAGCTATGAAATTATTCTGGCAAGAGCAAATATTATCTAGAATAGAGTTTAGGGCTGTGTTTGCTTTTTATGCTAATGGGTAATCAGTTTGAAAGAATAAGGCACTTTATTCCCATTAGCTTCAGTAGTAGTTTTAGACATCTTTATTTCAAGTTGTTATTCTGTCTAAAGATACTGATCAAAATCTACTTTCTCATCCTTATTCATTAGTAATGTCTTTGAATTTGTCTCTGATTCAATGGCAAAAATATCCTGCCATCACTTTATTTACAGATTTTATTACAAAATCCATCATTTCAAGCTTTCATTCATTAACATAATGATAAAGTTATTATGCTAAAAACATGACAAAGACTGCAAGTCGTTGTTTTAAAAACAGAAGAGAAAAGAAGGGCGGAATTTGTCTTCATGAACATGTGTTGTAACACCAAAATGCAGTTGTATTTGTTTTATAAGACAAAAAGAAATGCAATAATAATACAAAGAAAAAAAAAAGTTTTACATAATTTCCTGTGTAAAAGTGTTCAGATGCTGGAAGGGTGTTCTTGCAGGTGGTATTAGTCTCAGACAATCGTGTGGAAACCAAGTCCCACCAACTGCTTATGTCATCCCCATGTTTCTGCAGAGCCAGGCTGTGGACCCAGAGACTTTCTCCGGCCAGGACTCGAGCATGCTGTTGGAGCAGAAGGCTCAGGTTTTCTCCCAGCAGTACACGGCTCAGGCTCAGATGGCTCAGGGCAGCTACGCGCCCATGCAGGACCCCAGCTTCCACGCCATGGGGCAGCGCCCCGGCTACGCCGCCCTGCGCATGCAGCCCCGGCCTGGCCTACGGCCCGCCAGCATCATCCAGAGCCAACCCAACCAGCTGCGGCTCCAGCTGCAGCACCGTCTCCAGGCACAGCAGGTATGGCACGAAGCTCGCTGCGTCGGCCCGCTCAGGGTGCCCTGCTTGTATGCTTAGAAGAGTTTCGTTTCACTTCTAGCCTAAAGCCATAATGAGGTTTTCTGGAACAGCACCTTTCACGTTCTCAGTTTTTGATCTTTTCTTGCAGCTTTCCCTTATCCTTTCTATAATATTGCACGAGATTGTGCCCAGTATTTAAGCCTGGGGCTTGCTAATTCCTTGAGCAAGGCCACAGTGGAGTCTTTTCTTGCATAGGTCTGTTTCTTTTTGTTATATCTTGACTCAGGTTGGATACTGGGAAAAACTTCATCTCAGAAAGAGTGGTGAGGCACTGGCACAGGCTACCCAGGGAGGTGGTGGAGTCACCATCTCTGGAGTTGTTCAAGAACCATGTAGATGTGGCACTGAGGGACATGGGTTAGTTGGCAAAGTGGTGCTGGTTTGTATGTATAAGTTTGTAGCGTTATTTAAAAGATATGTTGATCCCACTTCAGTGGAGAAAGAAAGATCGTTCGTTCCTGCCCTTAAACATCAAGATAGAGTCTGATTTGGTGTCAACATCCAAGTTGACACCAAATCCGAGTCCAGTCTGAAACTCAAACAAGATTGGAACTGTGAAGACAGTGTTAGTGTTGTCATTCATAAAGTCTGTGAATAACAGGACTTGAGCAGGAAAACTGGTTTCTGCTGGCATCTGTACAACTAGGTCCTCAAACCCTCAAGCCTACCGATTGAGAACAATATATATATAAAATTTCCCTTTTCTTTTTATCCTACTAAGAACTATTTTTACCTTTAGAACCGGCAGCCGCTGATAAATCAGATCAGCAGTGTCTCCAATATGAACCTGTCATTGAGGCCTGGGGTGCCAACACAGGTGAGAAAAACAGTACTTTAAAAAAGACCCCTGTACTTTCCCATTTCCTGATAAAATTAGTCTTAGCTACAGTATTGTTAACACCACAGATGTTTAAGGTTGAATACTAATAATGGAATTTTACTGTTTTACTGGTATTTCTCTGTTGTTTTATCTCTGAGAGACCCATATTTACCCAAGCGGGATGGTTATTTACTAGAAGTAGCTATGACTGCATTTTTTAACCAGGCTTCTTATTTCGTAAAGCTGCGTTTTTTTTCAATGAGCTCTCTTTGCAATTAGAAATTGCTGCAGCATTAAATGCCGTTATTATTTCCGTTGATGACGCTTGCGCTGTTGGAAATCTTTCCCAGCAGAAGCATTAGCTAGGTGATTTTCCCCCGTTTAATGTTAGGTGTGTGGTGGGGAGGAAGAAAGAGCTGGGGTCTCCCTGATTGCTCCAGCGGTGTTGCCTTTGTAGGGGTTATTAACAGGTAGCGGTGCTTTTCCTACAGGGCCCCATCAATGCACAGATGCTGGCACAGAGGCAACGGGAGATCCTGAGTCAGCACCTGCGGCAGCGGCAGATGCAGCAGCAGCAGCAGCAGGTGCAGCAGCGGACACTGATGATGCGAGGGCAGGGCTTGAGCATGACCCCCAGCATGGTTGCTACCGGGGGCATACCAGCAACCATGAGCAACCCACGGATCCCACAGGCGAACGCACAGCAGTTCCCATTTCCTCCAAACTACGGTACTGGTCCTACCTGTCCTTACTCTGTAATTTCAGCACTCCATTATCCCCACTGTCTCCCCAGTATCCCATCCCACACCCCTTCCTTGCCCAGCTCCCCAGGGAGGCGTAGAGGTTTGGGCCTCCCAGGCGTCCTCAAATGTAACATGGTATTTGCCACTCTTCTAGCTCAAATACCACCCTGAGCTCTACTCTTTCCCTGAGCAATAGCAGAGGTGCAATCTGTGTGATTGTTTATGTGCATAGATACATGAGTGTATGCTTATGCACACACGCACGTGTGGAAGTATATGTATTAGCTTGATAACCTCTGAATTTTGACTAAACAAATCGATTCATCCAGTAAAAGCTCAAGCAAAGAATGTGACTTTATGTCAGCAAGCCACATGAAATAGTCAGAACCAAAGCTGTAAGTGATCTTTAAGGTCATTTTTATATCTGTTGGGAGTTTTTTACATTTTTGTAATGAAATATTGCTTTAATACCCAACAGATTCTTTCCAAACCTTTCCAATCCTTTGTATAATGTAAAATTAACAACTAGCTATTGAGTGTAAGTAATAAAAATTAGTTTCAGATAGGGCATTTCTGTCTCCATCCTTCAACCTGTGTGTAATATGATAGCTAATATCATTTTGTCTGTATGCTTGACAAAGCTGTATTCAGCTTTGTGTAAGTAGTAGAATTGTAAAAAGTTGTAAAAGTTACATTACAACTAAGTGAGAGTAAAAGTTACAGGAAATAATTTGAAGTTCTTTTGATAAAATCAAAACAAATTATTTCCACTCAATTTTAAATTTGCTGTCTATTCCTACTGGTTTGTTATACTTCAGACCATCTTCTAGATCATAGCTGTGCTTTCCCTCTGCATGTTTGTAATTGCTTTATGAAAATGAAGAGACATTAGGATATTCTCCTTTTATAACACAAACTCAGATACAAAGTTGTCATGCAGACAGTGAATATAGCAATCGATTTCATACCACCTGAGTCATATGCCAACAGTGAGTGCCTTGTTTCTATTGAGTATGCTGTTCTACGAGAACTTAAGACTAAAATGTCTTGATTGAAAACAAATTTCTGCACATAACTGGCATTTTACAGCCTAAGTTGCTTTCTTCATCTAGCTATTTTTTTCATTTTACAAAATCATTGAATGCTTTCCCAAAATGGCATTGTCTAGTTTTGTGTGGACAGAGACATCAAGATGCTAAGGCTCTAGGAGCTTTAGGAAAACTTAAAAATTATAAACAAATGTTTAAAAGTTGTGCAGTAAATGGGTAGTGCGGAACTTCTTTCACAAAAGTGGGTTTGTGTGCAGAACAAATGGTTTATTTGTTTGAGTGCAGTTTCTGCAAAGAATTCACTTAGCAGTGTTTTTGTTTGTGGTCTCTTGTGGGAAGAGTGCTTGTGTGGATGGGACACACAAGAAGCCAACATACTTAAGCAAAACAGTTTCTGAAGTTATATGTGTAGTATTGAGTTGATGGCATCTTGCTTTAAATCTCGGTCCTACGTTAAAGATGCAAGGTTATAGGTTCCAGGTGACATAAATGCAAAGGCATAACTGCAGGTTTGAGCTCTTGGTTTTTTTTAACACTGACTGTACATTGGCTAATTTTCTCTTCTTCTTTTTTTAGGAATTAGTCAGCAGCCTGATCCAGGCTTCACAGGGGCCACCACTCCTCAGAGTCCACTGATGTCCCCAAGACTGGCTCATACACAAAGCCCCATGATTCAGCAGACTCAGGCTAATCCTGCCTATCAGTCCTCTACAGAGATGAATGGGTGGGCACAAGGGAATATGGGTGGAAACAGGTAAATCCAGAACAAAACAAAAATGAGCACGCAGCATAATGGGGTAATTTATGGTCCACACTTATTTATGGGGTTGTTTAAATGGATTTGTTTGCTGCTAATGGTCTGTCCTCAAAGAAATTTGTTTTCAAGTTGGCTTGACAGATTGGTTTAAATACTGTCTTCATACAAGGCAAAGTGAGTGCATAGCTAAAAGATGTGCATCCATACAATGCATTGCTTCGTCTCTGATAACTGATAAAAAAAACTGTGTTCTTAAGAAGCAACTGTGCTGCACAGTGAGCTCCAGCTCCTAACGTTTGTGTGGATGCATTTCTTCTGCATATGATTTTGATGTTGTGCTCCCACAGTGCTTTCCACATGGCTGGATCAGCTGAGCCGTAGCCTATGCATTCTATACTGCTCTGGAATTATGGTGACTGGATATCACCTCCCACTTCAAACGCTGGAGTGCGACCAGGTTCAATCCAGTACTTGCACATATTTGGGATCAGCTATCATTCTCTGAGAGCATTGTAGCATGCCTCATGCATGCAGTCACCTTTCCAATTGAGGCCCATGCCCAGTCAGTGCAACTCTATTACAATCAGCCTGTCCTCGTTAAATGGGTTGGGTGTTGAACACATTGTGTAGGCAGCAGGGAGTTTCCGGATGGCAATGATGTGTGCTTTTCAGTGGAAGAGAGGAAGATCTGTCAGGTTGTCGTGTAACTGACCTCTGTCAATTGAGGCTGGAGTGCTCACAGGTCTCTAGCACCGTGGTCTCCTCATCCCAAAGCTCTCAGGCTGCTTTTATTATCCCAGCTCAACAACAAATCTTTTTCCTGCTTGTTTATATATATTGAATAAACCCAGAAGAACAGTGTTTCAGCGATGAGGCCGATCCAAGTTCCCCTTAAAGCAACTGATTTATCTCTCATCCTGATCCTTGTCTGTACCTCTCCCTCATTGTTTTCCTGAAGCATCTGCAGGAGACAGAGCTCCGGCTGCCAGGGCTTCTGCTGAAACTGCAACAGGGGCAGACTAATGGCTGGCTTGCTAAACTGCAGCTCTACAGTGGAGACATGTCAAATGTTTTTACACAAGCCACTGAGTATTCACAATGATCTGTAGTGTACTCTTTCAGCCATCCAGATAACAACTTAAAAATGGGGTTAGGTGGCCTGAAAAAAGATGGAATAGGAGGAAGAGAATTGCGGGACTTTTGGACTTTGGTCCTGCGCCTGGAATGCAGCTGCATTCCACAAAGGGCTCTGTAAAGAAAGTCTCTCAATGGGCAGTGGGTGGCAATAGCATAATGGAGTACCCCGGTGCAAGATTGAGCACTAACCCTGAAAAGATTTCTTCATCTGGAGGGTGAAAGTCAGCTGTTGATGTGGAGGTGGCTGCTGTGTGCCACCTGACATGCAGCAGTCCTCCTGCAGTGCTTCAGTCTAATGCAGATCCTCCAAACAGACACGTCTTCAGCAGTAATTCCTTCATTGACTGCTGGAATATGTTTCAAGACTGATGTGTAAATAATGGAGTGTCTTTAGGAAATATAAAAGCCCTCTCACGTGACTTTTGACACAGCAAGAAGGGAGATACCATCCAGAAAGCACTTGGCTTTGAGTAAAATCTGAGACGAAGTCTTTCACAGTTACAATTAATGCTGTTCAGATATATCCTTACAAGAGCATAAAGGGCAGTTGTCTCAGACGTTCTGTTGTTTCTTACAGTGCCACATTTTTCTGACGCTAAGATTTAGTAAATAAATTTCTGCACAACTGCATGTCTATATTTGTGAGCCCACTTGCCATAATTGTGTGTGCAAATCTGGTATACATATGTGTGAATAGCCTCTGCTGCTAAAAGAAAGCTTATTAGATCAAACCCAATACTGATTCAACAGTCCTATGCTTTGCTAACGATGGAGGGGAAAAAAAAAGATGTTTTCCTTTCCCTCCAAAAATTGCTTTCCTGAATATATTTATGATATGTGAAGACAAATTTCAGCAGCTGGTTGGCCATTATTGCATACACATAACAGATTTGTACTCTGCCATAGTTCCACACGCAAAGGCATGCGTTTTTGTGCACAGACATGGGAACTTATGTTTTGAAGATCTATTCCTTAGACACTAATGCAGCTGAAAACTAGACTTTTTTTTTTTTTTTTTTTTTTTGAGGTTGGGATAAACAGCAATATGTACAAATTCTAGCTTAAAATATATTAAAAAGAGAGCAGTTTCGTAGTGGCTTCAGCATTCTGACACATTGCTTTTTCCATTCCTTGCTATAGCATGTTTTCACAACAGTCCCCACCACATTTTGGGCAGCAAGCAAGCACCAGCATGTACAATAATAACATGAACATCAATGTATCCATGGCAACCAACACAAGTGGTATGAACAACATGAACCAGATGACAGGGCAGATCAGCATGACCTCAGCGACCTCTGTGCCTACATCAGGGTTGTCCTCCATGGGTCCTGAGCAGGTGAGAATTTAAGGACTTGAGATGACAGCTAGAGGATTTTCTGTGACTTTCAGTAGTACTGTGGAAAATGTGTGCCAGTCTAGCTCCTGTTCTCACTAGGTAAGTTGCCACAGCACAGTGGCTGGGCCTGTGTCTGTGCTCAGCCCTCGAAGCTAAGGCTGAATGGCAGGAAGGTAAGAATGAAATATGCTCGCATGGGCAAAGTGGGTAATGCTTCTACTTCTTTGTAGTACCAGAGCACAGTCGGTCAACTGCAACAATTATCATGCTGGCAACTTTGTAAGCTCCAAATCCACACTTCTTGTAATGTGGTGCATATAAAACAGATGGCTAAACCAGTAAGTGACCTGTTCTTTTCTGCCAAGAAGAGGTTTACACACTTGTTTTCATTTGGGACTACTAGTTAGGGCATCTGATAGAAGGAAAGTAACATTTCCATTTGTAGGCTCATCATTAAATGCACGTGGTATATTAAAAATATTTGACAACCAAGTCCTCTTAACGGGTTCATATGCTTGTTTCAGAACTGAACTTTGGTTTGTTTAATGTGCAGATTTCAAATTACAGACTTCCTTAGCAATGTTGGCAGGCATACCACTTATGTCTTCTGGTAGTTTCTACTGCTATGGTCGACAAAATTGCAAACATTTTTTTTCTGAGATAATTAAATTACAGTTTAAAGCTGCCCATATCATTTGCTTGTTAATAATTGTCTTTTTTTCCAGCCTATATTTGGCAGCAGGCTATTTACTTCTCTAATATTGCCCTTTAGCTTAAATGGTCTTCTTTTTTCTCTTTCTGTTTTTATCGACACATTTTTGTTGTTGTTTTCATGTTGTTTTGTGTTTATATGGTTGTTTTTCTATGTTTTTGGGTGGGGTTTTTTTTTCTGCTTAGTTAAACAAGCCAGGCTGTTTCTGTCTCTTCTTGTAGTCTTCACATTCCTTTTCTTTTTCCGCACCTGTTTGAATCAGTATCTCCTACACACCAGTGCCACGTGCAGAACAGTAGTTCTTCCCCATTTCTCTCAGAGTACCCTGACAGATATAGCCCCGGATCACATTTGTCTTTTACAGCTGCTGCCTACTGGTGACCTGAAGTAACTCTGATACTGCCGAATCTGTCACCTTCTCTGATATTTCCAGTTGTTAAGTCCAACTATAGCAGACTTTGAAATTATTATTACTAGTTCCCAAACGCGTACTCTTTAACATTTTTAATGTAGTAAAACAACAGTTAAAAAAGGAGGTGAGATTTGAAGGTGGCAGCGCGCTCTGATTTATTAACATGCACGTGCTCCATAATTTTCCCCAAGAACCTGAACTAAGAAATTGAACGTTATGGAAGGAGATCTGGTTTTATCTCAAAGACTTCCATGCAGGAGGCTGTTTCCACTGGCACAGTTGCTGCGCTGCTTTTCCTTCCTGTTAGACTACTAGATCTTGTTTCAAGATAGCATTTATCTTACTTCCAGTAAACCAAATAGGTTGAATTTCTTTATTCATCTCATTGCTTATTTTTCAGCCCTGCAGTCCCTGTTGTGAACATACTTTAAACTCCATTATCTTTCTAGAGGCACGCACAGTAACTGTCCGTGGTGATTTCACAAAAGCTGTCTGGAGTCAAATTTTGCTTGTAATTTCTCTTCCAGTGCAGAGAGGGATTGCCTTGCCTCTGTCTGTGACAGTGTCACACCAGAGAGCTCGTACTGAAACCCACAGCATGATACCCATGTCATATGGATCTGCTAGGTGCGGCAGGAACAAAACCTGCATCCTTTGTTCCCAAATGTGTATTCCCTTCCTTTTGTCTACGCTCAATTGCATTTGTCAGATTAAGGCCGTTTAACAGAAGTAGATTGGCTCATTCTGTAACGTTAACCTGTTTTCCTCCTGATTTACCACCCCAGCACTGTGTCATCTGCAGTCTGCTAGCAAATGTTTTTATGTTTCATCTAGGTCAGATGTGGTCAGCTGGCAGCTGGGAGGCCACTTCTGGACCACGAGGCGCTACTTTTTTCTCTCCAGGAATGCTTGCTGTGCTGCTTCGCGTTTTCTTCTTAGAGTGACAGGAATAAATAAACACTCATACATTAACAATTAAAAGATTTTTTGCCTGTTCTACAGCTATATTATTTTACAGCTTGGAATCTTTACTTAGCAATTTACCTACGTCGTGCTAAACTTTTTTTTTTTTGTAACTGGTGATTTTCAGAATGACTGTATTTTCTCTAATTCTGCTGACAGCTATTTCATTCATTCATTCTTTCATTTGTTTTTATACTGTCACCTATGTTTTTATTATTCATTGCTATCCACTTTCTCTGTTTTGTTGGATTTTTTTGCTCTATAAGACATCGTTTTAACTGTGCATGCTCATTTCTTTCTAACCACAATGAATAATAGTCATGCTGTAAATGTGCTTAAAAGGCACTTCACGTATTATTGGATGATTTTGGAAGTAACATATACTATGTGTTAGTAAAAATCTGTGCGTGGGCTGATTTACCTGCTGAGAAACAGGTATGTTACCTCTGGTACCAAACAGATTTGTTTGGCTTTGTCTCCTGTCTCGCTGTCCAGCACTATAGCATACTAAACATAGCATCCAGCACTAAAGCATCATACAGTCATATCCTGGGCTCAGAAATACAAAATGCCACATTTAGCTGCTCACACAGGTTAATCTCCAGCTTCTCTTGTTTACTACCTAGGCTGCCAGCAGCACCATGTAGAAAATGAAGATTATGCCCAAAATGTTGTGCTTATCCTAGGCTTGCTGTGTTTGGTGCCTAGAGACTTTTATGTACTTGAGGGCTGAGACCTTGTCTCAGTATCATCTTCTTTGTAATTACATTAAAGCTCTCCAGGCTGCTCTTCCTAGTACGTCTTCTAGGAATTAGCATTAGCAGTGCTGAATTGCTGGCTGCCAGGTCAGTACAGTTCCTTCTGTTCAAAAGAGCTTCTCCAGGGCCAAGAAAGTCTAAACCTTCCCTGTGCTGCACCATTCATGTACCTCACTGTCTCCTTGTCATAGCCATCTTGCTCACGCAATGGACTGCTGCTGTGTTTTTGCCTTTTATTTATTCCGTCTCACGGACACGTGTTATTTACTGGGCTGTCAGAGAAGCAGTTTGAAGCCTCTGCAAGAGAGAAACATTTCAGTTTATGAAATAAACCACTTTCTAGTTGTCTGATCAGAGGAGCTCTTTGTTCATAGGTGCAGCAATCCTGAGGTCAGAGCTATCGTGGTATTTACTGAGAGTTACCTTGAAACAGCGTTTTGATTTTATTCAGCATCCTCGATGAAGGGAGCTGTACAGTGGAAGAAAACTTTTCTTATAGACATGCTGTAAATAGTTCCATTTTATCGTCAGGCAGCTGTAGTAGTGTGTTTAAGGGTTGTAAAACACGTCCTGCCTTATTTTAGACACGTTTCATATATAGTTATACCATTTTACTGGCCTTCAAAAAGACGATAAATACTCCTCAATTTCTTTGTCCTTTTCCCTACTTTTCTGTTTGAATTGTGGTTGCAGTCACAGAAGTTCGTGTGGGATATTTTATGTTTCGAGGTCTTCTGATGAAAATACATCCATGTAACAAAACACTGTAGGGCTGTTTTGTTGATTGGTTGGGTTTTTTTTACCTGTTACCGTCCAAGTCAGGATCTTTGTGTCATCACTAGCAAGGAGATTCTGTGACTGGAACTTCACACAACTTCCTTTTCCATGACTCTCCTAACTCTGCCACAATGCAAATCATGCACTTTTCTTTTTCTTCCAAAATTACTTTCGGTTCAGTAAGATACAGTTCTGTGGCTTTGCTTTTTATTTATTTTTTCTTCCTTTATCTAGTGAACAAAACAAGAAAAGACATTTGGACCTGTGCACTCCAGTGGATGTTGATCAGTAGCAGAAAACGCCTTTAAAACGTTAATTAAACACCTTAAAAGGTTTAAAACTGCGACAGCATCTACTTTGTTTCAAAATGAAATAGTGTGGTTCTCTTCCTTTCTGATGTAAATCTGTCCATCTCCTATAACAAGTGGATGGCATCGCTAGGAGACTTCCAGTGCTTCGCTGAGTTTTTTAGAGTTGAAAGTTTCATTGGAAAAATATTTAAGCTTTAAAACATTTTTAAAAAGATTTAACCTTTCCTGTTAGACAGCAGTCTTGTCTCTGGCAGCATTTGAAACCACCTTTCTAGTCATATTATTGCACTGAGCTTTGCAGCTCTGCAAAATCAGTGAGCAGCAACAGAAACAGTCAGGAAGACCTGAAACAAGAGGACTTTGGTGTGGTAAATTGAAGTCTTCTTCCCTTGGTGCAGCAAGCTGCTGCAGCTGAAGTGAGCAGGGGCACAACCTCCTCTCCTTGGCAACCAAGAGTCCTAAAGGGCAAGTGACACAAAAAACAGCCTTTTCCTTCCAGCAAAGTCTAGAGGGGGACTCTCTTCACTATTGTCGCCTACACCTAGACTGAGGGAAGTGAGAGAGAAATGAGTTAACCAAGGCTCTCCAGGGAGATGTGTTTTTCCCTGTAAAACTTGTAAGGAAGGGATCTTGTAATGCTTCAGCCCCTTGCTGACGGGCAATGATTTGTGTTTTACATCAGTTCCTACATGGTAAGATTTAATCCTTTGATTAAGACCGTAAATTTGGCAAGCCACCCTTTCCACATAACTAAGCGTGACAGACGCTTTAGTTGTGCAGACATACACAGCTCTGATACTTTCCTGTGGCTGCTCATAAAATTTTTGAGCCCATCCAATTAGGAAAGCATGCAGCTGCAGGTTTTCCTGTTTAATGCTATCTTCCTCCCATTGTTCATGAGCTAAATAAATAAGTAAGTGTTATTAACACGAAATCAGTAGTCAATGCAATTCAGCCTGTGCGTTACCAGGCTTTGAAAAATTGCCTGGTGGTTTGTAAAAACAGAAAAGCCCAGTGTCATTGAGGTTAGGAAAGTAGTTACACGTTTCTGCTTTCGGGACTTTCACGGCAGACAAGTCCTATTACAAGTATTACTGACCTAATTTATGGAGCCTCTTTTGTTCAATACGCACAGAGGTCATAATATCAGGAATGAAATCTTCACTGTTGACTGTGAAGCAGAAATAATATGAGTCAAACATGCTGCACAAGAAGGGTGCTCAGCTCTATGGTTGCTTTTCTGATTACTGTCACTTCCAATATAGTTGTTGATATATGCAAGTAGAGTGGTGGTTTATGCTACTTTAACTTCCACTCCTTCTCCCAGTACATTTTTAATTCATTCTCCTTAATATCTTGTTGCCAATAGGTTAATGATCCTGCTATGAGGGGAGGCAATCTATTTCCAAACCAGCTGCCTGGAATGGATATGATAAAGCCGGACGGAGATGCAACACGGGTAAGAGATGGTATACAAAGGCTACTGAACTATGAACATACTGTGGTCTAGAGTGGATGCAGTATCTTTCTATTTACAAAGTTAACAGTAATTAAGTCTTATAGAGTTAATTTTTTGAATTCATCTTCAGGTGACATCTGTATTAAGTTTCTTCTTTGATCCCACTAGCATTATTGAAGTGAATACAGAATACATTTACATTAACAGAATACATTACATTATTGAATTAACAGACAGTCGCATTCAGCAGACTTTTATTTATAGTCGTATTTGCTTTTTACTGAGCAATTACACGACAATTTGCTGATGATGAGAAAGACTGTTGATTTATATTTGCACTGCTGCATGCTTAACCCATTTCGTGTTTCATCCTGCCTAAGTGTTTTTCCACTTCTCCTTGCATTATACTTAGGGCAAAAATTTCATGAATTATTTAATTGATTACTTTCTGTTCTTGAAGAGTGGTGGTACTGAACTCATTTGCACACACATCTCCAACTGACGGTGTAAGTAGTGTTTGCTTAGTTCAAAAGTGATTCGTGTTCCAGGCAGTAACAGTATTTAAGGACAGGTATGGTAGAGATCTCGGCATGTGGCCAGGTGAATGAGGTGCTTTTTTTGGACCCCTCCTCAGTGGAAGAGTTTTCTTTAATGGAAATAACCTTCTTTTAAAATAAGTTTGTTACAACAAAGCCAGTATTCTGGGACCTGGAGTGATTTGAGACTGGAGCACGGCATTTTCCCTGTGTGCTCCAAGCATCGCAGCTGTGTAAACCCATCCGAAAGCACGAAGCTGACCTTTCTATACAGCCTCGCATGGAAACCTGTGCGCTGGAAAATAACATATGGATGGTTCTCAGGACGAAGCGCCTGTGCCAGCGGTGTGCGGGCAGGCAGCAGGGGGAGGCACCATCTAGTGGCTGCTGCGCTGCTCGCCCGGCTGCTGCTCCTCAGAAGGAAGGGATGGTAAGGCTTTAACTCACACTGCTTTACGTGCATCCGTTTCCTGAACGACCTGGCGCACAGCACTGGGCAAATATTTAATCACGGGGCTTTAGCCTCTTTATGCTTTTTCCTGTTTTATCCGTTGGGAAACTTCTGTGCAAAGGTGATTCAGGTAGGCTAACATATCAAAAATGACCAGAGAGCAATAGTGAGCTTCTGGCAGCAAGAGGCAGAGATCTGAATATGAAACACCGTAAGAGAGATGGTTTTTATTTACGTTGGCCTGTGACACACACTTTGCAAGAAGTTGTCTTCAAAAGTAATGAAAACAGGCAGGTCGAACCCATGATGTCTACAGGAGTTGCTTTATAACCTGCTTGAAGTTCATTCTTCATTTAATCACTTACTGCCACCTACTTGTATGCAGCTTTGAAATGAGAAATATGGATTTAAATCCAAAAGCAAAATTTAAAGTTTTCAACTGTTAGGGGGAGAAAAAAATGAGTAATAGGGGAAAGCAAAACAGTAATTGACTGCAGATATATTAAGATAAAAGGAAATGAAGTCAGGGGAGTAGAAGGAGAGTGGAATGGAGAAGGCAGTGCTGAGGAAGAGGTAGCCACCTGCATTTTATCCTACCCACCTCTTTTTACACACCTGTTTAAAACTTCCCAAAAGGAGTTTCTTGACACAGCTCATTGGTTCCTGTGAGCAGTGCCTGTGTCTGGGGGTGGAGGATCCGTGCATGCAGGTTTCTTCCTGCAGCAGTGTCATGGTCATTTTGGAGCTTAACAAAAAGGTGCAGTGTGTTCTGCTGTAGTGGAAGCTGTCCTACACCAAGGAGTTACCTTTGTGGTTTTCCTAACCAACATGTTGCTGAACCAGTTAGATGTCGTGCATTAAGAGAAGCCAAATGCAGAGAATAAAATATAGGGTACCGCTGAGGAAAGATAGGAGGAGGAGGAAAAGTCTAAAGGATGTTTGAAAAGAGACAGAAAAGATGTAATGTAAAACATTTGGACAGTTGCAAGAGAGGGGGGACAAAAGTCAACTGCTTCTGAAGATATTTTGTAAGGCTACATCTCATGGCACTCTGTGATTTTAGTTCTATTCTACTAATGCAGCTCTGACTGTGATGAAAATGTTGATGAGTAACATTTTATATGCACTATAAGTATCTGTTACAGAACTGTGACCTGTAATAGAGACTAAGAGCTACTACTTCTGTGCTATAAACTGTACTCCTATGTAAGATACTTACATTAAAGCACAAGCTGTGTAATTAGAAAGCTGAAGAGAGGATTAATGGGCTTCATCCCTTGACAGTTGTGGCATTAACATATAAAAGCCTAGAAATTAATCTGACGAATGAGAAACTGAGAAACTCATCAGGCGGACTGGAGAGGGTGTTCTCATTGTCTCCTAAATTTGATCTCAACAACTGGATTACTTAAAGGGATCCGTTCTGATTAGAGCTGAGTAACCAGAAAATGCCGTGGTATTGCTGAAATCCCTGTAACCATGGATGTCAGGTCTGAGTGTTTACTGTTCTACTCTGTGTCCTTAATACTTTTTCACTTTGTTTTATCATGTTATGGATAAAATTTTCAGAGCTTTTAGGACATGCAAGAATGATACTAAAGTTTCACCAAGAAGCTGTTTTTTAAACTAATTAGAAAACAGAATTTTCTGTCTTTCAAGGCTTGAAGTGCCCTTCATTTGAAAAGGTGGATGTAGCTGCAACTGAAATACTTAAGAAGTTTTGATTTTATGATTATTGAAATAAACGTATTTTTATTAATTTGATTAATGTTATTCAGTTGTAAAAGAAAATTTTTGCATTTGCTCTTATTTAGAAGTGAACACCTGCAGAATACTGCGTAAGCTTTGGTTTGTCAGATTGCGTCTTTGTTAACCTTTAGGATTTTTTTTAATGCTCAAGTTGTATGAATCAGTATAGAAGCAATTCACAGTAATTTTTCCCACTTTCCGTATTGTCCTGGAAATAATAATCTGCCAATTTCCATACTGTCCTCCTTGCTTTTGCTATATCTAAACAAAAGGGAGGAGGGAAAAAAAAATTCTAGAAATAGACTCGTGCCTTCTTTGTATTACTCCCTCCTTTCTATATTTATCACCCTACAAAATAGATTTTTGTCAGAATAGAAATACAGTAATAATGTTAAAAGCATTAAAGAGCATTTCTATTTGAGCCACTGAAATAGTGGAAGAATTTACTGAGCATCTCTGTAGAGATACTATTTGCTAAATGTCCACTCTAGGTACAACAGCTCGGACGTTACTTCCTTAGTCTGTGGGATGCTTTCCCAAAGTGGCTCTGTTTGACAGTGAAGGTGCGCTTCTCGCCCTTCTGTGATTGCGAAGAAAAGAGTGGGAAAGTCTAAAGGACTGTGTGGATAGCTTCCAGAAGATGGACAAATGGTGTTCACATGGGCTGGCAGAGAACCTGCTGCTGCCATCCCTGAGCAATGGGCCCTGCCTCCTGCATGGCGGGAGGCTGTCCAGTGAGGAGCCACTGGGTACAAGTGGGAAACAGCCCCTGGAGGGAAAAAAAACGTGGTTTCCAGCTAGATTAGCTCTCTGACCTGCCTGACCCCAAAGCCACATGGGAGCAAGAGTCTGCGGAGAGGCACAGGTTGCAGTCACTGGAAGGGGTGATCTTAAAACAACCGTGAAAACCACATCCTGAGGCTTTAAAAAAGTAATAATAATAAGAAGAAAGTACGGGATAATTAACTCAGTTGAAACCAGCTTGTCCTCTGTTTGCGTAAGGACATTGCAATAAGCATGAAGTAAAGAGCATCTCTGGGGGTTGGTAGTTGAATTTTTTATTTTTTTTTTTGCTTCCTTATTCCCCTTTTTAATTATGGTTTTTGAAGGAGAAATTGAATCAAGATGGCTGTTGCTTTTGAAAGTGTGCGTCTGTAACACTGGGATGTGTTACAGATACTTCAGGTGTGAGACTTCTCTAAAACCGTGTTGCCGTGCATTTACGTGGAGTCTACAAGTAGCAGACGATGCCAGGTTGTTACAATATCTGCAGTAGCTGGAGGGAATGAAGAAGCTAGGAACGCAATTAAACCTCCGTTTCTCCATCTCTGTTGTTTGCAGAAATACTGCTGACCCTGAGGGCGGTGTGGTTGCTCCTTTCTCCAGCTGAGCGGGCGCCCGGCCCCACACCCTTCCCAGTTGGAGGAGCTGCACCCATTTGTTGCGCCGCAGCCACGCCGGCACCCAGTGCTGCTGGGCCCAGCCCTGCCCTCCATGGGGCCTCGTCGCCGGGAGCAGCCTCCTCTTCGACAGTCTGAGGCTATAGCGTACAGACACTGCTCAGTCTGTTCACTGCATTCACCTTAGTGCAACTTAGATCTCTCCTGCGAAGTAAATGTTGACAGGCAGTTTTCATAAACCATGTCAGATTGAATGTATTTAAATGTATGTATTTAAGGAAAAAAAGAAAAAAACAACCATGCTCTTGTTCTGTTTCCGTTTAGTTCTAGACCTTGGTTTTTGGCTTTGTTTTCCCTGGCTTACTCATTCCGGTGCAAAGGATTCCGTTCTGTCTGCATACTGGTGTTTTAGACTAAGGCCTGCGTTTTGGGGTGGTGAGTGCACGAGGAGGGTCGGGACATGGTGCCTGGTGCACGTAGGCCTCTGAGGGGCCCAGGCCTCTGTGGGGCCCCTCCCGCTGCCGGCACGTCGGAGAGGACGGACCGATGAAGAAAACTGCACCGAGCAATTCTGAATGGGATTAGAGTTGTGTGAGAGATGAGAACTATCCTGTGAGAGGGCTGTTGATAAAGGGGCGCTTCGGTTGGGTTTTTTAGTAACACTTTTAATGCAAAGTCACGAGTCCAAAAAGACACGTTTGCTACATTCTTATTTAATTCAATTCCTAACGATCAGCAAATCCTGATTTTTTTAAGTGGCTCTCCTGACCTCCGTCATCTTCCTCTTCCTTCTAACGATGAAAAAACAAGTTATCCCCTTTATTTCCGTAGGTGTGTTTCCAGCAATCTGGGCGGCAAGTTAGGGTTGCTGAGCAGCAATGTTCAATGATAATGCATGTACTGATTATGGTAGTGGCAGAATTGGTGCATAATATCAAAGAGCTAAAGATACCTGCTTTAAGGCCTGATAATTCCTGATTCCCACCCCCTTAGCCGGGGGAATAACGATCCATGTAATACCGATAGCAGATATCACTACAGACTTCACCACTATCGTGTGTTTCTGATTATTTTAAAGCAGTGTGGACTATGAGGACGTTTTGTAAGGTACATAAAATCCAGTTTATATGTAAACAAGCAATAATTTAAGTTGAAAACTTAAGTGTTTTACTTGTATAATTTTTGTGAGATATACATGTTGTGAAGTTGATTCCAAATGAGGTACTTCAGTATTAAATTAGATATCTTCTTAGCCGTGTGTGTCTCCTGGAAAAGTGTTTTGTAAAGAATCACAATGCCTTGATTAGCCCTAATTTGTAGGCTTGAGACTTCTCATTTTCTAAACCTTGTGATTCTGCTCATAATGTCATTTATCTAACCTATATTATATGCAGCCACTGTAGGAACCGATTCTTGATTTTTGTATGTTTATATTCTTTCGTAACAAATCTTAGAAAAACTAACTGTTACTAAGCAGGCCACTGTTAGGGTGTTGTTGTTTTTCTTGCCCACTGTGGTTGGAATAATCTTTTACTAAACTGACATCAGTTTCTGAGGACTGGAAATATTGAGAAATTGATGTTTTTGACCTCGGTTTTCTTCCCCCTCACCCCTTGCCCGCAAACTTTCTAACCTGAATGCAAATTTTTGGATGTCATGCAAAATGCGATGCATTTTATGATGTCTCCTCAGCTATGCCTTTTGGGAGTAAAAGGTTTGCTCTGTTGCCGCTTAATCAGTTTTGTTTTATTTTTCAGGTGGGAGTGAAAATAGACGTTACTCTATATTAAGGCTGAGGGAAATATGATGAAGGTGGTTTGAAATAGGTTGTTTCTTTGGAAGGCATCTGTTTCCTTAATATGATCGGCAAGGAAATGTTACGGTGCTGTCAGTTTCTAAGGAGGGCAGTGCCATGATTCTGGGGAAACAACGCTTTTCAGCAGCCACCATTTTGCTGTCAAACTCAGAAAGAATATTGGGTCGGCCGAACCGCCCTTCTGTCTGTGTTCTGATGGAAAACCAAACTAGCCGTCAGCCCTGAGATCCGCAGCCTCATTGTTACACCAACATCCGCGTTAAACTTGCGTTCTGTATCTGACAAAGTGTTATTTGTACGAGAAGCGTCTAAATTGGAATGAGTCGACTTCATGCAACACAAAGTGTAGACGAGTTTTAAAATAATCGCGTTCTATTCTTTTTCAATTCCGAACCGTAACCTCTTCGGATAGATTATTCTTTTTCACAGTGGACAAGTGGAAATTTGTCCTGTTCCGTGACAGACCTGCAAACCCCCGCCATCGATAGTGATTATGATGCTCCATCGTCCATTGCCATTTGGAAAGAAAGGAGGTTGTACCTATCTCTTTGGCTCAGTTTGGGTTCATCGTGACTTTGTTGTCTTCTGACTAAAGAAAAACAAAAGTGAGTGAAGGAATCTTCTGATCATATTGATCGCTATAGAAACAAACAAAAAAAAAAGCCAAATCAATTCCCTTCATTATCAGTATTTTCATCGTGTATACAGTAAATTTGTCGGAGAAAGTACTAGGATTTTGTTTAACAGAACAAGTAATCAGTGTTCTACTTACATTACTAAATGTGAAAGGCGCATAATGTGAAAAATAAGCGTATATACATGGTCATACGGCCTGGTTAAGTGTTCATGTAACGTGGTAAGTTTAAAAAGTGAAGTGAGCTGTTTTGCTACAATGAATTAATTTGTATTCAATCTTGAGAATATTGTCCCACGCCGGTATCCCTTTGGGCCTATTAATTAAAAGCAATGTTTTTGCAGTTTATACAATACATTTTTTAATCTTTGTTGAAAAACGGAATTCATATGGGCTTAGCAGATGAAATGGGTGGCACAGCTCCACTCGCAGAACCCAAAGATACACAATCAGTTTTGAAATGCAACTTAAGCCATTAATTGTTGGTGTGAATTTAAAAGTTTTCTAGTATTTGTATGGTAGTATGCTGCCTAAGAGCAAAAGCATTCTCTGCACAAAAGAAAATTTACTGTAGTGGCTTTGATTTTAATTAGAATTTTCTCCCTGGTGTTTCTTTGTAGACTAAAACAAAATCTTTTAAGTTTCTTACTACAGGTAAAAGCTATGTGCAAGAACCTCAAAATGCTAAAATCTAGCATAATGCCTTAGATCTGTTTTTAAGTATTGTATATTCCTACATAGCTGTCTGATGTATTATATTTGTATAGTGAATTGTGTACAATTTTGGAATAAGTGCATCATCACTTAATCTTTATGTTGTTCAATAGAGATGATGGACACGTTTCTTCAAGCATTTACTGTCATTTAATTTTTTCCCTTTATGTCATTTGTGGGTTTTATTTGTACAGTTCATCATGAAGTTGCATCTGAGATGTGTGTATATGAAAAGATTATACAAGGGTAAAATTAAGCAATATATAAACTATGGTTCTTCAGGAGAAAGCTTACAGTGTTTCAGGTTGTGATTTATTTTCAAAGCAGAGTTAACTCTGAACATCACTTTGTTCACCTGCATTGATGTTTGTATTTCTAGTGTGAGCAGTTTATGCAAAGGTAGATATATTCAGAGAAATTTTAAATACATTTATGCAAGTTAATATTGCTTTGCCGATGCTATTTGCTTATTTGATGTTAAATAATGCTATTGTAAATAAAGAATTCTGTTGTTATTGCATCATTTAATAAATTTTAATGCCTTCGGGTTTTACATGGCTTTAGAGATTTCAACGTGTTTCTGTTGTGTCTTCATTTGTTCCTAACAGGGCGTAGGAGGCATCGCTAAAGCACTGCGGGACAGAGTAGTCTGCGGTTTTAACAAGCACAGCGGTCTTCCTCTGTTGAAGAATGTTTTATGTATTCCAACCAGTAATTGCTCAGAATAATTTCTTTTAATCATTCTGTTCATCACATTCATCACGTAGCTTAGTGTGAAAACAGATCACAGTAAGTACTTTCCTATATCACGACCCTAAACGGGCATCTTCGGTGACGGTTTGAGCAGAGGCAGACCTCAGACGGCACAGAGTAGGACTGAGCACATAGCCAGGGCCTGGTTCTCCCTGTTACGCCACACTGTTGTTTTAAGGAAGTTGGAAATGTATGGAGAGTTTATTTGAAAAGGATAAAAGCAGCTACAGGAACGGCTGTTCACAAGAACCATCTGCTGTTGTCTAGGAAATGAATGAGGGAGAACAGGTATTTGTGTCAAAAATGTTAGAAGCTAAAATAACTGTGATTATTAAGACTTCCAAATAGTGTCATCCTTTCACCATTCCACTGAAAGATTTCACCATTCTACCAAAATATTTTGATAAGGACTTGTTATGAGGGCAGGTAGGGATAGGATGAGGAGAAATGGCTTTAAACTGGAAGAGGGTAGAGTTAGACTAGATAGTAGGAAGAAATTCTTTACAGCGAGGGTGGTGAGATACTAGAACAGGTTGCCCAGTGAGGCTGTGGATCCCCCCTACCTGGAGGCATTCAAGGCCAGGCTGGAGGGGGCTTTGAGCAACCTGGTCTTGTGGGAGGTGTCCCTGCCTATAGCAGAGGGCTGGAACTAGGTCATCTGAAAGGACCCTTCCAGCCCAAACTGTTCTGTGATTCTATGAAAATAACAGGGCCTGTCTTGCAGTTCTCTTGGCTTGGCTTCATCGAAATGGTGGTGATCTTTGACTATGGAAAGCACTGATGCATAAGGAAAGCTGGGAAGAAGGATGCTTCTTTCTAAAATGAGGTCACAAACAAGTGCGAGAGAAAACACTTGCAAAAAGGAGGAGGAAAATTTCTCCAATTGGAAATATTGTTAAAAGTGGGTGTAATTATCCCCTTCTAAGTTATCGGTATTAAAAAGAAACGATGATTTTGACAACAGTTTCAGCTACAACTTCTGGCATCAGTCTAAACGTAGTGAGCTACCAAGAGCCTCCCAAGTTACTCTAACTCAGTGTAACAACAAAAGAGATGTGAGGTTTCCTTTTGAAGACTGTTTGAATCTTGCAGATGAGGCTTTTAAGGACAGAACCGGGATGGCCAGGGTGCCATTCCCAAGCTTGTTGATCACTGCTTCTGGTTCTCCACTTGTTATATCCAACATGGGGAGAGGCTGTATGTCTCACTGTGCAGAACAAACACTGCTTGGCATCACGCTATGGCAAGGGAAAATGGCAGCCTGGGCTATCTGCCCTCTGTCCTGGCTTAGCAGGTCACAAAGTGTGGAAGCAGAAATGCCAAGGCCCATGTGGGCCTCCTGACAGCCTTCAAATGATGTCCTGGAACAGTAAACATGATGAATTAATTATTGAGCTGGAGAAAGTAGAATACAGATAGCCCATGAACAGTTGCACAGGCTTGTGCATGTGACAGACTCATACAACTTGATTCCTGTTAGGCTTTAGCATAGCACTGATAAGTGTATATGAGCCATATCCACCGTGCAGGAATGCAGCTCCCACCAGTAGAGGCTGTCACTGCTGCACTGTGCTGTGCCCTCCAGCTATAGCAACAAAGTGCCGCTGCTCTGACCTGATCTAAATTACAGTTCTGTCATTGCTGCAGCAGCATCTGCAGCTGTGCCTGGCAAGAGTGCAGGCTGCTCCCTGTCAAAACCCATCGGTTCTGCTAAGAAAGGTATGGGACCACTTGAAGTCCCTACCGGGACTGTGGCCAAGGGCTGTCTGCTGGTTTTGCATGCACTGCTGAATCCCAGCTTCTGCTAAAGGGCTGTCCAGAGTCCAGCTGCTGGGTAGAAGAGGGAAGAGTGATGACAATTGTATGCATCCTTAGGGGAAAGAAAGGTAGGTCAGGAAAGGTCCACATGAATGAACCTGGGTGGATGGCAGCCCTTGAGAGCTGGACTTTGAGATCTGCTGCCGCTTAGGGACACGCTTTTGGGACATCCCTCAGCTGCCCACTGCTAATGGCAGTGCTGGTGTGAGATCTCTGTGTGCCCGGCATCATATTCCTTGTCTCATTCCAATGTGAGCCTGCTTTGGCACCTGCCAGTGCTAACAACCTCAGGCTCAGCCAGCATGGTGGGCTCAGGCTGCATGTGTGACCCAGAGGACCCCTCGTGTGTCGTCTCCTTCCCTTTGGTCTCTCTGGAAAGTCACCTTGGAGATGAAAAAAACACGGTTAATTACTTTGAGGGGATAAAGTTTCATCCTGTCCAGTGGCGCAGACTCCCTCAGACTTGTCTTTGCTGCACCCAAATGAAAGAAAACTGAAACCAGGCAATAAAAGGGAGCTCCCCTACCCCCAAAGAGAACTGCACAGTATTACCTGTATATGCCGTACACCTCCAGTGCCTACAGGTACTGACTTAAATGGAATTTTGGAGCAAAAGAATGATCTCTCAAAACAGTTCCTCAAAAAGGTACCTTTGATCCTGATGGACTAATGCACCGAAGGAACACCTTGGAGTCCAGGGGACCTAAGGCAGCCCAGTTTCAGGGGGATGTATGTTTTCCATAGGACGAGGCCTCCAAAAGAACAGAACCCCAAGCCAGAAGTCTGAGAAAGCTGCAAAAAGAAATGGAAAGGTCAAGTGAAGCATCCTAAGGGGACTGGGCCGCAGCTGAAGCAGAACGCGGTTTGCATTCTGCCTGAAACCTTGCAAGCATACATTGCAGTACAACTGAAATGTGGAGTGCTGTGTTTTATGCATCCCTCAGCCGGGGCAGAGGCAGCTGGGCAGGAGGATCCTGGGCCACGGCTGCCAGATGTAACCACTCCTAAGAACCTCCAGCAGTTTTGTAGCCAGCAGCCCACTGAGGTCTGAGTATTCCCAAAGCTATGCGTACGCAATCATGGGATGGCGCACAGATGCTTTGTTAATGCAGTTTGTAACCAAGCTTGTAGAGTGCTACGTGGGTACCCAGACGGACCTGTGCTAGGCAACGTTCAGACTGATGGGAGCAACTGGATTGGGGAACAGAAAAAAAGAGGGGAGAAAAATTGCTTACAGAACATTAGAAGGTGTGTAAGAGTCTCAAGGTGCAAGCCTGGTGCCACAAACTGTAACTGCGGGATGAAAAGAAGTTCATCAGAATACTTACAATGCCTCATGTAAGTAGCAGATCAGATCCAGCTATTGCACGAAGACTGCATCATTGAGATGCTGCTATACCCGATGATACAGCTAGTGCCAGAGAAGGAATATTAAAGCACTTTCATATGTTATTTCCTTTCTAGTTTATGCTCCACATACATTTAGGATTTATATAATTTATTCACATTTTCAATTCTATTGTTTGATGACCAGAGAGGGGCCGGTTAGTTCGTTGGTTGGTTGGTTTGTTTTCAGAAATGAAGCTTACAAGCAAAGCACTGTTCTAATTCCTGTTCCTGTCCTGGCGTTAGGACACATTTTCAACACAATAACTCGGGACAGCAGGAGCAGACAGAAAAGCTGCACACTGAACTGTGCAGGTGCTATCATGTTCGAGAGCACGCTTGTCATTTTAGATGGATTTGAAGGGCAGGTATGGGCACATCTTTGTAAATACGCAAATATAGCAACAGTTGTGGAGAATCATAGAACCGTAGAATGACCAAGGTTGGAAAAGACCCACAGGATCACCCAGTCCAACCATCCACCCATCGCCAATAGTTCTCACTAAACCACGTCCCTCAACACAACGTTTCGAGTTTTAAAGGGACTTTGGCTCCAAAGTCCCCCCAAACTCTTAGAAACTCTAAAAGGAGTTAATCCCCCAATTTGGTATCTCCTGATACCGAAGAGGGAGAGAGAAACTCACTTTACTGGAAAAGTGATGCAGAAAATATCCACAAATAAGACAGAATTCTCTCTGCATCTACCATTCCCAACCCAGTGGGGCTACAGAGAGGAAAGGTTCAATTTGAAAACCAAATTTGCAAAGGTTTGGGCCCAAACTGGTCTAAGATGCCCAAGCGTTGTTACCTCTTGCATTAATGCATAACAGGGTTACCCTAACCAGACAGCACTGCCTGTCACATCATGAGGTCTTCATGGGTAGGCCCACGCTAGTGAAGCACGCAGAATCTTTATCTCCTGTGCATGCATCTTGCCACTGGCAGATGATGTTCTTCTAAAATACTGTTAAACAGAAAAGTGGAAGGACTTTCCACATAGAGCTGAAAGAAGCCTGACCCGAACCCACCACTGAGGTCTGTCACTCCTTGAAACCAGGGGACAGCTCTGTGTAAGAGCCGTGCTGAAGGGACCCCCTTGGCTACAGGTCATTGCAAATACTGCAGTAAAATGCTGGGGCCTGCTCAACTGGGCCCTCGCTTCCTGGTGCAGAAGGGTCACACAGCTTCAGGTACAATGCGGAGTGCCTGAGCTGTTGCAGCAGAGCAGAGCTGGGTGAACTTCCTTTGATCAGCAGCAACAAACGCTCAATCCACAGCCTCACCTCAGCTCTGGCAGATTTTACGTAAGGTAGCTGAATTTTAAAAAGCCTTTTAGCTGGTTGGGTTGGTTACCAAAAACAGATTGTCATAGGATGAGAGGGAATGGCCTGAAGTCGTGCCAGGGGAGGGTCAGGTTGGATATTAGGAAATACTCTTTCTCCTCGGAAAGAGTGGTGATGCATTGGAAGAGGCTGCCCAGGGAGGTGGTGGAGTCACCATCCGTGGAGGTGTTCAAGAACCATGGAGATGTGGCACTGAGGGACGTGGTGTGTGGGCACGGTTGGGATGGGCTGACGGTTGGACTTGGTGACCTCAGAGGTCTTTTCCAGTCTTAATAATTCTATGATTATTTTCTTCTTAACTCAGGTGGTTGTCTGTGTAACAGTAAAATTGCTTCTGCTGTGTAAAACTGTGTTGTAGGAAATTAGAAACTGGAACTGAAAGGATAACGCTCAGAGGAGTAAAGCAAATGCCCTCAGAATTAGAACAGGAGCACAACGATGAGTCCTGGAGGTGTGCTGGGATAAATAAGCACTGCTCTGTTGCTAAAGCCAATAAGGAATTATTAAACCACATAAAAAACATCATCAGCTGAAGCACGAAGGGCAAACATGGATGAAGGGCAAGCGTGGCTCAAAGCTGTGACCTATTCTCAGCTCAATTCTTCGGGCCACATCCTTGGGTTACAAATGAATGGTGAGACAGAAAGGGCTCAGGTGGGAACGTGTGAGGTGGGGATGCTGAGCGGGCACTGTGGTGCGGTCCCACCCCGTGTCCCAAGGCTGTTTCCTCTCCAGTCTCTAAGCAGGGTAGGCAGATGCCCGCTCTGCTACTTTCTAAGCCATAAAACCATTCATCCTACAGGGGATTGTGGGTCACTGGGGATTAACAGCAAAGTGGTCCCAACAGTGCTATGTGCCCTTTTCTTTTCACGGCAGCATTTCATTTCTAAGGAGAAAGCAAACTTCTTTCTGCAGTCAGCACGCAAAGGCTCCAGCTAACCATGGCACTGCTTTTATGCTATTCATGCTGCCCACCTGAAGCCACTTCTGAAAGCAATACAGCATCACTTCGGCCTTACAGACAGAGGTCCGGAATGAAAGAGAAAAGGGAAAATGATGAAAAGCCAAAAAGCCCATACAGCCATACAGACTGAGGGACTGCCTTGAGAAAGCAGCAGAGGACTGCATTCCTGCCTCCTCTCCCTAAGCCTGCTGCACGTATCGGCTGTCCCTGCTGTGTCGGCTGCTTCTGCCTTGCAAACAGAACTCAGGACAGAGAACGTGGCTGTAGGTAGGGGAATGAATCCCACACGTGTCACAGTTCAGGCTCAGGGTTTCGGGACCTGCCTGGCACCGTTCTGGCTCTCCTCTGGCGCTCACGGCCAGACTGAGAGGTTAAGGGGAAGCTCCAACCCAAAGGTTTGGGCAGGTGGGAACTGCAGTGCCAGCATGAAATCAGGGCTTGGAGGATGGCTTCGCCTCCAGCCAAGCACAGTCGACGGCCAGTTGGAGCCAACGTCCCTCTGTCAGTGGCGGCTCCAGGTGACCTCTGGTGCGTCCCTGCTGTGAGAGGAAGGCAACGCTTCACACAGGACTGCGCAGTCTGCATAAAGTACTGAAAATTCATTCTTTATTGCACGCTGTCACCTCTCAGGTGTCTTCCCCTGGTCGCAGCTGGGGCAGAGCCTTAACGCCTGGTATGACGCTGCGTTCTGAGTTCTAGGGAAGAACGATGTTGCTAACGCGGCGACGCTTTAGCTGTCGCTAAGCAGTGCTGCGCGGAGCTACGGACCTGCCCGGCCTAGGAGCAGCAGGAGCCCGCTGCGCAGCCCGGCACCCAGCGCGCTGCCGGCTGTTGGAGCCGCCGAGCTTCTGGAAGCGGATTTTTGCCCTCTCACAGCCAAAAGCCGCTCCGCAGGGCCCGGGCGCACCCCCCGAGCGTGCCCGGCGGCGGGGGCAGAATCGGGGGCGACTCCGGCAGCGCGGAGCGCCCCCTCCTCCACCACCACCACCGGCGGCCCCGCCCCGGGGTAGGGGCTCCCGTCGGGGCAGCCCCCCCCACCCCCCCTCCTCTCCCGCCCCCGGGGCCACGCGACCCCCGGGCGGGCCGCCCCCTGCCCTGGCCCATATAGCCGCGGGGGGCCGGCGGCCCGATCTCCCCGACGGCGCCGGGCGAGGAGGGTGGTACAGCGACTCCTCGCCTTTCCCTCGGACCCCGCTCTACCTGCTGCCCCCCGGCATGGCGCTGGCCCTGGCCGGCGAGCCGGGCCCCGCCACGGACGCCACGGACGCGCTCGGGCTGAGCCCCGCCGGGCTCGCCGCCTACTACCCGCCCTTCCTGCCCCCGGCGCAGTACTTGGAGGCGCCCCCCGACTTCTTCCAGCCCCTGGGCCGCCTGCTGCCCCCCTCCCCGCCGCTGCCCCCCTTCGGCATCCCCGCGTTCCTCAGCCTCCCGCCGCCCCCCTCGGCCCCGCCGCCGCTCGCCCAGGCTCCGGCGGACGCCCCGCAGCGGGCGGCCCGGCCCGGGGGAGGCTGCGAGACGGCGGGGCAGAGCCGCAGGTTCCACTTCAGCGAGGAGGAGCTGAACGCGGTGCTGTACGGGGCGCTTCGTAGCCCTCAGCTGCCCGGCGGGCTGCACGCCATCTCGGGGCTCCGCGTGCCCCCCGCCAGCCCGGGTAGGGGGACGGGGAATCCGGGGCGGGGGGGGAGGGGGATCGGGGGCCGTCCCCACGGCCCCTCCGAGCCGCTGACGAGGGTCCCTCTCCGCAGGTGCCGCTCGCTCCCCACCGGCTCCGCCGCCCGACGGGGACGCGCTGCAGCTGCCCGAAGGTATGGGCCGGGGCACCGCCCGCCCCCGCGCCCCGCTCCCTGCCTCCGGCCGCGCTCAGCCCGCGCTGTCCCCGCAGGGCTGGCCGTGCTGCGCGTGGCCTACGGGGACGTTTGGCACCTCGGGGTGTTCTGCACCGCCCCCATCCCCAAAGGAGTCCGCTTCGGCCCGTTCCAAGGCAAAGTGGTCAACACCACCGAGATCAAGACTTACGACGACAACTCGCTGATGTGGGAGGTAGCCGCGGCGGGGGGGGCGGGCTGGGGTGATGGCGGCGGCGGCGGGGCTCCCCCCAGACGGTGCGTTACGGCGGCGGGGTAACTGCGAGGGGACCTCTGCCCGGCCCCGATCCGCTCTCGGCCCTGATCCTCTTCTCTCCGCCCTTCAGGTCTTCGAATACGGGCAGCTGAGCCACTTCATCGACGGGAAGGGCACAGCCGGCAACTGGATGTCTCTGGTGAACTGCGCCCGCTTCCCCGAGGAGCAGAACCTGACGGCGCTGCAGTGCCAGGGGCAGATCTTTTACGAGAGCTGCCGGGAGATCGCGCCCAAGGAGGAGCTGCTGGTGTGGTACGGGGACTGCTACGTGCAGTTCCTGGGCATCCCCATCTGCCTGAAGGGCATGCCGGAGGCGGGGCGGCCCCCGCAGCACCCCGAAGGTGAGAACGCGGCGGCGCCTCGGGGGTCCCCCGGACCGCGCTCGGACCCGCACTGGGGGGAGCGAAGGGACTCCGCCACCGCCCTTAACGTGCGTCGGACGGCTGCGGGGGAGCCCCGGGCCGGGCTGCTCTGGGGCGGCCATCCTGGAGCCCAAAGTGCCGCTCCCCCTCTGCCCCCTCGTTTTGCGTAGCGGCGCTAATGTAAATTATCCCCCGTTGTTCCCGGGGCGTTGGCGTGTGGGGGAGGGGGGAGACGGGACTTTTTGCGGCGTTCCCCGTTGGGTTTTGGTTTAATCCTACCGCAGCGGTGCCAAGTGCGCTTATTCGGGGAGAAACGCAGTGCAGAAGGAAAGGGAAGGCGCTGCTGTCAGCCGAACCTGGGTGTGAAGTCAGGGTTGTGCGAAGACAAAAGCCGGAGGGGGGGGTGGGGGTGCGCTGCCGGCGGGAGAGGGGAACGCCGGGCGGTGAGGCGCGGGGGACTGTGGTGGTAAACGCTGCGTTCGTTTGGGGGCTGCAGGGAATGCCACTTTCCCGCCTTCGATTAGAGGCGCTGAGGGTAACGTTAACGTTCGAAAGTTCGAAACGTTTCCTGTGTTGTTCCTGAGTTCGGCGGTTAAAGAACGGTTTAAAACCCCGAAGGGGAAACCAAATAAACGCGCGTTTGTTTGATGAGCGTTTTGAAAACGACAGAAAAGATGCGCGGATCGATTGGTCCTTTTTGGGGGAACGGGAAGCGAAGGGGAGCGGCGGGGGGGCGGCCGGCCGTGCCGTAGGAACGCGGACACGGGCGGCGCGGTGCGGAGCCGCCCCCCTCGTCCCCCCCTCCGGCACAAAGGGGACCGAGGGGCAGCGGTCCGTTTGCCTCGGAGCCGCGATTCGCGTTCGGTCGACGATAACGCCGGAATCCGTTCGTAACGTTATTACCCTCCCGGGGACTGACGGGCGCCGCGCTTTGCCGTGCAGGCGCCGGGGAGAGCTTCAAGTGCGAGCGCTGCGGGAAGGTGTTCGCCTACCGCTACTACCGCGACAAACACCTCAAGTACACGCGCTGCGTGGACCGGGGCGACAGGAAATTCCCCTGCCACCTCTGCAGCCGCTCCTTCGAGAAGAGGGACCGGCTGCGCATCCACGTGCTGCACGTCCACGAGAAGCACAGACCCCACAAGGTGAGACGTCCCCGCCGTTACCTCTGGGTCTTTGGGGGGAGGTGTTTTTGTCCCCCCGACCGCTCCCAGCGCTGCCCGTCCCGGGTGGAGGCTGTCGGACGCAGCGGGAGCCCGAAGCGTCGCACCCGACGTGAGCCGCTGCCTCGGCGACGCCGGACCCGCTGTGGTGTGGGGCGGGGAAACGGGACCGGGAAGGGCTGGGGGCTTCCAGTACGGCACCGGCACGCACTGCTGCTTCGGTCCCCAACACCTTCCTTTGTTCTTATATTCAAAATCTTGTTCCTGAGATGTCTCATCTTCAGACAACGTCCATTTTCCTGGAATAGATAGAATTAAATCAATGATACTGTATGTAACGTCCGAACGTTTTAAGGGTTTAGTGAGATTTAAAAGAAGCTTCTATTCAATTTGAAGTCCAATATTCTAATTATGCAGTTCAAAATCGTAGTAATTCCTTTCCTTTTCCCTTTTCCCTTTTCCCTTTTCCCTTTTCCCTTTTCCCTTTTCCCTTTTCCCTTTTCCCTTTTCCCTTTCCTTTTCCCTTTTTCCTTTTCCCTTTTTCCTTTTCCCTTTTTCCTTTTCCCTTTTCCCTTTTTCCTTTTCCCTTTTCCCTTTTCCCTTTTCCCTTTTTCCTTTTTCCTTTTCCCTTTTTCCTTTTCCCTTTTTCCTTTTCCCTTTTCCCTTTTCCCTTTTTCCTTTCCTTTCCTCTCTTTTCCTTTCCTTTCCTCTCTCCTCTCCTCTGAAGTGGTATTGCATTTAAATGAGAAACAAACCGCGACTTAAAAACCGAGGAAGGGAAATGTATCACTAAAAAATAACCTTCCATAGAATAGTTTATTTTGGACTCGAGGATGACGATTTATTCCAAACTAATAGCGGGATAAGGAAATGATCTGTGGGCTCCTGTGAAGTGTCCCCATGGACTCCTCGACTTCAGCAGCTCCACACCGGGTGTCATTGCCCGCAGTGATGCAGCAGAGGCAGTGGCTGTGCCCGGGGGCTGTCACACCATCTCCCAGCAAAATGCTCGTTATGAGGGGTTCCCTTAAAGCTCTGTTGGGAAATAAAGGGTGTTCCTGTCTTAATTACTGGGAAAAAAAAAACCATCAGATTTAATTACTAATTATCAGTATCTTCTGCTAATGTTCCGGAGGAAGATAGATTTTAATAGGGCAATTTTAACCATACAATTTTGCATGATGTGTCTGTCTTTAAAAAAGGTTATTATTCTGACTATATTTCAAGCTGGTCCTTGTTAAATTACAGACGTGTCTGTGTATGTAGCAGAATTACATCCCCACCTCATCCCCATATATAATAGCTCTTTCCAGCCATGCCATTCTGTGCTTTCTCTGACTCTCGTGTTCCTCTTGCAGTGCTCGGTGTGCGGGAAGAGCTTCTCGCAGTCCTCCAGCCTGAACAAACACATGCGGGTTCACTCCGGGGAGCGCCCCTACAAATGCGTCTACTGCAATAAGGTGGGCAGCTCCCATGTTCCAGTACTTCAGTACCATGTGCTGCCCTTCCCCTTTTTCTATCTAGGAAAGAGAGATGCCTTCTTGTTAAGTGTGTATCCAGAGAAGCTGAGCGCGTACGTTCTGGGAGATGCAGCTGGGAGATGCAGTGGGAGAAAGGGATGAAGAGGTTGGAAGTGAGAGGGTTGGATCAGATGTGATGAAACAGCCTCAGTTTGCACTGGTGGGGGGGGGCAAAGTTGGATATTGGGATGTTTTTTTAAATGGAAAAAGCAGAGAGGCCCTGGAACAGGCTGCCCCATCCCTGAGGAAGTCGATGTGGTGCTTTGGGATGTGGTTCGGTAAACGGGCTTTGCTGTAATAGCGCCAGGTGGGTGGCTAGAGCTGGTGATCTTAAGGGTCTTTTCCAACTTCAGTGTTTCCATGCAAGTCCTAACTCTGAAATCATGTTTATACAAACATCTGGGACTGAAGAAGCAGGGTCAGCTCCTATCTCTTGCTTTCCATTGGGGCAGAATTTGTGCTAATTCCCTGCTCAGAGATCTGCAGGGATAGCATGTAGGAATGCTTCACAGCATTTCAGATGCCATCCTAATCATTCAGCTACGCAACACAATTCCCTTTTCATCAGATTGGAAATGTTTGGTCTTAGTGAATTCTGGAGTGTGATGAACAGATGTAGTTCAAGAGCTGAACCTCCATGACAACAATCATGTGCTTGCTTACCTTAAGTAACAGGGCAGCCTACACAATGGCACTAAAGAGGCTCTGTGGGTGCAAGCTTTGCCTGCCCACACTCACGTACAGGGTTTCTGCTTCCAGCATGGTGTTTTCCTCAGCTTTCTGATGGTGACATGGTTGGCAGCAACTATTCTGTGTAGTCTGCAAATAGTGAAGGACTCATAAGTGCCTTGGTTGGGGAAAAGTTAAGGAAACAGCTGGCTGTTTTGCAACCTGTTTATTTATGGCTTAGTGAGGTTTTCTCCCAGAATGTAAGGTTGTTATGAGGGGATAAAGTCATGTGAGGGGAAAGATGGGCTAGGAGGTTAGACCTGAAGGCAGAGCAGAATGTGACAGAAGGAGGTGGATGCTGGCCCAGCATGAGTGAGTTCCAGCAGCTGAATTCCAAGCCATCAACATGAAAGGGTTTAACTTTGAAAGTAAACACTGCAAAGAAAACCTGCATTATGTTTCCCCTATACAAAGCTAATTAGGATAGTATTGACTTGACTTCTCATCCTTCGGCGTGTAGGAGATATTTACTGGCGTCTGCAATCAGAAATCTTTCTGAGCTTCCACAGCCATGAAGCGGAACTCCACTAACCCCTCTCCCTGCTCTCCTCCCACCCCTCCTCCTGTGCCCTTCCAGGCGTTCACAGCCTCCAGCATCCTGCGCACGCACATCCGCCAGCACTCGGGAGAGAAGCCCTTCAAGTGCAAGCACTGCGGCAAAGCCTTCGCCTCGCACGCGGCACACGACAGCCACATGCGGCGCACGCACAGCAAGGACAAGGGCAGCACCTGTGCAGTGTGTGGCCAGCACTTCCCAGAGCTGGAGGACTACCGCTTCCACATGAACGTCCACGCTGCTGCTCATTAGCCAGGAGTCTCCTCTCCTGGACCAGCTCTGTGGGTGTATCTGTGTACGTGTGTGTATGTTGGTTGTGTGCATGCCGCAGGAAGCATTGACTCTCATGGTATGGGTCACAGGAGTGCAGTCTCAAATACCTTTCAGCGTGCAGACGGCTGGTTTACAGCACGCTGACTTTGTGCTGGGGTGAGCTCTGACATGTGCTGACCCTCCTTCCTCTTCCTCTCCATACTCCCTCATTTTCAGGAGCGTCCCTTCCCCAAAAGCCTCTTATGTGTGAGTTGCACTGTAATGGATATTACCCGGCCTCTAATTCACTGCAGCTGTGGGCTGCCTGGTGCTGTCCATGCCAAAGCTTGTTTGAGAGGTGTTCCTAGTAAGTATGTATACCAAAGACAGCTTAACCTATTTGTTTTATTTAGGCACATGACCAGGTGTGGGTTCTATCTCCTTGGAGTGTGCAAGTCTTTTAATGAATCCCTATTGATAAGAGAATGCTGCTGGAGCAGCATAAGAGTATTTAATTGTGGCTTCAGGGCCAGCTGAGCTGACCATGGGAGCTCTGGGGCAGTGACACCGACTCTTCCTTAGCCCAGGAGAGAGGTGGGGTGTATGCAAATGGCTGCAGGTGTATGAAATGGTTCCAGCAGCACTGTGGGGTGGTGGCTCTGCCTTCTCTGTCTCTGCAGAAGACCAAGCTTGAAGTGGTTCCGGAACACCGACAGCTCTCCCAGGTGGGCCGTGGGCACTCTAGCATTCTGTAGCAGCTTTGCACTGGGCTTGACACAGGCTAGGGGTAGGCATGATTCCACCCCTAGGCTCCTCTGTATCAAGGCATAAAGGCTTTTAGTCAACTCTTATACCTCACTTAAGGAAAGGGGGAAAGCCTTTTACCCATCTTCACTTTAAGATGAGATGTGTATGACAGACAGTCTTGGGGCTTCTCAATCCACAAATCTCTCTGCATGTGACATTGCCTCCCCAAGCCATGGGAATGCCTTTACTTTGCAGGAGGGCTGGAGAGTTTTAGCCCTGCATTTCTCGCTGACAATGCAAACAAATTCAGAGTGATGTGTAGGCTTTCTGTTGATTTCTTTTCAGCAAAAAGGAAAAGGTTTGCTCATAAAAATGCCTTTTGTTTTCTATAGGAAAAGCTGCCCATTTAGCTATGGGTGAAGAATTAGTTTGCTAAAACTGGGTTTGCTTTTTTGTGCTCTGACTTAAGAGTAACCTCATGCATCCTGCCTTTCAGTACCTACAAACCACCCCAGGTGAAGCATTCTCAAGTGTATATTATTCAATGGCTAAAATACTTTCAGCATAAAATCCTTAGTGATACTTTTTGCAAAATATTCCCCAAATCGGTAACTGTGGCATTCCCTGGCAATGTGAAATCTCAGCTTACGTGGAGGTCTGCACTGACAGAGCCCTCCATCTGTCAGTGCTGGGAAGGGGCTGTTTCCTCAGGAGGCTCCTGTGTCGGTGCAGATATGTGTGCTGTGTTGCACACAGGAGACAATAGCAGCCCTTGCTGGAGCTGATTCTTCAATGCAGGTAATTTGGTGTTATTGGGGTGATAAGGTTCTCTTAACATCCTAGGTCACCTAGGATTAACAAGGACTTTTTGAGCTCAAGTACAGAAACTGAATGTGTATTCTGTGCCCAACAACTTGAATCTCTCTTTAAATACAGTATAAAACTAGGAAAAAAAAAAGTTACTTGCACATTCTGTCTTGCAGATACTGTATATGTACTGACTTGCACTAACTTTTATATGGCTTATTGTATTTTAAGTTGTGTTGTCCTCATTTTCATGGTGAAAATTGAAAATAATAATAATAATAATAATAAACTATAGAAAAGTATTGAGGCCCAGCACTGGGCAGTATCTGAAATAAGCAATCCATAAATGAATGCAGCTGAGGGCACTGAGCCTTAGTTATGGCAGCCTGCCTACATACAGGTGTTTACTCCCATGCATCTACAACCCTGGGTGACTGAAACATGAATTGTGCATGGGAAGGCTTTGTTGGTTTGGTCCCATAAAGAACTCCAGATTTGTTGAAATCATCAGCTGCTACTGAAGGAAACTGTGACTCAGACTGGATGAGAAGTGCTGTGAGGTGCTTAGTTAGCTTCGCCTGTGGGTAACCTTGCTGTTTCTTGTGAATGGGGGTTATTTATTCCAGTGGTGCATCCTCTGCAGTGCTTTTAGCTGTGTGTGTTCTCCCCTATGTGAAGAACCCCCATCTACCTTGTCCTCAAATATTATTAGCACTCTTCTACAGCATCGTGTGATGAGTTGTCTGCAAAAGAGCATGTGAAGAGTTTTGCTTGTGCTTGTTTCTCGAGGTACTAATTGTCTTGCACATTAAACTCGTATATGTAAATGTTTTATGATGATTAATTTCACAGAAAGGAAGAAAATAAATTATTTGAGGCTCTGGTATACGTGAATTGGCTACAAGCTGCTTTTTGCCCAGCGCAACTCAACTGTATATTTGAGGTACTAATGAATGGATGAAGGGTGTTACCATGTCATTTGTAAGTCATTACCCAATCAAACTGCCTCTTTCTGGGAATTGCAGTCCTCCTCCCACTGGGTAACAGCTGACTGTATCAGGAGGCAAATGCACCCTTGATGGCTTGGTCCATAAGAGTCCCAGTAGCCAATAGACACTGAGACCATTCACATTTGGGCTTAGTTCACTCCCACTTGGTCTCAACGAGCCTGAATGGAGCAGTATAAAAGGCATTTCATTGCCCTGCAGCATCGAGGTCTCAATGGGGGTCCCAGCTGTGCCTGCTGCTCTGCTCAGGTGGCTCGGTGCTGGGGGAGCGAGCGAGGTGGCACTTGGCCTGTGCACTTCACAGCCCTGCAGTGAGACATCGAGCAGCAGGAGAGGTTGTGTTCTGTAGGGAAAACCGAATGATTTTTAAGTGCTGGATGAGGTTTGGGAGAGATTAGGTTTAGATTAGGGAATGCCTGTATGTGCATCCTGTTAACATCTGATGAGCTGGTGTTTTTCTTTCAAAGAGATTTAACTGATTGAAGCACATTCATGTGCTCTTGTGGCAGTGCTGCCAACAGCCTGGTGAACAAACAGCTCTGGCCAGCTCAGGTGGGATTTCATTTATTTACATATGCATGTGTACAGTGAGCATTTTGCCTGGCAGCTGCCCAGAAAGAGCCATCTGCATTAGGGAGCTCTCACACAGTTATGTCGATGGAAGAGAGCAGCCCTGAGCCTAGGTAAAGCGGACAGGAGCTGTACCTGTGCCAGCGGCCTGCCTCTTCATCCTGGCTGTGATAAAAAATGGTCCTGCCCAAGGAAAGCAGTGAGTTGTTAAGGTTCAGCCCTGAGAGACACAACAGATTTCCAATCACTTTGCACTATCTCCTGCAGTTTCTAAGATTAAATGAGAGAGGTCATTCACCAGGATACCCGTGGATGGTGGCTCCCTCCTCCAGGAAGAAGTTTCTCAGGGTTCCCAGCCTTGTATGTACCACAACAGTGTGCTGGAATCTGTCTCACCCTTATGAGCACAGTCACCACCATCTTTATTTCCCTTTCTGTCCTTACACATGGCACATCCCCTTACGCTCTCTCTTCTGACTCTCCTTTATGCATGTCCCATAGGGCCTCAGGCATACAGGAGGTGTCAAACTGTTCTCTGCATTCCTTCTCAACCTGATGTAAAATGTTTGCTCTTGTGGTTTGGGGATATTTGACTCAAGCTTTAGAAAAGCTTGATGTCCACAGGTTAATGCCTTTTGTGAAATGCCAGCGCCTACAACATGTTGGCTGCTGGAGGCATTGTGGAGAACTACAGGGGAGTACCAGGGCAGCTCTGCCCATCCTACAGTAGCCATAGTGCCAGAGGGCTCTGTGTGGTTTGGAGAGGTCTGGATGGTGGTGATAAGGAGGGGGATGGATGTGATGGTGGTGGGGAGAATTGTCCCCAGAGAGCTCTCGCTTTCCCACAAGTGACCCGCAGGCTCTCCATGCGGCCACCACAGTCCCCTGGCCAGCTGGGGCTGACCGCCACGAAAGGGATTACCCATATTGATGCTCTAAGAGCTGTGAAGGTGGACGGAAAGACTACTCTGCCACCGGCTCTGAGCTCTTAGCGGAGTAGGATCATAAGCGCCCCATTAAAGGTTTCATTCAATAACAATCTTTACTAAAGTAAATGGACAACAGCAGCTCCCCCCACTACAGTCCCTAATGTAAGAGCCATTACAGAAGAGGAAGACAGCATGCAGAAACATCTATTTCTGCAGTATCAGTTTCAACAGCATCCTCAAATGACTCTTTTCATGAAAAGTGAGTTATTTTTTCCCAGGGATGCAAAAACTGGAAGGAAACAACCAGAAGAGAATCTGTTTGCAATCTTGATCCTCCCCTCACTCAGCCCAAGGCTGAAGTGTAGCTGCTTCCCATCAAGGCACCCACCAGCAAACAGTGGGAAAAGCAGCCTGACAGCACCATTCTGTCACTGCTGGAAGCTGGCAAAGTGGGATCAGCAGTGCTGGGAGATGGCAGCACTGAAGGGCAGTGGTGGGAGCCCTGTGCCGTGTTGAAAAAATGACAGTCCATCTCTGGAAGGGGGCAATGCTCAGGTTTCCCTGGCGTCCCAGCCCTGCCTTTTTCATCCTAAGCATGGCGACTGCAGTGGGAATGACAAGTTTTCATGAGGTGGATTCCTGCCTTGGCTTTCCTGCCATGCCTGCCAACCTCATTTCTCTAACACTTCCTTCCTTGCAGTGGCTATAAGGGAAGGCATCGCACCATGGCTCTGAAGCCTGGGAGCTGAGACAGGCCCTTGCTGAGCAGCTTTGCTCCATACAGTGTAATGAGGCTGATCCAGATCTCAGCTAGTCAAAATTAATTTTTCTCTTGGCTTTGATGGGCCTATGGTCAAGGGTATGAAACCAGGTACAGATATTAGTGAGTCTATCAGCCTAGTTCCCTGCCTCTGAACCTTTTTCCCTTAGTCTCAGAAATTGAGGGGTTCCCTGCCCAGATGCTCAATTAAACAAACAAAGCAGCGTGCAAAACACGTCAGCAAAAGGCAAATTTCATGGAAAACAGAGTTAATTATTTGTCCAAGGATCTGAGTTATTTATCTGCCTTCAAGACCCCTTCCCAAGAGTGCTGTCAGCCAAACATTTTGGGGGTTTGAGTTTAATTCAGTGTGAGAATGGACTTAGAGCTTTTAAGCTGATTTTTTTGTTGTTCTTTCTACCTTGCTATTACACCACTACTACAATGTTAACATAGCTTGCTTCTGTATGTTTGTTTTTATTTTTTTTTTAACCTATATATTATTCAAATTTAAGTGCATGTTAATTTTGGTGAGGGGGACAGGCCAGACCTCTTCAGATGTCCTGTGTAATCCTGTATTGTTGCTGCCAGCTTTATAACTGTAACCTGTGAGCAGCAGGGCCTGGCATGACAAACACATCCTTCTTTTATGGCGTTGATTGATTTTGTCCCATGAGAGCTGTTATGGCTGGAATGTTATTATGAGAAAAGGTTACATGGAGAGGTTAAGAGAGAGCAGTTGTTCTTGCAAATAAAAGAAAATCACTTCATTTTGGAGAAATTCAGAAGAGAAGGGAAACTTTAGTGACAGTCACTTTTTTCTATAGTACTCATGACACAACATATTAAATTTGCAAGTAATAATAAGGTGATGCTAAGTGGGGTAAAATCAAAGCGCTGTATTGGGGATTACAAGATTCATACTTACTTCTGCTGATATAACCATATGGTTGTTTTAGTAGCCCCCTCTTCCAAGCATAATTACCACTCTTAACATTAGCGTTGGTTTTGTATTCATGTATATGCACATACATGAGCATTTGTGTAGGTCTAAGTAAGTAAGCCTGAGTGTATGTAAAAAGTCTATTAAAAACGTCCTTTCAAAAAATCAATCAATAGTGAATATTCAAATAAGCAAATATAGAACTAATGAATGCCCACTCTCAGAGCTTCTTTTCAAGAGAGGCCATGACTAAATCTAGGTATTCAGCATCACCAGTTTGTTTCCCAACACAGCCTGAACACAGGGCAAGCAGAAGACCTTATAGCAGTGGCAGATGGCAGTCACTGCTGTACTGAGATTACAGCCATGTTTCCTTTGGTCCCTGTGGTACTTAACCGTTTTTTAATGTTTGTGTTGAGCTGATATTTGGCATTCCTTGTATTTCCTCGTGCTTCTGAGACCTTTCTGTAACATGAAAGAGCTGACAGTGCCCAGCAAAGTACAAGTCCTTTGCAGGAGCTCTCCTATCGGTATATTTTAGTATCTGCTTTTGAAGCTGCTCCACTTCTTAGCGTTACTGCATTCGTATTGATCTGGGCTGTGCAGGTAGTTTTCTACGATTTATACATGCAAAAATAATCAAAGGACCAGCCTCGTAAGTAGCTATAGCAATGATGGCCAAAGGGGAGCTTTAGACATTAGAAAGTCCTGAGAAGTTTAACCCGCAAAGTCCAAAAGGATGCAGCTGTGCACCTCCCCGCGCAGCCACGTCCTTTCCTCGGCCGGCAATTCGGCGGCATCCAGAAGCATTATAGTTTGCTTATATACATATCAATTCCCAGGGGCCCTCAAAAACAGGGAGCTTTTAACCTGCTATTGTAACCATTCTCATGGAAGGCTGCCGCCTCCCACCTTTCGCCTCGCAGGGGATGGAGTTACACTTGTATTTTAATTCAGCGTCGGCCTCTTCACGGCTCTCTTTTCCACATTACTGGCAGGATATGGAAGCAAAAAAACAAACAAACAAACAAAAAAATTGACGAAGTTTAGTGGATTAGTGTATGGCTGGAGAGTAAGGGCCAAGGTTTTATAAACTTAATCCATCTTTCCCTTGCTAAACACGGCATTTAAAAGTGTCGAAGCTTAAGAAGCGGCCAGCTCGGCTAACTACCTCCAGAGGTGCAAACAGGTCTTTCAGTGCTATTCATCACCTTAAAGACCATGCTGTTCGCACACAATGTCATGAGTTTGGGCCGTTTTACTTAAATTTCTATGTAAATCAGCCGTCGTCGACGTTCTTCCTCTCCTCTGACCTCCCAACCCCCCCATACAGCTGTAGGAGTGAGCTTCCACCCGCCTCCTTTCTCTTGGATAGCAATATATCAATAAGTTAATTTGATTTTGTGTGTATGTGTGTGGTTTTTGTTTTGGTGTATGCTTCTTCTTTCCTTTCCAGATCTTTAAAGATCCTTTCACGATCAAATATTTACTTCCCCAAACGAATTAGCTAAGATGGGTGTGAAAGGGTATCTATTACTTCGTTTTGCATGACACGGGGCTGCTGTTAAAATATTAAATTAACCTAAAATTACCCATGTCAGGTACTCTCATTTATGGCTGGGTATCTAGATCAGGGCCAAACATCTCTGAATGGTCTCGAGGAGCTCTCAGTGAGACTTGGCTTATTAATGTCTTTCCTAATACTTTTTTTTTCATATCAGTGAAGTATATGGCTCTTCCAATCACCGTTTTCAGACCCCTGCCTCAAGGCCAGGCTGGAAGCACCGCTTTGGGAAGGAGACACACAGGCACTGACACAACCACCAGGCCCCGTGAGGCACTAAGATGGCGGCGCCCCGAACTGGCAGGGAGATGGGAGGGGCCTGTGCTCATCCCCAGCTCCCTGGGCCGGCAGAGCCTTGTTTGCATGGGCCAAATTCTTCTGTGTGGGGATAATAAAACTCTGCTTGGAGGCTGGCCGAGCTGATTGATGGGAAGGGTGCTAAAATCTGACTTCTCAATAAATGGCATGCAAAGTTAAGAGAGGTGACTGAGGAATGTAGCCCGCAGGAGCGTTAATTTATCTCTGGACTGGCTTCCTCCTCTCCTTCTCAGCGCTTGTTGCCTGTACTAATAGGGTCTCGGGTCTTTCCAGATAGGTGCCTGAATGCCAGGCAGGAGATTTAAAGATAATAATGACAATGACTGTGATAATGGCCGGCTCCGTAGCTTAAAGCTGGCGGTGGGGAGTGTGAAAGCGCCTCGGCCCAGGCGGGTGCAGCACTTTCCTCCCTTCCTGCTGGGATATTATCTCCACCCTCAGGAGTTTAACTTGCTATGAGGGCCGGCCCTCTTTGACCTGCTCGCTTCTGACGCTAGAATTGACATGTAAAGGTGCTTTAAAGCATCCCCGTGGCTGTCCCGACAATGGAGCTTTTGCAGCACAATGGCCCAAACCGATGTCCTCGGCACACCTCCCGGCTCCCAGCTGCGCATGGCAGGGCTGGCTCTGGTGCTGCACGGCACAGTCGAGCCTCCTTCCTGCTGCCTTCTGCCTGCCATCATCTCCCAGGCACCTTCTGCAAGGCAGCCAAGACTGGAAAGCTGCAGCAGAGATGTTTTAGGAAACCACCTATTCTTTGGTGATTTCTTTGCTGAAAAAGTGCCTTCTAGAGGTGCTAGAATGGAATGAGTCCTGGTGGATGCTGTCAGAAGCTTGGGAAACCTAGAACGGGTATATTTTCATGTACCAATGTGATACAACCCACAGTATTTTGGCCTTTTTCTTCGGGGTCATTTGTAAAGCCAGATGGGGACAGTGATTCATTCATTTCGAAATGAAAGAAAGAGCCAGAGACCAGATAAATGATACTCCTTGTGCTGCACAGGCTGGTGCAAGAGTGGAGCCTATGCCTGCATTACTATACAAAAGTGAGGTGCAGTCATGAACTCCCCTCAGCCAGCTCTGTCTCTTTCTGCCGTCCTCACACAGTTTCTAAGGGAAAGAGTGTGGGTACATGACTTGGAAGGTAGCAGTAGCATGCATCGACAGCCATATCCCCCAGAGTTTGGGGACAAAAAGCAGTAAAGGGCTATCATTATGCAAATGACCTTGTATAAATACCATAATCCAAAGTAGCAGATCAACACATTTGTAACTAGGATTTACTATTTCTTATTTTGCTCTATAGTTTCCCTCTTCAATATTTCACTGTGCTGGTCTCTGCCAGGTCTTGCTGCATGGCTCTTCCTAATCCCATTTGTTGAGTTCCTTTTGGCTTTCCAAGGGCAGAACTTGTATTTACACACCTGGTGATGCCTTTTGCTTGATCACTGTGTATCCATGCCCCTAACCAAACTCAGGAACCCATGTAGTAGTCTACTAAGCTAATAACTCCTTCAATGCTAGTTGTCAGGGCATCTATCCTCACTGTAGCTGGGACTCTAGTTGTTCAGAATGTCTGAGGCAGGTTTCCCTCAGTTCCATTCCTTCCTCTGTAATGAAGCTATTTACTTGTTATAGGCACTTTTAAATATACTTGGAATTTCTTTCTTCTCTGTTGCTGAATTTCCTTATGTGCAGGTTATCTCAGTGGAGCTGAAATTCTTCTGTTATTTTAAAAAGTGAACAAACTGACGCAATTTGGTACCTACTTACAACATTCAAGATTATAATTAGCACATATATGGGAAAAGATCTAAGACATACACTTTTTTTTAGAAGAAAGACAGATGTCTGTATTGTTTGATTAAAACACTACTGTCTGCTACAGCAATCACATTACTTAGAATTTGCTTCTTTATTAACCATGTCTTTTTATATATAGATATATATATATATTACACCTATTATACCTCTTGTTTTCTCAGTATTATTTAGTAACTGCTCCCTTCATAGGCTGCTGATATTCAAGGGCCTAGTGGAAAGGCAGATATAACCATTATGTGCTTTATACCTACAGCTTTATATATATCATATGTTAAAACAAGTAGAACATGAGCCACCTGAGATACGTTGAGGACTCTAGATAAGAGATGAATTCAACACAAACCTGAAACTGAAGGTGGATGAGGATACTTATTTTAATACTTGTTCTATATTTCTGCCTTGTATTGGCTATTGAACACACGCATCACTGGAATCCTCCCAGGTGTAGAGAAGTTTATGGGGGTAGAGGTTCTCTTGGAAGAAAAAAATCATATTAGAGGGTACTCTGTATCATGTTGAATATGCTGCAGGAAGCCAATGAGATTAAGCAGAAACACATAATTCTAATAAGTTTTATAGAAGTGGTTGGTTTAAAATTGTAACTAGGGATGGGATAATGAAAGACAACTGTCTTGTTGGTATTACCTTCCTGAGAACGATGGCATAAAATAGAAAGAAACTATTCCTTAGAAGAAGAATTATCCAATTATTCAGTATCCAATTATTTTATTTATTTACTGAATGTTTGTTACACTGGTACCTGTGACCTGAAATTACTGTTTCTTTCTTCATTCCTTACCATTTAAATGGATGTAAATGTATGCATGTGTTTAGCAAGGCACAGTGAGGTAAGCACAGTGGAAAAACATCTAAGCAAGAATTAGAATGTTACATGTTTTCAGGTGTGCAGTTCACCAAAGCTGGATGAATACACAACATTTTGTGTTACCTGATTCAAAAGCCTAAACTTACAATCACAAAATGACAAGTCATTTTCCTGTAGTCCTTATAATCTGTAGTCAAGCCTGAAGTGAAATTAATATCATGCTTTCCTTTATATTTTACAGTACATTGGATTTACTTGGTTATACCAATGCTTTGAGTTTTTAATAAATATTTTGAAATAAGAGCATTCACTGTACTAAAGATAATGTCAACGCATCAAATTTCAGTAGTTTTATTTTTCTAGTGAAGTGGAAAACCAAGTCTAATAAAAATGTGATAGTGGTGCCTTTTTACACCGCTGCAACAGCATTGTAATGAGTCTGTAGTTACAAAACAAGAGGAGTGAGGGTCTGTATGCTTATATTTTAGTCATTCTAGGGGGGAAAAAAATCCAGCCACTGTTTTACTAGCCTTAGAAATCATAGTATCTTATGTTTTAACCAAACCATTCTGCCTGCTATGCCTCATACATTTTACTGATCATTTCAATTTCTGAATTTTATTGTAAATGAAGAAAACTCTCTCTCTTTGTTCAGGACTGTTCAGGATAGTGCAGGTTTCATTCAAAGAAACATACAGCGTTGAGGGATAAATTCTACAATTCTCCATGAGAAGACTTCCTAATGTTTGTCAAGTTTGCCTTGGTAGGTTTGGGAGTCAGTACAGAATTGAGAGATCAGTATCTCCATGTCTGATGAATTTTGACTTTATGTAATGGTGGGACAACACTGGGGCTTTTGTGCTTCCTCCAGTCACGGGATATTTTACCAAAGGAATAGGTTGACTGCTTTTGGGCTCCAGTGGATCATCTGGCGTCTCACAGATATGGGAAATTAACAGGGAAGAAAAAAAAAAAAAAAAAAAAAAAAGGCAACTTTCTGAAGCATTTCCATTGGAGATACCAGAAGGAGCTAATTGTAGATTGCTGTGGTTTTGTGGTATTTATTTATTTATTTATTTATTTATTTATTTATTGCCTTGATCATGTGTTTTCAAGACCACAGATGTCCTTGGCTGCTCCTCATCAATAACAGTTACAAAGCCCCTACTGTACTTTACTCCCATTGTCTGTAAACCTAAAAATAAAAAAAGGACCAAAAGTGCTGGATAGAGCATTTGTTCTTGCTCATATGAAAGCTTCTTACTAGAAATTGATTACTTGATATTTGTTTAAATGTCTTTTAACATAAATATACTCCCATTACACTCCAGCTTTCAAAAGGTAAGAATGTATATAATTGACATCTATAAGTACATCTGTGTGCAACGTATGTGCCCTTTGCAGTGATCCTATTGAACATATCTCATCCTAAGAAGGGTGACCTTGAGTTGTTATTGGTTTAGTAAACTCAGCCGGGTTAGGAATCTTCCATTAATGCCCTGGAACGAAAGCTGTAGCTCAGGCCCCTGGGATATCATCAACAGAGGAATTTCATTGTCTTTTGGCCACTGCAATCCATTTGTTAAAATATATTTAAGTGAGATGGATTCTAACGTTAAATATTTAGTGTTTTTAGGGTGATACCATGCTAAAAAGACTTTGCTGTCTTGTTACTTTTTTTTTTTTTATTCTCCCTTTTGAGTATCTTAGATCAACAATTCCACATACATGAAAGAAAAAATACAGGAAAAAAAAAAGAATATACATTTTTTTCTTTTTTTATATATATAAACAGCTATTTTTTGTTTCTGTCATGTATTTTTTTGTTTGTTTATGGTTTTTATTTTTCCCAAGGCACACCTGAACAGAAGACTTTAACACAGGATGGAGCTACTGTACTTGCTGAACAGGTTTACTCCTTTAAGCTATGAATGCTTTGGCAGGTAACTAATAGCCTGATACAAGAATACATAACTGAGAATGCATGATTCAATGAGAAACTTGGGTGTTAGAGGTCCATACAGGTTTTAACTAAAATAGAAAATATTTTGATTGTCACAAATCCAGAGGTGTGTAGAGGAAGATCTGGGTTGTCAGAGTCAGGCCCCATGTTGCTGTTCCTACCATTGTAATTCCTCTAATCTAGGGAGCTACGTGCTGTTGCTGAAGCCTTCTCTTGAGCAGTTCCCATCCCCATTACAGTAGACATATATCTTTCACATAATTCAGTATAACCTTTCTGCGATCACTTCTTGCCAGCAAGCCTGGTTTGCATTGCAGCAGAATGCATACATATTTGCTCAGATAATGATATTCACCAATGTCTCTTAAGACTGTGATTAGGTGAGCATCACCGCATAGTCCACTAGAGTATGGCTACCAAAACAAGCAATATGGCCCAGTATCAGAAAGTGGTCACCACCGTGTTCATGGCAGTGTTAGAGAAAGAAAAAAGTGATACCTGCACAGAAGGGAAGAAGTTGGTGAAACAGTATAATCACTGAGTCAAGGGAAGGAATGGTAGTCTTTATATTCCTGATAAAACCTTTATTGTCCTCTTCCTGACTGTAGACAGTGTTGCTCTGCTACACAATGGTCTGCAGCATTTGTGAAACTTCAGTAACTGATTGTTTTTTCAGTGCTGTCTGCCACCCGTAATGCTGTTTATGTCTTGTGATGGTTATCTGGCCTGGATGTTTCTGAGTGGGTTGAAGAGGAAAAGAAGAAGAACAGATAATGGAAAAAAATAATAATAAAGAAAAAAACACAGGTAGAAGGTATGATCACATGGATATCTGTGAAAATCAGGTTGGGATTTTTAGGCACTTTATCAGAGAAACATAAAGGTCAAGGCAGTAA